>NC_047581.1:21989752-22613419 GCF_011004845.1 Esox lucius
ACCCCGGTTTGTCCTCCCAGAACACACTGTCCATTACATCAGACTGAGAAAGAGGGCGAGTGAGAGACAAACAAGACAGAGAAACAGACAGAGAGAGGCAGCCGGGGGTTGAGCAGACAGACCTGATTACAGACAGACTTCACAGTCAGACATAAACATGTTAACACCTGCTCCAGTACAGTAAAGTAAGACACACAGAGAGCTACGAAAATGCTACGAAGAAACATGAAGCAAAGCAGTACCATAACAAATTAGACCTTACTCCCACTTCATCTAACATGACTCTAGTAGTGAGAAGAAAACATTCATCACTACATCCCAGTATGCGTAGGTGAATCAGACACACACTGATACAACAACCACTTCTCAGGTCAATAAGATGTACTCCTACACCCCCAGACACATGACTAAGGCCACATAGACCAGACATACGCCTTCACAGTCCAGACAGAGGTACACAGTGATCTAGGTGTACCACTAAACACACCAGACAGAGGTACACAGGGATCTAGGTGTACCACTAAACAGACCAGACAGAGATACACAGTGAGCTAGCTGTACCACTAAAAAGACCAGACAGAGATACACAGGGATCTAGGTGTACCACTAAACAGACCAGACAGAGATACACAGGGATCTAGGTGTACCACTAAACAGACCAGACAGAGATACACAGGGATCTAGGTGTACCACTAAACAGACCAGACAGAGGTACACAGGGATCTAGGTGTACCACTAAACAGACCAGACAGAGGTACACAGGGATCTAGGTGTACCACTAAACAGACCAGACAGAGGTACACAGGGATCTAGGTGTACCACTAAACAGACCAGACAGAGATACACAGGGATCTAGGTGTACCACTAAACAGACCAGACAGAGGTACACAGTGATCTAGGTGTACCACTAAACAGACCAGACAGAGATGCACAGGGATCTAGGTGTACCACTAAACAGACCAGACAGAGGTACACAGGGATCTAGGTGTACCACTAAAAAGACCAGACAGAGATACACAGTGATCTAGGTGTACCACTAAACAGACCAGACAGAGATATACTTGGATCTAGGTGTACCACTAAACAGACCAGACAGAGGTACACAGGGATCTAGGTGTACCACTAAACAGACCAGACAGAGGTACACAGGGATCTAGGTGTACCACTAAACAGACCAGACAGAGGTACACAGGGATCTAGGTGTACCACTAAACAGACCAGACAGAGATATACTTGGATCTAGGTGTACCACTAAACAGACCAGACAGAGGTACACAGGGACCTAGGAGTACCACTAAACAGACCAGACAGAGATACACAGTGATCTAGGTGTACCACTAAACAGACCAGACAGAGATACACAGTGATCTAGGTGTACCACTAAACAGACCAGACAGAGATATACTGTGATCTAGGTGTACCACTAAACAGACCAGACAGAGATGCACAGGGATCTAGGTGTACCACTAAACAGACCAGACAGAGATACACTGTGATGTAGATGTACCACTAAACAGACCAGACAGAGATACACAGTGATCTAGGTGTACCACTAAACAGACCAGACAGAGATATACTGTGAACTAGGTGTCACTAAACAGACCAGACAGAGATGCACAGTGATCTAGGTGTACCACTAAACAGACCAGACAGAGATATACTGTGAACTAGGTGTCACTAAACAGACCAGACAGAGATATACTGTGAACTAGGTGTCACTAAACAGACCAGACAGAGATGCACAGTGATCTAGGTGTACCACTAAACACACCAGACAGAGGTACACAGGGATCTAGGTGTACCACTAAACACACCAGACAGAAATACACAGTGATCTAGGTGTACCACTAAACACACCATGCGCCTGGACCCTGTCTCTGTAGGGGGCCATTCGTAGGTTAATACAACAACACTGTAAACTAATGAGCCAGCAAATTCCCCCAGTCCCTCTTTATCTCTCTCTCTCTGCGTCTGTTGATCTGTTGCTCTGTGTTTCTCCCTCCCTCTGATTCCTGCTGTGCAGCAGAAAGGAGAAGTCAACAGAAGCTGGCTGAGCTCGGAGACAGACACTGCACTGATGAGAAGGACAGTGCGCTTTAAAAACATGCAATTCCTCTGCCTTTCATCCTCTCATCCTCGTTCTTCTGTTCTTTTCCAGTTCTTCTCCTGCTTTCTGTGTCACTTATCTCTTGTTCACATTATCATTTTCATCCAGGAATGTCTGCATTTACCAAAGGGTTCTTAGCTAGGCAGGTAAACAAACATCTTCTAAGATAAAAGACATTTTCATGTCTAGAGTGGGTATTGGTACACATTAATTAGTAATACTGTAGAATGAAGCCCCAGGAGAGCTCAGCTGTGCTGTACCATGTGTCATGAGCCATAGGCAATCATAACTACTATTCATCCCCTTTAGATCGGCTTGCGAACACACACACATATATACACACGTACATACAGAATCTCTCAACTTGTTCAGGCTTAGCTAGCAGAATTGCTGGTACGGTAAATTTTTCATGTATTCAAAAAAGTTTGTTTTTTTCATAGTTTTTTCAACACTAACAATTTTTGGTCAACAAAATTGTTATGTACAATGTAAAACGTGACCTCTCTGGTCTTGGCACCTGCACTCTAGCTACTAGCGCTACAGCTATAACCTATTTAATCTGTTAATTTATTATTTGCATATAAAGGTATTTGCACTGCCATTTTTCACATGATTCATTTTACTGATCAGAAAGATTCTTACCGTGCCAAATAAACAATTTGTCTGTCAAAGTTTCAAAAACTGTACCAACGTATCATGTCTCTATTAGCCAGATTGTGACTGTTTCAGTCAGATTATCCAGCCATTAAATGGTTGGATAGAAACGTGGTTAATCTGATGAAAACATCATGCCTGCTTGTATTTATGCCACATTCAAAATCCATAAATATTTACAATTGAACTACTACTAGTTCAAACATTATAGATCCAGCGTGATGAAGCCATGTTAAAACAATCATTCTACTATCCCTGCATCCTATCTCGGAAGTCAAATGAGGAAGATCTCCATCTTCCCCCGTCTCGCTGCATCTCTTTCCGCCTCCAATCTCTATCTCCCTAACTCCTTTGACCCTTTCTCTCTATACTCTCTCTCTATTTCCTCTTCATCTCCCTCTATATTTCCTCTCCTTATCTCTCCCTCAGTGATAGATGAGGCAGAGATGGAGCCAAAGTGTACAGGGCCATCCCTTTGTGTTGTATTGACCGCTGCTCTCAGGATACCTCAATGAAACCTGGGACTCTGGGGATATGTCTGGATATCCTACTGTTGACAGAAATGAATGAATGGTTTTGAAGTGACAAGTGAGAAATGGTTTGCTGCTATGAAATGAACTGGAAAAGATAGACATCATTTATGTTCTCTCAATCATTCCGTAATGGGAATTATCCTGAATGTAAGCATTTTGAAGCATTTTTCTAAATAAGACAATATAGATATGTAGTGCTTTACAACTTGCCTCATAGGCTAACTGTATCACTATTAATTTCTCAGCAGATATCAAATAGTTTTACCAGTTCATACCCCTCTCAGATCTCATACTAACCCTTCCCCTCTCCCCTTTGTCTCTCCCGCTTTCTCTGTCCCCTCTCCCTCTTTCCTCTCTATCTCTGCTTTCTCCCTCTTTCCCTCTATCTCTGCTTTCTATCTCTGTCCCCTCTATCTCTTTCCCCTCTATCTCTGCTCTCTTTCTCTGTCCCCTCTCCCTCTTTCCCCTCTGTTTCTACCTCTATCTCTGCTCTCTTTCTCCTGATGTATGACAGGGCGGTGATCTTTTAATCAATGACCAAGTTTCCCAGGAAGACAGAACTGGTCTGCCCGTGTAACATGTCTATGACTTCCTAAGCAGGGGTCACTCAACTCAACAGGAAGACAGAACTGGTCTGCCCGTGTAACATGTCTATGACTTCCTAAGCAGGGGTCACTCAACTCAACAGGAAGACAGAACTGGTCTGCCTGTGTAACATGTCTATGACTTCCTAAGCAGGGGTCACTCAACTTAACCTTCTGACACCTAACCTCAATTTGTTCCCTTCAAACTGGACTGAGAGACGCTACCAACACAATGTCACCTTGTCCACTGCAGGTTAGGACTGGTCCATTATGTAGGGCATAGGGCTGGGTGCCTTTTGGGAAGCAACAAGTCTCTATGGACCTGCCTGAATGGAGTTAAATACCTGGAAGACAGGTCAACTCTTCCAAGTTTTGAACGTAGAGGGGCATGTGCCGAATCTGAAAAACCGGGCAGAGTTGTCAGCTTACACGGACAGAGGATGTGTTGGAGTGACACGCATAAAAAAACAGATGACACATGCCCATCAGAGTGAGTGATGAGTGTAAAAAAGACGGACGATGCATGCCCATCACAGTGAGTGATGAGCGTAAAAAAGACGGATGACGCATGCCCATCAGAGTGAGTGATGAGCGTAAAAAAGACAGACGACGCATGCCCATCAGAGTGAGTGATGAGCATAAAAAAGACAAACGACACATGCCCATCAGAGTGAGTGATGAGTGTAAAAAAGACGGACGACGCACGCCCATCAGTGGTTGAGCCTCTGACATAGACCATGTGTTTGCCCAAACTTAGCAATGATATGATACCTTTTACTGTTTTTAAAAGGTAAACTACCAATTTTGGTCATTTTGATACCAGATGCATATTTGTTATGTTATCCCTTTGATTATTTGTTGAATTCTTGTCACTGTTCATGACTAGTTTTTAACAAATTGAAATCATGGGTTTATGTATCTATATGGACTTGAAAACCCAAGCCTTTTGGGTTTTGACAAGAAACATAGAGGATCTGTGAAGATCTATTTTCCCTTGTATTTGCAAAGGAATTATGAAAACTTCACCAAAATATAGGGCAGTGATGATTTTTCAGTCACTTTTATGAAAATACCACAGTATTTGTACAAGTTCCATGGTACATTTTGGTAATTTGTATTTTATGATCTATGAATCATTTACTGTAAAATAAAGTAGGACTATGTTTAAAATGTTGGTGTTCTTCCCCTTCAAATGTGAGTTGCTTTTACCACATGGATGTGAAGAAAGTATTATATTTAGTTCAGAATTCGAAAAACAGCTTTATCAGCTTTATCATACCCACCAAAATGGACTGTAAAAAGCTGAATAATATATAATATACATTGTAATTTTACAGAACATATGCTAATTAACAGTGTCTGTTTTGGTAAATGTATGATAGTAGCCTTTTCAAAAGGTTTAAGTTGGTGTATGTCAGATATGTTAAAAGCATGATATGAGATACAGATTACATTTTGAAGGTTAGATAATTTACATAAAGTCTACATGTGCATCTCCCTACCTGTCTGTATCTGTGTATCTATCATGACTCCCTCTCGTTTCTTATTTTAAGTCAAACACGCACACTTGGGCGATTGGAGGTTTCATGATTAAGGCCAAAGTTGTTGCTGATCTCCAAACCATAAAAGCCGTCCAACACAAGACAATTTAAACAATAAAATTGCAGAAGTTATACGACAGTGACAGCACAACAATGTAACCAAGTTCTCCAGTCTGTCTCACGGGAAAAGGTTTCTTTAGAAATGATGTGCGCCATCGACAGAGACATTCGTCCGAAATAATTTTAAGGACACAGTATGATCATGCTGCATAGCATAAACATGATATAAATGTTTGTCATAAATTACATGTTTACACTGTTAAACTTTGAAAGTATGATAAAAATGGCACTTGCTGTTGCTTAATCAACCATAGGCACAGCGACAAGCGCAAAATATTTATTTTATGTCCATGCATTTTATAACCCAGTAATTACACACATTCCGAAAATGAATCTATGTTTATTGTTTACAAATAGATGATTGTAACATAGTCTATGCAATGTAAAAAGCATATTTGCCATGGTAGCCTAATAAATTATTACGTTAAAGACACCCGCCGCACAGTAGCCTATGCTGTGTATTCGATTCCATGTTCGCCGCTTACTCGTCGAGCTAGTCATGCGACGGGTTACCTGCTTTACATGATGCAAAGACAGCTTCCAATCACAAAACTACATGCACGATGTGAACAAAAGAGCGCGTTAAACTCATATCAAAAAGATTAACAGTAGCCTGTCGAACTCCCTTTTAAAACTCATCCTGCCAGGAGACAGTAACGTTTTTTCAAAGACTCAGCCCACTACTACAGGCTTGCCAATTAACGCTAAACTGACAAACTAAAGATTGATAACCATTACTATCAAAAAAGTATGTCGCTGGAAATTTAGCCTGGTATGGAAAAACGTTTCGTTAGAAATAACAATGAAGTCATCTAAAATATATTATTATATTTCAGCATGTTGTATTGCAATCTTTCTTGCCATATCCAGAATGCATCAAGAAATTGACATGGTCAACTTGTAAAGCCTCCCTAGCAAAGCCTCATGCATGCTTCTATGAGTTTTGCAATGTCTATCCTCTCCAACAACAGCTTTGTGTGTGACGGTCTAGGACGCCCATTTACTTTCCTCATTGCCGTGGTTTCCCCCATGAATAAAACTTACTTTTCTCTGGCTTGGCTGTCGGACGGCACGTTGTTACTCTTGCCTTTGGCGTACATGCTTGCAGAGAGCTCCGATTGTCACGCACCTGTCAACCCATCACAACCTCCCTGGGTACAGCCCAGTCACCATGGTGACACAAGCAGCGTGGCTTGCTATTGGATGTCTTGTAACTTGAATACGCCCATTTTCTTTGGTAACCGCCAGTGACTGACAGTAAGCTGGCCACTCCCTTCCTAATAACTCCCCTGAACCTCCCTCTCACCCCCTCCCTCCTCTGCATCGTCTCTCTCTTTCCTCTCTCTCTTTCTCTCTCTCTACCTCTACCTCTCTCCTTCCATCTGCGTTGACTGTATGTGCCGCTCTCCCTGGCATGGCACCATACACATAGAGAAACACACAGACACACACACACACACACACATATCCCACTCCCTCCCTCCATTCTCCTCTTTCAGCGCAAGGGGGGATTTGAAACCGTCCGAGTAGGATTTTAAACAACTGGCTGTTCCTTTTATAAACAATCACACCCTCTACCGACGCACAGACAGCGCATTGCGTAAACAACCCTCGCAAATAAACTGGAATAACATTTGTCTGTTACATAGTCAATGGTAAACTTATGAATGGTTTTAGAATAGGAAAAGACAGGAAGACATAGAGTCAATTGTTTGAGATCCAAAAACATGCTGTAGTGTTGTTCTATACACTTTTGGAAAAAAATAATAATAATCATCAAAACTGCAAAGTCAAAAGTTTTGAGTAATCCAAATTCGTCACCTACTTGCCCTATCTGAGCTGTTAATAATGTCAGTCCACACTCTCAGATGAACTAGTTGACATATTGAATTATACGTGAATTGCTGTTGGGAACATAAGTTATCATACGTATTTGTTTAATATGAGTCGTCTCTCAAAACATGAGATGAAATGCAAGTCATGCTGTCGGCAAGCTAACAACCGTGGTGCACTTCACTGTCATGATGTACTTATCACAGCTCTACTGAGAGACAAAGATGACTTTGGATTCAGAGCAAATTTGGACCTAGTATATTACAGAAAAATAAGATGCACTGCATCCCAATGGGTAGGCTGTGGAGATGGACTGCTTTTTGTGTGTGTATGTGTTTGTGTGGGTGGCGGATGTGTGTGTGTGTGTGGCAGGGGTTCTGTCTGTGTGTGTGTGTGTGTAATGAGTGTGTGTTATCAAGGGCACATTACAAGGCAGCAGTGTTTACCCTTACGTAATGCTCCGGTGATGTGACCCATTTGGAATAGATGCACACTGTCTCTCTCTCACACACACTCACTCACTCACTTCCCCCATTTCTTTCTTTCACTCTTTCCCTCTTTCTGTCTCTCTGTGACAAACCCCCTCTTTTGCTTCCACTCTCTATTGCTGTCTCATTCTGAATCTCTCTCCCTCTATCACTCATCCCCCCTATTTTTTTAGTCTCACTCTGTTTCTCTCTCACTCACTCTTTTACTCCCTGTCGCTCACTTCATCATTCACTCCATTCCTCTCTCTTACGCCTTCTCTCTGTCTATCTCTTTTGCTCCCTCCACTCTTTGAATCTCTCTGTCAATCACTCCCTATGTCTGTCTGTGTCACTCGCTGCACCCGCTCTCTGTCCTCTTCCCTGTTACCTCTTCTCCTCTTTCTCTTTCTCTCTCCTTTCCTCTGTTTCCCCACACCAGCCCCTCTCTCTGTCTCTGTCTGTATCTAGTGAGCTTCATCCCCCAGGAGAGAGACAGCAGTTCTATTTCAGACTAGCAGAACTTTCGTTTTGGGATGAGTCCCTTGAGGGCTGATCGCTATGACAACGAATCACAGGCGGCAACTTTGTGTTTGAGAAGATAGAAAAGAGGAGAGGAGAGCTTAAAAGTAGGAGTGGTCTGAGGTTTATATTATATAAAGCAGGAGCAGTATGGGGTTCATTTTATATGAAGGGGGATGGGTCTATGTCTCATTATATAAAGATACAGGGGTCTAAGTCTTACATAAATAAAGAAGAGGGGATCTGTGGGTCATATTATATAAGAAGGAGGGGAATAGTTTGCATATTATATAAAGGAGAGGAGGGGTCTCAGGTTCATATTATATAAGAAGGGGTATAGTTCTCATATTATATAAAGGAGAGGAGGGGTCTGTGGTTCATATTATATAAGAAGGAGGGGTATAGTTCTCATATTAAATAAAAGAGAGGAGGGGTCTGTGGTTCATATTAAATAAGGAGGGGTATAGTTCTCATATTAAATAAAGGAGAGGAGGGGTCTGTGGTTCATATTAAATAAGGAGGGGTATAGTTCTCATATTCAATAAAGGAGAGGAGGGGACTGTGGTTCATATTAAATAAGGAGGGGTATAATTCTCATATTAAATAAAGGAGAGGAGGGGTCTGTGGTTCATATTATATAAGAAGGGGTATAGTTCTCATATTATATAAAGGAGAGGAGGGGTCTGTGGTTCATATTATATAAGAAGGAGGGGTATAGTTCTCATATTAAATAAAGGAGAGGAGGGGTCTGTGGTTCATATTATATAAGAAGGGGTATAGTTCTCATATTAAATAAAGGAGAGGAGGGGTCTGTGGTTCATATTATATAAGAAGGGGTATAGTTCTCATATTAAATAAAGGAAAGGAGGGGTCTGTGGTTCATATTATATAAGAAGGGGTATAGTTCTCATATTAAATAAAAGAGAGGAGGGCTCTGTGGTTCATATTACATAAGAAGGAGGGGTATACCTGTTCAATTTCTCATTAATGCAATTATCTAATCAACCAATCACATGACAGTTGCTTCAATGCATTTAGGGGTGTGGTCCTGGTCAAGACAATCTCCTGAACTCCAAACTGAATGTAAGAATGTGAAAGAAAGGTGATTTAAGCAATTTTGAGCGTGGCATTGATGTTGGTGCCAGACGGGCCGGTCTGAGTATTTCACAATCTGCTCAGTTACTGGGATTTTCATGCACAACCATTTCAAGGGTTTACAAAGAATGGTGTGAAAAGGGAAAAACATCCAGTATGCGGCAGTCCTGTGGGCGAAAATGCCTTGTTGATGCTAGAGGTCAGAGGAGAATTGGCCGACTGATTCAAGCTGATAGAAGAGCAACTTTGACTGAAATAACCACTCGTTACAACCGAGGTATGCAGCAAAGCTTTTGTGAAGCCACAACATCCACAACCTTGAGGCGGATGGGCTACAACAGCAGATGACCCCACCGGGTACCACTCATCTCCACTACAAATAGGAAAAAGAGGCTACAATTTGCAGAAGCTCACCAAAATTGGACAGTTGAAGACTGGAAGAATGTTGCCTGGTCTGATGAGTCTCGATTTCTGTTGAGACATTCAGATGGTAGAGTCAGAATTTGGCGTAAACAGAATGAGAACATGAATCCATCATGCCTTGTTACCACTGTGCAGGCTGGTGGTGGTGGTGTAATGGTGTGGGGGATGTTTTCTTGGCACACTTTAGGCCCCTTAGTGCCAATTGGGCAAGGTTTAAATGCCACGGCCTACCTGAGCATTGATTCTGACCATGTCCATCCCTTTATGACCACCATGCACCCATCCTGTGATGGCTACTTCCAGCAGGATAATGCACCATGTCACAAAGCTCGAATCATTTCAAATTGGTTTCTTGAACATGACAATGAGTTCACTACTGAAATGGCCCCCACAGTCACCAGATCTCAACCCAATAGAGCATTTTTGGGATGTGGTGGAATGGCAGCTTCGTGTCCTGGATCTGCATCCCACAAATCTCCATCAACTGCAAGATGCTATCCTATCAATATGGGCCAACATTTCTAAAAAATGCTTTCAGCACCTTGTTGAATCAATGCCACGTAGAATTAAGGCAGTTCTGAAGGAGAAAGGGGGTCAAACACAGTATTAGTATGGTGTTCCTAATAATCCTTTAGGTGAGTGTAGTTCTCATATTAAATAAAGGAGAGGAGGGGTCTGTGGTACATATTATATAAGAAGAAGGGGTATAGTTCTCATTAAAAAAAGGAGAGGAGGGGTCTGTGGTTCATATTATATAAGAAGGATGTATCTGGTGTTCATATTATATAAGAAGGATGGGTCTAGGATTCATATGTAAAGGAGAAGGGGCTGTGTTACAAATGACATAAAAACATATTTAAAAAAAGAAAGCAGGAGTTCATGATTTTTAAGGCATGAGTAAATTATTTGCTTGTTCCAAGGGTCAAGCACTGAAGACTGTAGTTATGACTCCCACTCAGGTTTCAACCCGCGGTCAGATAAGACAGAGAGACAGATAAATCAATAGCGGCCAAATATGTGTGTATATGTGTGTGAGGTAGAGAAAGAGCGAGACAGAAAGAGGGAGATACAGCACTGCTAACATAATAGCTTGAGGCTAAAGAGAACAAGAAGGAAGAGATAGAGAGATACGCAAGGAGAGAGAGATAAGAAGAGAAGGATGGAGTGATCATTCGGTCCCCGTCTCTCTCTCCCTGTGGAGATGGCTCCTATTAATGATGTCACTCCTGCTGCTGAATTTTCTGACTGCTCCTGTAATGAATAGCTCCTCTCTGTAGAGCTCGCCAATAGAGACCTCTCTTCTCTTACTACTTCTGCCACTCTCTTACTTATTTCTTCTTTTACTTTGTCCCCATCCCTCTCTCACTAGCCCCCACTCCCCCGCTTTTCTCCCTGCATTTCCTTCTTGCTGTTGAGTGGCTTCTACAGACGGGACAAGAGAGGAGCCGAGCGAGATTGAAGTTGATCGTCTACCCCATGGAGGGAGGGTCCCTAAGCGGTGTTCCATTGAAGCTGCATGGGTAACGGTTTAAGCCATTGTTCTGAATTTAGTAGTGCAGTTTTAGAAAGAGTGGCAAAAAGTACAAAGTAAAAGTAATCAGCTGTGTTCACAAGGTAAGGGAAGTTCAATATTATTACATAAATGACCTGGTAAAGTGAGATCATAACCAGTGAATTACACTGGCCAATAAAATAAAAAGAAAAAAAGGGTGAAAATCCCCTGTGCATCTAATGGGATGATTTTGACCCCTGTTGTCCAACTTACAAGTACATTTACCAGATGTGTAAGAAGTACAAAGTACTTGGCTGTGTGAATGATGTCACGACACTGTTTGGTTTAGGAGAGACCAATTCCTATTGATTTGGTCGAGGTCTCTAGACCATCCTATTTTCAATTCAGATCTGTGTACATTAATATTTTAACAAATTGTTTCCTAATACCACATGACATCACTGAGCCTTTGAAGAGACAAAATTATATAACATTTGGGGAGGTCTGGAAAACCTTTCCATTTTATTTGCTTTTGGAAGCATTAGACTATTGGTGGTCCTGTGAATTTTTGTGATTTTTTTCTTGCTTACATTTGCCTTTTACGCCACTAGATAGCTTAAGAAATATAAACCATTAGCAATCCTGTATATGTCGACAATCCACATACATTCAAAAACTGCAAGGGTCTTGAGTTTTGACACCTAAATGTAGAGAGTTTATTGTCAGAGATGGATTTCATTAAGATTTTGGTATTTCATTCTAATCCAGACTTGTTTTATCTGAAACTTGTTTTTCTAAGAACACAGATGTGTCATGATAAAATGGCTGCAGGACAGATGCACGAAGATTCTGCCAATGAACGCAGTTTTATCCAAGAACAAACATCAACTGAAACAAGTCAACGGCACACCAACATCAACAGCAATAATGACCAACAAGAAACACTGCGGCAGGAGGAACTTAAATAGGGACTAAACAAGGGGTTAATGAGACACAGGTGAAAGCAATTCACTAACGAGACTGAACATGGAAACAGGAAAACTAGAATTAAAACACACAGAACATAGAAATGAAACAACCGGCATGGAACAGGCCGTGGTTGGACATTATAAAAGGATTGAGATATTACACTTGGTTGGTACATTGTATTTTGAGCAGATAAGTTGGGGGGAACAAATCATTTTTCAGTCTCTTTTCTTAAGTCTATCTGTATTCATAAGGAATTGGAATTGCTTGCCTTAAGTGTTAAATTAGGAAACAAGTGTAAATTACAGTTGTTCAACTGTATCACCCAACATCACCCAACATCATCACTAAAATACATTTCAGACATTTTAGTGAACAAGCTTTTTACACGACCTCTCCCAGTGTGATTCTGACTGAATTTCAGCCATTCCAGAGGCTTAACTAGCACTACAATATTTCACTAGTGTGTTTATAACTATTGCAGATCAACACGCCTCTTATGTGAGGATAAAAGTCAAGAACAGATCCATTCTCTGGTTTAAATCTGGTATGAAATATCTGATGCTACTCACGAATGAAGTGCGGCGTGGGCAAATGCTAGAAAAACTACTTCTAGCATGGAATGGACTTTCATGACGTTGAGAAACCTATGTAAAAGGTATTAGAAAAGTAACAGCAGACTACTATGTAAATACGCTATCTAATGGGTGTCCTTCCAAACTCTGGAAAACAGTAAAAACCCTGAAGAACAAGGCCACCATCGCACCACTACAGATTGTGCGGGACTCTGTACCTACCTCTACCTCTTAAAGCTAGATCCAGGGTCATTGATTAGTGCTGCTCCCAATACCTCTAGAACTCTAACACTTATTTAATCTAACGTACATTTTGGGGGTTATCCCTGAAGTATGGTTCCCTCATGTGCTTCCACTGCATAAGGGTGGGGACACTACTGTCCTTGATGAAAATCCTCCTATCTTCAAAAATCCAGGAGGCATTGGTAAATAAACAGGAATTTGTTCAAAACTGTATTTTGAGCAGATTTCAATCTGGCTTTATACCTGGACTCAGTACAATCACAACTACATTAGTTGTAAATCATATTGTCAAAGCCTTTGATGAGAAATCAATCTGTCTTGCTTTGTTTGTTTACCTGCCGAAGGTGTTGGATGACGTAAATCATTCAATCTTATTGAAAAAGTTGTCTTCATTGGGCCTGGCCAAGGACACTTGCCTTAGAGACAGAACACAGGCAATTGAGCTGATGGAATTAAACCTATATTTCTTGTATTGCACAAAGGAATTCCACAGGGAATATATTTTGGGTCCTGTATTGGGTCCCATATTGTTCACTCTATATCGATGCTCAAAAAAATTAAGGGAATACTTAAATCACACATTGGATTTGGTTGAACGAAATATATTAAAGATCAAAATCTTTACTGTACATTGTGTAATTTGTTGAGAACAGGTGTTCTGGGGGATCACCTCCCAGACCCAGATCAGGGCATCAGCGAGCTCCTGAATCGGTGGCACAACTTGGTGGTGTCGGATGCACAGATACATAACGTCCCAGAGGTTCTCAATTGGATTCCGGTTTGTGGAATGTGAGAGACAGTCAGTGGCATCAATACCTTTGTCATCCAGGAACTGCACACTCTGGCCAGATGAGGCCGGGCATTGTCCTGCACCAGGAGGCAGCATAACATTCACCATGGCGTCTCCAGACTCTTTCACGTATGTCACATGTGCTCAGTGTGAACCTGCTCTCATCTGTGAAGAGAACGAAGCGCCAATGGTAGACCTTCCAATTCTGGTATTCTCTGGCGAATACCAATCGAGCTGTGAGCACAGGTCCCACTAGGGAACGTCGGCCCTCATGCCACCCTCATGGAGTCTGTTTCTGACAGTTTGGTTAGAAACGTGCACACCAGTAGCCCGCTGGAGGTCATTTTGTAGGGCTCTGGCAGTGCTTCTCCTGTTCCTCCTCACACAGGAGCAGATACCATTCCTGCTGCTTGGTTGATGCTTTTCTACATCCTTGTCCAGCTCTCCTTGTGTAATGGCCCATCTCCTGATATCTCCTCCATGCTCTTGAGACTGTACTGGGAGACACAGCAAACCTTGCAATGGCATGTATGGATGTGCCATCCTGGAGGAGCTGGACTACCTGTGGAACTTGAAGGGGCTGCAGGTACTGCCTCATGCTACCAGTAGTGACGAGGACACCAGCGAAATGCAAAACTGGAGAAGAATCAGCCAGGAATGATAAGCAATTTGTCTGTGGCCACCACCTGCAAAACCATTCCCTTTTTGGGGGTGGTCATGCTTTTGCCTCAGTTCACCTGTTGTCACCTGTTGCACCAAAACAGGTGACACTGATTCACAATCATTTATGCTTCCTAACTGGTCAGATTGATATCCCTGAAGTTTAATTTACTTGGTGTTGTACTGTGATGATTACGTGTTCCCTGAATTTTTTTAAAGCAGTGTACAGTATTATGTCACTCTTTAAGATATTGTGCATTTCATTTTTATGCTGACGACACAGTAATATATACTACAACACCTCTAAAACAAGCTGCATAACTGCAGTCTGATTTCTAATTGTTACAAAAATCACTAATGGACGGTAGGTTGGTACTAAATGCAAATAAAACTTAGTGCATGCTATTTTGTAGGTCACAGAACCTAGCTTTGGATGACCCTAAAATGACTACCCTAAATGGATCTTCTATAGAACATGTTGCCTCTTATAAATACCAGGGATTTGGTGAGATGAAAATGTGTATTTCAAAACATGTTGGAGAAAAGGTTAAAGATTATAATGTGTTTCTTTTACAGGAATAAATAATGTCAGTCACATCAGCATAGAAAATATATTGTGCAAGTTACTTATATGTCGCTACTGGATTATGGTGACATACACTCTATATATGCATGCCTCAGCTTCTGCAGTCAAATCTCTAGATATCTGGTTCAGTTGGCTAGTCAGTTGAGATAGTTTTTCTTAATATATGCTTTATTTGCATTTTGTATGTGTTTTAAATACAGGGCTCAGCTGTAAAAAAAGACAGTGGGTTCAGTTCATTCTCTATATAAATAAAGGTGAATGAAATGTGACTGAGATAAAAAATCAGGGTGTAAAACAAAGACTGTTATATAATTTGCTTCCTCCACCCATTAGATATTATGCAGTTTCAGTTGAACTTATTTAATTTTCTTTTAAATGTTTTACCAAAAACTAAAAATATGGCTAGGAATGTCAATACAGTTAAAGTAGTGAGGGCAGTTATGATAAAAATAAATCAACACTCATCAGTGATAACATAACTAGCTAATATCTATTTTTTCAGAGCATAATAATTTTATGCGAGTGCTGGTCATGGACTGCCCATTAGGAGCACCAGGAGATTTCCCGATGGGCCTTTCCAACTGTCCGTGGGCCTTTTTTTTTTTAACACAGTCTTTAACACACTCCGCCAGCCCCAGTCTGGATTAAAAACAAATTATGATCGCTTGCCATCATGTCGTCGCTGGGTGTTGTGGCACAAATGGCCAGCACCCAATGAATTAGTGTAGCACCAATGCAGCCAAAAAATGGAGCAGCTCAGGGCCGAGGACAGAGAAGGAGATGCTGTACAGCCCCAAAAGTGAAGACAGTTATTTTGGGTTGTAATCTTTCTTTGTCAGGGGGGAGGGTGTGTCATCTTTTTCCAGTACGACGGGAGTGTCATATGAAAACATGTCAGTTTAGGAGGGAGTTGTTCTTGATGTCTTTAGTTTAATCAGATCTTTATTTTATTCACCGAAACAGCAAGAGAAGAAGCTTTTATTATTAACTAATGATTGCTGCTATGCATTGGTACAAGACAAAATTTGGCCAAATAAATAGTGATATCTTGTTAAGTTGGCACCCTGCCATTTCAGTATAGTGATGTGCTATTCCTAAATGAGAGACACACAGAGACTGTGAGAAATCTCAAAATGTTCCATTCAAAAAATCTGATATGCATTTTCATCGTGGGGTGAGTCTGCAAATATCTAAGCCAACATCTTTCTCACTCTTTCTTTCTCTCTCCATCCAAGACATTTCCTTCCCCCTTTGGTTTCCATCAAGCAACATTCTGCAGAACGTAACCCACAGTCATAGAGGTCATCTATTTCAGGGTGTCTAAAAGTTTCTGTCACTTACAAACACACCAACTTTTTAAATTAGATTTGTGGAAAGGCAACACATCAGAAAGCAATATTACACTTGCGAGCGCAGACCAAGAGACAAACACAATGGATCTGTTGCCTGTCTTTCTACAAATGCCTAAACATTCAGCAAAAGGCCTTATTTAACAAGCAGGTACATATGTGATTATATTTCCACTGAGAGTGACTGTTAGCAAGGACACTAATTAGCAAACGATAAAGCTCTTACACGAAAGACCTGCTAGAGATTAATTGGCACAGACGTTTACAAGTGCTCCAGACTCGGTAAATAATTTAGTCTGACCAGTAATATACCTTGTCAAATGCCGTCTTCATTTTGTTAAACACACAAGACACCACTGAAAAGATGTCATTGTATAATTCTAACAACTGGGTGATTGGATGATCATGCCATGATGATTGGATGATTGTTCTGGATGATTGGATGTTTTTGTTGGTTAACGTATCAATAAACTGTCATAAAAAATGTTTTTTACCCAATGTTGCGAGGAGAAAGTGTTAACTAGTCCTGTAGTATAAAAAAGTCAGGTTTGTAGAAGAAGATAATACTAATTTAACTGGGCCTTGGCAAGGTTTTCACTCAATCTGCAAGGACCTATGTGGTCTGCTGAAAGTGGAAGTCCCAGCCTGGGGCGTCTTGAAACTGCCTGCTCTAAACAACATTTGCTGTTCTCCCCTCTCCCTCTCCTCCCTCCGCTCAGTGTCCTGACCGGAAGCTCCTCTGGTGTGCAGCCAGAGTATTTTTTATTTGTTAGAGCGGGGAAGTTAAAGCCAGGGCTTCCTGTCTTTGACTGTGGTGGGCATGCTGATTATTGTAATAGACCAGTATGGAGAAACATCCAACAGCAAGCAGAGCAAATGTGTTTTTTGGTAGTTTAATGTTATTATTGTTATGAAAGCATTTAAGCATTTCGATTATTTATTAACTTTTCTACCACTGTTTGGACTGAACCTTGATGTAAGAATTTAGTGGTGGGGGTGAGGGGTTCTCTTCTTATTATATTACTTACTCATGTTTGTTTGAAATGCCAATAATTATATTGTATGCTGGGAATTTAGAGAAATACAAGCAACCATTGGACTTTACTATCATAAGCATCATTCAGAACATCCACAAGAAATGTCTATATATGGGGGGGGGGGGTCTGATTGGGACTGTTTTTAAAATCTGTCAAGTACGGTCTGCATTCAAAATTGTAGGGATGGTGGCTCTGGTGAAGCCATTTTGAGTTCCAGCTTTGCTACAAATAAGTACCTGTAATAATAATTACCTGTCATTTTTTGGGAAGAACCTAAACTTAGTCCTCAGCAGTGTGAACAGTGTACAATCATCCCCGGTTCATCTAAATCTCCATCACACTGATGTTAATGTGCTTTAACGCTTCCCAAACATGTGGTTTACATTTACATTTTAGTTATTTAGCAGACGCTCATATTCAGAGCAACTTACAGGACTAAATAGGAACTGAAGTACTATTGTTTTTACATTGAAATGAGTGATATCAAAACCTCCCTTATTAAAAATGCAAAACAGCATATTCATTTATCGGTGGAACATGTTTTTCCCTGTTAATTACATTGGCAAGATGAAATAGTAGTGCTTCCTGGGACTCAGCAGAGAAAAGGCTGATTGAACAGGGGTGGAAAAACTCCTATTAAAATTAAATGTATGCACAGCCTTCTTCTGGATTCAAGGCAGGCTTTCCTTTGGTGAAATTCCTGATGATTTGAGGCGGACCAAGCGTGCACTGGGTGCTGATGTGCCTGGAATACATTGGAGCGCTGGAGGGCCAGGCAAGAAACCACAGAGGACTCTGGGTAATAAAGCCACAGATGAGTGTGTGTGTGCACTCCTGCACATGTACTGTATGAGTTAGTGTGTCCTCATTCACAGCTGTTCCTCGTCTCTCCTCTCTGTCTAATGGGTTCTTACTGACAGACACTTTCCTCTGTGCAGAAACAGACTGACCAGGCCCTGTGGGGGTGTAGCCCAGGTCTTGATGTGTAGGCCAGACTGGGGATATAAAAAGGGTGTGGCTGGAGGTTGTGCTTGTTAGAGTGCCCATATGGCTAGGCTCACCTATCTTCCAATTTACAAGCCTGGATGATAGATGGGACTGTGTGGAGGTCAGGACGGGAAGATGTCCCATGTCCTCTCATCTCGTCCTGTATAACTAAACCATCACTTTATCCGTTAAAGGTTTACCTCTCAAGGTTTCTCTTCTGCTGAAACACAGAGAACATTGGCCCCAGGGTAGGACAGCAGAAAAGTCACTGCCTGGAATTTAGGTGCGTCAATGTGAGACCAGGGTTCAAATCCTGCTTGTGGATTCTGCGGAGGGCAGCGTAATTGGCCAGCACCGTCCAGGTTGGGAGGGTAACTGAATATGGGTGCACTGCCTCATTGCTCTCTAACGACTCCTTGTGGTGGCCAGGAAACTCAATCCAGGTAGAAGGGTGGAGAATGCATTCCTGACTGCGTGTAAGGATTCCAGTACAGACTTCATGGTTGAGTGAGCAGGTCTGCTTGGAGTTTCAGTGATGAAGCAGGCCAAAATCACTAACTGGAAATAAACAAAAAAGGATGAGATGGTCATTGGTCAAAGGCTGGAATTCAAATGAATCCTCCAATGCTACAGTATGTGTTGCGGTAATGCACTGCACACGCTTCTTGTTGTGGAGAGCCCAGAACCATTCTTTGATTTTATTTGACCGCGAATACATGTGGGTTTGATTGAATTGAAATTTGGACCTACTGTTCCATGGTGATTTCATGTGTTTCAGATGAGTGGGTTAACTAGCACCTGTTTGTTCACTGTCCCTGATGCCTCTTTATGTTTACCGGTCATTTTCCAAAGAAGCCATTTCAAAAAGGACAACAGTCCTTTCCCTTGTGCAATGCCATATCCATTGTCCCCAAGACAAAAACCCTACAACCTTGTCCCGCCTTATTCTTTTTCTGCTTTATATATCCAAACAATAGTTGTGATACGTCTCTCTGCACACCAAGCTGTAATGAAATGTCCAGGCTTTGGGATGACAGTTGTGAGCTGGCCACAGCTTAACCACGGAACTACTACCAGGACATGTTCATCTCATCTCCTGTTGATTTAAAAATGTGAATTATTGCACTAATAGTGAAGTTATTCATCTTCAGGCATGTAGGTAGTGTAGTCGTTATGAAGGAAAGCGTTCCAAATGTACTTGAAACAAACGGTAACATGGAGGAAGACGTCCTCCACGGTTTAGAAAATCAAATGTATTTCTTGATTAATCTCTCTTTTTCTTAAACAACCCTACTTCAGTTAGTGTCCCTGCTATTTTCAGTATAAGCTGAAAAACAAAAAACAAATCTTTACTAAATAATTCTGGAGGGTACAGATCTTTCCTCTATCCTTCCGCAGTGCAACTCAATGAGTCTAAACAATTATTCATAAAATAAAATGTTGTTGTGCTGCACATGCACACACGTCTGCACACAGATACACAAACACACTGGAATATTTAGTCCCAGATAGAAGAGGGGGAGCCTTTACCCAGGGTGCACCACAGTCAGCACTGCCAACAATGGAAAATCTTAGTAAACCTAGAACATTTTATTTGTTGTCTGTTTTTTATTCCTTTGTGTGTGTGTGTGTATGAGTGTGTGCCTGCGCCTGTGCATGTTTGTGTGTGTCAAACACCCCTGCCGGAATTTTTTTAAAGGATCTTTTAATAACAACAGTCAAGATGAGAATGTGTACAGTACAACACTACTTATTTTTCACCAAATGAAGAATACCTAAACACTTCTCATTAGTGTTTATTTAACCTTTTACCATATCCTGAATATACCAGATAAATGTAAAGCATAGCATTTCCATTTCTTTATTTAACTCACACTTTGACCATTTTGCAGAATGGTGTTCTTTTTGCTGGGTCTTGTAGGGTGATCAATGCAAATGAATAAGTGCAGGGTCCTTGGTGATGGCAACACTCCTGTGGAAATTGGTTTTGCACCTGGTGTAAAGTTGAGCTGGGGGAGGATGCAGACATTTGGAGAGTTGAAAGTCTTTAAATGTAATTATTTATATTATCAATTATGTACAATATGAGTGAACTTGCTTTCCTTCCTAACTGTGTTTATAAAGTATGTTAAAAAGCAGCTTTTTCTTTGTATGAATAATGTGAGCGTACCCCAACAACAGAATAGTGAGGGCATATACCAGTCATAAAAGATATCTTATACCCTTTTTGGTTATTTATATTAGAAGACTAAGTAGTGACTCGATTCACTGATAAATGCCAATAAAGAGGAAACTTGATATGACAATCTGGATGGAGAAGGTTATGGGGTGTATTTTACACATATATTAACATAATATATTTAAATATCTTTTATGTATTTCATAAACGTATTCAATCATTATTTAAATAGATTTCTGTTTTGTAGAAATGTACTCCAATGTCTTATCAGTGTCCCCCAGAAAACCAGATACATCCAACATTGATGCCGACTGCAGAGGCAAGGCAAAGGTTAAGGTTAGGTAAAGGATAAGGTTAGGTAAAGGATAAGGTTAGGTAAAGGCTTTATTGAAAGTTAGGGTAAGAGTAGGGATTAAGGTTAGAGTTCAGGGTATTGACCTCCAAAGGACCCCGTATAGCTCTAACCATATGGCCATACTTGTGCATTCTTACTTCCCATGAAATCAGTGACCTATGACCCATCATTTAGTGCCATCTAGTGTACAGACTATCTGGCAACTACTAACACAAACTATAGACGACAACAACATACAGTGGCTCATGGTAAATAGAAGTCATTACACACCTGCAATCATTTAAAGTGACTCTGATAATTCACAAATAAAGTTCAGCTGTTCTAGAAGGATTTCCCTGACATTTTCTTAGTTGCATCTCAGAACAAAAGCCATGGACCGCAGAGAGCTTCCAAAGCAACAGAGGGATCTCATTGTTGAAAGATATCAGTCAGGAGAAGGGTACAAAATAATTTCCAAAGCATTACATATACCATGGAACACAGTGAAGACAGTCATCATCAAGTGGAGAAAATATGGCACAACAGAGACATTACCAAGAACTGGATGTCCCTCCACAATTGAGAAGAAAACTGGTTAGGGAGGCTTCCAAGAGGCCTACAGCAACATTAAAGGAACTGCAGGAATTTCTGGCAAGTACTGGCTGTGTGCTACATGTGACAACAATCTCCCGTATTCTTCATATGAAGGGGCTATGGGTTAGGGTGGCAAGACAAAAGCCTTTTCTTACAAAGAAAAACATCCAAGCCTGGCTGAATTTTACAAAAACAAACATCAAGTCCCCCAAAAGCACGTGGGATTTCTTTTTCCAAAATTCCAAAAGGTCTGTTTGGCGCAAAAACAACACTGCACATCACCCAAAGAACACCATACCCACAGTGAAGCATGGTGGTGGCATTTTTCTTCAGCTGGGACCAGGGCCTTAGTCAAGGTGGAGGGAATTATGAACAGTTACAAATACCAGGCAATTTTGGCACAAAACCTTCAAGCGTCCGTTAGAAAGCTGAAGAGGAAGTTCACCAAAAGCATGGCTTCACCAGAAGAAAATTAACATTTTGGAATGGCCCAGCCAGAGTCCAGACCTGAATCCAATTGATAATCTGTGGGGTGATCTGAAGAGGGCTGTGCACAGGAGATGTCCTCGCATTCTGACAGATTTGGAGCACTTTTGCAAAGAAGAATGGGCAAATATTGCCATGCTAATAGACTCCTACCCAAAATGACTGAGTGCTTCAATTAAGTATTAATTTAAGGGTGTGCACACTTATGCAACTAGGTTATTGTGAGTTTTTTATAATACATTTTTCTCCCTAAAAGGAGAAAAATGTATTATGTTTGTTTTTAAATTGAATTGTTCATGTTATAGGTCACATTAAAGGTGGAGAAAGTTCTGGCATGATTTATCTTTGTCTCATTCTTTTACATCACAAGAACCTGGCATTTTAACAGGGGTGTGTAGACTTGTTATATCCACTGCACATAAGTTACATTTACTCTTAGATGTACACACAGACATCAAGATCTGATCCATGTTAAGATACTAAAACTGTCTTCAACTTACCTTTATCCTTGTATTTGTTATTTGCGATTTTCTAAATGTAGATACAAAAATAAAACATAACTAACCCAACTAACATTAATAACTTAAAAGCAACAGAATCATCTCATACAATACAATTAAACAGTCTGTCTCAGCACTTGTTTCTGCAACAAAATCATCAAAATGAACGTCTTGTACAGGGATGTAATCAGAGGCTACTGTATGAGCGCCACGTTCCCCAGGCTTGATGGAAGGATAAAGAAGAGTTAGTGACTTCTCTAGTGTGTCCATGCGTTCACGCATGGCTGCTCCTGTTAAAAGACAAAGTGTTGCTGCCTTCCTCTTCGAGGTCTTTGGAAGGTGAATGGTAATTGCTGAGGGGGGATTTAGCCCGACGACGGAACAAAGCGCCTCTTTTGTTTTACCAAGGTAACTCTTATACCACAGAGGAGCACAGCACTTCAGTTGTCATAGTAGCATGTTATTCAAGATTTAAACGTGAATAGTGCAGTGTTGAAGGTTACAGTGTCTGCCCATACATATCCATGATATTCCTCCCTCTTATTTACAGTATAGTCATCCCACAGCAGTGGTCCTGGATTGTACATCTGGATGGTACAGAAAATGGCCCTACCACATAAACCTTTCTAATGTTCACATTCCTCCACAACACTGACTTCATGATGCAATAAGCTTCTCAGGAAATCCCGAGCATCTTTCCTCTTATTTCACCAACATGTTACAGCGGCACAGGATATTTATAACAATGCCAAACCCTGTGGGGACATGCTGAACATCATACCTTAGCAAATACTTCAGGTTAGGGCAGCTGAGCCAACCTAAAATATGTATAAACCAAACAAAGTAACCAAAGCCACTACATGTGCAACAATGCTAAATTGTCACTTTTTCTGTCAAATACAGTAACGTCCACCTCAGGTCAACGCTGAAAGATGCAGCTTTTGACAAATCCTGCAACAACCAATTAAAAATGTTGACATGGGCTTCTTTGACTTGATCATACACTTTCAACTAATTTCAAGCACCTTCAACAGAAGCAACAGTCAGGCTGTGTGGAAACAGAGTGGGTTACCTGACAGATCTACAAGCTGGTTCTCAAACCCTTTCTCTGCACATGATGTATGTGGTTTTCTCTTGACTGTCCCTCCAGGCTTTGGCCGGTCTGATACACCTGTATTTGAAACACTGGTTGTCAACTTTGAACTATAGATGACAATTGTAACAGGCCTGAGCTATACTCTGTAAACTCTGCGATTCGTCCCGCATCAGTATAGCTGTTACATGTGGTATATTGGCTGTATAGCACACCCCTCATGCCTTATTCATTAATTACACAGATGAAGGTTATTGAATGAAGAGTAGATACATTTCATTAATCCAGCGTAGGGCAAGGGCACAGGGCAAGGTTAACAGGAAGCTGACAACTAGCTAGAGTAGCGCTCATCTCAATGGGTTCCTTATGATTGCTGATAATCTAAATACAAAACACACCGTCCAATACATAAAAATAGGTCCCTAAAGGGATGCCCCCCCCCCAGTGTGAGCCCAACTGGCAGCCAGATGGCGCTAATTATGTTGTTTGTCATTGACAGTAATGTGCCCAGCTTGCTATAAGCTCTTATCCTCTGTCAACCTTTGTCCATAAAACATCCTCCACTCAGGGAGCAAAAGTACGGGTTTCCAACTACACTGTAAATGGCAGGTTGGCCAAAAAACAAGGAATACCACCTACTGTGATCCTAAACTAAAATGTTCCAAATGTGTTTTCAGACTTGAAATGGGGTAAAATCTTCTGGAGGTTCCACACCACATTCACGCAAAATGCATTCTGGCAGTCTACTGTTTACCCCTGGCTGGATGTGAGGCACAACATCAGGACAAGCTGCCATGGTGGTAGAAAATTTACTTTTACTTTCATGTATTCAGTTTTCTTTTTATCAGCATGGAATTAAAAAGCACTAAATAGACATTTTCCACCAATTTTTGTGAACAAAATAAATCTAAACAAACATTTTATAGCATTAATAAGGTTAAATCTAAATGTTTGACCTCATGACCAGCCTATGGCCTTGTCTATGAATATTTGACATTACACTTAGTTAAAAATAACATCTTGGACAATTTTACCTAATTCAGGAACTCTGCTTTGTAAAACTAAATAGTGTTCTATTACTTACATATATAGACATGTAACTTGTCTTTGTTTACATCCCTGTGTAAATTCTTTCCTGGCAGCCACAGTTGCCATCTTCCCTGCTGTTTAGCGGTTTTAATGCAGAGAGTAAGACTAATTTATATATCTGCTCAGCTTGCTTATAGTCACCTAACACTTTCTTGATTACATCGATTGGAATGGTTTTCAGCCCATGTGTTGGGTCCAATTGACTTTCCTCTTCAAAAACATCCTGGCAGCCACAGTTGCCATCTTCCCTGCTGTTTAGCGGTTTTAATGCAGAGAGTAAGACTAATTTATATATCTGCTCAGCTTGCTTATAGTCACCTAACACTTTCTTGATTACATCGATTGGAATGGTTTTCAGCCCATGTGTTGGGTCCAATTGACTTTCCTCTTCAAAAACATCCTGGCTAGAGAAAGGAAGTCTCGATCTTGCCCTCTGTCTTGGTCACTCGCAATAGTTGGTTTTTGAGCTGTACCTTGTAGAAGAGCATAATGTAGCATATGGAGGAGCATACATAATATATTACCAATACACAGCCTCGAAAATTAAACATTCACTGTTCAACAAAAACCCAATAAAAAAGACAGTGACATTGCGGTCTGCAGATTTTTTGAAGTATGAAACCTAGGGCCAATCAAGTTACATTATCTCTGTTGAGCCATAAAAGAAACTGAACTATCTCCATCTAGTGGCAAGAAAAGAGCAATACACCTGATGTTTACCATCTGAATGTACTCTCTACAACACTTCTACAAATTCACTACAATTGTTGGGGTTGAGGTCCATTTTGACATTGACTGAGGTACATATAAAAAAAACATTATAGAAAATGAACACAACATAAAGGCTTCCCCTTGTCCTTCACCTCAATCTTGCAATGTTATTGCTCAGAAAACAGGCTGACGTGGCCTATTAGCCAAGTTTATGATTATGATAGTTGGTGGGTGGGCACCAGACTGAGTGTTTTCTACATGACAGAAATCAGTCTGGCTGAGATGAAGGAATGTTGTAGTGTGGCATTAAATACCGTTACTGGGACAGGGCATGGCTTGAACAGCACTAATATAATTTATAAAGAACCAGCGTCACAACATTGAATCACAACCAAAAACTACCGATATTAAAGCAGGCAATTATTATCAAGGCAACTGGAAATAGTGCTTTAATATAAACCCCATTAACTCCAATATAAACTGGAAAAGGAATGGAAGCAAACCAAATGTACTGTGAACGGAAGCAAACACAAAGAGTCAATGTACTGTAATGGTACTGAACATTTCTGAACATAAACATTGCTGGCCTCGGACAATACAGTATGTGCAACCAGCAACACTAGTGGATCAACAAGTAATACGGTGTACATTCAGAGGTGCCATTTAATAAAACAAGGAACTGGTCACCAAAAACAAACTGGGCAAACAGAGAAAAAAGGAGACAGCAGCCCAAACAGAGTCCCTCACTCATCAGGGCTCTCACCTGGCCCTTTCACGAAAAGAGCCTCGTCGGGACAGATGGCTCTCAAAGATACGAGACAGACCCAATCTGCGGTTGATTCGGTTACGGACGTAGAATCGACGGCCGCCTCCTGCGCGAGTACGGCTGCGGAAGTGGGAGGTGGGTGTGACGGCGAGCGGTCTGGGTGAATTGGCTGTGTTAGAGGGCACACTGCTGGCTGTGGCTTGGGTGGGGGAGGCAGAACGACTGGAGGAAGGCCCAACAGAGGGAGCGTTTGTGTCGGAGGATGGCGCACTGACAGTGGCATACCCCTCCGCCGCCACAGCAATGCGTTCTAGGCTGGAGCACATGGAGGACAGGAAGGGCAGTAGGCGTCTGACCAGCCTGGTGTGGCTTGTAGCCATGCGCCTTACAGTCATCAGCATAACACTGAAGCGGAGCAGGCTGCGGCGGCTGTGACCGTCTCCTCTTCCGTGGGGCTGTCGAGTGCTGCCCTGCCTGGAATGGGGGGTGTCTCTGTTCAGAAAGCTGGGGGAAGCGGCAGTGGCAGGAGGAGCCATTACTGAGGGGCTGGAGCTGGACAATACAGTTTTTCCCAACCCCTGGTTGACCTGAAAGCACCTAAAGAGGCAAGATCAAAGGGGAGGTTTAATTTAAATCATAATGGGCTGGTTTCACAGACATGGATTAAGTCTAGTTTAGGACAAAAAAAAATCTAGTTCAATAGAAACCTCCATTGAGCTTATTGTTTTAGTCTTAGACTAGGCTTAATCTGTGTGTGTGTGTGTGAAATGGCCCAGTGTTCCTTCAGTAGGCCATCTCACAATGTTTAGCACATTAACAACCCTCTATGAAATGTATTAGGCACATCCCCTGCTCCACTTCATGGCATTTCATCGTGCAGTACCGACCTGACAAGAGGTTTCAGACATATTTCTAGGTCAACATTCTAATTCTACTGAACCACAAAGATGTTGACATGGATCCAAATCTACTGTAAATACCTATGCTGGCCAGGGCCATGTAACCACCGTTAGTAAAGGTATCATCTGAGTGCACGTTTTTGAAGCAACTTCTCATAAAGCAAACAAAAACACCTGAGATAAACAACACAGAAATTGACCAGTAAGTTCAGTTGACAAAGATAAAAATGACTCACTCAAAGGCTCCTCTTGCTGATTGTTGGACTGATGGATGGGATGATAGTATTGCTTGCTAGCTAGTTTTAGCTGTTAGTAGTTGACGTATCTAATTGTCACTGAAATTAGAGAATATAATTTATTACTTTTGACTCTCTAAATACGCTAGCTAATTAACACACAACAAATCGCCATAACCGTGGGGTTGCACTTGTAACACGTTTTTCGATATACTTTAATTAACTGAAAGAATTAAGGGTTCAATTTCCAATTCAACAACCACATGGATATTTTTGCGCTTGCGCAGCGTGGTCCAGAATTAACGTAAGATATCCTGTTGGAGGAAGAGTAGGACAACACAGCTGGAATGAGCACTCTACAAGGCTGGAACTCCTAAACATCTCTTAAATCGTAATGCAGGATATTGACGGTGGCTACAAGAATCTGATTTACAAGAATAGATACATAATCTGAATTCTAATAAACTGGCGAGCCAATTTGAAGTGTTTGTGTGTGTTATCTACTAATGTGTTCAAGTGGGTACCTGAAGCCCCCAAAAAGATAGTACAACTGTAAAAATAGGCCCTCACAAGTTTTTTGGCAGGTCTCCACTAGGGATATGAGTTTCAGCGTAAAGGTTAGGTTTATGTCCAACATAAGTCTTTTCATCTATAATTGGTCTTAAATGTGGAGAACACAAAAATGGTATACTCAAAATCAAGAAAACAATCCCCCTATCTGCCTCAGATAGTCACATTGCAACACAAGTTAATACAAGTGGTGTCATTAGCACAAGTACTTGGGATTTTATCTTGATTCAGGTCTGTCTTTTCAATTCAAACTTTTTTCTCCAGGAGCAAGTGTTTTTCATTTCAAGTGAGAAAAGCACTTTTTCTGCCTTAGTTGGACTATGGTGATTTTCTGTCCATATAGACAGTGACAATAGACACACTCTACCACTGTGGTCTTAGATTTGTAATAAACTCATTTTGTTACACATTGTTTGCATTGCTTAGTAAAATGGCGAATCTTAACTCTGAGTCAACAAATCTATTGGTATATACCAGTCAAACGTTTCATCACGTTTCATCTTGTTCATTTGGCAGCATGTTCGGTTGAGTTTGATGCTTTGAACTTAATTCGCTCATCTGAAGCGAGCTGTCTTCTGTAATATAGCTAACGTTTCAAGTGGTCGGAGAAGTAAATCCTCTCAAGTTCATAATGTTATAGCACTGGACAGCAAATGTAATAGCACTGGAAACGTTTTGCTAATCAATATAATTTTCAGATAGCACACCACAATTTTTTATAGAAATGTATGGATGTTAAAAATGTTTTGGAGATCGTAAAAATGTCATGTATGTAAATTCTTTAAACAAGTTTCAGTTAGTGAAATTCGGCTTGCGCGACAGACCAGACGTCATGTAATATCAAAGTGATCAGTCTTTTTTTACTTTACCGGAAAGTAAGAAAGCTAGCTACAACTTTCTAGTGGACACTTAAGAGAGGACTAAGATCTGTCATTTGTAATACAAATAAAAAGCAGTTATAATGTAATTCAACAATATAGTAAGGTGGCCAATTATTGCTGGGGACGGTTACTGAAAAGGGGGTCGTATTTTTAACACTGAAAATATCAATTTCCCATTAATGACTTGCCTATAATCATCAGGAACACAGTTGCAAAACTGTGCGTGTTTCACAGATTCATGCTTGTTTGGATTATTGCAACTATTGCAACGTATTCTGTTCAGATGAAGGGAGGTTTTTAAATGTTTCCTTTTTTAATTATGATACATTTTTTACTACTTTATTCTGAGATTAATAGGTTAATGACTAAATCTGTTTTTGAAATTATTCAGAATCATATGATTCAGAGAAATCTCGCTTAGAAACAGAATACTGTATGTAGATGTTCATTTACTATAAACTAGTTGAGAAACGTATTTTGGCTACATTGTACAGCCGTTTTTGTGACTTTTGTTGGTGTTGGATGGATGAAGACAGAGTGGACTTTAGTGTCTTTATTTAGAATTTTACCCCCCAAAACGAGGCTTTGCCCCCCCATAAATGATTTTCTACTGACGTCCCTGGGGTTATGGTTGGGTGTATCTTAGTTTTGGCCATATAGTGTATCTTAGTTTTGGCCATATAGTGTATCTTAGACAGCATATGCTGAGGGGGGACAGAGGCAACACATCTTACTGTTCATTGCTTGTTTTTGCTAATATACCACATGATTTAAAAGCAAAACGGTCAGTAGACCATTAATGACAATACAAAGGCCTAAAATAATGAATTTCATTTTATATTCCACTGATGCAAAACAAAGCCTTTTTTCATGTCATTGATTTTACTACAGCTGTTGGGGCAGATTCAGGCAGCTGTTACATAATTAGATATGGGCAAATGGCACACGACTATAGGCAAATTATTAGAACACACAGCAATGTATTACTATGGCAAAATACACTCCATGATCAAGTAATCTTAATTAAAATGTACCTAAATGAATAGATGAATCTGCAAGGCAACAATAAAATCTAACATTTAAAACACTAAAACAAACCGCAAAATGACATCAAATGTAAACACTGTCAGGGATTATTATATATATATATTTTTTAATGATTAACAACAAAGGCCTCTGGAATGATGGGAATGTTCCCACAAGGTATACTCTTAGAACAATGCTGATCCGCAATGGAAAACAATCATTTGCGTCAGAATGTCATCTGAGCTGGGAATCAAAATGAATGGTTTAGTCAGAATAAGTTGAATATGGTTGAGTTCAGCGGTGATCTACAAGAACAAAAAAACTGTGATAATGTGAGCTCTGAGCTCATCCCCTAAACATCTACAGTAGTGTAATGCAGACACTGACGCGTCGGCCTGGTACATAAAACTACACAATTTAACAGTCTCAAACACAGATCCATTATTTAACAGTCAATAAATACATTGACAAAGACTGATCAATACATTATGAATGAATATATAATATAATTTGTTTTCTTAGTGGTCAGAATATATTACTCTCTATATACCTATTAATAACAGGCTCCTGGGTAGTAGTATTACAGCAAAACTGTGACAAAATGAATATAGTTGGTCTCAGCTTGGCATCTTGCTATGGGCTGAAGGGCCTTGGCACTGAGTAAAAACAAAACACTCCACTAGTTATAATCATAAAACGCATTATAAAAATAAATGTCATATCACAGAAGTAAACATATTGCATAAAAGGCTTGGTCATATTTTGTAAAAATGAAAACCCTTTCCCATGGGCCGGTGTGAGTTACATGTAGTATTTACTACTGTAGCTAGAGTCTCAGAACAGGCAGCAAACACTATGCTTTTACACCAGGATACGACTCTCACTACCATTCAGAAAACTCATAATGACACTGTAAATCATTTATAGAAACATCATTTAGTTATTCAGTCCTGGCTCTGGAGAGTGACATTATGTGCAGGATTGTGTCCCAGTTCCACGCCCGATACGGGGGCTTTGGTTAAAGGTGTATTAGTGCAGGGATACATCATGTAGCTCTTTCAGACAAGGGTTTTGTGACCTAAGTAAAATAATCCAAACAGCAAGGTTATCTGTAAATATATTAGACATTATTCACGACAGCTGGCATTCTGCCTACAGTTCAGCCAGTAGTAGTGTTTTAGTATGTATGGCTGAGTCTAAAATGGCATCCTATTCCCAACATAGTGCCATACTTTAAACCAGAGCTCTATGAGCTGTGTGGTCAAAAGTAGTGCATTATATAGCATTTACATTAAAGCAGACACTCCTACCCAGTAGGGAGGGAATACATTGGCAAACATTTTGGTCCTGGCTGAAATAGGATACCATTTTGGACCCCAGTCTGGTAGCAGGCTCAGATGTCCAGTCACATCCTATTTGGCACATTGAGGTCAGAGGTCAGAAGAGACTACATCCTGCTCCCATTTACTCCGTCTTCCAGATGCCATTAAGAACCTTGACCACCTCCTCGTAGATGATGAAGACGATAGCCACATCTAGACACACACGGCCCAGCCGAGGAACCGTCCCCTTATAGAACCTAGAAAACACAAAACAAGGAGAGTACAGCAGAGAATTCTACGGATGTGTTCCAAAAGAGAGCATATGAAATACGACCGACCAGAAGTGTTTAGTGGTATACTTACGCTCGGACACCCTCGTGTCTCATGATCTTCACGGCACAGTCCAGCGTACTCTTGTACTTATGAGCCTCCAGACCCTTAAAGAGAAAGCACAGGGTTACTCACTGAGGGGAACTTAACCCTCTACATGTTATCTAAGAAAACATTCCACCCTTTCTGCTCTGTAGCGTCTGTAGTGGTACTCTATACTTTACCTGCATCCTGGTCTTAATGACATCTAGGGGAGTGTTCCCGAATACGCTGGCTGCTCCAGCAATGGCTCCAAAGGTTCCTGTCACCACAGGGTTAATACTCTTACTGGGGTTATCCCCTGCGGGAAGGAGAGACGGATACATTCAGTTGGAACACTCAACTACCGTTTCACAAGTGACCACTAGGGTGAGATCAACTCTCCTCCGTTCATGTATTAGTATTCACCGTGACTGAAAGGCTTAAGCTGATCCTAAATCAGCACAGTATTCTGAGTGACCTGGTATACCCCTTGACATATATGGCCCCCTGATGATAATGGCTGACAATGTTGCACGTACCTTTGTACCAGTTCCTGAGGGAGGTCATGACGTAGAAGCGGATGGCCTGGTTGGAGCCCTGCTTCAGGACGGTGGCCGTCAGGCCCTGGTAAGTCCCCCTTACACCTGGAGACAGCAGTAGACAGCAGCAGTTAGCATCACTGGATGAATTAGTTAGCAGCATAATGCATTACCCTCTTTAAACTGTAGATGTCAGTGTGAGTCCACTCATTACATCAACATATCTCAAATGCCTCTGCACAGCACACTACTTGTTTTGGGCACATATATGGCACTTGTTGACTGCTGTTAGGTTAGAGTGACTGGACCATATTGCCCCGACTAAATCAAGTTAATGTAGTAGAAGTTAAACAAACATCTGACACAAGTTTCAACATCTGCCTAAACCTTAACAGTACCAAAAAAAGGGTGGAGGAATTCCAAAGAGATGTTAAATTAGACCCCAGACGAGGGCAATGTCTCCTCATCCTCACTTACCTTGGGTTCTGATGATCTCACTGACTCCATGGTAAAAGCCTCTGTATTTGGGCTTGGCTGAAGACTGGTCATGGATGAACTTAACCTTGAGAGAGAACAGAGACAGTTAGATAGAGCCAGACCAACACCAAATACACACACTCACACACACACAACAAAAACAGCTTAATGTACAGCTTAAAGAGTTTCATCTCGTTGTTTTTAATTTTTTTTACTGTATTATCAGTTATACAGATTACTGACAGCAGGCACTGAGACCAGACAGACAACCTTGAGAGATGTTGTTTCCGGAAGACTGGAATCCACTCACCCAGCTGTTGCATTACCACTCACCAGCCACTTTATTAGGTAACATTTTCTTGTCAACGTAAACAGCAAATATTGTGGCTGCATCTCAGTACATAAAGCATGCAGACATCAAGGGGTTAAGTTATTTTTGGACTAAAGGTTAGAATGGGGAAGACATCTTTGACCATGGCATGACTGATGTTGCCAGATGTGATGGTTCCAGCATCTCAGAAACAGTGTTGGTGTCTGGCAGTGTTAATGAGTCAGTCTGGCAGTGTTAATGAGTCAGTCTGGATGTGTTAATGAGTCAGTCTTGCAGTGTTAATGAGTCAGTCTTGCAGTGTTAATGAGGCTATAAAGAGGATCTGTCTCAGACATACCTTGACTGTTTCCATGGGACAGACTATGACTACAGCCTCCATGACTCCAGCCCCTAGCCCACATAACAGACCCCTGGTGCTGTTCAACTTCCCTGCCTCATCACGAGCATGGTTACTGAGAAACTCAAACACACCAAACCTGAGAAGGAAAGGAGAGGAGGAGAGAGATGAAGAGAAAGACAGACAGACACAGATGAAAAGAGAGAACAGGTTAACATAGAGTCCATTCCATTTGATCCACTGAGTGCAAGTCATTATTATTAACAAGCAAAGCTGCAGTTGCTCCAGTCATAAGATGCAACTGTGATATCAGGAAGAGGCGTAAGCTTTCGTCTCGATTGCCCTGCACAATCAAATTGACTATGGATCGGTCACTGTCCGTCCATTACTGCCTGACCACGTTAGTTAGGTAATGCCTCAGACACCACTGCCAGTCAGTGAGCTAACACAAAGTTACATTGACTTTATAGTGCGGGACAATCATGAGTTGTCTAGAAAAGGTCTATGATGTTCTGGGTTATCTATAACAATGAATAACTCAGTTAATTCCCTTACTGTTTTTAAATGTCAGAGAAAATATATTACCAACAATGCATTTAATCAAACAGTGCCGTATAAAAGGCTTCAATCTAACATCTCTTGAAAAAATTACGGTCATGCAGTGCCTTCGGGAAAGTATTCAGAACCCTTCAGTTTCTCCATGTTTTGTTGTGTTACCGAGTAGATTCATAATTCATTGAACTAAAATAGTTTGCCATCAACCTATACACAATGATGGTAACAATTTTTTCTCATCAATTATAAATCAAGTCTTTTACACAACAACATTTGGAGAAAGTGAAGTGGCCTGATTACTCCCGAAGGCAGTGACAGTGGGACAGACAAGAAGGAGAGCCAGGTCCCCTTTCTGCTCTGCAGGCAAACACAATAGTCACGTAATGGAAGCAAGCTTCAAGTAAATTGACAGTTGGGTACACAGAGGACGTAGGAGAATCTAGAAAGGTCAAGCACCAGGCGGGGTGCGGAATTCTGGATAGGTTGCAGGGGTTTGATGGCACATGCATGGAGCCATATGAACAGTGAGTTAGAGTGATCCAGGCATAAGGTGACAGGCCCCCTGTGTCAGGACTCATGCCACTTCCTGTGTGAGGTAAGCTCGTACACTAACTATGTGGTAAAGCGTGAACCTGCAGGAGCGAGTCACTGTGTTGTGTAGGGTCCCGCCAAGGCTCTTTGAACCCTGGAACGGGGACAATGTGGAGGTTTTACCTGTGATGGACAGCTGTTTAGACAGTTTATGGCAAAAGTATTTTATTGCTAAATCAAATCAACCTACTTTTCGCCCCTAACGGTCCAAGTAGAGCCACCTTGCAGAGGTGATCCATTGTCATATAATGGGACAAGTGGTGCTGTTGGGAATCCCCCCTCAGGAAGGACTGAATGAGAATCCCTGTATGTACTAGCATTAGCGCAGTAACTGAGCGTTTGTCCTAGATGTTGCAGTTTAACTTTACTCAGTGTTTTACATAGTTGCACACTAAACAGTCTAGGCTGGACCCTCTTTAGCTGAGCGGCAAAGCGTGCGAACAAGGTAACAAGCAGTGGAATACAGAAACTGACACTGTATAACTGAATATGAGAAAAGTCTGAGTAACTGCTACATCCGGATGAAGTACATCAAAGAGTTCAACCCACACTGGCCAAGTTAGAGGAAGGGATGTAGGGTGTAATCAGCTATATTCTACGCCAGTTAGGTCTCTGAACAGCATACACTGCTTAGTAATCAGAGGTAGAGCATCCTCCCAGTCCTACGGAAGAGGATACATGAATACGCCTTGAGGTGAGAAGCAAACCACTTCCTTCCATGTCCAGGCAAAGTGAAACAAATGGCTTATGATTCTGAATACCCAGTACAAGGCACCACCAGGTTAAAATATGTCTCCATAATGTCTGATGAGTCAGCACAATGGATGCCCAGCAACTGCTGCCATGGAAGCCAGCTGAGGGTTTCGTCTGTTTGTTATGAAGCACTGCAATCAGTCAGGAGGTGCTGTGCCAAAGAGTCCTTCACTGGGAAGGTTATTTATAGAAGAAATTGGATTGTGGTGATGGCAGGAACAAACATAACATGGTGGAGGAGAGGCGGACCTAGAGAGGGGGTGGAGCAGGGAGAGAGGGAAGTAAGAAGAAGAGGAGAAAGACACTGACACTTAACTTTGATTAATGGTTGGTTTCCTTGTAGCCTGGTAGAGCAGAATGTGATTGCATGTTTAGGCAGGTTTTATAAGACCAGATTTCGTATGCCTCTTCAGGGCACGTGTCATACTGACCTGTGTGCATTTTGGGTTGTCTTACACTTTATAATCTCTTCTAGCGCTACCTTTCTTTTTCTTCCCCTTCTTTTTCTTTTTCCATCACAAAAATGTGTTTTCTTCGTCTCGCTTCAAGGCTCCTGTTTGTTTGTTTGTGTGACAGCCACTTCACAACTCATACTCTGTCTGTTATGCAGAAACAAACAGAAGGCAATGATGCCTTCATATTTGACAGGAGTTTCTGAACAGGTGTCTACTTCACCCCCAACCCCTGCCTTCTCTGTCTCATCCAGCATAATTGGAATCCAAGGAACTGGCGGTATGTTTGTTTTCATGACACTTTACATTGTCCCGTTAACAAAGCCACCATGGAAAAGAAAGTAAAAAAAAAAAACATACGTATAAAAAACAATGATTACATAGCTCCTTTTTGGTTTTAGTCATCATTTAAGTTGACAACACATTTTAGCAATTTTATCCCACTTGGATCTCCATCCACAGATGTAAAAGCCATGGACTGCAGTATGGACCGAAAGAACACTGTCATTCCAACATAATCAAGGACATCTGGGCCCACAGCCATGGTCCAGGATGAGTCACCAGCACGTAAGTCATCACAGAGACCATGGAATGTCTCCTAAAGCCCATTAGGGCTCTATCTGCAAAGTCAGTCGCTCCTCATTAAGAGATGGAGGAAGGAGGGTTGTAGGGAGGATGATAACGGTCAGTGTCTCTCTCTGGCCCCGCCCTTAACACTCCCTCATCCCCTCCCAAGACCTCCCTGTACTGAGCCACTCTCTATGAAACAGGCAATCAGCTAATGGGCCAAGGAGACGCTGGAAAAGGGGGTAGGAGAATGGACTTGTAGAGGGAAAGGAGAGAGAGCCTCCTTTCTTTTTCATAACTGAATTATGTAAAACACACACACACACAACTGTCAGTGGATGAGGTGGCTTCCACTTGTTGCCCGGTCCACCACTATGCCCTGTACCCCTACTGACCTCCGACCCTGGTCTGACTCACACACACATCAGATCTGAATATGACATCATCAGGTTTTACTCCGTATTTCCTATGAGACAATGAATGACAGCTCTACTCTGCTTGGCTGGTTCTGTCGGTTTACTTGACAAGCAGGCTCTGCCCTTTACTACACAAACACACCATCAAACACACATACAAACACATTCATTCACACAAACACACATCAAACACATGAATTCAGAGACAGTGATACGCCAACTCTCCATCGATCTGTTGAGTCAGGCATGGAATAAAACATGCAGGAGATGACATTTCGTCTGTGAGACAGAATAATATAATTACACCGAACCATATGCGTTATGACATTTTAGCTATGCATTGTGGGTAATGAACCAACATAATTGGTGTGTGCGTGTCTGTCTGCATGTTTGTGTTTGTGTGTAAGTGGCTGTGTGTGCATGAGAGGGCTACGTGCCATCCACATACCTGACAGCTGATTTGGGAATGGATCCGTAGAGCAGTGAGCTCAGTCCTCGGTACAGGCCTCTCACCCCATGACCCTTTATGGTCTGCTTCACACAGTCCCCTACACACACACAAATCATTGTTAGTTTTTTTACGATTGTTTACACACTAAAATAAAATTTTTTGCAAAATTCTACTCCAATGAGAAAAACACCTCCACAGATTTGCTCAACATTACACACAATGTCTGCTTCACCCTTTTGGCAAAACATTACACACAGTGATTTGTAAAACTCTACACACATTTTCACACCTTAGACACAGATAAGGATTGTGAGATTACTTCCTTGTCATTACAAAGCCCCAGATTGCCAATGACCACACTAATGAACAAATGGGATAATCACATCCACCAGGTATGGAAGCACACATGAGTTCACCTGTCTTCAACAAAAATGGAAGGAGCTAGAAGAAGAAGAGTGAGAATGAGAGGGGGAGCTCAAAGAGGAGATGAAGGAGGTAGAGGAAGAGGAGAAGGAGATAGAGGAAGAGGCCTAGGTAGAGGAAGTGGAGGAGAAGGAGGTAGAGGCCTAGGTAGAGGAAGAGGAGAAGAAGGAGGTAGATGAAGAGGCCTAGGTAGAGGAAGAGGAGGAGAATGAGGTAGAGGAAGAGGCCTAGGTAGAGGAGAAGAAGGAGGTAGATGAAGAGGCCTAGGTAGAGGAAAAGGAGGAGAAGGAGGTAGAGGAGGAGGCCCAGGTAGAGGAAGAGGAGAAGAAGGAGATAGAGGAAGAGGCCTAGTTAGAGGAGGAGGTAGAGAAGGACTTGAAGAGTTGATAGAACCTGAACAAAGAAGACGAGGACCAAATTTGACTCGAGAAATCCGTGCAACACTTACTGACCATGTTATCAACCATGGACTGACACTGATGGAAGCTGGACAAAGAGTTCAACCAAATCTCAGCAGAAATACTGTTGCGTCAGTAATTCGGACATTTCATCGAGGAAACAGGTAAGCTAACCACACAGTACATTGAAACTGAAGCTTGTTGTACTTATCATTAATATTGTTTACTGTGACATTTGACAGTAGGCTGCATGTGTATTTTTTTTGTATACAGAAGCTGCTTCGATATGATCACAGGCTCCATGGCCTGAATGAGGGGCAAACGGTCACAGGGCCGCAGGTCTTATGCCTTCCCCCATACTCCCCCTTCCTGAATCCGCATGGCGGTGGAAGGTATACGACCTGCGGCCCTGTGACCGTTTGCCCCTCATTCAGGCCATGGAGCCTGTGGTCATATCGAAGCAGCTTCTGTGCAGGGGTGGATTGGTCACACGAGGCGATTCTTCCAATGGTGCCTTGCCAATGAAGACAGCCTGTGATGTGGACGAAATATTATGGGCTGACCCAGCCAGACGGAGAGATGATGAGTAGTTACACTATTCTTGTTGCTTTTACAGTAGTTTTTCTTCAGAGTCAAAGTGTATGTACTTCATGCAGTAATTTTTATTTGTCTACAGATTTTATTTGTTTCATTGATTTCATTGTTGGTTGATTACTGTAACTGATTATGGTAAATACTAAGTATTGAAATAAATACTTGAAATATTCAGTCTGCAGCATCAGTGTTGTGCAGTGCTTGGTAAGTTTATAGTAGGCCTATTTGTGTACATTCCCCCTATATCTCAAACTAATCATGAAGAATGTTGTGGGTTTGTCACTATTTTTTTTTGTCATCTAAATTATCCCATACATAACAATGTCTGGCCAAAAATCTAGCACATGCTATTTCCTACATTTCTTTTTTACAAATGTGTTTTTTATTTATCACAGCAGTGTGAAACTGGCTGCAATTGTGTCTGATCATTGAGGACTGTGTTGGTTAAATGAAAACTAATAGCATTTTCACAAACGTGTGTATGTTTTGACTGAAGTGTGTCATTTTGCAAACAATCTAGGATTTATGCAAATTGAGTGTGGTGTTTGGATAATTGTGATTATATTTTGAAAAAAAGAACCCGGTTTTCAAAATTGCATGTGAACAATTGAAAGAAACTAACACACAACCAGCAGAGTATTCATATTTATTGATATTCACATACTGGTTGATAGCACAGCTAGTTAACTTGTATGAAACAGAGACAGCTGTGTGCTGGGCTCATTAAGATGGTCTCAGATCCTCAGAGCTCCAGCCAACAGAAGCCAGACAGTTTCTGTGTGTGTGTGTGTGTGTTTACAGTCATAAAAACAAGCAGTGTGACAGCCTGCCAGAATCACTAAGGCACCTAAGGATGACGTGTAATTTGATAATTAGATCCTAAGAGGAAAAGAGAGAGAAAATGAAAGAGAAATGACGAAAGGTTGACTGGTTTCAGCAGAAACACTGACAAACCTGTATTTTAGGAAGGTTACATACAGCTCTGTATCTCAGGTAGAGCTAGATACATCAGGGGAGATGAATTCGAGAGGCACTAATGGAGATGGATAGGGAAAGGGGTTGGGGTTGAAGTTAGGATTAATCCAAGGTGTGGAAGTCAGGGTAATGATTAGGTTTAAGATTGATCTGATGTGTGGTGGTTGGGGTTATAGTTAGGTTTAACATTGATCTGATGTGTGATGGTTGGGGTTATAGTTAGGTTTAACATTGATCTGATGTGTGGTGGTTGGGGTTATAGTTAGGTTTAACATTGATCTGATGTGTGGTGGTTGGGGTTATAGTTAGGTTTAACATTGATCTGATGTGTGGTGGTTGGGGTTATAGTTAGGTTTAACATTGATCTGATGTGTGGTGGTTGGGGTTATAGTTAGGTTTAACATTGATCTGATGTGTGGTGGTTGGGGTTATAGTTAGGTTTAACAGTGATCCAAGGTGTGGAGGTTAAGGTTATAATTAGGTTTAACACTGATCCAAGGTGTGGTGGTTAGGGTTATAATTAGGTTTAAAATTGATCCAAGGTATGGAGGTTGGGGTTATAGTTTGGTTGAAGTTGTTTGGTGAGAGGACACACACTGTCAGACAGCCACTTACCAATGCCCCTGTATTTGGGAGGGTTAGCCTTCTCGTCCAGCTGTAGTTGAGTCTTCACATACTCAGTAGGGAAGGTGATGCAGATTTCTATCCCTCCTGCTATACCACCTGGAGAAACAGAGCAGAGGTCACACCAAGCTTTAACAGCTGTACAATAGATTAAGTCTATATTTTGGGGTACAGGGTTTGTACCAGTGTACATTAAAAACAATGAACATATCGATGGTGCCCAAGTCTCAAATAAGGCATATTGTAAATTAAAGTGGAAGGAATGCAGACTAAACTGAAGTGTATTATTTGTGTGTTCAATGGTATTACAAAGAGGACGACTGAAACAGACAATGTAACAGTCACAATATTTTAGGAAAGGTTATTTTACAGCATGCACTTTATATGGCATAATATTGAAACTTTTTAATGAATGACACAAGTAGATGAAAAAGGCTTGCCCATTTCAAATTTCCTAAGAAGCTTCTCTGCTTATTGGCATTCTGAAAGTAATGACTTTTTAGCAGCTAATAAGTATAAATGAGACAAAAAAGACGAATGCCACCAACAAAGGAGCAAATTATGTAGAATGTTCTATAATGTTGATGAGAAAAGCTGTATACTGTGGATGAGTTCAGCTGTAGTGTGGACGAGTTCAGTTCTAGTGTGGATGGATTCAGCTCTAGTGTGGATGATTTCAGCTGTAGTGTGGATGAGTTCAGCTATAGTGTGGATGGATTCAGCTCTATTGTGGATGAGTCCAGCTGTAGTGTGTATGAGTTCAGCTCTAGTGTGACAGAGAAGAGGAGAGAGAGAAGAAGGAAGGGTGATGTTAATTAAATGATCTGTTCTGGTCAGGAGGGGTTCCATTACATAGGCCAAGACCCTCAATTAGCTAAATAACACACACACACACATGCACAAACACGCATATTTCCTCTCTCTCTCTCTATCTGTTTCTTCCTTTCTCTTCAATCTCTTCAATCAGTCTGAACAGCGAAATAATGGACTGTGTCCAGACATGTCATCAAACAGTGATAGCCTCACATCCATCCCACTGTTGGTGTTATTGTAAGCCAAGGCCCTCACTCTCTTTACAGCACTTAGAACTACAGCGTTCTGGAGGGAATCAGAAATATATTTATCCCATTCAGCGTTCTGGAGGGGATGAGAGGTATATTTATCCCATTCAGCGTTCTGGAGAAGATGAAAGGTATATTTAACTCATTCAGCGTTATGGTGGGGATGAGAGGTATATTAAACCCATTCAGCGTTATGGAGGGGATGAGAGGTATATTTATCCCATTCAGCGTTATGGAGGGGATGAGAGGTATATTTATCCCATTCAGCGTTATGGAGGGGATGAGAGGTATATTTATCCCATTCAGCGTTATGGAGGGGATGAGAGGTATATTTATCCCATTCAGCGTTATGGAGAGGATGAGAGGAATATTTAACCCATTCAGCATTCTGGAGGGGATGAGAGGTACATTTATCCCATTCAGCATTCTGGAGGGGAGGAGAGGTATATTTATCCCATTCACCGTTCTGGAGGGGATGATAGGTATATTTAACCCATTCAGCATTCTGGAGGGGATGAGAGGAATATTTAACCCATTCAGCATTATGGAGGGGATGAGAGGTATATTTATCCCATTCAGCGTTCTGGAGAGGATGAGAGGAATATTTAACCCATTCAGCATTATGGAGGGAATGAGAGGTATATTTAACCCATTCAGAGTTCTGGAGGGGACGAGAGGTATATTTATCCTATTCAGCGTTCTGGAGGGGATGAGAGGTATATTTATCCCATTCAGCGTTCTGGAGAGGATGAGAGGTATATTTAACCCATTCAGCATTAAGGGGGGGATGAGAGGTATATTTAACCCATTCTGCATTCTGGAGAGGATGAGAGGTATATTTAACCCATTCAGCATTCTGGAGGGGATGAGAGGTATATTTATCCCATTCAGCGTTCTGGAGAGGATGAGAGGTATATTTAACCCATTCCGCATTCTCGGGGGGATGAGAAGTATATTTATCCTATTCAGCGTTCTGGAGAGGACGAGAGGTACATTTATCCCATTCTGCATTCTGGAGGGGATGAGAGGTATATTTATCCCATTCAGCGTTCTGGAGAGGATGAGAGGTATGTTTAACCCATTCACCATTAAGGGGGGATGAGAGGTATATTTAACCCATTCTGCATTCTGGAGAAGATGAGAGGTATATTTAACCCATTCAGCATTCTGGAGGGGATGAGAGGTATATTTATCCCATTCCGCATTCTGGGGGGGATGAGAGGAATATTTAATCCATTCAGTGTTCTGGAGGGAATATGTGGTATATTCAACTCTTGCAGAAGATAAAGAAAGCTGTTGCTAGCTACATTTACACATTGATGTATGTTTGAGTATTCAATCAATCAAATTGTCCTATGAAGGGCTAAGGCATTTGCACAGTAATTTTTCCAGCCAAGATATGTCTGTGCAGCGCAACAGTCTAGAAAGCTAAGTCACACACACATCTACACACACACACGCATCATTCATTCCAGCTAGCATGACAACGCTTCTACATGTGAATGCTTTTAGGAAAGCAGTGTGCGTCACAAAATGTACACAGGCAACACAAAATGTGCTATACATTTTGCTGATCTGTCATTGTGAGGAATCAGATGAGCTCTGAAAATAAGTTCTTAATTTACTCCAGGAATACCTCAGCAGAACAAGGTTGATCTAGTCATTAACCAGATACACAGAAAACAGAGCATTCATCAGAGAGTACTCTCCCCTCTCTGCCCCCACAGCCCCCATCTCTTTCTCTCCCACACTAGCTCTTTCTACCTCCTCCCTAGAATCTGTCCAGTCCTCAATCCTCACCTCCCTCTCTCCCTCGATGTCAGGTCACAGGATTGATGAGTTTTCATACAACAGTGGCACTTGTTATTAGTGGGAATGGATGTCCCAAGAAACCCGTTCAGCATTTCCTACCAGCTGTCACTGGGAGAGAGATTCTGCAGGGACAGACAGAGTGGCTATCAACCATAGATCTGGCAAACACAGCCAGTCAGACAACCAGGATATGTTGAAAATCGATGTTGCTATTTTCATCAATGTATTTTGTATGAGGAGCTGGTGGGTTTATTGAGCACAATGTGACTGTAAGGCTTTACTTCACAGTAAAGGTGTGTAACACCTTACTCTTAATATATTGACCAACCATTCTCTTTTACAACTAACCCACTTACACTCACAAAACAAATCCACAGTTCAATTAACATCCTTCTGACTTCTCAGCCTGGTACTTTCTCAAATCAAAGCTACTCAAAGCAAATACACATATATGCACAGAGAAATATACACACACACACACCTAACCACTGGGGATGTTGTCAGCATAGCATATGTATTTCTGTGAGCTTGGTAAAGTGGACGTACTGCCCTCTGAAAAAACACCCATAGGCACCTTCCACACCATTACACGCTATTAGATCAGCCATGGGGGAGAGAGAGATGAAAAGGGAGAGACAGGGAGAGCAGGAGGGGTTGAAGGAGAGACAAAGGGAAACGGGGGAGGAAGTGAGAGTTTTAGACAATTGGGGAGAAAAGGGACAGCAATGAAGCAGATGGAGAGCGATTAAAGGAATAAAATGAATGAGAAAGAAGTTCAAGAGCAGAGTGGGAGACAGACAAGAGACAAGGCCTTTGAGGAGCCATCTCCCTGCAGCTGAGGTAACTCTAATGAGTGTTGGCCACATCTGCTGCACATTTGATGAGGACTTCCTTGTTTTGCACTGACAAAATCAGACTTTCAAATCCGCCAACCTGACACGCAAACCAACCCGGCAGCCTCACAGTTTATGGACCAGGGGGGAAATCATCAATACTGCGTAGAAACTATTCAAAAATTCTTCTTATGAATTGAATTTTGAATGTTTGTACACATGGAGAAAGTGTGATTTATTAAACATTCCTAGAAATGTCATATGGGCACAGGTAGTAGATCACCACTAATGCATGTATGCCAAGGGCTCGTGCAGGACCTTGACTATGTGCACTCCAACGAGCTCCTTATTAACCATATGGTCAAAATGATCCCTTTAAGTCTGTGGGGAATACACAGTACAGATTTTTTTTTACCCTGAAACACAATGGTGCAACCGAAATGGTGCTAGGAAATCAATTTCCAAGATTGAAATAGAGATGTAGTTAAAGTGTTAAAGTGTCAGAGGTTGAGTGGTTTTATTTGACTCGTTATGCACCAGCGGGGAAAAAACATGGCTACAACCATTTCGATTTTGTTCCCAGCAATAGCAACTATACTGTAGGCCTAGTTCAAATGAGTATATAAAACACTAACCAATATGTGTTACTCATCAACAGCTCATGTTGGTATGCACCTATCTAGCAGTGGGTCAGACACCCTGCCTCCAGAACTGCATGACTTTGAGGCATGGACTCGACATAGTGTCTGAAAGGTTTCACAGGCATCCTTGCTGCAGTTAGAACATACCTAAATTTTTTACTTTTACCTCCTTAACTTTGTAACATCCAGTTACTGATTCCGTCCTGATTCTTACCGTACTGATCGGTCCACTACAAAGTTTTGACCAGTTTCGCCATGTGGCAGAGGGAACAAATTCCCCAGCCTTCCACCTCGAGTGATACTGCAGGCGCCCAAGCCACCTTAAGGAGTCGCTAGAGCACCACCAGGCATGCCAACTATATTAGATTACTAACTCCCCAAACCTGGACCTTGCTGGCCAATGTCACTGCCCTCCGCGGGATCCCCGGGCTAATCCATCAACAGGATTAGTCTGTTTTTTTAGGTGATAGGAGTGGAGCCCAGTGTGGTCATGTGTTGCAATTGCCCATCCCTGACAAGGGCCATGGTGGGGAGATCCAAAATGCTGTTGTACAGTAATATGCCGTAATTAGCCTGTTCATTGCTGTCCTGTTCATTTGCACAATTCTGAACTTTTACTGACCGAGATTGGTTTTGGGAAACAATATCTACTGAGCCAAAAATAGTTAATATTAAGGAGTTAATATTAAAATAAACACACAAAAAACTCACAATGTCTTTAACACATTTTGAACATTTACTCTCCTGTGTTTAAAAAGCAGATCTCTGTGTCTTCTACTTGGCACTGTTTGTACACAGTCACGGCTGTGCGTAAACACTCACAAGCAAATGTTCATGTTGATAAAACAGTTTGTGTGAATAGGATATATTCCATATATAGGTTAGACTCATTAAAATGTCAAAAAAATAGATGCATACTGTAACTACCAATTGTTTCAGGCCAACTCATTAATTGAACAATATACGTTTATGGACCTAAACATCATAGTGTGCAAAATCACAGACACAACAATTACAAAGAACCTTTCTATATTTAACCTTCTAGTTTTCCACAGTTATTTAATTGATATGGGGTCTGTTTATTGTGGATTTGATGTCACAAGAGATATAAATACAGTGTAGAATAAAGACAGGGTTTGTTTTGCCAATATTCCCAAACCCAACCTACTGTAGCAAGTACTGTATTTCAGAAGACGTCTCAACATCAAACATGACATGTTCCTACAGTGTTAATATTATGTTTGCTTCGTCTGAAAGATGAAAGGAATTATTAATCGTCTGGCTTTTCCCGTTTAAAACAACACTCCAAAACACTACACTAATGTTTAATTACACACGTCATTTTACATGGAAAAATCTATTGAACTGCTTCCAACCATTTAGCTGGTTGCTTACTGCTGACTGATGAAAAGGAGAATGATGTTGTTTTGTGAGTATTGTTGTTGTTTTTATGTCTGTGTTGCTATTGTTGTTGTGTCAGTTTTGATGTGTCAGTGCTGACGTGTCAGTGTTGTTGTTGTTGATATCCTGGTGCTGACGTGTCAGTGTTTTTATGTTATTAATAATGTGTCAACTTTGTTGTTGTGCCGGTGCTGACGTGTCAGTGTTGTTGTGGTTGATATCCTGGGGCTGACGTGTCAGTGTTTTTATGTTATTCTTAATGTGTCAATGTTGTTGTTGTGCCGGTGCTGATGCTTTAGTGTTGATGTGTCAGTGTTGTTGTGTATTTGTAACATTGTATGTTCTAGGAATGTGTGGGATGTTGTTGCAACTTTCTTAGAAAGCAATTCATAATCGGAGAGGGACAGAGGAAGATGAAAGACAGAGAGGAGAGTGGAAAGAAAAACAATTCTGTCAGAAAAGGCACAATGGATTTGGTGTTTTCATGTCTTGACCCCAAGGGAGCTGCTAGGTTGTCAGTTGTAAATTCAGGGAGTGTGTTAAGTTGTATATAGTGAGTGTGTAAAGTGTGCTAAGTTCTTGATAGTGTGAGTGTGTTAAGTTACTTATACTGCGAGTATGTAAAGTGTGTTAAGTTCTTTATATTGATTGTGTAAAGTGTGTTAAGTTCTTTATAGTTTGAGTGTGTAAAGTGTGTTAACGTCTTCATATTGTGAGTGTGTACAGTGTGTCAACTTGTGTACAGTGTTCTGTTGTAAAGTGTTTTCACTTGGGTACAGTGTTCGGATGTAGTGTGTTTACTTGTGTACAGTATTAGGTTATAAAATGTATTAACTTGTGTAGAGTGTTAGGTTGCAGAGTGAGTTAGCTTGTGTATAGTGTTAGGTTGTAAAGTGTGCTAACTTGTATGGTTTGAGTGTGCAGTGAGTGGAGTGTGAATGAGTGCACACATTGACAAGCCCTCTGAATCTGAGAGGAGACAGCCACTGAAAGGACTTAACTGGCAGCCCTGCGGCGAGAGAGAGAGTGAAAGAGAGAGTGAAAGAGTGAAAGAGAGAGTGAAAGAGAGAGAAAGTTGTTCTAGACATACAAACACAGGGCAATACAAAAGTACTCTTTCAGACCATAATACACACACAAATGCACGCACACGCACACAATAATTGACAGTAAAATGTTCTTCTACACAGGACCAGAAAGCCATTTAAAATCTCTCAGCCTCAGGTCAATCCTTCCTCAAATCTCAGTCTCCATTTCTCAACATCGCCCGTCGTTATTGGCTGATAGGAGTGCAGGAGAGGGAGTAGAAAGTCCCCATACTCTTCACCCATCAAGCAGAAATATGCCTGAAACCATTGTCTGGGTCTGTAAGAGATGTCAGACCTTTATTCCATTAAGCTGTGACTTACGTCCCTGTTCTGTCTATGTCACTTTTACCCCAGAGTCTCTAGGCCCTTACAACAGCCCTATACAATCACACACACACACACACACACATTGGAGGCTGTATGGGGGGAAGCAGCACCAATACTGAATGAGCAGCGTTTCTTTCACAATGATCTAAAAAGACCTGGGTAAAAACAACCATGTCAAATGCCTTGAACGGCAGAGAGCCTGGTGGTTACAGTGCTGAGACAGAAAGGCTGTGTTGGAAGTGCTGGTTTGAATACCCAAGCTGGCAAGGTCAGAAATCGGTTGCTGTGTCCTTAAGCAAGACACTTAACCTTAATAGCTCTTCTGTGTCTCTCTGGAACTTAACATCTGCTTCATTACCAAAAGGTAAATGTGAAACATTTGGTCTTAGGTTCAACAAGGATACACATTAGGATATTTACTTTAGGCGTTCTGCCCAGTTGGAGAGAAAAAAACTGGAGAACAAAATACTTTAGTCCTTGCAGAGGGGAGGCAAACAAGTAGCACACTCTTAGCACTCCAAGTGATGTGACATAACCAGATCTATCTGGGCTGCCATGTATAGGCAATGACAGAAGTGCAGGTCAGATGTATTAACTAGCTAACTGGGTGTCAGGGGGGTTCTATATCTTCTTGGCGTTGAAAAGAATTGGCTTTACTCTTGATTGAGTAATATTTCAGGTCAGAGCAAGGCCCAAGAGCACTTTACTCTGATTACTTTTCTCTCGCTGAGTCATTGCTAGCCCTTCTCTGACAGAACATCAGTTCTTACGGTATGACACTATGATTTCAACACACATATTACAATATATTATACATACACACAATCTGTTTGTTTAAATTATATATAATATTCCACCCTTCCACTGAAATATGCATCCATAGACAGTGGAAATAGGCAGACAGGATAAGTTAGAGGGAAAGACAGAGAAAGAGAAATATTCTGTAGATAAGTGTTAAACAGCTGGTTAATAAAGAGGTGCACAACTAGAAAAACAGGTTAAGAGTTTGGGAGAGAAACAGAAGGGACTGTTTATTTGTCTCACAGCATTCCGGCCACCTTGTCAAGTTAGTCTAGGTGAAATGAGAGGGAGGGGGGCCAGGCAGGGTTCTCCAGACTAGCATCTAGATTAGTGGCATAATTACCTTTGCCAATGTCTGATTGGAGGAGGAAAGTCAGAAGATACTGTGAATGAAATGGCATCATGGGCTGCTAGGGTTGTGAAACGATATGGACAGAGAAGTTCCACATAATGCTGTACCAAGCAGAACTCTATCAAGCTGTTCATGTGGAATGGTATTGCTGCTTCACAGTTGGGACATTACCACAATCCAAGGTTTACCAGAGTTACTGTGGACGCTTGTCAAAATGTCAACAGAGCTGTTTTAAGTCACTCTCCACAAATGGTCCATGTCAAGGTCTTGCAATGTACCAGCATGTCAACACCCACTATATGACCATGTTTTAACTACAAAATGAATAGGGGTCCATGTGCGTTTATGTATTATTTCTGCATTATTAGAACTAGTACTGCTTTACTATAGACCTGGTTCATTATTAGACCTAGTACTGCTTTATTACAGACCTGGTTCATTATTAGACCTAGTACTGCTTTATTACAGACCTGGTTCTTTATTAGACCTAGTACTGTTTTATTACAGACCTGGTTCATTATTAGACCTGGTACAGGTTTATTACAGACCTGGTTCATTATTTGACCTAGTATTGGTTTATTACAGACCTGGTTACTTACTAGACCTAGTACTGCTTTATTACAGACCAGGTTCATTATTAAACCTAGTACTGGTTTATTACAGACCAGGTTCATTATTAAACCTAGTACTGTCATATAAAGGTATGTGTAATGCAAGAATGTCCCCAGATTCCTGAAACACAAATTCAACTAAACCGCATTAAAGGAGTTTCTCTCGCCTTCACCAGCATCTATTAAAACCTCCCCGGTCTAATATAGTTGACATGAGCTAGCAGTGATCACTAGACTTGAGCAGTTATGGAATCATGTCAGTGCACTGACCTGACTGTGACTGTTTGGGGCTACAGTCATCCATTCAGTCAGGATAAGGACGCAAAGTGAAAACACGTTCATTCACTCAGTTCTTCATTCACTCCTGTGACCTCGCTGTAAGTCTGCCCTCTTATAAGTGAACTACTTTTGACCAGAGCACTATAGGCCATATGCACTATATAAGAAATGGTGACTGTTCAGTCATCCAGAGTAATTGGGTTACATCTGATCCGGCAGTGCTTGTTGTTCTGGTCTTCTTTCACAGAAAGATGTGGTGGTTTTGTAGTCAAGGTATTACTCAGTTCAGCTTACAGGTCCACTCCCTTTACTCCATGCATTTGGTAATGACAAGGAGTGACAAGGATTGGAATGTACAGAGAGACTAGTAATCTAGCTGGTGGTTTTGGGTGATTTCATATAAAAGCCATTTCAGTTTAGTTTCCGGGTTGTTGAGAAAAGGCACTGATCAAGAGAAATATGCCCTTTCAGAGAAGGACACACCTCATAAAAATGACTGTCAGCTGCCTAAAAATAACATGGTTGCAGAGCTGGACACGCTTTAGTCTACTAGTTAATTTGTCTCAACTCAATGAAACTGCAACAGATGCTTTATGTCCTCGTAGCAATAGCATGAATGAATGATCTGTCTATCAGAAAACATAGGGAGGGGTGACCATGTGATAATTCCCCAGTCCAAGAGTGAATACTGTTTGCTAGGCAGGGGAAACGAATATGTCAGCTGTGCTGTCTTCTGACAAGCAGGCAGTTCTTCAGTATTAGAAGACTAGCACAAGTTACCATTGTCAGTACAGAAAAGATAATTAATTAATGTTCCCATGATTTGTTGTAGTTCTAAATCGTGTTATCAAGAACATATAAATATATAATAAATGAGTACAATAGTCTACAGGTCGATAGTTCCCTGTTATCAGCGAAACGCAATAAAAGCAGACTATAACTGGTTTTGTGATAAGCAAGACAATTCTAACTAACCGAAGAGCTCAGTTCGTGAACAGCTACAAGAAAAACCTTCAGCACATTAATGGTAACAATCCCTGGCAGTGACATGAACTGGTTTTTAACTTTATTCTACCATCTGATGCTCTTTACATACTGGTTCTCTTTTTTAGGAACATGTTAAATCATATATATTGGCTAAAATAATTACAAAACTTACCTGCAAGAATCGCCTTTCCTGGGTGAGTTAATTTCGCTTTTCCTCCCGGTGCCGCCGCCGCCAGACACCGTGGTCTGTGAAAGGGGCTGATGAATTTAGTGTTTCCTTCCATTGTCAAAAAAGTATAAAACAAATATCTATTTACCTATCAATGTAAGTCTAAGAAATTGTTTTGTCCTTACAACTTGTTTCCAGTATTTATAACGTTCAGCATGGACAACAATGACAGAACAGTGTCGCTATGATGATGTCTGACAAGTGATGCTGTGTGTATGCTACAAGCCAGCCAAAAACCTCCACTGTTTGTGGACTGTAGGCTATTCCACATGCTCAGCAGCCTGCCATTCGAAGAAATAAAGCCTCAACGTATATTGTAGCGTAGTGAGGTTAGACCGGCAGTTTTGTTCCACACCAGGAGAAGGGCGGGGTTGCCTCTCTCTCGCTTTCTACTCGCGTCACATCCTTCGAATCGTGAAACTCGCCAAAAGCAAATAGGTGGAGCACTAGATTAGCATAACCCAGTTCAGATAAACAAACAGTCATGCAAATTAAAGTAGGGGAGGACGGAGATTGTTGTAACATTTTGGAAATGTCTGTCTGTATATTGAAGCTCTTTCAAGATAGTGCTTTCAAAATTGTCTACGAACTAGTTACATGTGTCTGCTATTAGATGGCGTAGCTGATATATCTGTAACACAAACAAAAAATGTGTGGTTTAGTCTCAAACACAAGGAGGGAAATGTTACATTCACCCCATAGCCTGGGTCAGTTGTAACATACCCTGGGGTGAAATGTAACATTATTATGTACCTTGTTAAATTATTACATTACTTTTTAACATAATTGGTGTGTGCGTGTGAAGTATGTTAGTTACTACTGTCAGTCATAGTTGTGAGACATTTGAACATAATGCATTTGAACAAAATGAGCATTACTGAATATCAGTTTGTGTGTTTGTGCTTGTTTGTTACAGTCAGACTAGGCATACTGATATTCAAAGAAAACATATATAGGCCTACAACAAAAATGTTGCATATAGTAGGTTGTAACATTTTAATTGTTGTTACAACTTACTCAGACTCTTGTTGTTACAACTAACCCAGACTCCTATAGTCATGAACTAACTTTACAACTTACAAGTAAAACATTATCACTAACAACTTGCATGAAAGATATTTAGATAGACACACAATAAACATGATTTAAGTTTGATTAATTTAATTACCTAGCTGGCAATACTATCACAAAAAGTTCTTACCTAAAAATTAGTTTTTTCATTTTAAAAATGGTTGTGTCTGCCACAGGGTGCTACTTATTCACATGTGAAATAAGGATTAAATTGAGCATGTTCTGAGTGAACCAGATGATTCGTAACTTGGAAGTGAGAAATTGAAAGTGTTACAACTAACCCATGTTGTACCCATCCCCAGTCTCCCCTATCAGTCCCAGTAGAGAGAGTATTGTTATTCCAACTTGCAGGCAACCCAGCTGAGAAGCTGAGAAAGAGAAAGAGAGAGCCATGTCCAAGGCTGTACAAAGGGGCTTAGGACCCAAAACACCATCAATCCAGTGTTGTCCCATCAATCCAGCCTCCAGTTCCCACCAGTCCAGCATCCATCCAGTGTGATGCAATCAAAACAATGTTTGTACATTTTATGTCTTGTAGAATAATAATATCTAAATAAAGTTAACCACAAACATGTTATTTGTTTCCTAACAAAATCGACTTATGCGTACATATAAATGGTGTCACTTCAGGGTGTGTGGTTCAACATTTTTTATTGCCTTGTCTAAGGATTTTCCTTTATTGCGGTTTTAATTTTTGTTTTTATTCTCATTCTTAAAAGTTAACTTTTTACCTTATACAAAAATTATGTTGTGTTTTAGACACCTATTGCCACCTATCTATACACAATATCCCATAATGATAAATCGAAAATATGTTTTGATCAGAAATATCTGATATACAGTAGGGAGAACAAGTATTTGATACACTGCCCATTTTGCAGGTTTTCCCATTTACAAAGCATGTAGAAGTCTGTAATGTTTATCATAGGTACTCTTCAACTGTGAGTGACAGAATCTAAAACAAAAATCCAGAAAATCACATTGTATGATTTTTAAGTAATTAAATTGCATTTTATATCATGACAAAAGTATTTGATATGTCAGAAAAGCAGAACTTAATATTTGGTACAGAAACCTTTGTTTGCAATTACAGAGATCATACATTTCCTGTAGTTCTTGACCAGGTTTGCACACACTGCAGCAGGAATTTGGGCCCACTCCTCCATACAGACCTTCTCCAGATCCTTCAGGTTTCGGTGCTGTCGCTGGGCAATACGGACTTTCAGCTCCCTCCAAAGATTTTCTATTGGGTTCTGGTCTGGAGACTGGCTAGGCCATTCCAGGACCTTGAGATGCTTCTTACGGAGCCACTCCTTAGTTACCCTGGCTGTGTGTTTCGGGTCGTTGTCATGCTGGAAGACCCAGCCATCTTCAATGCTCTTACTGAGGGAAGGAGGTTGTTGGCCAAGATCTCACGATACATGGCCCCATCCATCCTCCCCTCAATACAGTGCAGTCATCCTGTCCCCTTTGCGGAAAAGCAACCCCAAAGAATTATGTTTCCACCTCCATGCTTCACGGTTGGGATGGGGTTCTTGGGGTTGTACTCATCCTTCTTCCTCCAAACACGGCGAGTGGAGTTTAGACCAAAAAGCCCTATTTTTGTCTCATAAGACCACATGACCTTCTCCCATTCCTCCTTTGGATCATCCAGATGGTCATTGGCAAACTTCAGACGGGCCTGGACATGCGCTGGCTTGAGCAGGGGGACCTTGCGTGCGCTTCAGGATTTTAAACCATGACGGCTTAGTGTGTTACTAATGGTTTTCTTTGAGACTGTGGTCCCAGCTCTCTTCAGGTCATTGACCAGGTCCTGCCGTGTAGTTCTGGGCTGATCCCTCACCTTCCTCATGATCATTGATGCCCCACGAGGTGAGATCTTGCATGGAGCCCCAGACCGAGGGAGATTGACCGTCATCTTGAACTTCTTCCATTTTCTAATAATTGTGCCAACAGTTGTTGCCTTCTCACCAAGCTGCTTGCCTATTGTCCTGTAGCCCATCCCAGCCTTGTGCAGCTTTACAATTTTATCCCTGATGTCCTTATACAGCTCTCTGGTCTTGGCCATTGTGGAGAGGTTGGAGTCTGTTTGATTGAGTGTGTGGACAGGTGTCTTTTATACAGGTAACAAGTTCAAACAGGTGCAGTTAATACAGGTAATGAGTGGAGAACAGGAGGGCTTCTTAAAGAAAAACTAACAGGTCTGTGAGAGCCGGAATTCTTACTGGTTGGTAGGTGATCAAATACTTATGTCATGCAATAAAATGCAGATTAATTGGATTTTTGTTTAAGATTCTGTCTCTCACAGTTGAAGTGTACCTATGATAAAAATTACAGACCTCTACATGGTTTTTAAGTAGGAAAACCTGCAAAATCGGCAGTGTATCAAATACTTGTTCTCCCCACTGTACATAAAATACCCTATGAAACTTTATTCAGTAGTTTGTGGATTGCCTTTGGCGGAAATCAGTGTCTTCTTGTGTATATTTTTCCAGATTTGCACACCGGGATTTGTGGAGTTTCTCCCATTTGTCCTTGCAGATCCTCTCAATCTGTCAGATTGGATGAGGATTGTGATGGACTGTGATCTTCATATCTCTCAACAGATGTTCAATGGGGTTGAAGTCCAGGCTTTAGCTGGGCTACTTAAGACACTCCAGAATTGTTTTGATTCTGTGCTTTGGGTTGCTTTCATACTGAAGAGTCTTTACCCTAGTCTGGTCAGGACCTCTCTGTACTTTGCTTTTTCATCCTTTCCTAAATCCTGACGAGTCTCCCTTTCTCTGCCTCCCTCTCCCCAAAGCACGATGCTCCCACACTTCTGGTTTCTGCCAGACAGTGCTAATTAGATTTTTGTCTCTTCAGACCAAATAAGCTTCAGACCAGAGGTCTTGGTGTTCATACTTATTCCATTTCACATTGATGGGGCCCGCTGATTAAGATACCCAGCCTGAAACCCCAAAGAACAAGCAAGAAGAGTTAATGCACAGTGTTTAGGAAAAACTCCCTGTTAGGTTCCAAACTCACAAATAAACCTAGAAAGGAACCAGATTGAGCTTATAAGACCTTTTGGGCCACTCAATGTTTTTACATGATCAGAAGATAATCAGGTCAATAAATGCATGTGGGCCATGTCCAGAGTCCTTAGATAGAATCCAAGTCAGCAGCAGTGGCAGCAGGGACCATCAGGCTGCAACTCAACCTGTAACATAACCAGGAGGACTTTGGACAGGGGTCATTTGGGCCAGGCAGTCCAGAGGCTTTGTCTAAGGACTCATGTCCTCCTGAGGTTAAACAGGACACCAGATAAGTTAGAAGCCTTCCTAGAATTCACAAGGACACATGAGCATACATTTCCGACTGACCCTTGACCCCATCACATCAGCTAATGCCAAGTAACAATAGGGACTTAAATTCAGTCAGTAAAATGTATTTTATAAAGCCCTCTTTACATCAGTAATTATCACCAAGTGTTTAAACAGATACCCAGCCCAAAAACCCAAAAGAGCAATCAACAATAAGAGTTGAGAAAGAAACTCCCTAATCCCCCCAAACAATCCCAACGTAATAACTAAGGACTTAGACGATGGGCTGGGTGGATATTGAGACAATATTTCCCCATACTGAGGGTGGCATAATAACGAGAAGGTCTGAGTTTGGGCTACAGGACATTCTTCCCAGGGAACACGTAACCCCAGAATATTGCAGTTTTAAAACTAGGGACTGAGACAGGGGACAGGACACACTCTGCTACTTCCAAGGAGTACAGGGGGGGTAATAGCTAAGATCAAGACAGGACAGAACCGACCGACCATAATCCCCTGTTACAATAATATAGAATAATACGGGCTGAAACAGGGGGGTCCAGATACACTGTGGCCCTGTCCAAAGGTAACGGAGATATCCTGAGGGTGGTTTAGTAACTAGAGTTGTCCTCCCCCAAGTTTGGGCTAAAGGACAGTCCTCCCAGTAGAACCTCCAGGCTAAACCTAATCATTATTTCAAGGGGTTTAATATTTCCAGAAGGCCCTGTAGTTGAGGCTAAAGATGAAATGTCAATCGAAAACAAAAAGCTTCATTAAGCCTAACTAAAACTTTATTTAGTTAGAACTTAAGTTAGAACTGTCAATATTGGTTCCTGAGGAACAGATGTTAGGTGGCACCAGGTCAGATGGGACTGTTCATCAGTCCAAAACTTCATAGCACACAAGCGTCATTAAAGCTTTATGTCCACAATTACCATGGTAGGCACCTTTTAAGTATAGCTAAGCTTAATGGGGCTTTCATTGCATATTCCTCCTTATGATTACAGAACAGTACTCTTGATTAACATGCTTCAAGATTGTGTACTCAAGACAATATTTTTGGTTCTCGGGTGATAGAACCACCAATTAGCGTTTCTCAACGAATTCAAAGCATGTGAATGGATCCTCCCATTTAATGAATGCAATTGAATTATTAAATATTTAGTTTATTTTTTATGATTTAAACAAATACTGTAAATCCAAGTTCCCTCTATTGAGTTACTACTAAGAGCATAGTGAAATGATCACAGCCAGATGTGTGTGTGTAAACTTTATTTGTTTTTCAGAGAGCATGACTTGTGCAGATAGGGAAGTGTTCCTATACAATTTAGATCCTGTTTTTCCTATGGCGTTTTTACAGTGGTACAGCTACGGGTCCAGTGGTGAACCAGTGACAGGCCATCCAGATTTACACATAAGCACTGGAATTTGCTACTTTCACTGGAAGAAAAAACCCAAGATGATGGCTGCTGCAAGCAATCATGCTAAAGATGTTCCTTTTTTTATTTTTGTGTAGTCTGCTCTTTTTATTTTCTTTAAAAAAAGTATAATGAATATGCTTAGGGCTACAACAATACACAATCAACGGTGTGCCATATTATGGGACTTTGATTAATACTCACAACATTTTAAATTATACACTGTTTATTCAGTACATGAAATGATAACTCTGAACCACTGTAACAGGGACATATATTCCCCTATTGCATTGGTAGTCATTGTGTAATATTGGAATTTTCTTCACTGTTCTGTTAGTTGTCAGTGGTGAGACAGTAAAGGTTTAGTTTTGAACACAACATAGGTAATACTTGATATAAGTGTAACATGGCAATTGTGCTCCTGGTTGCAGCATTATGATTGGCAGCACATGCACAGACATCAGCATATCGCAGTAATGTTTCACATCATCATCATCATCATCATCAACATCAACCAGAGCTGTGGGATCCTGTACCACACATCACAGTGTAAAGTGGAGAGACCCAAATGTCCATCTTGACCTGGTAATGGTCAGACAATATGACTAGAGGAAGAACAGAGCAAATCTTTCCGGTCTTGATGTTTTAAGATAACCTCGGTACGTTAAGTACACCATAACTCCAGTAAGTAGTATCACTAGTCCATATAGTCCTGTAGTGTTGCATCTCCAAAACACGGTACCTGCTTAGATGGGCAAACAAAAACTATTGCACAGGTAGTTCCCAAAAAAACCACGAGACAGTCGTGAAGCAAACCTGAACAATGACCCATATGTGACACCACCTGAATACTAGCAGTGCTTAGGGGAGTATGAGGGACCTTGGCCCCGCCCCTTCAGAATACTAGCAGTTGCTTAGGGGAGTATGAGGGACCATTGGCCCCGCCCCTTCTGAATACTAGCAGTGCTTAGGGGAGGATGAGGGACCCTTGGCCCAGCCCCTTCCCTGGCTGCTCAGTGACAACGTCTCTGTATCATCACTGCTGTGTCATTACCTCTATAAAAAAGAATGAGTTCAAAAAAGCTGCTCTATGGTTGATACACTATATCTACTGAAGAGCAACAGAACACCCGGACAATGGTGTACTCTACATTAGCTTTCATGTGTTATTATGTCTTTTCTCTAGGAGCTAAGAGCTGTGGTGTGTCGTCATGCTGTGTAGTGAAGGCGGTAGCTCAGTCCAGCCTTGCTGTAATCCACTGGAGAGGGAGGGGAAGGAAAAAGAGGGAGCAGAACGAGGAGTGGGAGGGGGAGCCGGATGAGGAGGAGCTCTTCTCGGTTGAGGGTGTATCTGTATTCCAGTGCAGGCTGAGTGTGGCTGACATTAGGGCCTGAGGTTGGGTGGGGGTGTTAGGAGCTACAGGAGGAATGTGGGGTTATCACTGACACCTTCCAGAAGGTCTATTTGACATGATGTACATGTTGTAGGCCGGTCTGGAAGGGCTCAACGTGGGGGGGCGGGCTCTCCGTTGGGGGGAGGCGGTCTACATGCTTTAGCCGTAGGGGGGGCCTGGGTGGGGTCAACATGTCGTGGGGGGCGGGGTTTCCATTGGGTGGAGGCGGTCTACATGCTGTAGCCGTAGGGGGTCTGCGTGGGGTAGACTGGGGCAGTGTATGCATAGCCTCCTGGATACCCTGGCTGGGAAGCCACCGGAGCAGCACCTGCCGTCAACATCAGCTGCTGACCTGTACACACACACACACACACACACGCGCGCACACGCATACACACGCACACAAAGTTACACTCAATTTAATCAATAACCCACAGCCGGCTTACTAGCACTGCATTCACTGCTCTAACTCATTGGATTTCCCCATAATCATAATTTCTTTAAAAGGCATGTTCTCTCCTCACAAGCACCAGCATCCCAAATAAAAAATAAAAAAAATCAGCCTGTCATTATCTAGTTGCTTAAATGATATAAGATTTGCCTATTTTCAGTTTCTGTGATTAAAAGAGCAATGTACACGTTGGAGAATTAAAGGTTGGGTATAAAAGCAAAGCCAAGATGTACCCCTCGTCCCCTCCTGCTTGGGGAGCGGACGAGGGGGACAGGCAGAAAGAAGAGCTTTCACAAGTTGAAAGCATCTTAGAAGTCATGCATTGAAGTCATCTTCTACTCACACTCACTCAAAGAGACTCATAGTTGTGGAGAGTGCATACATTTTCTTATTTTCCCTCTGGTCCCCCAATGGAATCAAACCCACTTTCCTGGTAGCTCCACACTCTTCTAACTGAACCACATTGGGACCAGTGTCATGGCCACAGACTATCAACAGGTAACCAGGGAAAAGGGACAGGAGCAAGTTGGGGATTTTAAACATCACATAGACACCATAACCAAACATACCAAAAACTATTGGAGGGGGTTCTGTGACTTCTTCCTCAGTCTTCCGTTGGCTTTCTGACTCCTCCAGTTTGTCCACCTGAGAACAGAGGCCAAACAGAGGTCAGAGAGAATTGGTGGGCAATCAATAATAAACCTGTATCATATTCTAAAAACTCCAGAGAGATATACTGGTGATATTCACTTTTGTCATGAAGAAAACTATGCACAATTTAATATGCTTTAGGCTAGTATCAATCTAGTAACTATTTCTACAGTGAGGATGCCTTAGAGAAGATGCCATGGCAAATTAGTGAGAAACTAGCTTTCCTTAGTGGTGAGGGAGCATCTGTAAACTACCCTAAAAGCAATGCTTGTGTACATTTATGAGGATTTCCTTGAGTATTTAATGACCATAAAGTTTGGTCCATGCCAAGATGCAGACACCACTTTTATTCAAACCTAGAAAATGCAAACATCCCAGTCCAGGAGCAAAACAGAAAAACCTAAATCACAACATTACATGCTCCTGTTACTCCTACATTTATTCTCATCTAGAGTGATTCAAAAGTATTTTTGCTTTTTTGGGCGCATGCATATTTCTTTAAGTTATGCAAGTGCTATATTTTGTTTGTAAATATTTCATGTTTCTAGCATTTCTATGCAGGCGATGCATCTCAAAAAGCCTGAATTGAACAAATCAGTCATGGTTTGTGATGTATAAGAGAAAAAGTTTAACTCAATGTAGAAAAATACAAATAAAAATCCCAAAAGTTATTCCACAAATGGCCCTCTCTAAATTGATTTGAGTAATATTATCAGTCGGTGGAGATGTGACTAAAACAAATGGAATAATAAATGTCATACCTCCAAAATAAAGCAGCCATGCAAAAAGATGTCTCCTCTGATGATTAAATCAACAAACATCTTTTGAAATTCTAATGAATGGTTTGCGTTCCAAATACTAGCCTATTCTCTATACAGTGTACTACTCTAATGGCTTGGATCCACTATAAGAGTGGGTTCACTGCCAGGTGATTTCTGTCCTCTGCTGATGTATTGTTCATGGCTGCTTCTCACCATCTGGTCTTGTGCTCTTTTACTGTCTCCTATCTGTGAAAGCTAAATGACAACACCCTTACATGCATTGTGTGAAGTAGCTGGCATTTATTCAGAGAAACAAAAAATGCCACTGCGAAAATTGTCGCCTAACAGTATCAAAACTACTGATGTAGAGGATTACAGTCCAGCCCCTTGTATCATGTAGCCGTGGTATCATGCATTTAGTATTTTTAAGAATCCTTCCTTCCTTGGGTCTTTCCTGTGTGTTATTGTCAACCAGGAGCAAGCAGTGTGGGGTTAGACATTAGAGACACTGTAGGGCGTCAGGTGACCAACCCTGGTCCTATTGGCTTTCTGTGTGCTGGCTTTTGATTCAGCTCTGCACTTACATGTTTCATTTAGTCTTCAACCAAGAAACACAAATGGCTTAATCAGGTAGGTTCATGCTGGGCTGAACCCTGCATGCTCTGTAGCTTCCCAGGACCAGGACTGGCCAGTCCTCCGTTAAGCATTCTCAGTCTACAGTAAGTCAATGTTCCTACATCAGAAACCTAAGGCCTATGTTAGAACAGACTCAACAAGTCAGAGAGAAAAAGGGAGCCAGAGACCGTCACCTTCTCCGCAACCTCATCAACCTGGAAGAGAACCCACATGGTGACCTCACATGTATTAGGGTCATAGGATATAGGAAGTGGTGTCATTAATAACGATAGTTCTAGAGGAATGTCAGTCTTCCCCACACAATGAGGGGCTACTCATTTAATTAGAAACAAAAAGTGAAAATAAAAAAGAATCAAGTTGGATCATTGTAAAATGTTGCTTTTTAAAAGAAGCATTTGAAAGCTTTTTCTAGCAGTGTTAGAGAAAAACCTTCCGCAACTTTCTTCTTCATTTGTATTGCCACAGTTATTTCTTCATCTCTGGACCCTGTCAGTTTTTTCAATACATACAGAAAGAATGTCAAGGACAATTGTCTTTCCGTCTCTGTCACAGAAGGGAAAAGAATCTGGGGAGAATAAGCCGCTCACATTAGGAGGAAAACATCCATTATTTAGCGCATAACAACCTCACCCACTGAGATCAACATTTGATGCGATTCCCAAACGGCACCCCATTTTGTATGAAAGTGCGCTCATTTTGACTCTGAGACATTGGGGAATGGGACGCCGTCTGAAGGCCAGCCTGTGCTTGCTGTGTCTGGGCCAGGACTTACTTTAGTGAGGTACTCCCTCATGACCTGGATGAAGTACGGCATGGCAAAGTCCATGATGTTGTGCCTCCAGGCCAGCTCCAGCACCACGTCAGGGTGCAGAAGGTCATAGGAGGCAAACAGACAAGCAGCGAAGCACTCCTTCCTGTCCTCCTCCAGGAACCATTGGAGCAGGGACTCGGCCAGCTCGGCGTCTTTAGACTCGGCAGCATACAGCATGGCATCCTGAAAAACACACCGAGTTAAACACAGCCACGCTCATCTCAGTGCGGCCTCACAGAGCCCATCGGGAGACAGGCCGACAGGGGGGAGGAGTGGGCCGGGTGGATGTATTGATTCAACCATGATGGAACATGTAGTCAGGCCTGACCCTGACACCAACAAATGCACTCACATGTGGCTGTAGTCAGAAAAGAGTGTAGGATAGGTACACATTAACACTTGGATTTTGTAGCAACAACTAATAAAATATTTACTTTGTATAACTTGTCCTTCTTGCAGAGTTCCACGCTCTGTCTCCATCGGTTGTTGCCTTTGTAGAGGTATGCTGCGATCCGTCTGAACTCAATCAGCTCATGCTTCTCCAGTCTCTGGGCCAGACCAATAGTGTCAAAGTTGTCATACGCATCGATAGACACCCTCAGGCCCTATGGACAACACAGACAGACACGTCATGTTCACTGGAGACCACAACACAATGCGCGCACACACACACACGCACGCGCCCACATGCATCCTTGTATTTCTATCCTTTATGGGACCAGAAACAAACAAAAAAGGTTTCCATAAAATGTATGTCTAAACTTAATCTAACCATAATACCTAACTGAGAAATCAACCCCAATTTTAGCACAAAGGTCAATATTAGTCTAACCTTAACCCCTAAGCCTGAAAGGGTCTTTATAAGAGCAGGTTATTTTGAACGACTTTCCTTGTGAGGACAAATTCAGCCAGTAAAAGGAATACACACACCTGGTAGTCCTCCTCCTCTGTGAGGAGGTTGTTGAGGGCTTCATTGACTCCCTTGTTATTGTGAATCTGCACTGACCTTAGGTAAGGCTTCACCAACTTCAACTGCTTCACCTGAAAACACACATCCGCACTGTGTTGCTACCAAATGTACCGTCTTGTATTGTCTGATTATTGTCAGCGAATTCATTTTCATCGATTACCTTGGCGAAGTAGGCGACGGCACGGCTGTGGTCTAACCGTGGAGACAGTATGGTCAGCAGGTCGTTCATTAGCAGGGGTTTGTAGTCAAGGTAAAAGGAAAGGGATTTGTAGTACAGCTCGACATTGGCCACCTGGAAACAATCATAAAAACACTGATGTTTCCTGTAGAGAAACTAAAGACAAGAAGGAGGCCATCTCCAGCGGTAGTTATCTCCAGGAGTGAGAGCTGATTAGGTTACGTTACCTTGGCGATGATGTCCTTGAACTGCACCTCCTTCCATGCGTCAGTAGGATGTGACATCATTGTGAGGACGGCATTGTCATACTCCTCGTATTTATCGTAGAGAAACACCAACTCCGCCCACAGATGGGACTGCTCCGCTGCTCGCAGCACCTTATTGGTCAGGAAAATGAGGTGAGCTTACATACAGTGCCTGGAAAAATGGAGCACCACCTGTCTGGAGTTCTGCATTCGACACTCAACATTATCACATCAACCAATACCTAATATTAGATTTGTGGACTGAGCCAAAGAAAAAATAACGTCCGCTAGGTCACTACACTTATTGATTAGTCTCTCAAGCCGTGGAGGAATTATGGTTCCCTCCTTCAAGTGGAAATGTCAAAACATCTGAATGAGGTTTAGTCTGGATTTTAACTAGGTAATTCTAAAACTTTACATTTATTTTTCCTCAACCATTGTCTGGCTGCATGAACACTGATTCTCCCTTTCATTGGACTGAGTTAACCTCGGGGAAAAATCCCCATTTCACCTGATTAGTACCTCACACACCTCAAAAATGGGGGCAAATACTTTTCATGCATTTTACACTTGACAGATGAGAAACACATTGCAACCACTTTTCTACATACGCACACAGACACGCACCTTTGGGATGTTGACACGGGACCAGAAGAGCTCCAGGTGTTCCCTCATCTTCTGGGGTTTGAACTTGGAGTAGAGGATGGCCAGCTCTGTGAACATGCCCATGTGAGCGCGCTCCAAACCCAACGCTGCCTCCAACAGGGCTATCAGCTCCTCATAATAACCTTGGTCCTGATTAACACACAGCAAAAGTTACCCAGAACACACAGGCACCAGCCGCCTCCCAACAGCTTCCCTTTTCCAGACACTAGGTGTAAGCAGGTGAATGATATCAGTATTTACCTGATAGTAACTGATGAGCTCCTCCAGTTCATCAGCGTGGATGACAATGTGAAGACCACAGATCTGAGCCAATCGAAACTCCTCACCATCCACACACGCAAAGCACACCTGAGTGAGGAGAGACGGGGCTCAGTCAGAATGTACGCACACAGCGCCATCTACCTGTTAAATGGAGCGCACCATCTGTCTGTTAAATGTGCAGCAGAATGTGGGTAACAATGTTCAGATGCACCTCCTTCCAGGTCCGTGTGCTGTTGGCTTTTCTGGCGCTGTCCACGGCAGCCTGGTACTCTCTCAGGTGAACCAGCGTGGACGCCAGGCGGGCGAAGTTGGACACATTATTATAAAGCAGCTTGGCAGCATCATACATCTCCTCTTCATAACACCTATCTCCCACCTGAATGAGGAGAAAAGGGAAGAGCAGGAAAGAGGGATGAAGAGAGAGAATTGCAATGTTGCATTGTGTCTGTATTTTCCCAGCGTACACAGGAGAGACTTTACCTGTTGTATATGGGCATTGTTAGGGCCACTGACAAACTCCTCTAGTTCAGCCAGCCTGCCTGTTTTAGCCAGCGCAAAGATGAGCTCTGTCTCCACATAGGATTCCCGGGCCTTCTTACGAGCCATCTGAAGGAACTTCACTAGGTCCTCCCAGTTATCTACAACACACACACACCTTTATGTTAATACACAACTTAGGCCACGCCCGCTGCTGCCTTTCCAGATCCATTCCAGCGGACGCCCTGTTTCTCTGGTCCCTTGGTATTCCTCACAGTCTAAGACAGCGTGTTTTCTCACTGTTCTTGCTGGCAGCGCTGACCACCTCCATGTAGGCTGATGGGTCATCCGCTTTGATGTACGAGTCGATGGCCTCTTTCACCAGGTCTCTGTGGAGCTGGGCCCGGGCCAACTGACTCCACACCGCTGCCTCGTTACAGCGCTCGGCAAACTCATAGGCTCGGTCCAGGTTATGGATGTGTTCTATGAGAACCTGCAAAGACGTGTGCTCAGAACCAATATGCTGTATCACTGAGTAACAGGTACAACCTAACCATTTTTGGAATAAACGTACAACTATGAAACAGACAGACAACAAACGGCTTGTGGACGCATGGAAATGAGGACGGTACCAGCATGAGCCTAATAGTTGCATCATCTTGCAACTGCGGTGTACCTGAATGGCGGAGGTGTTGACGTCAAACTTCTTGAAGATGGCGAAGGCCTCCTCAAAGAGCTCGTTGCTGATGGCGATGTTAGCGATGTCTGGGGCGTCATAGTTGTCCAGGCGGTTGATGTACTCCATCACACGGGTTCGGTCTGCCTTGATGGCCGTCAGGATCAGCAGGTTCTGGAGATTTCTGGGGAAGGAACAGACAAGATTCACATAGAAACTAGATGAGAATAAAGAGATGTATTAGAAGAACAGCAGCATAGCACCTTGCACCCTCTGCTGGCTGGCCTCTGAAGATGGGATGGTTGGTCCTGGTTAATCCCTACATCGGAGATTAGATGCTGCTGGAAATGGTCTTTGAGGGCCAGTAGGGGGCATCATTTCCTCTGGCCTAAAGAGATCTCAATGTCCTGGCTACATTTCCAATCTGGCCCTGAATATCTAATCCCCAGATTCCAAATTATTCATCCCCTTTCCCCCTTTTTAACTATTCCCCAAGCTGTTGATGTAAATGAAAATTTTACATACTTACCAGGTGAAATATTAGAGTTATACACCTAAACAGTGGGGTCAAGTAAAGTGTGTGTACGTGCATGCTGACTGACCGGTGTTCACTGAAGACGGAGTTGTCCAGCACGATCTTCTCCAATAGTTCAATAAGCTCATTGGGCAGGTCAGCTGTCATAAAAGCCTTGACTGTCACAGACACCTCCTCTGGGTCCTGGGTCTCCGAAAGAGCTGTTTGCACTACCTGTGAAATACAGAGAGAAAGGTCAGACCAGTGGTAAATGAACAAACCCCAGGTCAGACTAGTGGCAAATGAACAAACCCCAGGTCAGACCAGTGGCAAATGAACAAACCCCAGGTCAGACCAGTTGCAAATGAACAAACCCCAGGTCAGACCACCGGCAAATGAACAAACCCCAGGTCAGACCACTTGCAAGGAGACACACAAACCAACATACTATAATTAAGAGGGCATTCTACTGACCTGGTCGATGAGCTGGCGTCTATAAGGGTTGTTCTCCTCTAGAACGGTGGCCCATAGTTCTGGGTCTTTTCGTCGGACCAGGTAGCGGGCCTCACTCTTGAACAGTGAGTTTTCATTGCACACCTACAACAGAAGACAATGGAAGGAAATTAGTGTATCATGATGTAATCTGGCCTGGGCTGTGTGTGTGGAAGTGTGCGCCCACATCTGGGCAAGAGCACGTGTTCAGACCTTGATAAGGTCGAGGTCACACTGGCCCCTCTCGTAGGCTACGCAGGCTAGGTGAGGGTCTCTCTTTTCACAGTACTTCCCCACTACAGCGCTGTCATAAAAGGGGTTCTCCTTCAGGAAGCGCTCCGGGGTGTTGTTGCTGTCAATGTAGATCTTAGCCAAGGCATTGTGGGTAGCCGGCTCCTCACAGCCCTCGTGGATACGAGACTCCAGCCACGGCAACAACAGCTTCAGTCTGGGACGGACAGACGGACAGACACACACACACACACACACCAAAATGTCTTTACAACAATCTTTTGACACTTGTCTCACAGGGGGATCGTTGGTTGCCATTTTGAGGCAGGAAGACGGCAGAAGAAAAGGCCATGTTGACGTGTCTGTACCTGTTCCTCTTCTCCACCTCAGCCACCAGCTCATCAGTGGAGAACTGGCCTCTCACCACCAAGATGAGGTTCTTTATGACGTCCTCAGAACAGTCCACGTCCAGCAGTCCTCCGATCACCACAGGCAGACGACTGGGGTTCACCTACACACACATGAAGTACAGCAGCATTCCTCTAGCTTAGTGTTCCTGGTAATACCAACGATATGATCACATGCTGTCTTTGTCACCTTCTACGCCCCCACGGCCAGGCGAATGCCTCTCACCTTCTGAACGTAGATCTCAATGTACTTCTGTAGAGTGTTCCGGTACAGATACAAGACCAGGTCATGGACAAAGTCAAAGCGGTCACACACAATGATCAGAGGCAGCTGGTCAGTCAGTTTAGCCTCCTGATGGGAGAATCAGAAACAATGCAGAACTATCAATAGCTACACTTTTATTAGGATTCTGTTTGCATAAGAAACCCCAAAACAACTGCTGAAGATAATTGATAATTGAGACTAGTTCTCACAGGTTTACAACTGAAAAGTGGAGAACTTGGGTTGTGTTTTTTAGGGTTCCTCAACCATCACTGTTCCTGGTACCTTGAGGAAGTTCTTGACTCGGTCTGGGTCGTAACAGTTGCTCTCTCTGCAGATGCGCTCCACCTCCTTAATCTGTCCTGTCTTGCAGGCTGCCTGGATGTATTTAAAATGGACGTCAGGGTCCTGGCTGAAGTTTACGATGGAGCCAAGGAAGTAAAACAGACCTGGGAGAGGAAGAACATATTTGAAAATGATTCCTAGTGTCACCATGAATGCCACATTACATTTACTTAAGGGGTTTAATGTAGGTTATGACAAAGAGTCAGGGAAGGGACGGGGACAGGTAGTTCTCCGGAACTAACGTCCGGAACGATCAATCATTATTTCGGAAATCCCTTTTCACATCAACATTTGTCAAAAAGTGCTTTTGCAGATTCCCAGCCTGAAACCCCAAAATTGCAAGCAACAACAAGAAACTATGAACAGGCTATAAGCTGACATCTGAAAACATAGAACAAAAACGTACCCTCATAGCTCTTAAAGGACTCAAAGAGCTCCACAAGGGTGTTGGTTCCCAGCTGCTCGTGGTATTTAGATGCCACCTGGACACACAGCTGCAGGTTCTGTCGGATGTTGGCAGATAACATGGCCCGGAGACACTCTACAGAGTCCTCAACTGACAGGGAGCCAAAGAAGTTAACCAGCCACTGCAGGGAGAGAGGAGAGGGTTAACACACACCAAGTTGTTAAGACATTTCAGGACAAACCTTTTTCACAAACCTCTAACCATAAACCAAACCCCTACCCAACAAAATGTCACCAAAATGAACCCCATGTCAACACACCTACAGGAACATATGAGGTCTTTACTGACATTTTCAACCTGTCACTGGCCCAGGCGGTTTTCCCCACATCCTTCAACACTGCAACCATTGCGCCAGTGCTGAAACAGTCAACTAGCCTGAATGACTTCTGACCTCTTGCACTCACCCCCACAATCATGAAGTGCTTTGAAACACTAGATCCCTACCAGTCTGCCTACCGGTCTAACAGGTCTACAGATGACGCCATCTCCACGGCTTTACACTCTGCCTTGACCCACCTGGACAAAACCAACACCTATGAGAATGCTATTCATAGCCTTTAGCTCACCATTAAACACAGTCATCTCCTCTAGGCTGGTCAACAAACTCCATGACCTAGAGATCAGCCCCTCTCTCTGCAACTGGACATTGGACTTCCAAACCAACAGACCCAAGTCTGTCAGGTTAGACACCTTCACCTCCACCCTGATCCTGAACACTAGTGTTCCACAAGGCTGCGTGCAGAGCCCCCCTCCTGTACTCCCTCTTCACCCACAACTGCGTTCCTGTACACAGTTCCAACACTATCGTCAAGTTCGCAGATGACACCTTGGTGGTCGGCCTGATCAGTGACAGTGACGAACCAGCCTACAGGGAGGAGGTCAAGTGCCTTGCAGCATGGTGCACTGGCAATAACCTGGCCCTCAATGCAAAGAAGACAAAGGAGCTCATTGTGGATTACAGGAAGTCACGGTTGCAGTCAGACCCCAGTTCTCATCAATGGCACTGAGGTGGAGCGTGTGTCCAGCTTCAAATTCCTGGGTGTCCACAACTCAGAGGACCTCTCCTGGACCCTCAACACCTCAGCCCTGGTCAAAAAGGTGCGGCAACGCCTGTACTTTTTAAGGAGGCCGAAATAAGGCCTGTCTGTCTTCCAAGATCCTTGTTAACTTTTACTGCTGTACTATCGAGAGCATTCTGACTAATTGCGCCACAGTGTGGTTTGGTGGTTGCGCCGTTACCGACAGGAAGGCCCAGCAACGGGTTGTGAAACCCACCCAGCACATCACGGGTACCCAGCTTCCAGCCATCATAGACCTCCAGTGCAAGCATTGTCTGCACCGGGCAAGCGGGATCATCAGGGACTCGCCACATCCATCCCACAAACGGTTTGCCCTCCTTCCATCAGGCACGTGGTACAGGTCTCTTTGTTCCCACACCAGCAGGCTCAGGAACAGTTTCTAACTCAGCACTAACCATACCCACCCTTTCGATTTTCCTCGACTGCACATTCAGAATGCCACTGAGAATTGCCACTTTATCCCACATTGACATACATTATACTTAATACTTGTAAACTTTCTGCCCTCCTCTATTTGCCTCCGTGGCACGTTTAAAACTGCCATATGTAATGCATTTATTCCACATCTATACACTCCACTTGTACATACATATATTTAATATTTTCTGCCCTCTTTCATTTGCACTTCTGGTAAAACGTAAACTGCATTTCGTCGAACAGTACATGTTCAATCACAATAAAGGTGAATCCAGTCTAATCCAGTACCTCTGGGTTGAGCAGGTGTGTGTGAACCACAGTCCGTTTGATGTCGTACAGGTCGGTGTAGTGTTCCAGAGCTCTCTGCAGCAGGCCGGCCTTCTCACACAGCTGGGCGACATGGGCACGGTCATAGTGACTAAACATCTGGTTGCCCAGGATGGCATCGGCCACCTGGTTACAGGACACAGCACAACTGATTTTATAAAAAACAACAACACAAAATGTACATTATGAAAAAATGACATTCATTAGTCTTGGCTAATGGTGTGTGTGTGTGTACCTGGGGGGCATGAATGAGGTTCATCTCCAGTAGACGTGTCTGTAAGTGTCCTTCAGTTGGCTGGTTGTTCTTCAGAGCATCCAATAGGAATGAGGTACACTGCTGGATCAGACTGCCCTCCATGAACACATCCACTATCTACACCAATCAGGAGAAAGCAATAGGACATCAGCAGCCAACCAATCATAAGAGACAACGTGGTAAGCAGGAGTTTTCAATCAAATATGTTTAAGTCCTGTATCGTCTCCGCTCTGGTGTTTGAAAAAGGAATAAAAGACAATGAATATGGGCGTAAATGGGTATGAAATTACAGCGGTGAATCCCTATTAACATTTATAAAGTGATAAAAACAAATTAAGTAAGCTGTTGAACACATTTGACTAAATTATGCAGAACTTTTAAAATGTGACAAAATAATTTTCCCCACTGACAAAACAAAAGCAGACTCAAAAGGTTTGAAAACTCTTCTGCAGCTGGACAGAACGGAGTGTCCTTGATGAAAGGCACCATTGGAAGCGCAAATCCTAAACTCAGATGGATTCTTAAAAACCCAAGAACACTTTTTTTTTTACGTAGCTTGGTTTTGGCTGGCTAGTAACCACCGATCAGGCAACGTCACATTAGAGGAAACATGACTGAACGGTCAGCAAGCAGTGAGACAGCAACATCACTTTCCTCTGTGCGGTCATTTGCCAGACCGTCCTCCACAAGCACATTTTTAAAGGAAGTAGCACAGGCGTCTTAACTGCGGCCATTCAAACATCACCCAAGTATCCGTCGAGAGACTAGGTATTACCTGGTTAATGTTGGCCAGGGGCTCCTCATCTGCAACCAGCATCTGTGCAAACTGTAGACCCTGTTCTGGACTGACCCGCATCACATTTCTCAACAGAAACACCCAGTCTGGAGTGTAGCCCACCTAGACCGGGAGAGGAGACAACACCATTACCTGATGACACAAAACAACCAAGCTACTCCAGTCAGACATGGCAACATAACAGCAGTCTAAATAAATAATCATCAACATGACAGACTGACTGCCCAATTCACAAGGATCCCATTCCAACTGTATTCATAAGGACGCAATGAAAATGTTGCAACCTCAGAGTGCACCCTCCAAACAGCCTTTCCACTGACACGGGGCAATAAATCCCTGGTGAGGATCAGCGTACTACATAGGCAACAGGGCGCTTTTACATTACATTCAGATGAGACATACAAGAGATTTCCATCCAGTCAGGAAGGGAAGGGTACCTTCTTGGCATAAAGCACAATCTTCTGGAACTGGCCTGTCTCAGCGAAGCACTGGATCACCTTGTTGGGTACGTTGGCCCTGAGGTAGACACTAAGGGCTAGAGTAGGATCTACTGCCTTTACCAGGTCACCAAGCTCCTCAGAACACTCCAGCTACACACACACACACACACACACACACACAGACACACACAGACACTAAATATACTGCATTTCTTTGGGTGAGCACTGCATCAAACCTGCCCAGTCCCTCTTACCTTGTCCTCTTTGAGCCACTTCTCCAGCAGCTGCTTGCGGCCCTGTGCTAGGACAGGCCTGCACAGCTCCAGAGACTCAAACTTGTTGAGCTGGCCTTGGTCCAGTAGGATGCCAAAGTATTGTAGCAACGGAGAGGCCTGGCCCGGCTGGGCCGGCACGCTCTGGAACTTACGGATGGTCTCGGCCGTACGCAGGATTCCCTGGAGGGATGGGGAGAGCACCGGTCAGGGTTACTGTGTGTACCAGGCTCAGGAGGACTCATTAAAGACCGCACTGGCCTCATGTCACCATCAAGATGACCAGGTTCTCCGGATATCCTGCTTGAAGTTTTCAATATTTTCTGCTTTGTCCTTCCAGTCCCAGTATTCCAACCAGGATATTGGGAGATTTTGCACCCGTCCTGACCCAAACCCAGTCCAAAGCTTCCTCTCCCCTGGTGTTTGACCTCACCTTGGGCGTAGATGCAGCAACCTTGGCTGCCTCTGAGTAGGAGCCCTGGGAGAAGAGCGTGTTGAACTTTCTGGCAAACAGCTCCTCTGCCCCAGCCAGGTTGGAGCGCACAGCCATCCTCAGGCCGAGGTCTGGGTTCTGTAGCACGTTGGTGGCGTAGTTCACAATGTTCTCCTCCTCCACACACACCGACAACACCTGAGGCAGCGTGCGGAATATCCATGGATCAATTCAATAAATCATCAAGGCTTCTTGTGAAGACTTGCAATAAATAAAAAATAAGCGATATATAAGTTATAGCTGTGCGTGTGCGCATGTTTTCACAGGTACACAACACAACGTCACTAAATATCTGGCGTTTGTGGTATACATCCATCTAAGTTCTCAGGGGTCTGAGACCAGTTCTGACCTGTCCCTTCTTGTTAACCCCGATGATGCCGGAGGTGGGTTCATGGGGGGCGGTGACAAAGATGGTCTCTGCGCTGATGCGGTTCATGTAGATACACACCCCTGACTCGAGGTCATACAGGTGGATGTAGCCATACTTGGTGATCAAGTAGATCACACCGTGCTTGGTTCCAATCTGAGGACAGAGAATAAAGGGCGTACAGATTACACCACTAACCTTAGCAGTGTACAACACAAATGTCTTATTAACACTGTTGACGTGTTTTGTGTGTCAAAAAAGTGTTGAGAGGTAAGTATGAGATGAACAAAGCAGTCCATAAGTATTTGGACAGTGACATGTTGTATTTTGGCCCTGTACTCCAGCACAGTGGATTTGAAAACAATGACTAAAGGTAACAGCCCTTTCTATACACAGTCCCCCCATTTCAGGGGACCCAAAGTAATTTGAAAAATATGACCAGCCTTTAATAACGGCATCCTATGTATTACTTGCCTGTGACACCTTTGCGTTTGATAACTGCCTGAAGTCTGTAACCCATTAACATCAACAGATGATGGTTCCTAAACGTCACCAGATGATGGATAATAAATGTCAACAGATGATGGGTAATAAACGTCACCAGATGATGGGTCCTAAACATCACCAGATGATGGGTCCTAAACATCACCAGATGATGGGTCCTAAACGTCACCAGATGATGGGTAATAAACCTCACCAGATGATGGGTAATAAACCTCACCAGATGATGGGTAATAAACATCAACAGATGATGGGTAATAAACATCACCAGATGATGGGTCCTAAACGTCACCAGACGATGGGTCCTAAACGTCACCAGACGATGGGTCCTAAACGTCACCAGACGATGGGTCCTAAACGTCACCAGATGATGGGTCCTAAACGTCACCAGATGATGGGTAATAAACGTCACCAGATGATGGGTAATAAATGTCACCAGATGATGGGTCCTAAACGTCACCAGATGATGGGTCCTAAACGTCACCAGATGATGGGTAATAAATGTCACCAGATGATGGGTCCTAAACGTCACCAGATGATGGGTAATAAATGTCACCAGATGATGGGTCTTCCCTGGGGATGCTCTGCCAGTCCTGTATAGCAGCCATCTTCACTACCTGTTTGTTTCAGTCATTTTTGTTATCAATCTTGTTTTCAGCAAGTGAAAAGCATCCTCTAGATTCGGGTTGGGTGATTGACTTGGCCAGTTAAGAACAACTCCTTGGTTGCTTTAACAGAATGTTTGGGGTCACTGTCCTGCTGCAAGGTGAAGTGCCGCCCATTGACCTGGGGCATTTGGTTTAATCCGCCCAATGACCTGGGGCATTTGGTTTAATCTGCCCAATGACCTGGGGCATTTGGTTTTATCAGAGCAGTCGAGATGTTTCTGTTCATTTAGAGTTCAAATGTTTGGCGTCAGCAGTGACATCAATGATGACAGGTCAACCAATTCCAGTGGCAGCCATACATCCCCAAACCTCACAGACACATTGGTATGACAGTTCCATTGTTTCCCTCCATGTTTTTCCTCCATGCTTTCCTCTTGCAATCACTCTAGCACATACTGATCATACAGCATGTTTTTCTAAAACTCTGCAGCCTTTTTGGTATTTTTTAGGCTATCCAGCCTGTTTTGGGGCTAACTAAGGTTTTTGAATCTTGCAGTCCAGCCTCTGTAGGCCTCCCCTAGTCTTCTGCAGATGGTAGTGGCTGACCTCCCTGCCTGCCTCCTGGAGAGGGTTCCTCATCGGTTGGACAGTGGTCTCTTATTTCCTTCACTAGGTGAAGAAATATTTGGCCATCAACTGTAGAGGTCCTTCCTGGTCTACCCAGTCATTTGCCACTGCAGAGCTAACCAGGGCTTTCTTTCTTCTTGTTAATGTACCAAACAGTTGATTTTGGCATGACTTATGTTTTGGCTATGTCTCAGATATTTCTTTGTCCTTGTGTGGCCAAACACCAGCAACCAACCCCAAATGAAAAAAAGCTTGTCCACGCTCTAACAATTGCTAACAGACAGAACTGCCTCATAAAAACAAGTTGTCAGTTGTCAAAACACTGTACTTTTAGTCCCCTTAAATGTGGGGGACTATGTACATAACGTGCTGTTATTTCCAAATGGTTAATTCGATATGGAGGACAAACTAATTAAAGCTGACAGTTGTACTTTAACCCCATCATCGGCAAATACTTATGGACCACACTTTAGGTTTCTGTAAAGAGAACAGGAAACTTAACAGGAACATTAACATCTTCAGTTGTATCAGTTCAATGTACAAAAAGGGACAAACTCCCAGCAGACTCATGCCAGCTCTACAAATATGCGGCCTTGATCCATTATTTCAGGCATTAATAAAGGCAGTAGTTCCCAGGGGCTGTGTAGGAGGAGCCTTACCTGCATGGCAACGGGGAAGTCTGTCTGAGCCTCAGGAGGGAAGAACACATCAACAGCCTTCTTGGTAAATGGCTGGTTCCCTGTAGCCGGCTGACCCACCTCTATGATGTGTAGCTAGAACACAACACGGCCACACAGGTCAACCTACGGAGCCCGCAGGTCAACCTACTGACCACTCATCTGGTATCGTCATCAGAAGATTCAACAACAATTGTCCTGCTGTTTAAAGAAACACTTGAGATAGTGGCTATGAAGCCAATCTAATCTGAGTGGACTAGTTTGCGCACCAATTAACTAACTGCCGGCCAGTTTTGCAAACATCATTGTATCTGTGTTGAGGAGAGAAATGGGCCTTAGATGACCTTAACTTTCCCACGTCCGTCCTTTCTCATGAAGAACAGCAATAGATTATTCATCCAAAGAAGATGTCTCTTCAATACTAGACTGACCAAAAGGAAATTCACTGGGAAACAGTCTGGGCCGGCCTGCTCTTTGAGAACAGATTGTTCCTTGAATTTCCGGAAATTGCCATTAACATTAGAATGCGCTCACAGGGGGCATTGCGGTCCAGTATGGAACCCTGCCTCCATCCTCACCTTTCCCCCAGCCTGGCTGCGCACAGCGAAACAGAACAGAGTGGAGGGTTTGGTGTTGCCCTCCACCTTAAACTCCCCAAAGGCCGCCGCATGGCCCTCAATGGGCTGGGACACCTTCCTGTCCACAGAGTACAGCTGCATGGCCCCCACCACACGGTTTTGCTGCAGGACAGAGGAGGAGGAATGTCATTACCATCTGAACACGCAGGGCCACAGACTAACGTACCGCGCTTGTGGAACACAAACACCAACTGACTGCGTACGTCTAACCTGCACGCGTACTTTGAAGCCGAGCGCTGTGTAGCATTATGGAGACACACAACGCGGACAAGTTGGAGTACCTGTGCCGAGATCCCTATGAGCAGGAGCCACTTCTGCTGCTCATCCGTTCGGTAGTTTATGATCTGGCATCCAGCCAGACTGGCGTGCCGGTCAAACACTTTCACAGGCTGCGAATCCCCCTCCATGCTCCAATGGTAGACGGAGCCTTCAGTCACCAAGGCGACGGTGTTGACCGAGATCCACTTCCAGAACATGACTTCCTCTGTCATGGTGTGGGCCTTCATTTTACTCTTCATCTCAATGTTGAAGATCTGCAGGCACTTAGCAGCTGAGAGTAGAGGCAGGGTGAGAGAAAAGACAGTGAGACACCACATGCCTTGAACCTGAGTTAGGGTAATGCTAAACTGCAGCTAATGATCAACTAATTCCTTTTCTAAATATCCAGCCGGACGTGTGATTGGTGTGAGCCATCTTTTTAAATTCCCAGAAAACAAGCAGAACTTGAAGGGAAGTGGGATTAGGGGGGAGATTGATTAGGGGTTGGTTTGATGAGCTATGAAATTCTATGGTCTTTGCAGTAACCAGATCTCAACCCAATTGAACACCTATGGGAGACTTTCGACCAACGTGTCAGAGAGCATTCTTCACCACCATCATCAAAACACCAAATGAGGGAATGTCTTTTGGAAGAATGGTGTCCCAGCCCTCCAGTAGAGCCCCTGATACTAGCTAAATCTACTGTATGCCAAGGCACATTAAAGCAGTTCTATTGGCTCATGGTGGCCCAATACCTTACTGAGACACTATGTTTTTCCCTTTAATTCATCAACTGTCTGTGTGTTGGTGTCAAGGGTGGGAAGACTCAAATCATTTTCAGAACTGGAATTTAAGCTCCCCAAATGTTTTGGAATATGATAAAACATTACATTTACCCCACTTTGTTAAGAAAGTGATGTAATTACAAACCAATATTTACTCACTTGTTTAGAATTATGACACTTCTGTATTTCAAATTGGAAGGAACTTTCAAAAAATAAATAACATATGTTCTCCTAAATCCTATCAATCAGGAAGGGGGTCATAATATTCTGTAGCTTAAAACACTTCCATTTAAAAACCTTTACATTATTTATTTAAGCAGATGATCTTATCCAGAACATATTTTACAGTAGTGAAATAAAAAAAAAAAAAAATGCTTTTTATTACAATTGCATTTCATAGCTACCAGTTCTAGCAAACTTGAATTCTCTCCTGTTTTTCTTGTAACCCCATTTTCCTATCTAAGTGATGATCAGTGTGAGTGAGGAATGAAAGTGCTTTCACAGAGACCACCACATGTGGGTGAAGAAGTCTGACATACCTGGTATGCTGTAGAAACATAACAAAAAATGGAAACAAATACCAAGCACGCATTCACATGCAGTACATAGCTCCTAGGATGTATATAATCTGTGTCTGTATCCACAAAGTCTCAGTGGAAAAATTGGTCATAAGTGCTCAGTCATTTTACTGTTATTAGAATAAACACAATCAGTAAAGCTTTATTCATCAAATTCAAGTCTCCAAATATTTGACAGGTGGTGTCCGAACAGGTTAGGAGTTAACAGAATTTCTTTAATACACAAAATGCAATGAGTTGTTGATTCCTGCAACATGGACAGACAATGTTAAAAAACAACCACATTAACAACCATACTAATCCCAAACTAATTGCCAAAATAGGCATATCTCTGAGCTTTTGACTGTGGGTCTAACTTACATGCCAAATAACTTGTAGGCTAACATTTACAACAGTAATATTTAACAGTAATATATGTAACAGTAAAATTTAAACAACATCACAGTAGGATTCACATTATTGAGAACATCGCAATTGGTTTAAAAAAAAAAGGCTTTCCATGCCAACATATTAGTCAAAGTAAAAAATATTTTCAAAGAGTGTTTGGATCTAATATTTTATCATTGCAAAATGCTTAATGTAGGTTACAGTCACATTAACCATGGTTGTCTGAAGCGTGCTATAAAGTTCACAGCTGGCGATGCCTTATCCCCATTGGTTATCTCCTATCAAATGTCCATGAGCAACATACTGTACTAGTGTGTTTTCTGAGAGGATTTGTGGAAACAGACCCTGGTGACGCAACTACATCCACCAGTCCCATGGGGAAACCGAACGAAACGCTCTGCCAGTCAAAGTCAGGGGACTTGACATGTACATTTACAATGTGAGAATCAAAAGCTTCTCGTTCTGTCCTCAAAACAGACTAAATTATTGAAGGTTACAGATCGGAAAGGAGGGGGAACTTTTAATAGAGGGGAATGTTGACCACAGAAAACAGACAGATGGATAGACAGACAGACAGACATACGACCAAAAACACAGTGACAGACACAGACATACAGACAGACAGGAACTCACCGTCTAAAAGAAGGTGAGAAGACAGAAAGCAAGGGAAAGAAAGCCAAGAGTCAGTCGGAGAAAAAGATGTGATAAAGCAGGGAAAGGCAGACTTCAGAGAGACAGGGAACACTCACCCTCTGTTAGATGACAGAAAGCAAGGACAAGAGAGCCACGAGTTTGGGGGTAGAGAGAGATGTGCAGAGCTTTAAGAGGACGCTCTAGAGGTAAGGCAGAACGACACTAACATGACGGCTAATGTGCTTGCATTATGGCTCTAAGTGCTAGATGCAGTGAGGGATAATCTATTTACATGACCAATTCAGTACATTTAGGTAATATTTCTGAGTGCGCCGGCTATATTTATAGCATGGGAGGAAACAGTGCAATACAGCACACATACACCCAGCACTGCTTTTGACAGCTATTTTAAAGCTGGAGCCGCATAAATAGCAATCCTGTGTCAATACACTCAAAAGATCTGAATCTATTGGTCGTTAGAGATCACATGACATTTCATGCAGGCTGTGATGCTATGACTTCAATGGCCTTGTGTGCATGGTGGACGGAGCCCAGGAAGGACAGGTCAGGGAGTGGGATCACCAGGTCATCGTGTGTCCCGAATGGCAGACCGTTCTTTACTTAGGGGCCCTGATCAAAAGTGTTGCACTACATAGGGGGGAGGGGAATACACACTCAAGGGAAGGCAGTGAGGGGTGATGTTAGCCAACCTTTCAGGGCGATGACCTTGCTGGCAGGGTTCATGATGGCACTGTCAGCGGAGATGGGTCGTCTGCTGGGGTTATGTGGGTCGGCCATGTCTATGATTACCACCTGGTTCTGTTCGCCCACCTTTTCTCGGATACAGATGAATTTGTCAGATTCCATGGTCAGGTAGCTGAACCCAATGTTAGCCGGGTTCACCCCTAGGGTCTGCAGCTGAAACGCAGAAACACACTTGTTATATCTCGGATTGGCATTACAGACACAACTGTAATCACATAACAGGACCCAAAATTAGCCTCCAGCGGTTTTTTAACTAATGTTGAGTGAAGATGGTGTTCTACCTGTAGCCAACCACATTCTACCTATAGCCCAATTCATCAGAGTAGGTTAGAGTATAAAAACATAACAGGAAGCTCCAGATCCCCTGGTCTGATGGACTACAGATCCTCAGAATGTGGGATCAGCAGCCACTTTAGTATTTAAACTGGCTGTGGGTAGCGGCCCAATATAAATAGACTAGTCTAAAACAGCATAGACCACCCAAAGAAGAAGTGACATATGTGCAGGGGCTGCACCTCCATGACAAATACAAAAAATGAGGGGAAAAAATTGTAAAACAAACAAGCAAGTTGCTGACGTTTGCCGTGGGGTCGGTGGCAATTGTTACCAAAATGTCTCAATCTATTAAAAGAACTCCATACTGTTCCAATGTTCCAAGAAGGTTGTATTCTTAGAAGGTTGTATTCTTAGAAGGTTAGGCGGTTATGGCAAGCACTCAGGCCAGGGAAACAGTGTGGGCATAGCAAAGAGAAGCCAGACAACAACAGGATATTAGGTCGACTCTGGAAAGCTTTATTTGCTGTGACATCTGCTATTCATCAAGCTGTCACTGAGACATCATAACACTAAATACTGGACTCATTTAATTCAACACACCCCAAACTACACAGCAGTAAGCTACTTGTTTCAGCAAATCTCAGAGACACAGAACAATAAGGACCATGTTCCCATGTCATTATGTTGGTGTACCATAACATGTAAATAGCAGTTAAATGCAGGTGCAGTGGAACCATAAACACTAACTGACTCAGATCAGACCTCTGCCAGTGGATTCACAGGATAGGCCCAGAATGGGCCTCTAGGCAGCGTCCCAAATGGAATGTCCTAACCCATGTATGAACACTGGACGGAAGTAGCACACTACCTTGGTAATGGGATAAATTGGGATATAAGTCAGGGCGGATCCCTCTCCCAGGGGATCATAATATTATGACGATATGATTTGCCGTAGCAAATGTTCTCTATCATTGGGCACATTGTTAACTTGAGGAGATAACTATTAGTCTGAAGATGAGCAAATAACAGAGAATACTTAACAGATTAGTCACAACCACTACTACATTAGGCCCATCTCCTAAAGGTTTCATATTAAACATAAACCACTCCAATATTACTGTTCTGTTTACTGTCAAACAATTGTTGTCTAAATGGGGCATATTAGTTTAGAATGTTTTAACGTCTGTGATGAAAAAACATTTTTACTGCCAGTACTGCATATTGTTCTGTTCAATGCAATTTTCTCTTTTAAGTAACTAATTCACCAGATAGAGTGCCTATTTAAAAAACTAAGAATGTCAAAATTTTCTTGAAATCTCTATATAAAAGAATATGTATGTATAGACAATTTGCACGTCCCTTTGTTGGAGTCATGATCGGAGAAAGTGGAGGCGGGGTGACTTGTTGATTCCTAGAAGAATGGAGCCAAAGTAGGATTAGATGATGAATGACCCCCTAGTAGTACACCAGGGGCAACTGGGCGGCATGGCTCCGTAATGACAAAGGATGGGAGAAGATGAAAGATGGAAGGGAGGAAAACATCCTCAGTATTCCATGAGAAGGAGAGACAGTCCCGGGAATACTGTGCTGTGTAAGGCCTGGATGAGGGTGTGGTGGCTGAATCACCAGAAGAACACCCCCCTTTTGAACAATGAAGATTAAATCACTAGCAACCACAACCCAGTGTCTACACATGTGGACACATTGGCACACTGTTTCTAAAAACCTGTACACACACACACACACACACACCAAAATCCATGCGCATGGGAATCTCATCTGGGTGTTCACCACTGTCTGAATCTGGTCCACGTTTCTGTCTGCGTAGCCCAGATCCTCAGGGTCAGACAGTAGGCCTACCTCCATACAATACCAGGTTGAAACTATAGTGAATAGCAAGTAACAAATATGAGATGTGTTCACCATTCTTCTGCTTTTAATAGCATTTGTGTCACAGTCCCCATCCTCCAACTAGGCCCTTAGGGACTCCAACCTCTCCACTCTTAAACCCTAAATCACACAGCCATGCTACTGAAGTTAAAGACTGACAACTTAAGACAGTTAAAGCACAGTATAGCGGTCAAGTTCATGACCTGATGTTAGCCATCTTCAGTATTACCAGTGTTGATATGAAAGTCATAATATAGGTTAACAACTGTATGTAGATTCATGACAGCTTTATCCAGGTAGTTGCTGAGGGACGGGTGTGTGTGTTAGAAGTCCATTGCTTTGCATTGTGGCTGGGGTAGTATGGCTGAGTGGCTTGATGGCTGAGCGGCTTGATGGCTGAGCGGCTTGATGGCTGAGCGGCTTGATGGCTGACCGGCTGTGCCACAGACAACAGCCCCAGATAGAGACATAGCAACTCCAGGCAACAGTTGTGCTGTGACCCGAAGTGATCTTGCTTGGCCTGATGATCATGATCTCACTTCCCCTTCCTGTCCTGATGTCATTTACTGGGTTATATGGGCCTGCTTACCTCATCTGTCTATTAGTGGAGACAGCAGCTTCAGCCATATCTGTTATTACTGCAGAGTAATGTCCCCAAGCACAGAGCAGACCGGTCCACAACCCAAATGCCACGCTATTCTACAGTGCACTGAGAGCTCTGGTCAAAACTAGCACACTCCATACAGAATAGGGTGCCATTTAGGACATTAGTGGTGATGTAGAGCCAACCGCCCCACAGACTCCTCTCTCTCAGCAAGGATGGCTGCGGCCAATAATACTGAACTTCTATGAGATGATGTCAGGTACTTTAACCAATATCTGGCCAACATAACACAGAATGTCCCAGACAGAACCCCTAAAGAATCACCAATCTGCTAATAGACTAATGAACACACTGAACGGTAACAGTACTACTAAAGGGCATAGATCACTAATCTATTTAACCAAAAAAATACTAACTCCACACACACACACACACACAATCCTGGGACAATGTTCTATTACGCTAAACACTTTAGTGTTAATGACATGTTTAAGACCACACAATGTGACACTGCCAATGCTTAATATAGTGTGTGTGTGTGTGTGTGTGTGTGTGTGTGTGTGTGTGAGAGACTGAAACAGTCCAACAAGAGAGAGTGACAGAGACAAAAGGGTGAAGAGACAAGAGAGAGCGGGAGACAAATATGACACACACATCCAGAGTGAGAGACAGACCAGAGAGAACAAGAGACAGATCAGACAGGAAGGGAGACAAAGAGACAGGCAGGCAGAGAGACAGGCAGGCAGGCAGAGAGACAGGCAGGCAGGCAGAGAGACAGGCAGGCAGGCAGAGGGCTTAGTGTGTGGATTGGCCTTAAGGCTAGTCATAAACATAGAAAACAGAGCTGCAACATGGATGTGTTGATTTACGTCACTAAACTGGCAGCTCCTTGGTGTCCTAACGAACACTGTGTGTAGAGATTTGGGCCCTTGAGTGTGTAACACAACAGTTCCTTGCAAAGTACTAGGGGCAGTGTTGCCACTTGGATCCTCACCTATAAACTTGATACAACCAAGGACACTACAACTGCTCAAACAAAAAACCAGACAACATACACTGCTCAAAGAAATTAAGGGACCACAATCATTACAGTATAACACCAAGTCAATTAAACTTCAGGGATATCCATCTGCTTAGTTAGGAAGCATAAGCGATTGTGAATCAACATCACCTGTTTTGGTATAAATGAACATGACAACAGGTACACTAGAGAGGCAACAGCAAGACAACCCCCAATAAGGGAATGGTTTTGCAGGTGGTGGCAATAGACAATTGCTCTCTCGTTATCCTTCCTGACTGATTCTTCTCTAGTTTAGCATTTTGCTAGTGTCCTTGTCACTACCGGTAGTATGAGGCGGTACCTGCAGCCCATTCAGTTTGCACAGGTAGTCCAGCTACTACAGGATGGCACATCTATATGTGCCATCCCAAGAAGGTATGCTGTGTCTCCCAGTACAGTCTAGGGATGTCACAGGAATCGATACTTCGTTACCAAGTCGATGCCAAAATTCTAAAAACATGATGGTACAGGTTTTTGTACCGTAAATACCGGGATCCAACACGTGAAAGATGGCTACAAGTGCAGCAGCTCCACCTCGCCTTGTTGAAAAGCAGTATGACCCGCAAACTTTGCTTTTAGGGCGGATGATCAGGGAGTAATAAATTCGCTAAAAACACTATGCAAACAGTGCCTTCAAACTTGAGGCTAAAGGCGTAAACATTTCCAACTTAGGGAAGCACCTCGAAGACAGACATGCAGATTTATTTGAAGAATTCAAGATGAGTGAGTTTCAATTAACAATGTATGCAAAGTATTATCCTTGTTATATCCTTATGCTGAAATACCCGGTCCCATGATTTTTGTTTGAGACAGCTGCTGTGTAGCCAAGCCAACTATGTTCCATACGACGTTTGCAATGGCTTAACCTCTTAAACCCGGCCTAGAATGTCACTAGGAGGCCAGACAAGTTTGGAGGTGTGGCCTCGCGAGACTCGCAATGGCTAACCGCTAAAGGCTACCGTAATGTAACCTTAGCTCATAGTAGTAGGCTACCGTAATGTAACCAAAGCTCATAGTAGTAGGCTACCGTAATGTAACCATAGCTCATAGTAGTAGGCTACCGTAATGTAACCAAAGCTCATAGTAGTAGGCTACCGTAATGTAACCATAGCTCATAGTAGTAGGCTACCGTAATGTAACCAAAGCTCATAGTAGTAGGCTACCGTCCTTACCGTTCAGTCTTCTATCATCAAAATAACGTTCATGTTTTAAATAAATATTTCCAGACTAATGATCTGTCACTATGTCAGTAAATTTAAACTACTGCTTGCACTCTGAGTAGAGGGTTGGTGTATGTTTGTGTGCGCGCGCGTGTGTGTCTAGCCTCTGCTGATTTCTTAGGGGCATGGGATTTATTGTTTTGTTGTAGTTTCTTACAGTGGTATTGATTTGGGTATCGAGATTCATGGAATTTCCCTGGAATTGGTATCGACTACTACATTTCTGGCATCGTGGCATCCCCAGCAGTCTCAAGAGAATGGAGGATATACCAGGAGACAGGCCGTCACACAAGGAGAAAGGGATGTAGAAGGGCATCAACCCAGCAGCAGGACCTGTATCAGCTCCTTTGTGTGAGGAGGAACAGGAAGCACTGACAGAGCCCTACAAATTGACCTCCAGTGGACTACTGGTGCGCATGTTTCAGACCAAACAGTCAGAAAGAGTCCATGAGTGTGAAATGAGGGCCAGACGTCCTCAGGGGGATGTGTGCTCCCAGCCCAGCACCGTGCAGCTCGATTGGCATTCACCAGAGAACACCAGATTTGGAAGGTGCGCCATTGGCACCCTGTTCCCTTCACAGATGAGAGTAGATTCACGCCTGTCAATGTGTTCAATGTGTAATAGTCTGGAGATGCTGTGGTGAACATTATGTTGCCTGCAACATCCTCCAGCATTACTGGTTTGGCGGTGGGTCAGTGATGGTCTGGGGAGGCTCATCCTTGGAGAGTCGCACAGACCTCCACATGCTAGCCAACGGTACCCTGACTGCTGTTAGATACCAGGATGAAACCCTTAGACCCATCGTCAGACCTTACAACGGTGCAGTGGGCCCTGGGTTCCTCCTGGTGCAGGACAATGCCTGGCCTCATGTGGCCAGAGTGTGTAGGCAGTTCCTGGATGACGAAGGCATTGATGCCATTGACTGGCCCTCATGTTCCCCAGACCCGAATCCAATTGAGAACCTCTGGGACGTTATGTATCGGTGCAGCCGACACCACCAAGTAGCGCCACAGACTGTCCAGGAGCTCACTGATGCTCTGATCCAGGTCTGAGAGGAGATCCCCAGAACACCATCCGCCGTCTCATATAGGAGTATGCCCAGACGTTGTCAGGAGTGCATACAGGCCCGTGGGGCCCAAACACACTACGGAGTGACATTATGAGTTGCTGTGATGAAATTCACACAAGTTGGAACAGCCTGTGATTTCAATTGTTTACTTTGATTTTCGGTGTGCGTTTGAATCCAGCCCTCAATCGGTTGGTGATTTTGGTTTCCAATGACTGAGAATATGCTGTATTGAACTAGCCCTGTGCTTTTTATTCTTCTGACGAGATAATAACATAACATTTTTAGTTGATGGGGTGAACACATTCGAACAGCGTATTAAACTGGGATAATGTATAACACTGTTTACTGATTTTTCCCAAAGTATACTCTTTCATATAAGCCTAAACCAGGTGGCGCAAACCTTGAGCACCTTATTGCTGGAGAAGTGGAGAGCTTAAAAAGGTCAGCTAGCTTGATTGCCTACATTGTTAGGGAAGACAATTCCAACCTGTCAACACAAATGAAAAGACCAATGAAAAAATCCCAGACATAAAGAGAGTAAAGTGCCCAAAAAAACAACATTAGTTCTACACACATATATAGCAACAAAAGAAAAACTTATCAGTCTATAGGGCAGCATATAAATCAAGACCAAATTCTACCCAGACTCTAATGTGTAGAGGCTGTAAATACCAAGACAGGAAGAAAAAACGCTAAAGAACTTAAGGCCCAAACTCCTGTTTGCAAATTCCTGGCATTTCTCGCTCAGCTGGAGCCACCAAGAATCAGAGGCCTACCAATCTGAGCATGGGAAGACTAAAGGCATCCAACATCAAATAACAGTGTGAAATATATAACATTGTCAACATGACCTTTCAATATATGCATTCGTAGCACTGGAGGTGGAAAAGACCAGTAAGACTTGAACCAGCAACTCAAGAAAGCCCACCACCTTCTTGTGTGCTACAAAACTTCCAGCTGGCATCCCTCTCTCTTGATCTGATTTTTATATCAGGAACTAACAGATTTGGGACTAGGCTGACTCACATTTTAGAACAACTATTAGCTTACAAAAAGGTTATACGTTATCAAATAACACAGATTATGTTGGGAACGACGAATAGACATGCCAAATGCTGGTCAAAGGCTGACAAGTGTCCAGAGAGGTCTTTCATGAAAGGCCATTTCGGTCCTGATGTTGCCACAGCAACGAGCCACTGACGAGGAGGGCAGAGTGAACGTCACAAACTTTCTATTTGGCCCCAAGAAACCGATTAATTGAAACCGGGACCGTTTACTAAAACTTAGAACCGTCTAACAAAGTTGACCACAATTGACTTAAGGTGGTCCTTTATGCACGCGATGAGGTTTACCGCATAGGTTAGTTTCACGGAGATAAGATGAATAGTTATCTCTTTAGTTTTCTAGGTCTAACGTTACTTGCTCAAATTATAGGAATCCCAATTGCCACATCACAGTTGTGCTATGTTTATCTAACTGCGTGATTTCATTCTAAAATAATTCCAACAAGTTTATTAAGGTTATTATATAGACTGGCGTATGGCTAAACATCAACTGCATACCAATACAAAATAGCTATATTAAGAGACTGCAAACCCTACAGTATCCAAAACCGTTATCGTGTTATCTTGATTCTAGCTAGCTAGAGTGGATAGCGCTGTGATTTACGACCAACGACAATGGGCTTTCCCATAGCAATTTTATTTTTCTGAATTAACGTTTTACATTATACAACTATATACAGCGGGGATAAACTTTGTGTGTAGGCCTGCTGTACTAAACTGACAGGAATTAGTTATAATTTAAGTTTCAAATGGTTCAGTAACAATGCTGCCGTTTCAGAGACAAGATCCTAGCATCAAAGTGTCAAAACACTGCGGTTTCGGCATTGACCGCACTGGCTCTGAATATTTGTGACAGCGACGTTACTCCACTTGAACTAACTGCAGCGTGAATCACTGGCTGTGTTTTCTGGTCCGCGCAGTAAGCAGACCATACCAATACGATCTGACTGTTCAATTTTTACAAGTCATCATCTGCCCTGCACTAGCTAGCTAGGCCTGAGGCTATATTGAGCCCCCTCCCAGCAGCCTTATGTCATATTCCATTAAAATGTGGCGTGGTGTTTCAATGTGTGGGCCTGAAAACCTAAAGAAATGTGCAAAAACGCATCTGTAATGGAACGGGTTTGTTTCCCCGGGTGTTTGCGTCTTCTTACCTGCAGATGTTCCTGAAATCGTATCGGCAGTATTTGAGCCATTCTTGAGGCTCTGTGTCTCAAGTGTCAAGAGAAAAGGAAAGGGGAAGGGGGACACGCGGAGTTAATATTATGTATTGTATTAAAAGTGCCCAAAACGACCCCAAAAGTAAAATATGATGAGCAATAGTCAGGGTCTGGCCGGCTTGCGTTGATATCACTCGAATTCACAGGCTGCTCTCATTCAGTACCATCCAAAACACTCCTGAACCAAAAAGATATACGTCCGCTAAGTAAAATAGTCCAACTACTGGATTTAAAAGCTCTGTAAAAAGCTGTTATTGTTATTAAATTAATTTTGTTTAAGTATTATTTATAAGAATACATTTGCTACTTATGGGCCTACATCCAGCGAAAATAATTTCCCCATAAATACTAATGCAGATAAAAAAAAAATCCAACGTCCTCAGTGTACCCCTCCGCAGCCCCTTCCCCCTTCATTTTTTCCAACTTTGAAATAAAGACACGTGATGAGCACCCCCTCCTCTTTCTGATTTCTGCAAACTCAAGTGCTGAGAAATCGTGAATAGATAAATAATCCGCGGTGCCCCACCTGCGGAAAAATCTCCTAGTGAGAAATGATTTTCGGATAGCAAAAGAGGGTCTGGAATTGTGTATTAGTAAACAGAAGGCAACATGCACATCTTCCACCATATCTCAAGTAGTCAACATCTTAATCATTCCTATCGCATATCCGCCGTCATTATAATCCTATTTTTTCCCCGTGTCTTAATTTAGGGCAACGTAGACTGCATAGTTTGTTCTACTATTTTTATGACTGAACAAACATTTCTATAGTGATAACTATTGTGATTTGGTATGTATAGTGCACAGTTTGAAATAGTGAAACGCATTCGATTTTCTAGATCTAACAATAAACGAGTAGGAAAAACTGCCATTGAAGAACACACAAGTAAATCAAAACATTTGACCCCTTTTTATTATAAATAGAAACGTACAAAAGCCTTGATACCCTTTCTAGCCTATCAACACATGTAGATAAAAAAAGTCCACCATCACTCACTAAAACAATAGTAAATAAGAGAGTAAGATTACATTTTCAAATATACATTTCAGACTAGATGCAAGCCTTAGTGAATTAATCACTTTTCTACAAATAAGGTAATACATATGTTATTACAGCATTGTTAATGTTAAAATACACAAAGTACAAACATTAGGCAATATAGTGTAATATGAAAGCTACATCCTTAGTAATTTTCATTACAAAAAGAATGGGTTGGTTGTAATATTTTTAGTTATTGAAGTGACACCATATACTGTTTGACTCTTTTTAGTTTCAAATATTATGTATTAATGAACCACAGCAATGAGGTCTGTTCCACCCCCATCTAAAGCATAACACTACCCCTATAAAAAAAAAAATACATCAAGGCGGGAAGTCCCTTCCCCAGACAAGAAACCAACACCCTTGGACCAATTTTCCACTTTACTGAGACTTGTACCTACTGTATTGACTCTTGAATAATATAACACAGTTCAATTCTGTTGTACCCAACGGAACCAAACCTGAGCTCTTTTTAATGTTATGTCTTTTAAACAACCGGATAGTGGTCACTGTATAACCTCAAAATATGGGGGGAAAACCTGACATTTTGTGTATCATGAATGGTCAGTCCATTTTGATGCCCATGACCGGTCAGTTCAAACTCCCAGACAGCATGAGACAGCGTTGCAAACATTGCCACCAAAATATGGAGTTTTGCAGAGCAACTATCTACATCAATGCTGTTACACATCGTAGGTTGTCAATGAAAGGTCTACATAAAATCTAACCACTGATCTCTCGAACACTTTACTGCTGCTGGATCAACCAACATCTGTGTGGCAGTAATGACTGGTTTTAATGGATAAGCTAAGGTGGATTTAGAAAAATGCACATGTGGTCAAAAACGATATACATTATTATTTAGACCTTTTTAAGAAGGATATAGCAGTAGTAACAGTAACTGCTCTAAAAAAAAAAACTAAGAGGAATTTGAGTACGACCGTCCTGGACATCCTAACAAGAATTAATCATATTTATCTTCTGTCTGCCCATATTCTGGTTCAGCTCTCTTTAAATGAGTGGTTATATTTCTCTGGTACAATCTGCTTGCTTTTTCCAAAAACAGTAGTGGAGATACTTACTTATGGTTGCAACTGCAAATGGGGTCTTTTATTAAGTTTATGGATGGCTGGTACATGTGAAATACATTATGTGGGTGTGGGTGTGGGTAGGGTAGTTTATAGTCATGCTGGGTGAGATATATTGTGTTGGGTAAATGGTTAGTGAAGTCTATGTTCATGCTGGGTGAGCTAAAGTGCATTTTGTGTTATGGTTAGTGTAGGTTATGGTCACGCTGGGTGAGCTACATTGTGTTTGGAGTTATGATTAGTGAAGTCTATGTTCATGCTGGGTGAGCTACATTGTGTTTGGAGTTATGATTAGTGAAGTCTATGTTCATGCTGGGTGAGCTACATTGTGTTTGGAGTTATGATTAGTGAAGTCTATGTTCATGCTGGGTGAGCTACATTGTGTTTGGAGTTATGATTAGTGAAGTCTATGTTCATGCTGGGTGAGATACATTGTGTTTGGAGTTATGATTAGTGAAGTCTATGTTCGTGCTGGGTGAGCTACATTGTGTTTGGAGTTATGATTAGTGAAGTCTATGTTCATGCTGGGTGAGCTACATTGTGTTTGGAGTTATGATTAGTGAAGTCTATGTTCATGCTGGGTGAGCTACATTGTGTTTGGAGTTATGATTAGTGAAGTCTATGTTCATGCTGGGTGAGCTACATTGTGTTTGGAGTTATGATTAGTGAAGTCTATGTTCATGCTGGGTGAGCTACATTGTGTTTTGAGTTATGGTTAGTGTAGTTTAAGGTCATGCTGGGTGAGAGACATTATGCAGGGGATTTGGGTTATGTATTGTCTACGGACGGGCTGGGTATGTGAGATATGTGGTGTGCTTGGCCTGACTCTTGCTATCAATAAGCAGCAGCTGGTTATTCTTGTGATGAGAGATGATCTCCTGAAGACTACAGAAAAACTAGAAGAGAGAGATGGAGCGATGGAGAAAGAAAGGTTGAGTGAGGGAAGAAAGAAACAGATAGCAAAGAAAAGACAAAATGAAAAAAGAACAAGAGAGACAACGAGCGTTAATCAAGTTATTGTAAAGGTTACTGTACAAGACTGTCCTTTACTCCCACGTCCTCCCCCATCCTCCCTCTGGTCCCTCCTCTCTCATCTGATCTGTCTTCTCCTTTTGCACATTCTTTTCCCTCCCTTCTAATTCTCCCTCTCCTGTCCCCCAAACCACTCCCCCTCCCTGTCACCTATGCCACCTATCTGGCTCTCTTCTTCCTCTCTCAATAGACTGCAGCCTCATTTCACAGCCTGTTGAGCCGTCCACCTCTCTCTCTCCCACTATCTCTACCTAACGTCCTCTTTCTCTGCCTCTCTCTACCCTCCTCTCTAAAACATCTCTTCCTCTCTCTTTTCTCCCTGTCTCCCCCCTCTTCACTGCTTTTTCACCTCCTCATTCTTCTTGCCCTCCTTTCCAAGGGCATAGCTGCGCGTCTCTTCCAGGAAGCGAATGGGAATGTTATAGACCTTCTGTTTGTACAGAACAGCCAGTGTGTAGGGCTGCCGGGCATTCTGGGCCGAACTATGACGGATCAAGAAGGACCCATCCTATGCGAGAGAGGGAGATGAGAGAATCAGAGAATAAATAACCTTTATTTGCTAAGTACATTTACAAATTACCAAAATGTGAGGTGGTGTAATGGTGCTGTTAGTAGTAACAAATGTATAGGGACAAAATAAACAAAGTCTACACAAAGTTTACATATTTCCTAGATGATGGGTAGTAAGCACATGAGATGATGGGAAATGAATGGTCAGGTGTATCCTATACATTCATTTACATTAAGTTTCCGTTCCAGGATTTGCACCAAGCTTGATGTAGATGAGCAGAGTTTTTTCAGCAGAATAGTGCAGTTGTCAATTAACAGTTTGGAGGTGTCTTGATGTGGTCAGCAGCCTTGTCAGTCTCTGTGGGACTCATTGTTGATTACTGAGGGCCGGGGCACAGGGAATGAAACTGTTCAGGTGGCGAGAGGCGAATTTTTAAGGAGAATGTTTGGACCAGTGTGGGAGGGAGGTGGAATGATTTTAGCTTCATGTAGTCCTGTTACAAGGCATATGGCAATCAGTGGCCCGGACCTGGAATGTAATGCATTGCAATATGTGGACTTGTCAACCAGAGTGGTGTTATCTGAAAACCTGAACCACTTAACAGTTGTATTGTTGGAGGTCCAGTGGTGGTGTACAGTGAGAAGAGGAGGGTTAAGTAGTGGTGTACAGGGAGTAGAGGAGGGGTAAATAGTAGTGTACAGTGAGTAGAGGTGGTGTAAGTATTGGTGTACAGTGAGTAGAGGAGGGTTAAGTAATGGTGTAGAGTGTGTAGAGGAGGGTTAAGTAGTAGTGAAGAGTGAGTAGAGGAGGGTTAAGTAGTGGTGTACAGTGAGTGGAGGAGGGTTAAGTAGTGATGTACAGTGAGTGGAGGAGGGTTAAGTAGTGATGTACAGTGAGTGGAGGAGGGTTAAGTAGTGGTGTACAGTGAGTAGAGGAGGGTTAAGTAGTGGTGTACATTGAGTAGAGGAGAGGTAAGAGCATGCATCTCTGTGGTGCACTGGTGCTGAGGAGTAAACAGTCCATAATATATGCATGTTTATCTCATTTGGAGCTGTGAGAGGGGGAAGTGGCAGGTCAGGTGGCGTGGGATATTGAGTCACCTACTGATTTGGGGGGGTAGGGTTAAAATCTGCAGTACAACCAGTTGAATTTGTTTACGGTTGTACAACAACAATAGAAGGGTTTTGGATGCTTGCAAATGCATTTTTAATCAGGCTTCAAAGTTGGATTCTGTTGACCAATTCCTGAATTCCCTGAATTTCTCTAAAGAGACCAACAAGTGAAATTTAGAGGCCAAAAACTGGTAGAGGTGTACTCTCTAAAGATACATCTCTACCAGTTTTTGGACTCCTCCACTGTGACAGAGTAGAGAGCCCTCGCTGTAGAGGCCCAAAGCCTCACCAGTAAACTATGGCTTGTGATAGAGGGGAAGAAGAAAGCGAGAGAACAAAGGAGAGGTGGAAAGGAGGTGAAGAGGTGAAGGACAGGTTAAAGAGAATGGGGAAAAGGAGGGACAAGGGAGCGAGGAGGGGGAATAGGCAGGAGGAGGAACAAGGTAAATCAGTATGAAACCTGCAGGACCTCTGAGTCAGTGCCAACCTCTCAGGCTTAGTGATGTTGTGTGAGTGCCAGCTAAACCTAGAGGCGCTCACACACGCAAACACAATGTGGAGAGATTCCACTATCATATTCTGCACTGCCCTGTGCTTCTGCTGCAAACCTTTTCTGCCATAACCTCCATGCTAACCTGTATATCAGCCTGCAGTCAAATAATCTCTCATCATTGCGTGTCCGTTTTCAGCCAATAACAACACTGTGTACTGACCGTAAAGAGCCAGGGAAACGTTCGTAATTAGCAGCATTAAAAGATGCAAACAGAAAATGTGAGCAGCAACTGATCAGAGAAGGAAGAGAACCACAGAGGAACAGCTCAGAGGAACAGCTCAGAGGAACAGCTCAGAGGAACAGCTCAGAGGAACAGCTATGAGTCATAGATCAATGCAGGAGTTATTCACTGGAGGAACATTGCCTAACTTTAAATATAGTCCTTCAAAGCTGGGAGATCTACTTCTCTAAGTAATTTGTATGGATTTAATTTTTATGGAAACGTAAGAACTGTTTGTGTGTGTGTGTGAGTGTGTGTGAGTTTACAAGCACTGTATTTGTTCATACAAATAGACTCATACAATTGTGTGTATAGACTGATATGTCGGCTTGAATCCAGTGTGTGTGAGTCTACTTGTATCAAGTGTGTGTGAGTCGACTTGTATCAAGTGTGTGTGAGTCTACTTGTATCCAGTGTGTGTGAGTCTGCTTGTATCAAGGGTGTGTGAGTCTACTTGTACCCAGTGTGTGAGTGAGTCTACTTGTATCCAGTGTGTGAGTCTACTTGTTTCAATTGTGTGTGAGTTTACTTGTATCAAGTGTGTGTGAGTCTACTTGTACCCAGTGTGTAAGCGAGTCTACTTGTATCAAGTGTGTGTGAGTCTACTTGTATCAAGGGTGTGTGAGTCTACTTGTACCCAGTGTGTAAGTGAGTCTACTTGTATCAAGTGTGTGTGAGTCTACTTGTATCAAATGTGTGAGTCTACTTGTCTACCAGAGTCTAGCAGTGTGTCCCACCTTGTTGATCCGCATTAAGACGTCCTCAGCAGTCTTCCTATCACAGTCCTCAGCAAACCACTCTCTGTCCTGTAACACACCACAGTTGGCTGACACTATGCCCTGGCTGGCGCTTTACTTCATCCAACAGCTGCCCATATATCAGGGTTTATTACCCCTTTAATAAATACTTATCCTGTTTAATAAATCTCCCTCTACTCAACTGTCTCCACCACAAGATGGCGTGCTGTCATTATATTCTGCTATTAATGTGCAAAATCTGCTGTGATGAATGCACTGCAAAACCGCCTATATAATACATTTGCAGGACCTTCCATTTAGAAATGTTACAATATCTTTGTAATGCATAACACCAATAAAGTCCAAGAAACTGTATTTTTAAAGAATGTACAATTATTTACCTACATGTAATTGTTAATGGTCTATTCTCTCTATATCTCAAAACAATTCCATAGATTGGCTTAGTACAAATCATCAATTTAAGAGCAAAGGAGGAGTTAAGCACTATTTTACTACCTCAATGCTGTTTGATCCATTACTAAATGATATGTACAGTATGAGAGGGAAAGACACATACCTCCTTTCCTGCCATCATGGCTGTCTTCACACCAGAGGAAGAAACTTAGGCATAGAGAGCAATAATGAGTGTTGACCAACATGTTGAGTGCCCTACGGTCTACACATAATAAAACAAAGCCACAAGTAAGACTGGCAACGCTACCAATCAAAACCAGTCACCCACGTTGACCCAGGGGTTAAAAACAAACAATAGATTCCAGTTAACGCAGGTTAAAGAAATCCAACAATGGGCACATCCAATTTCTTTTTGTACAGGACGGATTAACAAACTTGTTTTAAAGAAATGAAAGATGTATAAAAAACAGAAAATACCGGAATAGGGAACCTAGATATAAAAAAGCCAGACATCCTTTTGGAAATTGAATTTGTCTCTATCTTTCATCTGTGACCAAAAAGAGCTCCTGTTCCCAGCATGCTCCTACCTGCTGCAGTAATGTCTACAGTTGGAGGGAGAGGAGGACTGCAACACACACACGCACACACGTCTATAATTAGCTAAAATACAATGATCAATAGATGAGAAAAATGGGCTTCAACAATATGTGAAGGGTAATTATGTTCAAAAGACTTGTGTTTTAAAGATCCTCTTTACAGCCCATAAAGCATAGCGCTTCTGCATTGATTATTATAAACAGCATGGGAATAATGGTCAAGTAATATTAAGTTGTAATACTGTATGTGTGTTTGAGTGTTGCAGGTTCAGCAGTGGCAGTGTTTCTAAGCTTCACCTGGGCTTGGGTTCCTTTAGCGAAGAAGGGAGGGGTGGTTTGATGCCCAGGGTGGGTGGGGGCAGCTTGCCAGGAAATGTGGAGCGCCTGATGTCAGGGTTGAGAGCTGGGGAAAACACATGGAGCACCTCCTGAATGTTCACAAGGTACCAATTGATTCTCTGTGTAAGGTACCTTGTTCCCTACATAGGGTTCCATGTTCCGTATATACAGTGGGGAGAGCAAGTATTTGATACACTGCCGATTTTGCAGGTTTTCCTACTTACAAAGAATTTAGAGGTCTGTAATTTTTATCATAGGTACACTTCAACTGTGAGAGACGGAATCTAAAAGGAATGGGTGAAGGTCATGTGGTCTGATGAGACAAAAATAGAGCTTTTTGGTCTAAACTCCACTCACCGTGTTTGGAGGAAGAAGAAGGATGAGTACAAACCCAAGAACACCATCCTAACCGTGAAGCATGGAGCTGGAAACTTCATTCTTTGTGGATGCTTTTCTGCAAAGGGGACAGGACGACTGCACCGTATTGAGGAGAGGATGGATGGGGCCATGTATCGCAAGATCTTGGCCAACAACCTCCTTCCCTCATTAAGAGCATTGAAGATGGGTCATGGCTGAGTCTTCCAGCATGACAACGACCCGAAACACACAGCCAGGGTAACTAAGGAGTGGCTCCGTAAGAAGCATCTCAAGGTCCTGGAGTGGCCTAGCCAGTCTGCAGACCTGAACCCAATAGAAAATCTTTGGAGGGAGCTGAAAGTCTGTATTGCCCAGCGACAGCCCCGAAACCTGAAGGATCTGTAGGATGGTCTGTATGGAGGAATGGGCCAAAATCCCTGCTGCAGTGTGTGCAAACCTGGTCAAGAACTACAGGAAAAGTATGATCTCTGTAATTGCAAACAAAGGTTTCTGTACCAAATATTAAGTTCTGCTTTTCTGATGTATCAAATACTTATGTCATGCAATAAAATGCAAATGACTTAAAAATCATACAATGTGATTTTCTGTCACTCACAGTTGAAGTGTACCTATGATAAAAATGATAGACTTCTACATGCTTTGTAAGTGGGAAAACCTGCAAAATCGGCAGTGTATCAAATACTTGTTCTCCCCACTGTACGTCTGTCGACAAGAGTAGTGTATGTAGGGAATAGGCCATTTGGGATCATTATCGTCAGTGTTTTCACAGTCAAACAGAAGGTAGGATCACATACCTGTTGTTGCCTGACTGATCAATACAGAAGTCTGGAATGCAGCAAAGAGTGAAACTAATTAAAATATGTGGGTGGTGTGTTCAGTAATGTGCCAGGGCTGTTTTCAGTAATGTGCTGAACACGGAGAAACTCACCGACTTGGCTCTGGGCACTGGCGGTTTTCTACAGAGAGATAGACAGGGTGGGACAGAGATCAAGCAACAGCCCTCATAAACTATCTGTCAGGACATTTACCACAAAGACACTGATATCATGGATTAGGTCAAGACTAGTTTAATCCAGTCTTTTGAGCAAATTAATTGAAATAGAATTAATGCATTTACATACATAAGAACAGAAGGAAAGTGATGATATCGTAGAGTGGTTTTCAAACTTGGGTCAGCAGAGGTCCATAGTCAAAGCACAATCATTATTATTACAGTCTTATTTTGTAATAGTCATTAACAACAACAGATTGAACAGTTTTGGCAAATTGATTTGTGGGATATATTTTGACGGCTCAGTAGCATGAGATCTTTGTTACGTTTCAAGGAAGGAGACAGAGGCAGGCGCAGAGATTTGAGGCGTCCTTTTTAATAAGCACAAAGGCAAAGAAAACCAAACGGCGTGCCGGGCACTGTGACATACTTAGGAGCTAGGAACACATAAAACATGACATGCACAATGACCGACAGAGAGAAAATGGCTGAACTAAATACACAGGTGGGGGCTAAACACAGGTGAAAGGAATGTATTGATTAACTGAAACAAGAACAGGAAAGACCATACAAGGACAAGACAAGTCAAGGACAAACAGAAAAAACAAAGTGGAACGGTCCCCTCAGGCTGGGACCGTTGCAGTCTTCTCATTACAATTTTAGTAATTTTAGTAATTTTAGAAGTTTTTTAGTAATTTTAGAGGTTTTAGACAAAATTATCAGGCAAGGATTATCTTATTGTAGAAAAGGAAAAAAGAACTGTGTCTGTGCCACCAGGCATAAATTGTAGTAGTAATGATAACTTTTTCATGGTCACTGGAAAGAAATGCTGTCGACCAGCTAAACTTGTGTCTTTTTTTGAGTCAACAGAGATTCAAGAATTCTCTCCTTTTCAGACTTAAAGCAAATTACACTTTCTAACAACAGTCCTGAATAACTGAAAACATCCATTTCCAATCTGATTGAGGTGAACAAATTAATTTTCGATACAGTTGCAAATCCAACTTCAAAGCAATACTACACAGGTGAAGTTTGTCATCACTTCAGCTTTGATGAATTCCTGAACTTCTTTGATGAAAAGATTACAACTATTAGAAAACAAACTCCTACCTAAATAAGCCTACTTCAGTTATCCTGAGATTGCAAAGATCTGCCAGGATCTTGGATGAATTGAGACCATTTAATTCTGTATTGCTCAATACATAATGAGTTCTAAACCCACCAGCTGTCAACTGACCCCTACTCCAACAATATTACTTATGCACGTCCTGTGCTTGGCCCATCTATGTTGAACATAAAAAATTGTTTCCTATCACTCTGGATGTGTACCAAACTTGCTAGTAATTAAGCCTTTTTCTGCCAACATCAAACCTCCTAATTGGCCAATACCGAACCTCCTATTCCTGTCAAGTTTAGAAAATCTGTTTCCCAGCAACTCACTTCCAATAATATCTAAAAAGTGCTCCAATCAGGTTTCAGGCCATATCATAGTACTGAGAATGCAGTTACTAAATACTTTTTAATGAAATGGCATCAGACCAAGGTTCTACACCAGTCCTCGTAGTTCTTGACCTTAGTGCTGGCACCACATTTCTAAAAAGTTGGGACGCTGTGTAAAATGTGTAACAATCTAAGAAAACCCATGGTATTCCTCAAAGGTCGATTTTGGGAACACTTTTGTTTTTACTTTATATGTAACAGTAATCCACCAATAAAGTTTTCAGCGTAACACTTCTTATGATCTTATTTTTTTAGACATAATTGTGGTTGATTTGCCGAACATCAGCTTGAAAACGACAACATTTTCACACTCTTGCCATGAGGGAGGACATCTCAAATATTTTTCACAGTACCAAAGGCATATTAAAGCTCCACTATTTTTACTTTACTCCAGTTGGGTTCTAATTAGGAAGGGTTCCCTGATGAATTTTCTATTACAAGTGTGTCACATGCATAACGTTCCACCAAAATAAGTTAAGGTATTTTCATATGTCACTAACTGTTAGTAACTCTGGATAAGAGCATCTTGACAGGTATACTCACATATTAGTTACTCTTGACAGGTATACTCACATGTTAGTTACTCTTGACCGGTATACTTACATGTTAGTTACTCTTGACCGGTATACTCACATGTTAGTTACTCTTGACCGGTATACTCACATGTTAGTTACTCTTGACCGCTATACTCACATGTTAGTTACTCTCAACAGGTATACTCACATGTTAGTTACTCTCGATAAGTATACTCACATTAGTTACTCTTGACAGGTATACTCACATGTTAGTTACTCTCGACAGGTATACTCACATGTTAGTTACTCTTGACCGGTATACTCACATGTTAGTTACTCTTGACCGGTATACTCACATGTTAGTTACTCTTGACCGGTATACTCACATGTTAGTTACTCTCAACAGGTATACTCACATGTTAGTTACTCTCGATAAGTATACTCACATTAGTTACTCTTGACAGGTATACTCACATGTTAGTTACTCTTGACAAGTATACTCACATGTTAGTTACTCTCGATAAGTATACTCACGTTAGTTACTCTTGACAGGTATACTCACATGTTAGTTACTCTCGACAGGTATATTCACATGTTAGTTACTCTCGACAGGTATATTCACGTTAGTTACTCTTGACAGGTATACTCACATGTTAGTTACTCTCGACAGATGTACTCACATGTTAGTTACTCCTGACAGGTTTACTCACATGTTAGTTACTCCTGACAGGTATACTCACATGTTAGTTACTCTTGACAGGTATACTCACATGTTAGTTACTCTTGACAGGTATACTCACATGTTAGTTACTCCTGACATATTTACTCACATGGGCAAGTGCAAAGGAACCGCTGCTGTCTTGGGAGGGAGGGGTATTCTCATGGGGCTGCGAGGAACAGGGGGGCAAGCTGGAGAGAGGAGAGACATTGGATTTATCTGACAGAATCTCACTGTAGTTACAACAGGCCAATCAACCACAACCAATGAATCAATCAATTCAGATCCTAGTTACAGCCTATTAATGGTTTGGTGCTACGGTTGTATTATTATTTCATTATTACTAAGGCTGTATTATTCGTTGTTACTAAGTCTAAGGCTTATTTGGTGGAGGAACTGACCTGCTGTTGGTTCGAGATACAGGTCGTCACCGTCTCCCTGAAACAGAGACATATATGAATCAGCTCTCTTTGTTCCAAGTTGGAACAGTCCAGGGACAAGACACATCAGGGTCGTATGGAAGTACACTAATATACTGACTGAACAGATTGGGTTAACTAGGACTAAGGTATGGGGGCTGAGGTGTGTGCCTGTTCACAATGGGTTGGACTCACCTGTCCTTCATTTGGGTCCAGGTAGACATCTGCACAGAGCAACAGAGGGGAAAAAAGGCTAATGCAGCAGCACTTGTCCCTCTAGTGGTGAGATCATGTAATAGCAGACCCATGTCAGGTCAGTGTTCTAGTGTATGATGGGGAGACTGGTGACTGTGGTGACTGTAATGTTCACCTTCCTCTGCAGGTGGAGGAGGCGGAGCGGGAGCAGGGGCAGGACGCAACGGAGGAGGGACAGTCTTCTTAGAAGTAGACCACTTGGCTGGCTTCTCCCTCCTGTCTAACTCGGGAGCTAGACAGCGACAGAGACACAGCAAGGGAGTGACGGAGAAAGAATTACTTAAACTCATGGCTCAAGAAAGAAATATAGGCCACCATTGATGTTCAATGCTTATAATCATGTGGGATGGAGTAGAGGACATAGATGGTGAGGACAGAGAAGGACGGAGCGAGGATAAACACAGAGAGAAGATATGGAGAAAGATGAGCTAGACAGAGATAGTATAGAGAGATGGAGGATCTATGAGGCCCCTAAAGGAACTTGCACCTGGAGGAACCCTACAGGGAGGATCTAAGTGGATCTATGAGGACCTATGAGCATCTATGAGGAGCTACGTGGATCTATGAGGATCTATGAGGTTTGAAGGTATGGCCTTGTCAGACTACGTTGTTGGGAACAGTTAATCACTACTTAAAGTAAGTGTTTCTAAATAGCAGTACTAGACAACAATAGATCAGAACAGTATCATTCCTAAGTAGAGCAGGGCTAGCCAAGCTGTAAATAAAGCACAGAGAGAAAACACAGAGGGAGGACAAAGAGAAGTCTTACGTTTCTTGGTGTTGGGGTCGATGTAAAAGCCCTCTGGGTTTTCAGGGCGGAGGTGAGGCTGCTGTTTCAAGAGTAAAAGGATGACATTAAATGACCTGACGCAAACCCACAGTTACCAAAATACAAGAAAACTGATAACATACAGACCGACCATGACAGAGGTTGACCGACCATCAGGCAAACAGGCTGAATTTCAGGTAGGTATAGGAAGTGATCAATGGTGTATCCATACGTTTGATATTTTGTGGACATTTGATATTTTTTGCAAATTGCACTTTTTTTTATTGGGGGTCAATTTAAATGCTTCTAACAGTTCCCACCTGCCCCCTCCTGCCTCAATGCCCTTGATATTTGTTATGACAGTTTACCTGTGTTTTGCCAATGGGCGTCATCTTGGCTGGCCTTGGGGGCGGAGCTGCCTGCCTTTTGGGAAGCCCAGGATTGGGCCTCTCTGGTGTTCTCTCTGTGGAATCGAAAACAGCCAATGAGAGATTTGTCCTGTCCATGGAGGACACCTCCCTATATATTTCAGAGTGTGGCGTTTTTCAGTTCAAGGGCAGCCACTGAGGGCTTCAGACATTTCAGTAGTCAGCTAGATGCTGGGATTTCCACTGCTCCATTGGTTGATGTCAGGGTCCAATTGAGTCCTGTCAATAAAGTGCAATGAAGCTTCATCCAGTTGGCAACATTAAATTAGTGAAAGCACTAAAAACAACTGGAGTCCTATATTCTACTCAAACAGACAAAACTGTTCTCTCCTTCAAAGCAAACAGCTCCTGGTTTAAATGGTTTTACTATCAAAGCAGAGCATATTAAACACATACAGTGAATTTCCAAGTTGGGTGATCATACAAGTCTCCCCTTCCCAACAGTGCATGTTTAGGTGAAAAACAGACAACAGAGTTGGTTTTACCCAAATACACATTCTCCTCCACTGGTCTGGGGGGAACCTTTATGACAGGTCGTTCACACGGGGGTGCCTCGTATGTGTCTCCATCATCAGCATCCTGTGGCACAAGACAACAGTACAGGACATCTCACAACTAAATAGGAAATGGTGTGTCAGTCTGTCTATGTATGTGTGTGTGTTCTCTTACTTACAAACTCATCTTCCGGCCAGCCACCAAACCCAGCATTGTTCTCTGGAACAAAACAGAAAAAGTAACCTCTCTGCCTGAATTTGAAGCAATAACCATTTTCATAGCCTGTATTGCCCTTACTTTTTTCCATCACTGTCGTGTCTCTTGCTATTGCAATTCCATCCAACTCTCGCTTGAAGTGGGTGGACTGGGCTGACACTGAGCGAAAGGTCTGGCTCTATACTGATGTCTTGTTCCTGTATATTTCAAACCCTGATCTATTTTTACCTGTTGTACTCTGAGGAACAAGATTTTGATAGACAAGCAGGTTGCCACTTCCCTTATCACTAGCTGGTTAAATTACTTCAGTAAAATGAATACCCTCCCTAATTTATTTTCAATGTATACCAAAGTTTATTCTAAAATCTTTTTCCCACATTTTTGAAATAAAAATAATCCAAGGATCCACAAGGTATATCTACAGAGCCCCAAACCTTTAGAGGAATGGTCCTGTCTAATTTAAAATTCTCATACTGGGCTGCCAGCTTTCATTTAAGCCCATACTGGATGCGTGCTGATGTCCCTCATACCTCTCCAGCATGATTACAGATGGAATAGCCCTACTGTGTCCCTTCCCCTTTGGCTTCTCTGGTACCTTCCCCTATTAGCTCTTCCACTTTAGGTAATAACAGAATTTTTTAAATAAAAAACACTTTCAGGATTTTAAAACAATTAAGCTGCCACTTCAGATAGCAAACCTCAGGAGTCATATTTTTCTCACTATCTCCAGTAGATTGTTCTCAATCTGTTTTAACCTTGGTATTACATCATTTAAAGATGTGAACTGTGTAGGAGCATTTTTGAGCTAATATGAGCTAATGAGTTAATAATTGCGAGACATTTTTTGTTGACCTTTGATCTTATGTAGATTTCAGAAAACAAATTTAACACTGTTTATTGTTTTTGTCTCCCTCGTGGCTCGTAAAGACAATACATGTTCACTGGCCTGTGGCAGGACACCACTCGCTCATCCCATTCTATTTAACAAGGTGTTCGACTTTTTTTCAGCAAGTAACAAGTAGCATTTGATTGTGACAGGGCTTCTTGCATATTCTGGATTCTTCATTTTTGGTATTCAGACTTCTCTTGTTCATCTGTGGTAATTTTCACAACAGCACATTGATGGTACATTTGCATCATTTCAAAAACTGTCAGCTAAGTTTCAGGTTGCAAATTGTTTTTTCTTTTGATATGTGTAGGCTTGAAGCTTTGTCTGTGAAATGTCCACTCAGGCAATACATTTGTATCATTCTACATTCTAACGTCCATAAAGAGGAAGGCTTTCTAACCAGAGGCATAACAAATAGGATTTCCTGAGACTCACCTATCCTTTTAGGTGGAGCTGGAGGCCCACTGTGTCTGCAATGAAAAATAGTAAAAAGGAATTGATGTAATAATGTGCCATGTCATGGCGGGGCTTTACAGTTCTGCTGAGATGAATATATCTAACATGTTGCCTACTTACATGTTCTTAAATTTTCCGAAAAAACTCTGAAAAAGTGAAAAAGAAAATAGAATATCTGTAAAAATTGAACACCCACCTAAAATCCATTTGAACAACAACTTTCCAAACTGTCTGTGTGGAATCCTACAATACAGAAAAAACTTTATACTATCCCACCCTCTTATCTGCCTTGTTATCACAGCTATTATACAGGTTTTGTCAATGATTGCTTCATGTACAAAGGATGACTAAGCCAGACAAAATAGAGCTTTAATCCCGAAACGAGACAAAATATCTGAATAAATGCAAAGAGGATGTAAGTGTGAAACATTGTCTGCCTTTATGATGAAATAATAATAACAATAATTATGTGTTTTTTTTAAATGTGACAAAAACCAGGAAGTGAACTTGGCTGTTTCTCAGCAATGCTGATTAGGGAGGAACGACTGATGTAAATATTCACGGAAATACAGAGTGGGGAAATGGGAGAACGAGATCAAGTCAGAAAGTGGCAGATGGAAAGAGAAGTCTAGTTTGAGTTGTTGAATCAGGTTCAAGTCAGCCCACACTGTGTAAACAGTGTCATTCTCAATCAAATAATCTACATACTCAATGTAAACAAAATGTCTAGGCACCATTGTTACGGCTAATCACCTTCACCCCGGACTGTCCCCATATTGTCGCCCACACCTGTTTCCCATTCTCACTGATTTTTATGCCTATATATATATGGCCCTGTTTCCCCAGTCCGTGTTGGTTATTATTTCCATGTCATCGTGCCGTGAGTACGACTATTCTATTCTATGCGTATGTGTACTGTATCGTTCCGCTCCGCGTGTTCTGTTTTGGAGGCTTTTCACCTCACTTTACTCTGGCCTTGCCCAGTCAGTTTTTGACGGGCTTTGAGTTGGGTTATAGAAACCTTTACCACATTTCTTTACATTTTAGAATAAATGTTCCTTATTTTAGAAGCAAGCCAACTTCTTGAAAAAGTGAATTTATGTCATATATTTTAATCTGTACATTAGGACTGCTATGTAAATTTCCATCCCATAAAGACATTTCCTTCATGGGATGGATGAAGATACAGTGAAATACACATCTATAGTGTGCATTTCTGGTTAAATATGGGGCACTTCTAAAGGAGATACTTCAAGTTTGACTTCTAAACGCATCTGAGGTTTGAAAAATATTTACTTGTTAGTGTCCTAAGCTAAACCTTTAAGCCAGGGTGAGCAAACAGAATGAGCAGATATAATTACATTGTTCTGGACTCCGGGAGCCCATAAGCCACCAAAAGGAAAGGGGAAATGGCTGCTTGACAGTGAACCTTATCTGATGCAAACAGGGATAGAAAATAGTACAATTGCACTGGCTAGTACTAAGCTGTTCACAGGTACATTATACTAGTTTCTATTCCAGCCGGAACCTGGTTAGAGCGCAACTGTTGAATAGGTAAACATAATCTCAAATGAACCATTCATTCACCTGAAATGTACTGCTTGGAGAAAAAGTTAATGACTGTATTTTAACTTAACATTTTCATATTGATATAAAATTAATGGTTCACCACAGGGAAAATGACTTTCCGCATGACTTGCGCTGCATGACTTGCGCTGCATAACTTGCGACCATGGAGGGTGTGGATGAAACCCTTTGTGGTCCTTGAAGTCCTTGATAGCTAATGGCTATGCTTGTACAATAGTCGCCCAATACATGTTGAATCATTACAGTTTAACCAGCAATGTTCTCAAAATGTGCACAGGAAAAAGTGAGGTGCACTCTGTTCCTTTTCTACCAATACACTTTCAGTATTTGATAACAATAGTTTTTTTTATTAACACATAAAGTGAGGGTCTTAGTTGCTGTACCGAAGTTGTGGCTTTGATTCCAACCTGCATAAAAACCTTTGAAAACATATGCAGCATTGGGGTCAATCACATTAAAATATATTATGATAGAAAACCTTAATGTTCTTGAGTTTCTGTATACGCCAGACTTCCTGACTGTTATTTAAATTAAACTGACCCTAAACCTGGCACGCACTTGATACTGATGTCGCTCTGGACAAGCGTGCCTGACAACATTTATACATTTTAAAAATGGAAATGTAATAACAAATGATCCATAAGTACATTATTATCAACTCAATAAAACGTTATAATCACAGGCATTACAGCTGTGTTTTTAATAACTTAAAATGGTTGTAAACAGTAACTGACAATAGAGGATTTACATGACCAAGAAAATAGCCCCTGTAGGAAAAGTCACCCTGCATAACCCTCATTAACAGAAAAGTGAATGATGCATCATTATGACAATTATCAGTCCTATATTCCACCATGAACAAGTCTATTGCTGTATATTCCGTAGTTTGCAAAGAAGATCTTAAGATGTCATTTGTTAAAATTATATATCCACAGGCCTAGTAAGTTAGTTGTATCATTTTAACTGAGAAGTCAAATGTATGCTCTATTATTATTATCACTATATTTATCTATTATTAAATCGTGTCAGAAAGGAAATAAAATAAGAACTGTACGTTACCATTGTTATTATTCAGGGGTGTCTCTCGTCTCAACTCATGAGGAGATTCCTTTGTTTCTGGCCTTTGATGCAAATAGGCATTCGTGTGAAAGAAGGACAAGGGACACTGTGAACAGGTAGGCAAGGCAAACAGTTACAACTGTGCACATACGATTATCCCCCTCCCTCTTAGAATTTGCATACCTGTCCGTCACTGACACAGAGCCACCTGGCTTTAGAGCATACCTGCCTGGCTACTGCAAAGGATTCCACAGCACATTGGTGAGTTAATGAGTTATATGGTACTAAAACAAGTAGGACACCACTATGTGTCAGCAATAATGTGGTCACGTCAGCAAGGTTTATTGTAGACACTAATGGCATGTTATAATTGCATAACTGATATTATGCACTGAATGTACAACAAAATGCATTTATATCAAAATGTACAAAACATTTTTTGCACTGAAAGATTCTAAGTTCAACACTTCTCACTTCTCCTCATCTTCTTCTCAAAATCCATTGGAGAAAGCCATAGGTTCCACTAGTCCAATGGGTTTTGAGATAGCAAATAGAGAGGAAGCAAAAGGTATAGAACTGACAAATGTCCAGTGATTAGGATAATCCAGGGTTAATAAAGATAATTTTACATAAAGCGCACTTTCACTAGTAACCCTACATCCCAACCTGGGCCTAATTAACCCTACATCCCAACCTGGGCTTTATTTACCCTACATCCCAACCTGGGCCTTTTAACCCTACATCCCAACCTGGGCTTTATTTACCCTACATCCCAACCTGGGCCTTTTTAACCCTACATCCCAACCTGGCCTTATTTACCCTACATCCCAACCTGGGCTTTATTTACCCTACATCCCAACCTGGGCCTTTGTAACTCTACATTCCAACCTGGGCCTTTGTAACCCTACATCCCAACCTGGGCCTTATTTACCCTACATCCCAACCTGGGCCTTATTTACCCTACATCCCAACCTGGGTCTTTTTAACCCTACATCCCAACCTGGGGCTTTGTAAACCTACATCCCAACCTGGGCCTTATTTACCCTACATTCCAATCTGGGCCTTTGTAACCCTACATCCCAACCTGGGGCTTTGTAAACCTACATCCCAATTAAGGGTGTTGCTATATACTGGTATTCATGATAACTGTGATATAAAAAAATAAGAAATATGGATACCATATTAATAATAAACATATGACAATACTGTATTCCCTATGTGAAAATTACATTGTATTCTTCGCAAAACTCCTCTTGGTTTTTCTATAGCTTAATAATGTCACCTATGGACAAACAATGCATGTGCTTAAACTATGAGTCTGGACCTATACACTTGCATTTCAACAACGTGCTGTTTTCGTAGCCTATTCACTAGGTGAGAATTAGTTTTTCCAAAAACTATTTTCTGTGCTAGGCCTTTTGTTCATCAGTTCATCTGGCTGCCTTTTCACTATCCATTAAGCGTAATTGTTCTTTTTGTACACTTTCATTTTTTAAATTTGTTTAAAGTTACAGACTCTTTCTCCACATATTTTGAGTGTAATTAATTTGCCAAAACGAGACAAAACACACAATAAACATAGCTGAAGATGAATTTGACAGATTTTCTAGATATCGCGATAATATCGTTATCGTGAATTATTTTGGCCACAATAATCATGTAATGAAAATCTGATATCATGACAACCCTAATCCCAACCTTTCCTTCTTCCACTCTGGACGTTTGGTCATCCGGCCCCTATGGAAAACGATCCTTGAATAATGTGTAATAGCGATACAATACACCAGTAGCTCCTTAGTGTTATTAACATGATCTGGTGTGTACCGGACTCATGACCCATGACTGAAAATTATTTTTTTACGTGTCCTGCTGACTATTAGAGCTTAGATCTACTCTGACGATAGGGGTATGGATTGGCCTTGTAACAAAACGAAAGAGATGACCATCAACATTATTAAAATGCACTTTATTTAAAAGGCTTGGTGTATGTCTTGTTCAGAAAAAGGTTATGGTAGCCCCAAACATAAATTATGAACATCAAGTTCAACATATCCAAAACTACACAAATTATAGAAATATTAGAAATATACATAAATAAGAACTAAAAGAAATATGTTAAAATTAAATTAAATTACAAAAAACTACAACCTTTACTTATGAGATAATATACATAAAAAGAAATATGAAAGAACACACAAGCATTGTACTTGATGGAGACATAAACACTCACTCAAACATACATTGTGTTCTGAGATGGAGACCAAGGGCTTTGCAGTCAACACCTCCCCACTTGTTTTTTAACATAAAACCACCAGTAAAATACAGTACATGTTGAATGCTGGGCTCAACCCAACAGCTATAAAATGGGGACACATAATGGTGGCACTGTTCATAATCCGGCTATATTCAAATCTGACAGCCTTTGTTCAAGACCTCCAAACATCCTGAAAAATGGGATTTCCCCCCATATTGCTCAACCCCATACTGTTGAGAATCTGAAGGGCTGAGGGAGGGGGTTGAGTATTCAGAATAGAATGTAGCTGCTTTCTAAGATTCACTCTGATCCAGCAGATTGTCTAATAATGCAGTTAGTGTTAAAGTGGTTCAGGATTAGATACAGTCACATACATTATCACACCGATGTCACGTCGCAATGTTCAGTCAGCAAGCCACCATCGTCAGACACATTATAAAATAGGAGTTCAAATAAAACATCTCCATTGGAGTGGCTTAATACATTCCAACAAAACATTATGTGCAAAGTAAACGTCTAAATGTCTCAATTCTGAGCTGAGCGTGGAGTGGTAGAACCAGAGCCATATATCTAAACGCATGTCTCCGTGCAGAGTGGTAAACAGCTGAGAGGGACTGAGACTCACGGCAGGATGAGCTACAGTCAACTAACTCTTAAGGCATATTGTTCTTCTGTTTGGACCTTGCAGCATCCGCCCTCTCAGCCCAAGACAATACACACACTGTGCCGGAACAACAGAGGTCTCTTTGTGCCTTCAGTGGTCATCCGTTCCTAGGTTAAGGCATTTCTTTGAGGTTGATGGACAGGAGCCTGATGTGTTCCCTCAGGCATCCTCTCCCCGTGTGGCTGGTTGTTTACTGGCCACTTCGCTTCTTGCCGCTGATCCAGTCAGTGTATTGTGTGATCCGTGTGTAGACCCCGGGCGTGTCTTTCTTCCCACAGCCGTCTCCCCAGCTGATCACGCCCATCAGAGTCATCCTCCCGTCCTTGGGACAGACAAGGGGACCGCCAGAGTCCCCCTGCAGAGAAGAGGAGGAAAGAATCACGTTTCAGCCGTCAGCTTAGACCTCAGTTTTTCTATGTAAAACACTCTCTTAATATGTAAAACAATCACTGGTGTTCCAGAGAGTGTTTTACATTTCAGAGCTTCACACTGGAGGCCAAATCACACTCCATTCCCCACTTTCCATACTATGGAGCACTGACTTTGACCAGAGCCCAGTAGGGAATATGGTTCCATTTGGGACGTAAACAGGGTGTTTGGTTCCTAATCGTCAACCGGCTCACCTTGCAGGCATCGTCCAGGCCCCGGGTGTCCCCAGCACACAGCATGTTGGCGGTGACCTCTCGGCCATTCAGGACCCCAGAGACACATCGGTCCTGAGGCCATAACCTCACGTGACCCCTCTTCACACGCTCAGAGTACATCGCATCGACTACGGACACAAGGCAGGGGAGGGCGTTAAACACCGAACCTTCCTGATTATCAGGCCATGCTAACACCTACAGCCTATACGGCCTTGTTAGCATACTGAATCACGGAAAAAGCAATATAATGTATTAAATGTACGCAGGGACCTTTAGGGAGTTCAGCAATGTTCTCCAAGCTTTACAAAATCTGAGGGTGATTAATGCTACTGCCCTCTGCCAAGAAATAAACCACCTAGACAGAACATATACTGTGTCTTCATATAAAGTATCTTCTTCTGCCCTATTGAACATACAGAAAACCTTACACATGCATATAGTTATAGCTTTACAGTGTTCTAGCTTGTGGTTTCATGCGTACATTCAATGTTTATACATTCTGTCTGTATTCGTTGTAGTGTCTTTCAGTATACATTTAAAGTGTGTATTCTGTGTACTGTTTATTCTGAATGCTTCTCTTTAGTAGGTCAAATATCTTCTAAATGCTAATGTATTTGGCGTATAAAGGCTACGCAGATTTTGATAAAAACCTAGCTACATGAGCAGTGGTTCAAAAAGACAGGAGTGAAAAATTTGAATGAAGAATGATGTCTGACTTACACTCCTTCTCTTTGCCATAGCCAGAGATCTCACACTCGGTCCAGTCGGGTAGGACTAGACCTGGTTCAGGAAGACAAACGGGCAGGACCTCCGGGGAGTACACTGCACAGAGGCCAATATCACTCTTCAACTTCAGCAAGACTAAGGTAGGACGGGAAAAAGAAGAGGCAGGATGACAGGGTAGGGAAGAGGAGTTCACAATGAGTCAGTGTGTACGAGTCTGGATATAATGGCATCCACATATTCACATGCTACATATTCACGCCATCCTTTGAGTGCTTAGCATTGGGTTGGCTCACCAATGTCATTGTCAAAGTTTTCTTCGTTGTATTTCTCGTGGATCCAGTACTTCTCCACCTCAAAGATCTGCTCACTGCTGGAGGAGTTCTTACGGAATGTCCGGCCCAGAACTACCTGGAGCCGATCTGGATGAAACCTGACAGACAAAGCAGATCATTGAGTCCCTGTATATATGTGTCTCTGCATATGTGCGTGCGTGTGTGTGTGTGCTTGACATACTCTTCTTGGAAGCAGTGGGCAGCAGAGAGGACCCAGCAGGAGTCTATCAGGACCCCTCCGCACAAAAAGAAGTGTGCTTTGTTTCTGGGCCGGTACACATTGATGGCTGCCTGCCATGGCTGCTCCGTGATGTCAGTCTGTCGAGTTCCCCCCAGGATACGGAAGGAGGGGCGACTCCGGTTATTGTCAGCCCGCTGTCCGCAGGTACCTTTGGGGCAAGGGTTTAAAGACTGTCAGTAGGTCGTGTTCTGTTTTGTAGATTTAAAAAAAAAACTAAACATTCAGCGGAAGGAAAGGCAAAGATGCGGGAGAGACAGGCTGGGGAGAGAGAGGAAATGAAGGGTGGGGGAGGAACAGACGTGATGATGAGTTATTCTGGGGCGGCGCTACCTTTGTTGCTGTCCTGGTCGCTGGAAGGGCCTGGTCTTCTAGGAGTGACGGAGATCTGTGTCCTCGCTGTAGAACAACACACAGCTCAGTGTCACAGAACATGTCAACTGTTTATGCAGTGTGGCTAATGTTTATGCATTCCATTTCACAGACACATACATGCATCTCAACAGACTTGAACCCTGAGAGAGCTTTAAGACATTGTCTTGTTAGTCATCACCTGCTTTACAGTAAGCTAGTAAAAGAGCGGATGTCCGTTCTTGGCATCAAACAGAGCAGCTGTGAGAGGAGGATGTCACACGCCTGGCGCTGATACAAGGATACTCACAGCATTTGGTGATGTCACAGAGTTCCCAGGTCAGTTTCATGTTCCGGTAGACATGGCACCAGGGGCCGAGGTCACCGTCCGGGTTCCTGGAAGAGACAGGAGTGTTTAAGGATGTGTCTGTGTGTGTGTGTGTGTGTGTGTGTGTGGTGTGAGAATGTGCATAAAGGTAAATGTGTCAAAGAGAGATATTGCGTGTGTGTGTTTATGATCCTACCTGCAGAAATTGTGACTGCCCAGCCCCAGATCCCTGGCATCAGACCTCCATGCATTGTAGAACTTGCGGGTGATGAGTGGTGAGTCCCAGGGGAGACAGTTGGAGCCCCCCTTCGTGACGGCTGTCGTTCCCCTGTAGGTCTGCCCTGAGCCCTGCATGCATTCCGCTTGCCTCTGTTCTAGAATACACAGGGGGCCAGGCACCGCTTAACTCACATAGCATTAATGTTGTGGACCACACAGGAAGTAAAACACCCTGGGTCATAATCCATTTCTTAGATACTAGTCATAGTTTGGAAAGGATCCATTTTTGCTAAAGCATGGCGTACTGTCATTATCTGGTGTTATTACCTGCAGGGCATCTGGGTAGAGTGCAGAATTCCCAGGCTATCTGGGTCCTCTTGTACACATAACACCAGGGTTTGGTGTCATTGTCTGGATTCCTAAGAGACAGGGAGAATAGGGGAGGAGTACATGATTAATGTACTGCATGTGAGATTTGTGCGATTTGTGTGTGTTTGTGCGCATGTGCATGTATGTACCTGCAGAAGTTGTGGTTTCCCAGCCCCAGGCTGTTAGCCTCAGGCCTCCTGGCAGTGAACTTCTTCCCTCTGAGGACTGTTGAGTTCCAGTTAATGCACTCAGAGCCGGTGTGACTGATACTCCACGTACCACGGTAGCCTTTACCCTGGCCCACCACGCACCTCTCACTGGTGTCTGTTGACAGGGACGGACATTAGTCAGCCCAGTCCAGGCAAACCGACACATATATAGTGTCCCAAAGGGTGCATTTCCATTATAGTGCACTAGTCTAAGAAGAGTACGTAAGGTTCAGGTCCTAAGAGGAGCACTATGTAGGGAATAGGGGGGCCATTTGGGACATACACGGGTGTCTATGAGGAAACGGTCCTATCACAAATGCTGATCTGACAGTCTGCCTTTGTACGTGTCTAGCTGTGGTCCTGGTAGCATGAATAAGGAAGGACTCACTCATACATCTGTCTGTGTTTTGTCTCACGGGTCGTACAGTCAAATACAACAACACACTTGTGATTATTCATTACACTCGTTTAGAGAACATACAGAGAGTTTGGCCGCTGCGGTTTTAACCAATGGCCCGGGTTGAGTGATGACGCTGATAATCATCACATGATGTGACTCTGGCCTCTCTCATTCGCCTCTGAACTCAGTCAATAGACTGTGAACATGTGTTTTGAATTTCCATACTGAATGTAAAGAGGGTGGGGTGCATTCAACGGCCTCCCAAAGGAATTAAACACATTTATTTGAACTAACCATAGGTTTCCATGGAGTGTGGTTCCTGGGGTGTAAACCGTGTTTTCCTGTCTGGCCCACAGACCAAACCTCCATATCTTTTATGAGTAACTGTACCATTGTGTAAATGTCTATTGGACAATGCTAACCAAACAGTACTTGCCAATCATACTCAGAGAAAAAGGGCATTGCAACATGAGCCCAGGGACACGGCCTGTCCCATTAGAAAACATGCAGATATTACATTCAGCTGAACCCATTGGCCATTCAACTCCGGCCAAAACAATTGTGGTTTCAATCATCTCCTTTCATTAAGCGCTCCAGGACCAGAGATAAGAAGCCCTGGCTAAGACTGTGACTCTGAAGATCCAGGGAGGAGATGAATTGAGTGAGAAGCATATAGCGCTAGAACAGAGACTAGATGTGTCGTCATACCCCCTTGTCCGTGTGGTTCAATATTATGTGGGTCCAGAGGAGACAGAGGAGATTTTGTGACAATGTACTGTGTTCTCTGGTCTGAGTTCTACTTACTGATCTCACACTGGGCTCCGGTGAAACCTGGTGGACACTGGCACAGGTAGTCCGAGGAGTAGACCGCCTCCTTACAGGTTCCCCCATTGTAGCACCTTGACTGATAGCATGCTACAGTGAGAGGGAGGGGGCATTATGAAGGACCTGTTTAGTTTCCACGGCACTCATTCTTTTGCTACCTCACCAAGAAGCCCAACTATTATGATAAATCTCCAAGCTTCTTTTACGTCACACATACTCATAACTTTCCTGTCAGATCGGCCTACAATTTCTGTTGTTGGCGTATGAGCTCACACGAACAGAGAATGTGGTAGTCATTTGTCTGTCACCAGAGGTGTGGCCATGCCTCATAATGTTGGTCGGCGGGGGTGAAGAAATGTGCGTATTGGAGGGCTATGGCTAAGAGCTTTTAAACATGATGAACGTCAAAACATGTGAGTTTTCCAACAACTCTATCCTTGACCAGTTCTTTATAACAGCCACCCCTCTCTGTCACACGTGTGGAGGTTAGTGAGTGTGTGTCCATATCGTTATGTATGTACTGGTGTGCTTCCAACTCACTTATGACCGGCACACTGTGACAGCGCTCTTGTCCTTGCGATGTACAGCGACAGGACTCCATGCCACGCCCCCTCCATCTCACCCATGTCTCCCCAACACCCCGCACCGCAGCCGACTGGGCATCCACACACCTCGCTACAGACACACACATACACAGAGTCATGGGGGTCATTTACAACAAGACGGGAGTAACACGTCAATAGAAGCGGTCAGTCGGAGACAGACAAACTGATGAGCTTAGAGGGAGGGTGCGGTCCGGGCTCACCTTTATAGTAGCGAGTTCCTCTCTTGGCGCGACGAAGCGCAACCTGCCAACAGATTGGTAGAAGAAGTGAGATTAATATGAAGTGAACTCAGATCTATCCAAGGTCAGTTTAGCATTTTGTGAGATTACACATTCTTTTTAAATATCAAAATCATGCCTCGGGAACCTTTTGGCTGAACTGACTTGCACCAAAGTATAACAACCAGTAGCTTTTATTACAGTGGTTTGGTACCTACTTTGTCCGCTAGGCAGCAGCAGAGAGCTAACAGGAGGAGCAACAGTCCCAATACTCTTGCCATGGTGGTCACTGAATGTTTTCTGCTGCAAAATAAAGAAATATATAAGTACCACTGAGCTTTAGGAAAGGAATTACTTTGGTTGATTCAGGAGTCAAGTCACTTGGTTCAGAACAGATCCATGAGAACAATAGGACAATGTCACCATTGTATTTCTCTGATACATACAGGACAAAAGTCCTTGGGAATTGCCATTCCTGTGAGGCATACAAGGAAGTATACGGCTCCGATAAAAATTAAGAGACCACTGCACCTTTTTCTTTCCAAAAAAGTCGAAAAGTAAGGTTTTGAGTGAGGAACAGAAGGGTTAAAAAGAAATCTGGAGCTGTAGTAATGCCTTTGTATGAGTGTATGTTAGTACCGTTACACCCCTACTCCTAGTTCAGAGAAAACTGCTGTGTTTATAACATCATGGTCCCTCTGGAATAAACAGGATGAAAAACCCCTTCACTTTTCCTTTTCACAATTATTTTAAAGCATATCAAACAAACAAACTAATGACGACTGAACACGCAAGCCTCTCAGGAGCTGACATTAGTGTGTGTGTGTGTGTGAGCTCACATAGTGCTCAAGCACTTTCTTGTACCTTCCAGTCCAGGGCAGCATGCTAAAGAGCATTGCCAGGGACTTTACAATACCATGTAAATACTTTGGTGCAGATACAATACATACTGCAGCTTTACAGTTTTACTCCAGTTTCCAATAAGGCTGTTTGCACTACTACACAGTCTTGAATGCAGAACTAGTTTTTGTAACAAAAACACTGTTAAGAAATATTAAGATACATTTTAATTGTTGTATGTTGTAATAGAGGTCTTATCCAAAACTTTAAACTAAGAAAGAAAGACGACCACATATCACTGCCATTGCAATAAAATACTTCTCAGTGTAAAAATTGCACAGCCCACTGTTTCTCTGTCAGCTGTGACTAATGTCTGCACAGCTGCAGAGAGAAGGCAAAGTTAGAAAAACATTTGAAAAATTGAAAGAGTGAAACAAGACTTAGGGAGAGCTCCAGCATTTTGGTCATTGTGCATAATGAAGACAGAGACATGAACCTGAGCTTCACACACGCATACAGAGACACTGCAGCCAGTTGGTGAATGTCTGACTCATCCCCTTTGGTTGCCTGGATTAATAGTGCTCGTGTTTTGATAGAAATTAGGTCAAACGGCTACGCTGGCAACCACAGAAACACACACAAACCCTTCAGGAATTTGAAAGTAATTAATTCACCAGATACAGGGAGATGTTCCCAGGACAGAAACTCCCAGATTCCTCACTAAGATAACTCTACAGGACTGTGTTTAGATAACATACACGGAGACACACAGAAAAGAATACACACCCTTTTCAAGCCACTTATTTCTCCGCTGGAGTAAAATCCCCAATGTATTCAGGCAGTTTCTGCCCCTGGCTGAACCTCTCTGATCGGCCTGTGTTTGTTGTTCTCTCTCTGTTCTGCGGTGTTGTCCTCCCTCCAGCCTGTCAGGCCAGGCCATATGTTTCCTGCTAACATTGAGCCTGTGCGCCCCATGTCACATTCTTGTTTTATCTGTCACACACACACACACACAGTCCCCACGCCCACACATGTCTTCCGTCATTAGCATGTGTCTATCACACATGCACATACTCAAACACACAAACATGCAAATGAACAAACACACATGTTTAACTACATTGAACATGAAAAAAACTGACAATATGAAAACTCTATTTCTTACCTAACCTCAATCCTAACCCCCAAACCTCAATCCTAACCTTATACCTAAACCTCGCCATAACAGCTAAACCTAAAACAAATTTAACCTTTACTGTTTTTGAGGACCAGCCAAATGCACTCACAGGTAAAATATGTATACGCCCACACAAATACATACATTATATAAAAACACACAGCGACAAACATACATCCTCCACAGAAATGTTTGGGCAACCATCAAAGACCAAGGCTGCCTCTAAAACCACTGAATTCTCAACTGCTGTCTGACAATCTCAATCTCCTAAAGCAGTATGTCTGTGTAGGACTGGGTAGTGGCCTGGTATCACTGCTACTAAACTTTCTCTAACAAGAACCAAGATCCACCACAGTAAACCTCAAACACGGACAAATACAGTTGCACCTCCACATCTGTATTATAACTGTACAGTCTCTGATCACACCCTGAAGTCTCCCATCACACCCTGAAGTCTCCCATCACACCCTGAAGTCTCCAATCACACCCTGAAGTCTCCCATCACACCCTGAAGTCTCCCATCACACCCTGAAGTCTCCCATCACACCCTGAAGTCTCCCATCACACCCTGAAGTCTCCAATCACACCCTGAAGTCTCCTATCACACCCTGAAGTCTCCAATCACACCCTGAATTCTCCTATCACACCCTGAAGTCTCAAATCACTCAAGTCTCTGTACTTCTTCATTTAGGAAGGAGGATGCTTCACACAGAGATTAAGGAGATCACATTTTAGTGTTGAAGTTAAGGAGGGCTGTTGGTGTTAAATTATTCATAGACTATGAGTCAACAGAATCAGATCAAAACAAACACTAGGCTCATAATTATACTAGGATAATAATTAACACACACACTCCTAATCAAACTCACCCACAACAACCACGTAGGGAGTTTGGATATGACGGTCACTCCCTAGCTTTGCTTCTTGAACCCTTTCAATGTTGAGTCATGCGGCAGGCTTGGTCAATGAGGCGGATTATGAGGATGATGACGATAACAGAACTGGCTGGCAGCGGTGCTGAGCACAGCTCCTTCTCCCCTGTGGCTGCCAGAGAGGCTGGTCCAGCTAGCTGACCCAAAAACCCAGGATGGAGACGTGCTGACCAGTTACTACAGGAACACTTCTGCAGGTATCGCCTCATTAGTGGTCAGTCCACCGCTCAGGGACAGGCAGTAGGAGATAGTAAGGGCTAGGTGTTTGTGTTAGGCGTTAGGGCTAGGTGTTTGTGTTAGGCGTTAGGGCTAGGTGTTTGTGTTAGGCGTTAGGGCTAGGTGTTTGTGTTAGGCGTTAGGGCTAGGTGTTTGTGTTAGGCGTTAGGGCTAGGTGTTTGTGTTAGGCGTTAGGGCTAGGTGTTTGTGTTAGGCGTTAGGGCTAGGTGTTTGTGTTAGGCGTTAGGGCTAGGTGTTTGTGTTAGGCGTTAGGGCTAGGTGTTTGTGTTAGGCGTTAGGGCTAGGTGTTTGTGTTAGGCGTTAGGGCTAGGTGTTTGTGTTAGGGGTTAGAGCTAGGTGATGGGGGTTGAACTCGACATTATAGTATACTGCAGTCCAATCAAAAAACCGCAATCAAACAGGATGAAAGGATGTTTGGAAATTCTGATCTCCAGATGTTGGAAGAAAAACGACACTGACTACACAAAACAAATTGTGCAGTCATGCAGTGGTACTGATGCTGCTGTGATAAACTGTGATTAGCAAGCAAGTTCCATCATCTTTTTTATTTGAAATGAAGTGAACAGTAGACAGAAGGAACTATGTGTGTGTGTGTGTGTGTGTGTGTGTGTGTGTGTGCGTACATGCAATGGTAGCATGTACAGATAAAACAATGCCTGTTCGTTAATGCAAGAAACCAGGCATACAGTGAGCTGACTAGCATCAGGTTCAACTAGTGTGAATCAACATGACAAGAAGCTCTGGTTTGGTTGTAATTATCTTAATTTTCCCATCTCAGGTTTGTTCCAATACTCTGAAATAGCATTCTTTTCCATGGGTTAATGTAAGGAAGGTTAGTAAGGAACATGGTTTCGTTTGAAAACACTTAATTGTATTTTAGTCCTACATTGTATTTTAGTTAGGTCCGGAAATATTTGGACACTGACACCGGTTTTGTTATTTTGGCTGTACATTCCGAGGGGCATGTACTGAATCTGAAAATGTGTCCGGAGTTGTCAGCTCAAACAGATGGACGATGTGTTGGAGTGAGTGAGGTTCGTAAAAAAAAAGAATGGACGTCTCATGCCCATCGGAGTGAGTGACGCGCGTAAAAAAGACGGGCGACACGTCGCCAAGGCGGACGGGCAGATTTCAACTGGAAAGGGCACTAGATAGCAAAGGGGCATGTGCCCTGCCCTGGTTGAGCCTTACCTGTGCACGTGCCTCGTATTCCTAACAATTATAAATGTGCACAGGGGCATTACCAAGAATCCTGGGCCCCCTGAAACGATATATGACTGGGCCCCCTGAAACGATATATGACTGGGCCCCCTCACCTATGAATGATATTATTAGGATCTCTGGGCCACACCAAGCCAAGGGCCCCGTGAATCATATCCACCAGTCCCTAAGTTAGAAACGACCCTGGATGTGGTATCCCTAGCGGTTATAGATGTGGTATCCCTAACAGTTAAAGATGTGGTATTTTTAACAGTTAAAGATGCGGATATGTTGGATAACAATAGGGTCAGAGCTTCAGAAACGTAAGCATTCACCACATTATGTGTGCTTGTTCTGGGATGTATTGTTCAGGCTTTTGTGGAAAGAAATTGTTGATATTTGAAAAATGATGTGTTAGCAGAGCCTTTAGACAAGTGTTTATCAACGAACAGAATAGTCGGTAGGTAATCTTTTTGTTAATTTAATCCCCACAAATAAGTCCAGAAAAGTTATTTTCCATGGGGGCAGATTTTAGTTCATGGTCTAGTTTTAATTTACAGTTGGTTGTCAATTAACTTGAATTCAGTGTAAAATCAACAACACCATTCACTGATGAATTTTAGTTACAGTTTGGGTAGGAAACATTAAGTTGTTTGATTAATATTTGCTAATAAAGTTAGGTTACCAAACTGTTGCATAGTCATTACTCATGATTGTTAGGTTGAAATTATGTAAACGAAACGTGAATTGATCCTGTTTTTCCCTATTACAAGTCTAGACACATGCATATTATCTCTTTTTCACATTCTGTTACAATATTTCAGATAATTTTTATAAGTTATGTTTATGTTTGGAAACTGATATAATGGAATGATGAAAAAGAGACATTTTGAGGAGAAAAGAGGAGAAAGCTCACCCTGAAGTCAACCGCAGTAAGTTGTTAAGGAGTAGTTGACTAATCATCCTTCCACAGAATATGGAGAGAACGGAGTGGAGACGGAATACAGAGGAGAAACAGAGACAACAGAGAGGAGAAAGAGACAATAGAAATTCCTATAAGCTCACTCTTTAAAGGATAAAGGAATGTTTGAGAGTGCTGACATTATGTTCCAAAGACAAATCACACTTCCCAGATTATGCTCAGAAACCTTGATGTGTTCTTGAAATACTAAAATCAGATTAATTATGATGATACATGATAATTGAATAACGTACTTATTTTGGAAGAGACCCCATTTTATGCAACACATAAAGCACTCTCAGTCTAAGACATGTAACTCTAAATGCAGATCTCTAAAACCAGTTAGACAGGTCTACAAAACTCACTGGCAAAGATTGCACTAAATGGACTCATCTGTAATAAAGATCTGGGATCAACTTGTTTGGACCATATGCTGCCCCTTAACAGCTGGTTCCTGGCAGGCAGTCACTATTGCATGGAGGCCAGCTCAGGGTAATCTCTTTTGTCTGAGAACACTAGGGTACTATTGTAGTGCCATGATACATTTCAAAGGAATTTCTGAGGTAGGTGTTTAAAAGACTAATTTTCAATGCAGGGCCTGTCAGGTACAGGGTGGAACCAACACACACACACTCGTTTAACCCCAGGGCATCCACCAGATTCCAAGAAAGAATTCTCAATGTAATCTCTGTCCTGTTATCTGAAAGTGCACCGATTCACAGTGCACAGGGGGGGTTGGAGAGATTAAGATGCCACACTGCTGAGACACCCACAATATGGTGAAAATAATGCAATAGACATGAAGTACATGAAAGCTACAAAATAACCTACACTATTTCCAACAGAATGCATCCCCATGTGACGGGGGCATACACCAACTACAGATAAACTATGGTCCAGCGGTCAGCGCCACATATGGTGACTCGAGCTCCTCGGAAACAGCTAGACTACTGGGATTTTCACAAAGGGCCAATTGTCTGCAGGTTTTTGTTCTTACCTTGTACTTGATTGATGAATTAGGTCACTACTTAGTTAGGATCTCCCCTCACCCCTAAAAAAAAAACGCATACAATAGCCCCTGTGTGAAATCAGGTTGGGACACCTGCGCAATACAGTCTAGAGTTTGCAGAGAATGATGTGAAAAACAAAAAAAGCATCCAGAGACCACCTGTTTTGTGAGCAAAAACACCTTGTTAATGAGAGAGGTCAGATGAGAATGACCAGACTCATTCAAGCTGACTGAAAGGCCACAAATACTCAAATAATATTTACAACTATTGTGTGCAAAAAGGCACCTCTGCACAAAGCATTGGGCTTTAAAGGGATAGAACCTTAAAATGATAGAATCTTAAAGAGATAGAACCTTAAAAGGATGGAGGGAAAAGTGGGTCCTACCAGATATATTAGATAGGTATACCTAAAGGGTGGCTGAAGAGTAGATCAAAATATGTAGAAATGACAATGACCCCTACTTCTTCTGGCCGGCAAAACTATTTTGACAGACCAACTAGAAAGAGAAAAAATAAAAAATGTGCAGAAACTCCTAAAGTGACCCTCAAGCCAGAACTTTATCAAATCCCTACAACACTTTATGTTAAAATCTAGATGGGATAATGTCTTCAAATTGGTATATAAATGAATGTAAACACTAAAGTATCAAATAATGTATGTTGCCTAAACGATAATAGGTCATACTATTTCATATGAACCCGTGTAACACACCCAGAACCACATGTGAAACGGATATAAAGAGCTAATTATAATAATCTACAACATGTAATTTAGCTAAAAAAAATAATATATATATATCCATAAAGGCAAAGCATGGAAAAGCTTGACATTTTACATTCAATTTGAGTTCTGCTTGAGTTCCATTTGAAATCAAATTTGCCAACGCATGCTTCAAAGAAAGCATTCAGCATATTTGTGCAGCGAAATGCAATCACTTCTAGCATAGCCTGTAAATTCCGTCCGAAATCTGGAAAGCAGGGAAGCGATTGTATTAACGTCAGTATCCTTACCTTCAATTTCAAATGTGTCTGTTACTCAAAATGTCACTGGTAACTGTCCTTGACCTCGTCCGTCCAGAGTAGATTTACGATAAGGTGTGATCCCCTGCTTTTAAAGGCGCGTTGACTCGTTTCTGTTGAAAAAGGAGGGTTGCTTCGAAACAGAGGCGGGCTTGTCGGATGATGTAGTTGGCGAGGATGATGATGGATTTGGCGCGGGTTCTGGATTGCACCATAACCCGTATCTAGCAAAAGTAACGGATGTATTAAAGTAAGATTATGAGGTCAGTGTCAATGAGGCAATTAATATCCGAATCGGAAACGATTGCTCCTGGCTCTTGAATCATCGCGTGTTCAAAAACCTTAAGATATTTCAATTGCTGCATTATTTGGGCCAAGATCTGTCTGTTTGTCATTCTGTCTGTCTGACATTGTTCTTTTTGTACTTACGGAACATTTCTGCGATTTTTTATTTCAGCTCATTAAACATGGGTCCAACGCTTTACATGCTGTGTTTATATTTTTCCATTATACAATATACTGTACAATGCACTATAACAGTGTATGTTAATTACTTAATTTATAAAACATTACATTTTTAGAAAGGCACACACCTGTCTAAAGCCAAGCTATTACATCTAAGAAACTATCTGTAGACCTCAAAGGTAGAATTGTGTTAGCATAGTTTTAAGGAAGGTTATAAACAAATCACTACAGCATAGAAAGTTCCCAGGAGATGTGGAGAAAATGAAGGGGTCAGAAAACCTTCTGTAAGTACTGTACATAAAACTTGTTTTAACAATTTCTTTGTCCAATCAAGGCAATCAAGTAGCAATAGTAAGATTGTACACATAGGTAGTGGGGCGCTGGCTTCACACCCATGGGAAGGGAAGCTAAGCTCTGCCCCAGCCACAAGGACTTTTTGGCAGGTGCCTATTTAGAACAACTAGTTTCTTGGCTTAAGGGATAGATTTAACATAAAATATATTGTAATAATTGGGTTTACTTTAAAGGTTCAGGCATTAAATGTCATGGTTAAACAATTGGGCTGGATTAGATTTAGGCATAGGGGTTAGATTATTAAGGTTAAGTTAGGGTAAGGGTTAGGGCTATGGGGCAGGAAACAATGATTTCTCATAGGGTTAGATTTTAAGGTCCCTCAGAAAAGATGTGTGTGTGTGCGATACAGCTCTTTCTATTCAAGCTGGTTGGTATGGATCTCCTTATGGTCAGGCCAGAGGGAAAGCTATGGGTGACAGGGTGGGTCCAATACCTATGAAAATGCAATTAGTGCTGATGCCAAGCCTGACCCACTGTCCCCTGGGGTTGTCTAAAATCCAACAATTCCTGACTCATCCCATCCTCAGGAAGTCAGGTCAGTCACCAATTCAGACAACATCAATTCATTTTAACAGAAAACTTTCTGAATGACACATTTCCAATGCAACACCATGGATCTATGGTTTGGTGCCAGTTTGAACTACAGCAATAAATATATTTGTATTTACCTCTGCTGGGATGTATACTTTTATGTATAGTGAGTTAACTTAGGCCAAAGGCGTCTGTGTACTGCTGTAGTACAATGATCCAAAAATATACAGCCAAAGCCACATTGGAGTGACTTAAAAAGAAAAAGATCAATATATTGGAGTGGCCCAGTCAAAGCCCAGACCTCAATTCAATTGAAAATATGTGGAAAGAGCTGATAATTGGTGTCAACCAAAAATCCCCATTCAACTTAACGGAGCAATTTTGCAAAGTAGAATTGACAAACATTGCTCTGTCCAGAGGTACAAAGCTGGTAGAGACATATCCACATAGACTCATGGCTTTAATTAATTGCTGCCAAAAGTGCCTCTACCAAATACTGACTACAGGGGGTGAATACTTATGCAATCAATAATTTTCTGTTTTGTATTTGTTATTAATTTAGAACAATTTGTAGATTATATTTTTCACTTTGACATTGTGAACTTTTTTGTGTTGATCAGTGGCAACATTAAATTAATTTTGATTTTATGTTGTTACAAAATAAAATGTGTGAAGGTCCAAGTGGGTAAATACACTTTAGAGCCCATGTATGCATTTTTTCCAAAACGCTATAAATGCCTCTATGACGAGGAAAACAACCACCATATTTAGTAAATGTAATAACCAGAAACTAGTTTCTCTAAACACAGGCCACTCATGTAAAAGGATTTACTATGTACTCGTCACAAGTGTACAAACTGTGTCTACCTCATACAAGTGGAGTTATTGCTAATAAATTAGTGTATACAGTGTGACTATAAACAACAGTAATGTTGCAAATCAGCCACTTATGACAAGGATGTTCCATGTTGTTGTTGATCTGGACGTTGAAACACCGATTACAAAACAAGGAAAATTCCTTTTGATTACAAGCTGAGTTTTAAGTGCTGTCATCAGGCTGGTTCACTTGTAGATGACGCTCGTCCCTTCGCTTTTACAACGTTGTGCTGACGTGGGTGATGTCATTGCACAGGACTTTGTAGAGAATACTGTTGTGTTTTAGTCTAGATAGGTAGCACACCACTGTATGGTATGCATTTCCCAATTCATATTTTCACTTGCATTCTCAATGGTACACAATTTCTACATACAAAGAATGGGACCACATAGTAAACACAAGTGCTTAAAGATGCGTTTCAGGATTTTAGTGATTGTATAGATTATGGACATATAAACAACGTGAGAGCAAACATTTCCCGTTTTAATTTTCACATGTTCTAGCAAGCAAGTTTTTTTTATATAGCACAATTCATACATACATACAATGTGTTTACAAAGAAAAAGAAAACATTAAACATTACAATTGCATAAAAACAAATACTCAAATGAAAACATCAAAACAACATCATAATAATAAAACATAGAATAAGAAAATAGAAGTAGAATAAAAACAGGATAAAAACATAGGAAGCTGTAAAAGCTGGTAGGCTAAACAGTGCGGTTAAGTTTAAGTGCTCAGTCATAGGCGCGAGAAAATACGTGTTTTCAACCTGGATTTAAAAATTGATACGTTTGGGGCACGTCTAAGAACTTCTGGTAGTTAATTCCAGTTGTGTGCAGCATAACTGCTATACACAGCTTCTCCATGTTTGGTTTGGACTCTTGGCTCTACTAGCTGACCTGTGTTCATGGATCTAAGAGCTCTGCTGGGTTTATATTCTTCAAACATATCAGAAATATATTTGGGGCCTAAACCATTCAGTGATTTATAAACTAAAAGCACCACTTTAAAACCTATTCTGTAACTGACTGGAAGCCATTGCAAAGATTTAAGAACCGGGGTGATGTGCTCTGTTCTCTTGGTCCTGGTTAACATTCTAGCAGCAGCTGTTTTACAGTCTTTTTAGGAAGTCCAGTTAAGAGACCATTACAGTATTCAACCCTACTGCCAAATTGTTCTAAACACATTAAGCAACCAAAACAATGAATACCCAACCTCAACACTGCAGTTACCCACAACACCACCACAATTGCCCAGACAACCATCTTCGTAGATGACATTATCACCACGTTAGTCCACACCAACACCACCATAGTTGCCCAGACAACCATCATCGTAGCTGACATGATCACCACGTTAGTCCACACCAACACCACCATAGTTGCCCAGACAACCATCATCGTAGCTGACATTATCACCACATTAGTCCACACCAACACCACCACAGTAGCCCATATAACAAACCCTGTAGCTCACACTATCACCACGTTAGTCCAACACAAAAATATATTAGCTGGGCTTGTATGTGAGCAGGGTGTGCTGGCAGTGCTGAACACATATACACATGTGCCTTGGTTTCCCGTAAATAGTAAGTAATTTCAGTTATTGTTTGTGTTGGCCTTATCATTGTTTTGAAAGAAGCATAAGCAACATGTCAAGAAGAGAGAAAGAGCAATCCAACCTTTCATGTTATCATTCCTGAAAAGACTGACTACCTCTGACCCATCAGTATATTGTATAATGTATCTGATTGCATATCAACAAGTAGGTGGAGGGGAGAGGAAACCTGCAGGTTTGATAACATATGATTTAAAAGTTTTTAAAAATGTACACTTCATACGTATCTGATCTGTCAGTGTGTAGTTAACTACACACTATTTCCCTTTTTTACGATGCATCACATTTTTTGTTTGTGGCTGTGAAATTGACCTTTTCACTATGGGGTGGAAACCCTGCCAGTGAGGATGTCTTGTTGAAATAAAAAATGTGTTGTTAAAGGGCTAACCGTGACAAAGGGTCACATATAGCCTGGACCAGGTGTCAGCAACCTGAGACGGACATTCCAAGAAGGGCACGCAAAGTAATTCACACCAAGGCCTTCAATTATTTCAATACAATTAAAAATATGATTATAATTGATTAACATGTGAATTAAATATGATTGTCATTGACAAGTTTGTTATTTTAAATAATTAGTTTGTGTTTCTTACATTTCAAAATATTTTCACCCCCAAAGAATAGGAGAACATCCTTGAAGATGTAGCTTCAAACGCATTTCAATCTTGATGGAGATCAGCTTTCATGCTGTTGCCGCAATGGGTTCCACTCAATTTGCTTATTCTTTCCCTACTAAATTTAAAACTCCCTGCTAAATTCAAAACTCTAAACTGTGCTGACGAGATGGCACATTGCTAGCAGATAGCATTTAGGTTAGAAAAAAATATTTCTGCTAATTTATTCCTACTTGGATGAAAGAATATAGATTTGTTACCGCGACTAATAACGTCCTTAAATGAAAACCAACATTTAGCATCTTTACATAACAAAATACAGGTAGGCCTACTAAAGCCACTAAAATACTAACTTAATGCAGCCTGCCAAAATGACAATTGCCTACTTACAAATAACCAGTGCTTTAAATGCATTCTTGTCAGATCCACACAGGTTGGGCCTTAGAATACAAGACACTATACTAATGGTTAAAATAACAACATAGCCTGTGAAAGAAAATCTACAGATTAATTTTAAAATATTTGCTGCATTCACCATCCCAGAGATTGCACCATGAGATGCATGTATGTAGGCCTAGATATGTTGGGAGGGAGCTTCGTGGCATTAAATAGACATGCTTCTGTTTGGTTTAGCCAGCTAGACAGTTAGACATGCACATAATGAAGATCAACTGGAATGCAGATCAGTAGAAATATCTGGATAAATAGTAATTTAGTACACAACACAAAAAAAGTTGCTGACCCCTTGCCTAGAGGTATCTGAGTATCTGAGTTGCTGGATAAATTCCAGAACGTTTTGACTAACGCGGTGTAGGGCAATTTCAGGCCAGTCCCTCCCTACAGAAGCCTACCTGAACCGACCTCAACGTACTTTAGCCCATTGCAACCCTTTTTGACAAAACGCTTCGCACGTACAACGGTATGTTCTTCAGCAGAAACGGAGCGTGCGGCCGATACATCGCACAGTTGTTTGATTTGATACATTTCGAAACTGTTTCGTTCAGTTTTTTCTGTTGAAGGAAACGTTATATTTTACGAAATGAATGCCCCCCACTAATCTAACGTATCAGGCTATTGTGGGTGGATCCTTTATTCACGCGTTGCAGGTTTACAGGAAAAAATACTTTCAGGAAGTACAGCAATACTTCGTGATTAATGACGATTGTTTTGTCGCTGCTATCGTAGTAGTTCTAAATAAAGCAAAGGTACTTTGATTATTAAATGTGTATCCTAGGTAGTTGGGGCAATCATAAAGCGAACTTTTATGGGGCACATTTTACGTTCCAGGTAGGACTCTTTACTGTCACTACTTGCGGTCCTTGTGGTGTCTAGTTACTGTTCAGACTACAGTAGTATAGCTACCTAATGGAGTTTCTTCGGGGAACCCGGCTAACTCCATGATCAGAATTGTATCGAAAAACAAACTGAAACGTGTGATGTTGAAACGCAATCTAACGAACATGTATATTGTTTCTAAATTGAAACATACTGTCCGGAAACATTTTGTTATGCATGCTATGCTTACTACGGCTAGCTAATGCTTTTTTCATACTACATTTTATTTAGTCCTCCTCTCCGCCACAGTAACTGACAATAAATAAAGCAGTTTCTTTCAAAATGTTTAATGTCTAGGGACCCCAAGCAAGTATAGTCCACGGGATTCTTGAAAATTGCCTTGAAAAGTCCCTTGTAGTTTCGAGATCTGCAATGAGTTCCCTTTGTAATCCTGCTTTTTTAGTTTGGTACATACTTAGTATTCTACAAATGTTTTAATTGCTTAGCATGCTCGGCACTAGGCCTACTGGGCCCCTGTAAGTACGTTCTGTTTGGGGGCCTGTTTGCTGCCTAATTGTGATTGAGATGGGATGGCAAATTGAGATTGGGTCACATGTTAGCTAAGTGAAGAACAAGGGAAGTTGATAGCAAGCAAGCTAGAACACTGATGTTCTAGCATCACTGATGAAGTGCAATTAACCCCTGCCTGTTGAACACAATAAATGTGTTAATGTAACGGTAAGACAAGTAGCTAGTCAGCAAAATACCAGAACAAATTGTCTTAACATAATGTTAACATATCAGCTGTAAAACAGAATGAGACATGCTAGTACAAATACTTTTTGTGAAATATGATGATTACCATTAGGGATTGATCAAAAAAAGTTGAAGATTCTGGAAGTATTAAACAATATTTAATTTCAGTCTAAATTGGTAATATTTGTATTTATATTTTATTTTCCACAGATCCCCATTTGTAGGTGTTGCGTTGTATTTTTAGTGTTGCCACAGCGGGAACATTCTGAATGTTGACAGGTCCTAGTAGGCCTGTCTTTATTGGTAGTAGGCAAAGTTACCTGCTACCTCCTGTAGGTCCAGGCATGGTTACAGTATAATAAACCGTGTTTCTGTTGTGACTGAGGTGAGGACTGTCAGACGACCATGAGCCGTCTACCCCTGCAGCAGCAGCAAAGCTGTGGTTCCTGGGAGCTGAAGGAGCGCCTGGGGACCGGAGGCTTTGGGAATGTCACCAGGTGGCAGGACAAGGTACTTTCGTTTTTCAATGTTGTCACCTTATTTACCCGATTTTGTGTGCTTGCGATGTTTTTATTATGTGAGAGCTGCCTCAGTGGTGGCATTTCATACTTTTAACTTTTACATTTCGATTATTTACCACACAATAGTGTCATCAAACAAGCTATGCTACTGCAAGCCTAGGAAGACTGCCTGATGACTATGGTGTCTGTGACTAATTACGTTATTCAGAATGTACTTGAGTTATACAATTTGGTTCTCGGATCCGGACTCATTGCTGATGACAAACTAACAGGCTTGAGCAAGTGTACAGGCAAAGCGGGACCTGTGTAGTCCTCCGCGTTCATATTTTACATTATATTCCCTTACTAGAAGAATGCCAAAAATGGAACCTACAGGAAGTGCACTCAGCTTTATCCTTTCACTGGCCCATAGAATTCTGCATCCTCCCATGTTTTTGAAATCACCCCTAGTCACAGCAGGATGGGAGGAACGTTCATCACCCCAAGGAAAACCATCCGCACCCATTTAGATAGCCCCTCCGGTACCAGTCGTTGCTGTCTCTGCCAAGGCTCCCCCCCCCCCCCCCCCCCCCGTCTGGCTGTCTGCACAACTTCATTTACTAGGAGTGCTTATTATGGTCTGTGTCCGGTCGGTTCAGTGTAGAGGATACAGAAGGACTGTGGACCCACACCAGCGAAAGGACGTAGGTCAGTGGTAATAATGGCGTCTGCCTGTTCGTATCGTATCAAATTCCCTTTGCTGGCTGATACTTTATACGCTTGATTTGATCAGAAACATTGCTCCTTTATAACAGAGTTATTCAACCCTATCCCCAGGGGCTCCCATTCATTACATGTATTCAGTTTGATCCAGAGATTGCGCACCTGTTTAGGCGCGTCAGCTTATCATCAAGCCCTTAATTCGTGAATCAGGTGTGCCTGTTCAGGGCTACAACAAAACGATGAAACTTCTGGGGGTACCTGAGGTTGAACACTTCTGCTTTATAACGTCCCTGTTCAGGTACTTTCCTCTCTCTGTAGTCTCTGAGGATCTCATGGCCTGTTAGCCTGCTTTCAGTGTCTACTTCAGAACCAGACCTACTTCATTGGTCATTCCACTCCATCACACATTGAGTGGGACAGCCTTTTTAAACCTCAGCAGCAGCAGAAAGTATCTGGGAAGATGTTACACCTTGCCTTCGAACATGACATGCAACAATTGACCAGTTCCGCTATAAAACAGTTATCTCCACTATAAAACAGTTATCTCAACTATAAAACAGTTATCTCCATTATAAAACAGTTATCTCCATTATAAAACAGTTATCTCCACTATAAAACAGTTATCTCCACTATAAAACGGTTATCTCCAACACAAATCTCCTTCATCCTAATACAACTATTGTGGTGTAAAAATGCTCCAATTTCAATAGTCAGCAGAAAGCTAGAAAGAATTCCAGGCATCACTATTGAATGAGTGTGTACACTGTATGATTGATATTCTTAATCAGTTAGGGGCAAGGTCAGGGTTGGTGATAGGAGTTAAAATCTGTTTGTAGTTAGGCAGGGCATCACCTTGACTTGTTCACCACACAAGGTCATTACACACTCTTATTAAAATTGATTAAAAAGAAGGAAACTAATGTTGTAAGGCTTGTGCGGCCATCACAGGCATTAAATACAGGAAAATCTTAAGGACTTTGTTGTCTTCTAAAGGTTTTACATCTCAAGCAAAAGCCAAATCTGCACTTTGGTTTGGAGTGGGAGAAGGCAGGGTAGATGTTGAATTTCCTTATAGTAGCAGTGCTATTTCCAAGTATCTTCGATAATCTCTGGAAGTGACACATGAGGAAATTACATGGAGGGAAGCTGGTGAATGGGAAGCCAGTGAATGCCAGCTGGGAGTTCCTCTAATACAACCCAACTCAATGGTGATGACGCCTTCCATTACTTTCTGGTTGCTGATGGTGTCATTGTAAATACTCAGTGTAATAAGAGAAGGATGTGTGTAATTAAATGCTGAAAGTTGGGACCATCTGCTACCAGCGGGACACAAGGGCCAAGGGGCTGCCGAGCAACAGCACCCTGCCCTGGGCGAAAGGGGTAACAGGCAAAACGTCAAGGGAAGAGAGAAGGAATGGATGCCGGTGCCGACCGGACGACGTGCAGGAGAGAGTGCTGTTTTGTTTGATTCAGTAGGATTATTTGTTTTGCTCATAGTTGAGCTAGATTTTTATTTCCATTGGGGAAACAGGTTACTCGCCCTTGCAGTGAATAAAGCATGTCTTTTCAGTTTCTTTTGTGTACCACAGTTGGTTTCCTGCCTCATCTTTTACTACACCTGTCCTGTGAATAGTGAGACCCGAAGTCAAAAGCTCACAAAGATTAATCAATCTGTTCTGGTTCAAAGGTTCATCAATCTGTTATGTCACACCTGTCTCCTGTGGGGAATAATTGTTACAGCATTCTTAATGGTCATATGTAGAGGGCACCCAGGTCAAACCACTTCAGAGTCCAGATACTTTGTCTTTAGAACAGGGTCCTTTATTTTCAAGCAACTGCATCGTCCTCAGTGTCAGACCATGAATTGTACTAAAAACAACTTAGGCGGTGCTATTTTTTATAGGGCACACAATTGAATCTAACGTTATATTGTTTTACAGGAAAATAAACACTTAAAGCCCAAATAAGTAGCTTTAAACCTATTTCTAACACCTTTTAATAGTACTGTACAAATATAAATGTCACGTTTTCAGCATTCTGATGATCTCTTAGTACGACTCCTAGGGTTTTACTGGGAACCGGGGTAATGAGATTAATAGAGAATTCCCTCCTGAACTCACACACTTTTCCTATTACAGAAACTGTTGAGAAACCTATGGCAGAGTGTGCTAACAATGGTCGAACGTCAATAAGTACTTCTGGTTTGAAAAGGAATGCTTGGAAGCTCGGTCATTTCTTGCTAATATCTCGGAAATCACATTTCGTAGATTCTCTGGAAGATGTTTAACCACAAAGAGACCATATGCTGTGGTTCAGGCCCAAGCTGTAGTAGTGTTTGTTTATCTGTGTGTCTCTATCGAAGACTATGAGTGTGTTTGTTGTTTTTTAGGATACAGAAGAGCAGATAGCCATTAAGCAATGTCGTCAGGAGCTGAGTGAGAGAAACCGAGAGCGTTGGTGTCTGGAAATACAGATCATGAAGAGGTAAGAGAAATTTTTCATATGTTGAAACAGTTCTTAATGGCTGCACTAAGATGTAAGCATGCTGGTATTATATTGGCTTTACCTACCTTAGGGTGTCTGTAGGCCTATCCAATGGGCTTAGGGGGTCTGTAGGCCTATCCAATGGGCTTAGGGTGTCTGTAGGCCTATCCAATGGGCTTAGGGTGTCTGTAGGCCTATCCAATGGGCTTATGGTGTCTGTAGGCCTATCCAATGGGCTTATGGTGTCTGTAGGCCTATCCAATGGGCTTAGGGTGTCTGTAGCCCTACCCAATGGGCTTATGGTGTCTGTAGGCCTATCCAATGGGCTTAGGGTGTCTGTAGGCCTATCCAATGGGCTAAGGGTGTCTGTAGGCCTATCCAATGGGCTTATGGTGTCTGTAGGCCTATCCAATGGGCTTAGGGTGTCTGTAGGCCTATCCAATGGGCTTAGGGTGTCTGTAGGCCTATCCAATGGGCTTATGGTGTCTGTAGGCCTATCCAATGGGCTTAGGGTGTCTGTAGGCCTATCCAATGGGCTTATGGTGTCTGTAGGCCTATCCCATGGGCTTATGGTGTCTAGGCATATCCAATGGGCTTCGGGTGTCTGTAGGCCTATCCAATGGGCTTCGGGTGTCTGTAGGCCTATCCAATGGGCTTAGGGTGTCTGTAGGCCTATCCAATGGGCTTATGGTGTCTGTAGGCCTATCCAATGGGCTTAGGGTGTCTGTAGGCCTATCCAATGGGCTTAGGGTGTCTGTAGGCCTATCCAATGGGCTTATGGTGTCTGTAGGCCTATCCAATGGGCTTAGGGTGTCTGTAGGCCTATCCAATGGGCTTAGGGTGTCTGTAGCCCTACCCAATGGGCTTATGGTGTCTGTAGGCCTATCCAATGGGCTTAGGGTGTCTGTAGGCCTATCCAATGGGCTTAGGGTGTCTGTAGGCCTATCCAATGGGCTTAGGGTGTCTAAATGCCTATCCAATGGGCTTAGGGTATCTGAAGGTGTGACTTGAGTAAGACAGAAAATAGGCACTGTCAATCTGACAAATTAGATTTATAATTTCAAGTGAACATTACGCAAGACCTGCTGTTTTCACAATGCCTGTGTACTTTGTTTTTCTTTGCTAGCATCATCATGCCTCAGCCTGCCTTCCATTGTAAACAGGCCAATTAATGCCACGGCACATTCCATGACATGGGTGACATTCCCCTCATTTGTTTCCAAGTCCTCATTGGGGCAGGAAAAATACTATGATGAAGCCACTTTTAGATTCACCAGTAGTAAAAATGAGCAACATCATTAAAAAGACATAAAAGCTGTGGCTATTTCGGTCTGTGGGTTCTGCGTTTGGCCATTTGGCACTGGATAAGTTGTGAGCTGCCAGCTCGCCGCCACGGTGCCACTCCTGTGCGATGAGCTGTGTGGGCGTCAGATTGGGTGGTGAGGGGGAGATGTGTGTGGGTGGAGAGGTCATCTGTTAATCTGCATACTTCTGTTTGTATCTGGGGGAAATAATGAGTGAAAGTTTCTTGTTTTCATGTCATGCTTTAACAAGTGTTTTGTTCTCAGGCAGACGTGGTCTTGGCCACAACCCCTCTCTTGCACCCACACATTTCTAAACACACGGCTGAACTACACACCGCTAAACCACACAAACATGTTGTTGGAGCTGTGCACATTATTTTATTTTTTGGTTCAAACAGGAATTCAACTTAAAATATTTTCAATTTAAAATATGCCCACAAATAAAGTAAGATAAAATACTGTCCCTTTCTGGGATTAGTTGTGGTCATTTTTTAGTTGTGGTATAATTTTCATCTTCCCCTGAACCGTATAATTATCTTCCCCTTAATGACTAAGACTATTTGCCTTCCCCTGGTGTAGACTCAGGTTGGTTAAATAATATTAATGTAATAATAACAGATTTGCAGCCACTGTCAAGAGAAATATTTATCTCATTAGAATGGGATTTATTTTTCTTAACCTTCCCAAGTCAGCTTCAACCAAGGTGTGTGTGTGTGTGTGTGTGTGTGTGTGTGTGTGTGTGTGTGTGTGTGTGTGGTCCCCATGAGTATAGTAAAACCAGATTTTTTTTTTTTGGGGACCTTTTAAAAATGTAGGCATAAATGTTACTTTATTGAGGTTAGGTTTAGGATTAAGATTAGGGTAAGGGAGCATACAATTTCTATTTTCTGTTTCCCATGAGGATAGCCATACAAACTTGTGCGGGGGGGGGCAGACTTTTATAGACACTTTATAACACCTCACATACTGCCGGACATAACACCTTATACACCCAGGAAATCTTACACTAAGAGACATCCCGTAAATTCACGTTCCGTCAGCGAACCTATCAGAAGTCTCTAGAGAGTACAGAGAGATGTTTTTCCGTATCTTTTCATGTCTCTAATGTATATTACGTCACACCTTGTCCAAAAGGGATGGAAGATATTCGATCATGTTTGGTTTAGCTGTCTTCTGCTTCTCAGACTAGGATCACGTAACTAATACATTAACTATTCACAGATGATTACCTCCTGACTATTTGTTATCGTAATGAGTACTATCATGGGTGGTACGCTTATTCACTGGTATTTTAGATACAGTATTGTAGACATGACAGTGTTATTGTTCCAATGTTACTGTTTTGCTTTAGAATCCGGAACTAATGAAATTGATAGTTTTCTTAGTTTTCATTGGACAGTTTAAGGTCAGTCTTCCTCTGTGTTTTTCTTTCAGACTGGACCATGTGAATGTGGTAGCAGCCAGAGAAGTTCCTGAAGGACTGCAGTCGTCCTTAGGCACCAACGATCTGCCACTTCTGGCCATGGAGTACTGTCAGGGAGGAGACCTGAGGAAGGTGTGTTCGAAAAATACACAAGCATACGGACCCTCATAACATATATTGAGTATGAGACTAATGAGTGTGTGTGTGTGTGTGTGTGTGTGTGTGTGTGTCCGTGTCCGTCCAGTATCTGAATCTTTTGGAGAACTGCTGTGGAATGAGGGAGGGTTCCATACTCATTCTGCTACGAGACATATGTAAGTATCTGTCCTGTTTCTCATCAGTTCCGTTGACATGCTGCGGGTGCTCCCTGTTGCCACGGTGTCTGTGTCATGTGTCAGGAGGTTGGTCACGGTCCTCCCTCCTGGTGGTGACATCACTGGGACACTTCCTGTGGAGTGTGATCAGCTTCCTAATGGATGGAGGATACGTGCCGGGCCTGCCGGTGTCACACACGTCAGTATGACCTACAATGACATCACCAACAAGCCCACTATGGGCCAGGGTCACCATGGAAACCAGTCAGACATGTTCGAATTGTTTGCTTCCTGATTAGGTCACACGCACTGAATTTTAGGGAGGTGAGAAATTTAGATTAGTTCGAAACCAGGGTCAATTGCAAGCTATTGGTAGTCTATTATCAAGAACTCACAAATCAGTTATCATAAACATATCTGCCATCAGACACAGAAAGCCCTCAGCAACTTCATAATCAATGCACCATTGACATTACAACCCTGTTTAGATATTGTTGTCTTAATAAAAAGCCAAACCTAACACTGCTTTCAAAGTTACAGTAGATTCATTATTTAGTATTCAGCCCCTGAAATGTCTTTTCACCCCTTTTATCAGTACTTGGTAGCACAAACTTTGGCAGCATTATCAGATTTGAGTCATTTGGGAAAGTCCCTATAAGCTTTGTAAATCTGGTTCCTGAAATCGTACCCATTCATACCCAAGTAGTTCATGTTTGCTCAAGTAAGGTGGGCATTTTTGATTTAAAGCAACTTTCAAGTCTTCCCACAGGTTCTTAATTAGATTGAAGACTGGGCCATTCCAGGGACACTTAGTTTCTTATTTTTAAACAAATCCAGCTTGTCTGTTTGTCCGCAGCAGACATTGACAGGCTGTGCTGAAATGCGCCTGGTGAAAACGACGCACGCGTCCTCTTCGGTTGCACGTGTTTCGTAATAACAGCTTAGTTTATTTCCAGCACAAAAGATACCTGGGTCTAACCAAAAAAGCCGGGTATGGTAAACTGTTTTGTTCTCCAATGTTATATTAAAAAACATGCACTGATCAGCCATGACATTATGACCACTGACACGAGAAGTGTATAACACTGATAATCTCGTCATCATGGCACCTGTCAGTGGGTGGGATATATTAGGCAGCAAGTGAACATTCTGTCCTCAAAGTTGATGTGTTAGAAGCTGTAAAAATGGGCAAGCGTAAGGATCTGAGCGACTTTGACAAGGGCCAAATTGTGATGGCTAGATGACTGGGTCAGAGCATCTCCAAAACTGCAGCCCTTGTGGGGTGTTCCCCAGTGGGCAGTACCTATCAAAAGTGGTCCAAAGAAGGAAAAGCAGTGAACCAATGAGAGGGTCATAGGTGGCCAAGACTCATTGATGCACGTGGGGAGTGAAGGCTGGCCTGTGTGGTCCGACCCAACAGACGAGCTACTGTAGCTCAAATTGCTGAAAAGGGTAATGCTGTGACTGATAGAAAGGTGTCAGAACACACAGTGCACCACAGTTTGTTGCATATGTGGCTGCGTAGCCGCAGAACAGTCAGGGTGCCCATGCTGACCCCTGTCCACTGATGAAAGCGCCTACAATGGGCATGTGAGCATCAGAACTGGACCACAGAGCAATGGAAGAAGGTGGCCTGGTCTGATGAATCACATTTCCTTTTACATCGCATGGAAGGCCGGGTGGGTGTGTGATGCTTACCTGGGGAACACTTGGCACCAGGATGCACTATGGGAAGAAGGCAAGACAGCGGAGGCAGTGTGTTGTTTGGACAATGTTCTGCTGGGAATCCTTGGGTCTTGCCATTCATGTTGATGTTACTTTGACATGTACCAGCTATGGCATTGGCCTTTTTCAGCAGGATAATGCCCCTCCCACAAGACAAAAATGGTTCAGGAATGGTTTGAGGAACACAACAGCGAGCACAAGGTGTTGACCTGGCCTCCAAATTCCCCAGATCTCAATCCAATCTAGCATCTGTGGGATGTGCTGGACAAACCAGTCCAATCCATGGAGGCCCCACCTCGCAACTTACAGGACTTAAAGGATCTGCTGCTAACGTCTTGGTGACAGATACCACAGCACATCTTCAGAGGTCTAGTGGAGTCCATGCCTCGATGGGTCAAGGCTGTTTTGGGGGCAAAAGGGGGACCTACACAATATTAGGCAGGTGGTCATAATGTTAGGGCTGATCTGGGTAGTTTTCTACTTATTTTGTCGGATGACATATGGCTGATATTTGAAATCTATTACATACAACTAATAGCATTTTAATGAGTTCATAGCGCTGTAGGCTAAACGTGTCCGGTACATTCTCAAATGTTGTGTAAAATAAAATGATGCAGTTCGCGTTGTCCATCGACAGGTTTTCCCAACAGATGCCCTGGTCCATTATATCATTTGTAACCATAGAGACTAGGAGTGACATCTGATGAGCTCAATCCATACTGGGTTGTGACTGGAAACATTTCTTATGTTCATTGTATATACCTTCTCTATCTCTCACTCTTTCTCCCGTTCTCTCCTAGCTTCTGCTCTGACATACCTTCATAAGAAGAGGATTATCCACAGGGATCTAAAGCCTGAAAACATTGTCCTTCAGCAGGGAGAGAAGAGAGTGAGTTTCCCCATATAATTGTAGGGATTGAATAGTGTAGTCACTCCTGGTTACATACAAATGCCCAGGCTTTAGCCCTGGCTACACAATCTTCTGTCTCACAGAAAACCTGGGATTATTACCTGGCTAATCGAAAAAGGAAAACTGGAACAAACCTAAGCAGCCAGTTCCTACTTTTCCCAATATGTCTAATTAGAGGAATTTCTACATATACCAATAGTCCTTTAACCGATATGTTTGCATGGTATGAGCTTATGTAACTAAGGCCAGACTTATTAAAGTTGCTAAATCTTTATGTGCACAAAACACACATACTTGTCTGGATTAAACTGACTGTAAAACATTTTTATTGTGAAATGTTTGAGAACGTTAATACTATATAACTTCCTGGTGAAATTATGTGTTAGGATTTCAATGCTTTGATAAAGTAGGGGTAACAGAAGAATTACATAACATGTTTTTTTTAATTGGAGTTGATTACCAATGTTTGCATTCAGTAGTTATTAAAGTAACTGCCCAGTGAAAATCTCAGTTTTAAAAGTTAATTCTCAGTTTTAAAAGTACCCAAATAATGTTGTTGACGCTCAGTTTAAATTGGTGTTGTATTTAACTGGTGAGAAAAAAACATTACAAAAACCCTGTGTCAAATTTGCCGTGGTGAGGTAATATGATGAGGAGGATGAGCTGGGCAGTATGTAATATACTCAGATTAAACGCATTGTGACCTGGGGTACCGTGAGACTGCGTGGGATAACGAGCTGCAGTAGTTCTGCTGTTCATTTTTTTGTCTTTATTCATTTGGACAAATCACAATTTCAAAGGTGTCTTTACAGTTTTGGAAAGGAAAGTGACATTTGGCCTGTAGGCTTTATTATATTTTGCAAAGAGAAAAGTGCTTCCTGATATTGGATTTGCCCAGGTGTTCTGTGGAAAGTTGAGTAATTTGTCAGCACTGTCCGGGTTTGGGGGGGGGGGGGGGGGGGGGGGGGGGGGGGGGGGTTAGTACTTTGTATATGGTTGCTGTGCCTTGTTGCCTCCATGAGCACCTGTAAGCACAATTGAGTTGGAATGCTGGAGAGTGAGTTCTTAGTGGCATGCTTGGGTTCCGGTCTAATCTTCTTTATTGAGCAGCGTGACAACAACCAGGAGGGCGCTGGATCTGCTTAGGAACACACATCTTCACATCAATTGTCCCGATTCAGCTAGGAGTTGCGGTGATGACATTAATTAGTTATCACAAAGTTAAAAAAGAAAAGTGGTGAAACTACTCATTCAAGTCCTGTTAATGTCTTACTAAATTGTAAGAATGTTCCATAAATGGTTAAAGACTAATGTTGCTGTTTTTGTCTTCTTCTCTCTGTAGTTGATTCATAAGATCATTGACCTGGGCTATGCCAAGGAGCTGGACCAGAACAGTCTATGTACCTCATTTGTCGGAACGCTACAGTACTTGGTGCGTGGTGCCACTGTGGCCAACACTACTTTAATTAGTTCTATTTGTTCATCTCTCTATCTGTGAACATAGTGATCTCACTTCCCCTTTCTGTTGCCCTAGCTCTCCACACTTCCTCCTTTTGCTTTCTCTTTCTATATATTTTTTGGCATTCATGCTTTCGTTGAGGTGCGACCATGGGAAAGAGAGGAAAGGTTGTGTGCTGAAATAGCAGTAGGCCAGAATCAAGCCCATGCTGTAGTGGTACATGTGCACTGAAGGCCGCATCTCATAAGGCAAAATTCCTTTTTTTATTGCAGTCTTTTTACAGTTTTTATTTTTAGGGGAAACTATCTCTGCTTTCAATTTGTTTGTCTGGCTCTCACACACACACACACTTCCCCTTCTACCACAGGCTCCAGAGCTCTTGGAGAGACAGAAGTATACAGTGACCGTGGATTATTGGAGCTTCGGAACATTGGTGTTTGAGTGCATTACAGGGTTCCGCCCTTTTCTGCCAACCTGGCAACCCGTGCCTTGGTACTGCCGCACAAATCAACACACTCACAACACACACACCCACGTATACATACAAATGGCGCTATTCATATACCTTCATCAGACAATGTCCTCTAGCTAAGAACAATGTTGTCCATTTGTTATTGTTTTCAGACAGCAATGAGACAGCAATGAGAACCTGTTGAATGTTATTCCTAGAGGGTGGGATGTTTGGTTTTGCCAGGCGTAGTCCACCCTCATAATATTATCCCATTTTTAAATGCTGTCAGTGTATCAAAGCGTAACGATTAGCGAAGAATGAGGGGAAACGCTTATCCGCTGCCCATGTGGACCCCTGTGGCCAGTGTTGACTGGCGTTGGCAAGCTCCCAGTGCCTGTGTGCGTGTGTGTGTACGTACATCCGGGCAAACTTACAAATGACCGCTCCTCCTGTCTTTCGCCCTGTCTTTCGCCCTGTCTTTCGCCCTGTCTTTCTCCCTGTCTTTCTCCCCGTCTTTCGCCCCGTCTTTCGCCCCGTCTTTCGCCCTGTCTTTCGCCCTGTCTTTCGCCCTGTCTTTCGCCCTGTCTTTCTCCCTGTCTTTCTCCCTGTCTTTCGCCCTGTCTTTCTCCCTGTCTTTCGCCCTGTCTTTCTCTCAGGCATAATAAGTTGAAGATGAAGCAGGATCATGACATTGTGGTTTATGAGGACCTGGCAGGGGAGGTTCGGTTCTCGAAACACCTCCCTCAGCCCAACAACCTCAACACGTGAGTCATTACAAAGCTACCAGGGGCCATTTCTCATGCCCAATAAAGTACACACAGTACTGGAAGAAAAAACAAGATAAGTGCTTTGATAAATTATCGTATGTAATAAAATGTGCTTGTGTGTGTTTATGCTGTAGTCTGTTGTTGGAGCGTCTGGAGAGCTGGTTGCAGCTGATGCTGAGGTGGTCTCCCCAGGAGAGAGGCAAGACGGATCCCCAGGCCCCTTCCTCTAACTGCTTCTCTCAGCTGGAAACCATCCTGGAGCTGAAGGTTAGCCTCACCACACGCACAGACACACACACCAACACACAGACAGTCTCTGATGTACTCCCTCAGTCTACTTCTCAACACAAGTCTCCCAGTATTCTAATGGGCACAACTCTGGGTTGTAATCCAATTCATTGTTTGGTTTATTCTCTCTAGCTGGTTCACGTATTAAACATGGTGTCTGCTAAGATCCACACCTACTCCATCTCGGCGAATGAGAAAGTGGCAGATCTGCAGCAGCGAATCGCGTGTGACACCGACATTCCTCCAGCCAATCAAGAGCTACTGTTAGAGGCAGGCCTAGCTCTGGAGCCACAAGGAGAAGCGGGGCAGTGTGCCATTGACTACACTGTAATCTATGTGATTTTACCTACAGTCCAGTCAAAATGTGTTTGTATGGCATATTGGACAGAGCCAAGTTAAAATAGTGCAGGTGTAAAGGTTAATAAGAAAGGTCAGAGAATGAGATATGTCTTCACATATCGTTTGTCTGTCACTAACTCTCTTCCTGTCTCTTCTGGTTGGTCTGTCCCTTTCTGTCCCTGTCTGTATGTCTCTTCTTGTCCCTCTGACTTTTTGCTCTCGCTGTCTGTTGGTCTCTCTTTGTCCCTCTTTCTGTGTTTGTTGCTCGGTTGGTCTGTCTGTCTGTCTGTCTCTCCCTCCTTGTCCCTCTTTCTGTGTTTGTTGCTCGGTTGGTCTGTCTGTCTGTCTGTCTGTGACTCAGGAGATAGATGGGAGGAGGACAGACCTTCCTCTGGTTTTCCTGTTTGACCGTTCCTCCAGCAAGTACGAGCCCCAGTTCACTCCCCGCACAATGCCAGAGAACATACGCTTTGTCCGTGAGTACAGACAAACGCAAACTTCTGATGTGGAACATTAAGCTGACTTTGGCTAAACATTTAAAGGCTAATTAAGAAAAATAAATCCCATTCAAACAAAGGATAATATTTGTCTTGAACTTAGCTGCAAATCGGATGTTATTATATTAAAGGAATTTAATTGTGGGCCAGAGCAAATAATTATTTACATTTGACCTGATCCTAAAATTACATTATATTTCAAAATATAAATTTTACATCTTGATAACAATGGGACATGTTTTTACAAATTTTTTACCATTGGGGAGGATTTGTTGTTTTTGGGGGATGCAGGATGGTTGTGCTGTTTTTTTTATTTTTCAGGTAGAAGTTTTGACTATATATCGCTCTTTTTTTTGACAGAATGCTGATTACATCTTCTTATTTACATTATAATCACAGCAAAGGCCTTTGTTTAAAAAGTAGTAAAATGCATCTGGGTGAAAAATACCTTTCTCAGAACACAAAACTGGGAGCTGTTTTATTTGACAGAAATAAAGGTTAGAAATGGACAAAAAAGGGATGATCTAATTAACAACAAATAGACTGGTTGCTAATACGACTAAGATCGTTTCCTTGACAATTCAAAGAATGTTTAGCTTAATGGAACATGCCTATGTGTTGGTGGTTTTGCAATGCGAGGGTGTAGGACAGGGTTGTGGTTGACAAAACATCGAATGATGTCTTCGGAAAGTATGACATTTTCTTAAGTACTGATGTACATCAGTATTCTGACCCTTTGCTGTGACACACCAAGTTGAGCTCCGATGTCCCCCGGTGTCCTTCGATAATGTTTTAAATGCCTCTAGAACTTGATTAGAGTCCACCTGATGCAAATTCAATTGTTTGGACATGATGTAGAAAGGTAGACTCCTGTGAACATTGCATGTTAGAACCTGTAGACCGTTGTAAATAGCCACTAACAGAGCTCCAGAGTTTTTCTGCAGAGATAGGAGAACATACCAGGACAATAATTTCTGAAGCACTCAGTCCTTTATGGTAGAGTGGCTGGATGGAAGCTACTTCTGACATACCACCTGAAGGACTGAGAGCATGAGAAAAAAGATTCTCTGGTTTGACAAGACCAAAATTGAACTATTATGTCAAAATGCCTGAAGGGGTCTGGATACTTTCTGAAGGCACTGTATATCTCCACCAAAATGACACTTAAATAAAACTTTATCTACATGTGGTCCCATGTAAGTTAGTGGGGCATGGTGCTTACAATGTCAGTAGAGAACAGAGCACATCTCTTAGGTTCTTAAATCTTTGCATTGGCTTCCAATCAGTTACAGAATATACTTAAAGTGGTCCTTTTAGAATATAAATCACTGAGCAGTTTAGGCCCTGAATACATTTGTTATGTTTAAAGATTATAAACCGAGCAGGTCTCTTAGATCCATGAACACAGTTTAGCTAGTATAGCCCAGAGTCCAAACTAAACATGGCGAAGCTGCATTTAGCAGTTATGCTGCATACAACTGGAATAAACTACCAGAATAATTTTTAAATCCTGGTTAAAAACGCCCTTTTCACCTGCCTATGACTGAGCACTTAACCCTAACCACACTATTAGCCTTAGCTTATATACAGTGGGGAGAACAATTGCAGATTTTGCAGGTTTTCCCACTTACAAAGCATGTAGAGGTCTGTAATTGTATTCATATGTACAATTCAACTGTGAGAAGTGGAATCTAAAATCAAAAATCCAGAAAATCACATTGTATGATTTTTAAATAATTAATTTGCATTTCATTGTATGACATAAGTATTTGATCACCTACCAACCAGTAAGAATTCCGGATCTCACAGATCTGTTAGTTTTTCTTTAAGAAGCCCTCCTGTTCTCCACTCATTACCTGTATTAACTGCACCTGTTTGAACTCGTTACCTGTATAAAAGACACCTGTCCACACACTCAATCAAACAGACTCCAACCTCTCCACAATGGCCAAGACCAGAGAGCTGTGTAAGGACATCAGGGATAAAATTGTAGACCTGCACAAGGCTGGGATGGGCTACAGGACAATAAGCAAGCAGCTTGGAGAGAAGGCAACAACTGTTGGCGCAATTATTAGAAAATGGAAGAAGTTCTAGATGACGGTCAATCTCCCTTGGTCTGGGGCTCCATGCAAGATCTCACTTCGTGGGGCATCAATGATCATGAAGAAGGTGAGTGATCAGCCCAGAACTACACAGCAGGACCTGGTCAATGACCTGAAGAGAGCTGGGACCACAGTTTCAAAGAAAACCATTAGTAACACACTACGCCGTCATGGATTAAAATCCTGCAGCGCACGCAAGGTCCCCCTGCTCAAGCCAGCGCATGTCCAGTCCCGTCTGAGGTTTGCCAATGACCATCTGGATGATCCAAAGGAGGAATGGGAGAAGGTCATGTGGTCTAATGAGACAAAAATAGAGCTTTTTGGTCTAAACTCCACTCGCCCTGTTTGGAGGAAGAAGAAGGATGAGTACAGCCCCAAGAACACCATCCCAACCATGAAGCATGGAGGTGGAAACATCATTCTTTGGGGATACTTTTCTGCAAAGGGGACAGGACGACTGCACCATATTGAGGGGAGAATGGATGAGGCCATGTATCGCGAGATCTTGGCCAACAACCTCCTTCCCTCATTAAGAGCATTGAAGATGGGTCGTGGCTGGCTCTTCCAGCATGCCAACGAAACACACAGCCAGGGCAACTAAGGAGTGGCTCCGTAAGAAGCATCTCAAGGTTCTGGAGTGGCCTAGCCAGTCCCCAGACCTGAACCCAATAGAAAAGCTGACAGTCCGCATTGCTCAGCGACAGCCCCGAAACCTGAAGGATCTGGAGAAGGTCTGTATGGAGGAGTGGACCAAAATCCCTGCTGCAGTGTGTGCAAACCTTGTAAAGAACTACAGGAAATGTACGATCTCTGTAATTGCAAACAAAGGTTTCTGTACCAAATTTTAAGTTCTGCTTTTCTGTTGTATCAAATATTTATGTCATGCAAAAAAATGCAAATTAATTACTTTAAAAAATAAAACATCTGGATTTTTGTTTTAGATTCCATCAATCATAGTTGAAGAGTACCTATGATGAAAATTACAACTTCTACATGCTTTGTAGGGAAAACCTGCAAAATCGGCAGTGTATCAAATACTTGTTCTCCCGACAGTAGTTACACAGATTCCTCACAGTTTCTACTACACAATCTACCAGTTTAGTAGATGTTTTTTATTGGATTTAATTCTTTTTTTTCTTTCTTTGTAAATCCCATTGAATTGCTTCTATGTATGAATTGTGCTATGTAAATAAACAGGCTTACCGTTGTGGGGTCTCTTTCTCTGTCTCAGAGACGGACCCTAGGCACGTGTTATCCTACAGCCCACTGAGAAGGACCTGGGGCCAGGCCTGGCACACCATCCGCACCCTGAAGGAAGATTGGCAGAGGTTACAGCAGGGACAAAAAGCTGCCCTGTAAGACTCAGACCCGCCCCCCCATCCAGACTGTCAAATGTACAAAAACCAGAGGACAGATGGCTTGCCCACTGCAATAGGAGACTTGTATATGGTTTCAAAATGCTCTCTCTCTTCCTCTACCAGTATGAGTCTGCTGAGACATAACAGCTCTCTGTCGAAGCAGAAGAATGAGATGGTGTCTATGAACCAGAGGCTGACAGCTAAGCTGGAGTTTTTCAACACCAGCCTGCACATTGACATGGAAAAGTACCAGGAGCAGAGGGCTACAGGAATAGGTAGACCACATGAAAAGGATTTTCCATCCAGGGTTCACAGCTATTGTAGCATAATACTGAATTTATCTGGACTAAGTTACAGCTAGGGTGTTTATGACTGTCCCAGACTGCAGAAGAGCACGGGGGAAATGAGTGTACAGTGTGTATTTCAACTGAGCCCACTAGTACAAAACAGGTCTAATGTTTGGTGTTTGTAGCCTCTGAAAAGCTGCTGGGTGTGTGGAGGGAGATGGAGCAGACTGCAGTCAGCTGTGGCCAGGTGAGCCTGTGTGTCTGCAGGGGTGTGTGTGTGTGGGTGTGTGTGTGTGTGTGTGTGTGTGCGGGTGTGTGTCTGCAGGGGTGTGTGTTTGTTTGTGTTTGTCTCTGCAGGGGTGTGTGTGTCTGCGGGTGTGTGTGTGTGCAGGTGTGTGTGTAGGTGTGTGTGCAGGGGGGTGTGTGTGTGTGTGTGTGTGTGTGTGTGTGTGTGTGTGTGTGTGTGTCTCTGCAGGGGTGTGTGTTTGTCTGCAGGGGGGTGTGTGTGTGCGGGTTGCAGGTTTGTCCGTGACATATGTGCATGTTGCAGGCAGAGAAAGTAACTGAGCTGGAAGAGGAGATGATGCTCCTCCAGACAGACATCGTGGACCTCCAGAGACAGCCGTGGAGGAGTGGAGAGGCCCTGGACACACTGTAAGACACATCTAGACATACATCCAGCTAACCCCTTTCACCAGTGTAGCCAAGGCCTGGCTTTTATGGAACTAAATTGAACTGTTCATTTTCTTTTTTGACCACAGTGAAGGGAAGGCCATGGAATTGTTCCGCAAACTGAGGGAAAAACCCAGAGGTTGGTTAACCACTTGTGCCTCCATGTTGAATACACTCTGGGTACCTGATGTCAGCTGGAAAACCTCCGTCTTTTTCTCATCTTCCTGTCTTTGTCGTCTTTCTGTCTGTTTCTCGTCTTCCTCTGCACAGACCAGAGGTGTGGGGGGGACTGTCAGGAAGTGGTTCGTCTGGTGTTCCAGGCCATTCAGTTCTATGAGAAGAAACTCAAAGACTTCTACACACACCTCAGGTATATATGCACACAAATGCTATTCAGCACACACCTAAGGTGAGGTGACATACATACTTGCATGTTTACTCTCTCCTTTGGGGTAATGTGTGTGTGTGTGTGTGTGTTGCAGTAAGACAGTGATATGTCGGCAGCGTGTGATGGAGCTGCTACCTCGTGTAGAGGGTGTGGTTCAGACGATGGCTGAGAGTGAACAGGTGCTCATGAATCTACAGGAGAGACGACAGCGGGAACTATGGAACCTGCTCAAAGTAGCATGTGTAAGTACAAACACAGAAACAAACACACACACCCCGAAATACATAGAGAACCCCACACAGAAATACATAGAGAACCCCACACAGAAATACATAGAGAAACCCACACAGAAATACATAGAGAACCCCACACAGAAATACATAGAGAACCCCACACAGAAATACATAGAGAACCCCACACAGAGTCCTGATCAGTGTGTGTGCTTGGGTGTTCCTCAGAGTAAGGTGCGTAGCCCAGTGAGTGGTAGTCCGGTGGATGGGGGCCGTTCGTCCTCCTCTGTTCCCCCACTTCTGACCCCCCGACCCAGTCTACAGCAGCTGTGAGTACACACACACACACACACACCACCTTTACCTGCCAGTCTTTTGGTGGCTGTGGAGAACAGCTGTGGATCGATGGGAAGACGGCGGCAGACGTCCAGTGTTTCCGTGCGTAGGTGTGGTTTGAGGAGACGATCACAGAGCATCTTAAAATGGCGGGATGGCGACGCGACTGAGCCATGTTAGCTGGCGTTTTATTAAGGTGGATTCGATGCTACCGGTTCTTCAGTAGGTCACTACAGCTGCTGAGGGGGTTCTGCAGAGCCAATGGAGTGTCGGCGAGCAGTCATCAGCCTGGAACCCTGGTGAGGTCACTCGGGCTGGGGTCTGTAGTCTTGCCATCCACCTTGATGTCATTGGTGACTCCCGGCTGCTTCATTTCCCCCTGCGTAGCCGTGCACTTCCACAGAATAGCAAGACCTTGAAGAGTTCTGACAGCACACAGCCTCGCCCGACCACTACCGGGAAATTGAAAGGCTCCTAGTTCAGGTCCCCCACCACCACAACACCATTCCTTTGTGGAACTGTTGGAAGGATATTGAGAAATGTTCTGTGTGCTCAAACTTCCTCAGATTCCTGTTCAGTGTGTCAAACCCCTTGGAGTCTACGAAGGTTAAATATCTGAGTTTCTTACAGTATTTTTCCTGTTGCTGACATGTGACAAGGACCAACAGTTCCCCGGGCTTTCTGGAACCCACGGTCTGACTCATCATCTCCAGTCGCTCCCTTCCAGGTCGGCCTGTCCAGGGACACTGTTGAGTGGGCAACGCATGAGCCACCTTGTCGGTTGGGGTGAGCAGTTTGGTCCCTGTAAAGGTCTGCTCAGATGCTCAGCGGTCTGTCATAAGCCAAGGCCACTTGTTTTCTACCAGAAGGAATTTCTGAAGTCACACCATTGTGCACGCCTGTGTGTGTGTGTGGTATAAGATGAAGGTTTTTAGAGTGGCTAATCTCACGGTTGAGGAGATGGGTTCAGTTGACAAGTGCCAGGAGACCATCAGCACCTCCTCACATTTGAAGAGGATTGATGGAATTCCTGTTTGTAGGAGAACTGCCTCCAAGAGTGTCACCAGATTCCCTGCCGGATCCGCCTGGAGCCATGGGGCACAGTTACTTTGTGTTGCCAATTTAATTCTGAAGATAGACTTTCCCGGACAAGAACTTTCACCTTTTCTGCCTTGCAAAACTCCCTAGTTCATATAGCAGTATCTTGCTGTAGAAAACGTGCTTTCACATGCATTTTGCTGCTGCCTTCAGCAGTTACATCATCAATGAAGACAAGTGAGCCAGTTCCAGTGGTTTATTTCCCAGATACATTGGTATGCTGTGGATTTTGGCCAGTTCCTTTATTTTGCCACACTTTCCTTTTTCAATCACTCGGGTACATATTAATGTCTCGGTTCAGAATAGCTCTTCCCAGAACGTTGCGGCCTCTTTTAGGAACTTTTTAGCGACACTGCAAAAATTATTCCACAGAAATAAGAGGGAAGAACGGGAAAAGACATTTACGCCGGTCAATTTGGAGCGCCTTGCAACTTGTTTATGTTAATAAAGTTTACAACTTTGAGTTTGGGATAGCCAAGCCATGTGAAACAATGTTGATTTGTTCACTCTATTTTTGAAAGTAAAAAGGGTACTGTTATAGTTTTAATTATTGGTAGTATAATCACAGTCAATAAATATATATATACATTTTACGTTGGGATAACCGAGACATCTGAAACAAAGTTTGTTTTGGTCTCTGCCTGGAAGTGTTCAAGAAATACAATTTTAGGGTTAATTAACACTAATTAAGCAAAGTATTAATGTTTTGTTTTACACATTTTTGGTGAGAAATTCTACACATGCAAAATTAAGTTGGTTTGATAGTCCCGGCTGATAGTTATATTGCTGTTGTAATAAAAAAAAAGAAATGATGCATTATGAGAAACATCTAGTTTCATTCTCTGCCTTTGGAAAACACATAAAAAAACATTTTAAGTTGGAAATAATTGTTTAATTAAAGGGGGGGAGAATCCGATATCACTTAACCCGCATAGTACATGTTAGATTCTAAATCCAAACTTCTGTTATATACAGAGCTAAAACAAGAAGAGTTTTTCTGTCCCAGTAGTTTACGTGTGTGTGTGTGTGTGTGTGTGTGTTTGTGTGTGTGCGTGTGTCTCAGTGATGAGTCTCTGTTGGTAATTGAGGAGAGTAAGACTTTTGAGAATCGACTACAGAATCTGCTACAGGACACCATCCAGGAGTCTGAGAGCAACATGCAGGTACACACATCCACAAACACACATCCATATACACATACACACCCACACATCCATATACACACATCCACAAACACACATCCATACACACACCCACACACACCAGAGTTGTAAAAACATCTAATGCTCTCTGGCTGTCTTTGTCTTCCAGCTGCTGAGAGAGTGGACATGGCTGAGTGGAAGACAGGACCTCTCCTCTGATATCTCCTGACTTCCGTGGTTTTGATCAGTCGTGTTGTTATCTCTTGAATGGTCATTGGAAGGATTGGAGTTAGCATAATGTAATCCTAGACCTGAGGTCCAAAGCCATTTTGTTCTCAATGTGATGTCAACAGGAGTGACATTCTAGACCCCGTGTAGTACTCTGCTGCCACCTTGTGGTGGGGAACACTTTCTGCCACAGATTGCATTGAGCAGTTTACATAATAACGGACTGAACCAAAATGTACGTTATCCCCTTTTAAAGGGTTAGTATTGCTCAAGCTATCCCTCCTAGAAAGGTACATCTCGTTGCCATTTTTTGCCAGGTTTTTTTATATATATTTTTATAAACTAATTTCTGCTTCAAAAATAGCTTTCAAATAGTAATAGTATTCATATGATTACCTATGCAACTGACCTTTACTGGATTTTACCAAGAGGTTGAAGTGTAAAATGTCTCAAAACAACAGGGGTCTGAGAAAAGGGTAATATTTTGGTTATCTTTTTGTTGCGCAGAAATGGCAACTAAGTACATGAAAGGAGAGAAGATACAGCGGCCTTCTTACATTAATGGTTCCCCCTTTCCGATAGAAATCACTTGATGTGTGAAATAGTGTAAATAAACTTGCTAGTAGCAAAATCAATCCGTCAGAGACATTTTGCTCAATTACAAAGAATATTTTTCCCTCCTCTGAAAAATAAATACACCATGGTTCATTTTAGACAATACACAGCAAGTAAATACTGAAGAAGAAATGGTAATATTTTACATTCAATTGATTGCCTAAAGTACCATCAAAATGCCTAGCTTGACTATCTGTCTAATTTATGTATTTTGTTTTTGTGCACTATTATAATACAGTTTGATGTATTTTATTTTTTTAGATTGGACAAAGTATGTCTCTCTTGCATTATGCAGTTGTTACATTTATTGATTTCTACCCCCTTTGCTAATGAGGGTGTCCATTCACATGCCCATCAGCCAGTATTCTGTACCCTGGTGTATTGGAGAAATCCAGGTTTGAATGGGGGGAAATGGATGCTGACCACTATGTAATTATTAAAGACGGCAGTATTGCTGTCTTTAAGACAATGGCTCAGTCAGATCTAAAACTAGTAATCCAAATGGCTGTCCTCCTGATTGCACTTAGTAAGGGTTGGTCTAGATTCCTAATGTTTCCTAATCTTTCAAATGTTTTATTTCATGCTGCCACAAAATATTGTCTGAACAAAGAATTAGCTGTCACTTATATTCAGCTGCTATATACTGTATAAACGCATTTTAAGGTAGGTTTGGGAGTTTATATTTGTCTTTAACTGGACATTTTCTGGATCTCTATGTACAGTATGTAATTACAGCCAATGTAGGATGTCTGTATATTAGGATTGTTACTGTTTTTAAATAATTGATTTTGCAACATTTGTCGGCGCTGTAATACAAAAAATGTTGTAACATCAATTATGGGTTGATTTTGCTGTATTTTACTTACAAATCAGAGAAATACAACTGCTTCACAGATTTTAACATACTGTACTGGTGACAGAACATTCACACCATGACTGTTACATTTGAAGGCAGTGTTTGAACAGGTAAAGTGTTTGACATTCTTTATTCCATTAATTCCTTTTGAGGTTTCAGCTAGGGAAAACTTTCCCTCTGCGAAGCACAGACACAAAATGACAAGACAAAAACAGAAACCTAAAGAACAGGTAACGGTGCCTCTATACCATCTCAAAACTCAGAAACAAAAGATCGTTCAAATTGAGAAATGTGCTGGGGTATTAGTTTGGCAGTTAACGGTACGTACACAGAATGGAAAAGGTCATAATTACATTGCTTTATGTTCTGGATTGGGAATATAATTGAGAATTCACTGTGGAAATTCACTCTGTGAATCTTACCATTGTCATGGTAAAATGTACTTTCTTTGATTTAGAAACTGATAATGAATTAGTCAAATTTTTTATAAAGTTCTAAGATGTCCATTTCATTGCAGCATGCTCTTGTCAATATCTCCCAATACCTTGTCCCTTGTCTGGGACAAGTTATTGGCTTTAATAAAAATGTATGTACCACAAATATACAAAGAATGTAAACTGTCAATCAACATTTTCTGTTTGCCAGTCAAAAGTGGATTAAAGCATGGTCACAGTTAGTGAAATGATACCACAGTCAACCCATACTAAAAAGGTGCTTTAAATGTAATCCCACACAGGGGAAAAAAAAAGTCTGCTTATGGGGAGGAAATTGAAAAATCGCTTGATGTACATATTTTGCATGTCACACCACTTGACAGCCCTGTGTGAAGTATTACACTGTGAAACAGGGTGTCATTGGAGACCCACTGACAGTTCGCTCCAGTGCCACGGTCTGACAGATTTTATCTAGTGGTATTGTTAAGGAGATGAAACATGGGAACCTAAAAACAACCAAAATAGAACTCTGTTCTCCACAGTCTGTCCCTTTGAATATAGAACGGAGGGTGCTAAGGACTGCAGGGTTAAGGCCAAAACACGTGTGTGTGTGTGTGTGTCAAGGTGTCATTGAGGTCTTGTCAGATCCAGGCTCTTCCTGCTCTTCTCCCATCCCTCCCTTTCCTTCAGCCTTATGCCTCCAGCTCAAAGCCCATGCCAACCTTGTGACCACCAGCATTGAAGTTCTTTCCATCAATCAGAGCTGAAAGAGTCAGCTTCACTCCTATGGACAGAGAGGACATAGACACCAGCCTTAACACACAGTACAACTGCTCCTTCATACAGACATCTATTTATATAGAGAGTCAGTGAACACTTAAGTATACCTGCTAGTTAACACTAACAGCCAAACCGCAAATCCTGTGGCTTCAACTCAATGCGTAAAGCATGCAGACATGGTCAGGGTTTAGTTAGTACAACCAAACATGAGAATGGGAAGACGCAATCTAAGCGATCCAATCGATCTTAATCCAATGCAGAACCTTTGAGGTGACGTGGAACGGGAGATTCACAGCACACATATGTGGTTGGAAAAACCATAGGAACCACATGATGCTATAGAGTCAGCATGGACCAGAATCCCTGAGGAATGTTTCCATCACCGTGTTGAATCCACGCCGTGAAGAATTCAGGCTATTCTGGACATAAAAGGAGGTCCTACCTGATACTAGGTAGATGTACGTAATGATCTGGCCACAGAGTTCCTTTCAAATATAGAGTTATTTTTGCCCAGATCCTTAAATTCCCTGTTTGTGTAGATGTAGACAGATGTAGCTAGGTATCTGGTAAAAGGGAGTTTCATTTACCTGGCCGGAGAGCCTGCGTGTAGCCGACTCCAATCAGACTGGCGTTGTTGACTTTGGCCTACAGGGGGAGACATAGAGGAGGACATGAGGCGTATTTGGACGGTTGTGTTATCCTGGTCTTGGCGATATGGACAGATATGTGTTCTCTGTTCTAGTGGGTATGTGTGATTGGGATACTCACAGACAGGGAAGCATCTTTGTCCAGCTGGTATTTGGCTCCAATGCCAAAGCGTGTGTTGTTGCTGCCGGCCGTCCAGGCCAGGTTGATGGCTGTCTCAAGGTGGCAGTTCACCTTTTGGTAAATGGAGCCACCAAACTCTGTACCATCATTACTGAAAAGATTTTTAAAAACACTGGTGACTTATTCAGTAGGGAGCTACTGAGATTCTGAATTCACTTCTGGTGGATCAGGACTGGCCCCATGGTAAATGTAACACTGACATTAGATTTGTGTAAAATGCATGAGGAAAGGTAAACAGTGCAAACACAAAGGAACCGGTGCTGTTCTGTGGTTTGGGTTAGGTAAACAGTGCTATAATACTCACACGTTGGTGTGGAGCTGGAAGTCCCCAGCCTTGTATCCCAGGGCGAAGTTGTTCTGGGTAAGTTTGGACTTGGCTGTGTCAAAGGCCATCTGGTACCCAGCCAGCCAGCCCTCATAGCCCAGTACGGCAGCAGCATGGACACTGGGACCGGCCATGTCAAAGTCCAGGTCACAGCCCAGGTTCATGAAGTCCCGTTTGTAGCCAGTCTTCAGCTTGGCACTCTTCTTACTGCAGACAGAGAGGGGGGGAACAGCAGGACCAGAGAGAGGGCGTCAGGCTTCACATGACATTATGGGCCTTGTAACCACAGTGACTACTATTGCTGTCACTGGTGCTGTGTTCATGTCTACGTTTAAATGGCAATGAATCAGCCAGTTGTCAGCCTACCCGGTGTTGGGCACAAACGACGTGTCCAGAGCCAACTTCAAGCCCTTAGCCAGCTATAAACATACAGGACAGAGGGCCAGGAGCTCTGTCATTACATATCGAAGAATCAAAACACTAAGAATTATGTCATAGAAATGATCTCAAAACACTTTTTCTTTAATAACACAATATCAAGTGATGTCTGGAGCTGGTTTAGTAGGCTGTTAGGTGAACTGGTTTTGGGCTGATCTGGTTACACACTGACCTGGTCCTCCATGGAGACCTCGGTGGTCAGGGTGTTGTCTGTGTTCCACTTCTGGTTGATGCTCAGCCCCAGCTCCTTCACCTTGTACTTGGTCTCCAGGTTACCTGATGCCTTCCCTGTGTCTGTGTTACTGGACCCTGAGGTCGCGAACTCCTGAAAAAGGGAAAGGGAAGGGTGGCAGGGAGGAGGGAAGTTGCTGGTTAGTAGCCGATAACTAAAAGAGAATTGCAGAGGAATCCGCAGCAAGAGAGAGCAAATGGAAGAGAAGAGAAACAGGTTTTATATGAGAGTATTCTGTTAAAGGAGAATTTCACTTTTCTTTTTCATTTAACGGTAGATGCCTCTACACCCTGAAAGACGTATATGGGCCCGGATAAACTGTAATCCATCGCTCTGTTTCCTTTAAAAGCCATTACCAGCCAGGCCCGGCCGCAGGATGACGGGACTGAGGGGGCATTTCTTATAAATGAGGGGGCATATCTAATTCATAAACCATTTGTTCATGGGGAAACAAAACTGGGGAGGCACAGATTCTATCTGGAGGGCAATGCCCTCCTTTGTCGTCGTCGTCCCCCTCCACGTGCTCAAAATCCACTAAAATAAACTGCACATTTTGATTGGACGCTAACTAAAGGTGATTTAATACGGCCAAACTAAACATAACATAAACACGCTCATATGCCCCATTATATCCACATATATCAAGAGCACAAGTTGGCTATTCAAAGTTGGAATTGCTGTTTAAATTAACTGGAAAACAGTTTCTCTCGGAAGACAAACACATTCACAGAGATGAATCATCTAACATCAAGTAAAAAGAAAGTCAAATTCTCATTTAAGGGGAGCTTAGCACACGGATGAAATAGAGGGTTATAAGTAAAAGCGAGGAATTAACAGATAAGCAACCTAAGCTCATCCCCACCAAGCAATTCCTCCCAGGATTGCATGACTGATTATTAAGAGTAGCTACCATTTTGAGTAGTAGTATCTAAATACCTGCCTCAGCAGTCAACAACACTGTGTTCGGGCTGTTGTTCAAACCAGCACACATTACTGAATTAATGAAGTCATCCTTGAGCAGTTCAATCAGGTGTGTCTGTGCTGGACTAGAAAAAAGCCAGTGTTGGTAACCACTAAATCAGTTACCAAGGGAATGCATCTTGGGAGAGGTGAGTGGATGAATGGGACTAGAAGGAGGCTGAGGGAAGTCCACAGGTCAAGCCAGTCATCTGGTAACTGGCAGACCAGTAACATACGGACCAGTAACTGGCAGACCAGTAACATACGGACCAGTAACTGGCAGACCAGTAACATACGGACCAGTAACTGGCAGACCAGTAACATACGGACCAGTAACTGGCAGACCAGTAACATACCGACCAGTAACTGACAGACCAGTAAGCAATAAACCACTAAACTGTCCAGTTCGACCAGTCAAAAGGTGTGTGTGTCTGGGGATACCAGTTAATGTCATTATGACCTTAGCAGCCATTGAGGGGGGTGGCAGCTGGGAGACAGCTGCAGGAAAGGCTGCAAGTAGGAAAAGACAGCTTCACTCAAATACACACACACACAGCTACAACCTAACCATCTGACAAATACACACACACAGCTACAACCTTACCATCTGACAAATACACACACACACACAGCTACAACCTTACCATCTGACAAATACACACACACACACAGCTACAACCTTACCATCTGACAAATACACACACACACACACAGCTACAACCTTACCATCTGACAAATACACACACACACACACAGCTACAACCTTACCATCTGACAAATACACACACACACACACACACAGCTTCAACTTTACCATCTGACAAATACACACAGACACACACACACACACACACACACACACACACACCCACAGCTACAACCTTACCATCTGACAAATACACACACACAGCTACAACCTTACCGTCTGAAAAATACACACACACACACAGCTACAACCTTACCATCTGACAATGAAGTCCAGAGTGGAAGCATAATAAATGCAGAGAGAGAGAGGCAATACAGTTAGGTCAAAACTATACAGAAATTCACATTGTAGTGGGGTCCTATATATGACAGCAGAAAATGCACTGTTTCAGGGAGCAGCAATGCTATGAACGGTATCCATTTTAAACATTGAGGGACATTATTGTCAGACAGTGATGCGCCGAGCTATATGAGGGATAGACAGCCTGCGCGCACACACACACGCGCACACACACACATTTTGCCAGCAGACAGTGAGTCAGTCATTTGACTTGCCCTCAGACTAGGGTCTAGACATGTAGCTTGTATGGCTGGACTAATACATGCATAGATATTTCCTGTGATAAATTATATGAAAAACTGAAATAGTGGGCGGCCAGTAACTAAAAGTAGCAGGCTGTAACCCACAAGTTAACAGCGTTAAGAAAAATACAGTACGTAACGCTAACTACTCTGGAGAGCAACTTCCACTAAATTGTAAAATATTAAACATAGTTTTTTTTTTTATTCTAACTAGCTTAGCATAAAGTCATTGGCTCATTGTGCTAACACAAGTTAGCAATCGTGTAAATGTTAGATAGCATATTTCTTCAAAACTCCAGACCAATACTGTAAATACAGGAGGAGAAATAATATACTTATTTGTTACATAAAACTCTAGACAAAAGGAGGGTCCACAAACTTTTCATTAAATCTTCTGAATTACAAACATTAACTCCTAGCTGACTTGTGAGTCAAGGCGCCAACATCTAAAAATGTGATTTGTCGACACACTTTGCTTGATTAACCAGAACAGTCTGTTTTCACAAGTTCATTGTTTTAGTCGGGCTACGAGCTAACAGAGTACTTTTGTAGCCTGATATTACTGTTAATTAATATATTAACTCTTGTTAACATGAAGAAGATGTGTACATGTTATTAGAAATAAAACAAGGAATTTAACAAATGAGAAAGTAAATGTGTGTGTGTGTGTGTGTGTGTGAGACATAGAGAAACAGTTGTACTTACTACTCCGCTCTGGGCCTTTGTCTTAAGGTCTAGTTTCACAATACCAAAGCCTGGATGGGAAAAAGAGAGTGAGGAAGAAGAAAGATAGGAACCGACCATATAAGGGCTGGAGATTATTCTCAGTAGCCCTTTATTATTGTAACCACTATTTATATGATGATTTTACTGAGGATCGTTCGAACTTCAAGCGTTGTAGTTGTTAAACAACAACAATTCAACTAATGGTCATAAATTAGCAGAAGCCCCCTCCCCTCATCTCTCTGGGTCATAAATCAAAGGCTAGACCTCACAGTCCTTGATATACAGTTGAGCAGAAGTAACATTGCTGGTAATATACAAGTCTTTATCCTTTCAAAATGTTTGTATGTGTATGTTTTACTTTTCAGAATTTATGAATGTTTATGTCACTTTTTAAGATTATTTTTGAAGATATTATTAATAATATATTTAACAAAATGTTTTCCATGCCAATAAAGTCCTGTTTAATTAGCGGGTGATTTGACAACTTACCATAGCCCTTGCTAAAGATGTCTTTGGCGGCTTTTCCCAGGTCCGAGTATGCAGGAGGAACAGCCATGGTGACTGTAGATAAAAAGAGACAGGTTAGGTTGTATCCTTCCCTTTTATATCTCAAGGGAGGCTAAAAGTTCATCAAGTAGAGCGCGTACTCCGGCACACAAACAGACATCACACCACTTCTCTATGCAGAAACACAGAACACAGCTCTATTTTAATGACATGGTACTGATCTGAAACAAACACATGCAGCATGTAGGCCTACATACAATATCCACACAGCATTTATCTAAGCTACACCCCATACACCACACTCTGCTCTAGGAATGTTTTCACACAAGCAAACACAGAAGATCTACCAGCCCATCTAACACTTAACCCTTGGTATGTCCCACCTAATCCTTGCTATATTGTTAATAATATCCACTCTACAGTAGCATGCTAGTCTATTCAGTATGTAAATACACCATGTCATACTAAAGTAACCAATATCCACAGTTCTGTTGACACTTTGAGCAAACGTTTGGGAATCTTATTCACCTTTATTAAGGTATGCTTGGTAATGAAAATATATTTACACACACTGAGCTTTCACACCAACCCTGTCCCATCAGGGTTGGTGTGAAACTCATGTACTCATGGAGTTCCCTTGTGTTTTGAACACTGCCAAACCAGGTAGCCCCTGACCACATGAGCACCATATTAAGCACAGTATGAATGAGGTCATGATAACATTAAAGGAATATTTTGCCCTTGTTTGGTTTTAGGATGAACTGAAAGAAAGTGACCATTGTTAGTAGCTAGCTGCCTGTGAATAACACTGTTAGCGTGAACTGGAAGATGTACGCCGAGGCAAACACTGTATACAACACAGCACTCACTCTTGCTGTGCTAATGACCTACAATGAGACTAAACCAGAGTTCTGTTGGTCAGCAACTATTCCCTGGTGAACACAACTGCACTTTGTTAGCAGTTATAACGTCACCAGTGTCCTGTTGTCTCTGTAAGGATAAAGGACAGCTGTATGTGTTCCTTTCCCTACATGTGGGGATAATACGTCCGATTTACGTTCAGGGGTTAAGGAAAAGAGGGAATCATTATTCTGGTCCCCACAAGGATGGAAAACAATCCCTGATGACACTTACGTCTCCCTCCCTCACCTCTCATTCTCCTCCACCTCCCACTCTCTCCCCCCTTTCTATGTCCTTCAAGGGCGTATGTTCGTATTGCATATTCGGGGTCAGGGTCAATGGATTCCAGGATTTTTACTCTTTTCTGCGGGGCCAAATTGCCACGTCTGTGAAATGGGGGAAGTCATAACCCCCTTGTTCCCACCAAATCTACGCCTGTGTTGTCTCTCCCACACTTCTCTTTCTCTCGCACTTCCCACTTTTGCCCCCATCACATCCCTCACTCACTCTTTTGGCAACATGGCACACAGGGAGCTCCTTTGCTCTGACTGTTCTTTGCTGCTGGACTCCCCTTGTCATCCTTCCTCTCCATGCTCAACTTCTCTCCTCCTTTGTGGGACATACCTCTTCAGATGTGGGGAGAGTACAAGAACAAACACAACACTTTCAGCAATCTCTGACTCTGTAAGAAAAACATGGACCTGCTTCAGCGTTGCCCATCTGTCCATAGCGTACCTGTTAAGAATGGATTACACTATATGGCCATTACAGTCCTCACACCACAGTAACTCCAATACTGTAAGAGTGTCATTAACTGTCCTCAACCTTGATAAAGCAGTACTCTATGACCCATATGACTGTTGGTCAATTAAAGCCAAGGTCTGTTTAGGAGACAAACACAAGCCCACTGACAGGAGCATAGTGATACCAACTAACACACACCGCTGCAGTGCCCAGTCATTTGGGGACAGAGAGCGCTGAGGGGTAGAATATATTTCCATGATGGTTACCCTGATGCCACAAGGAGTCTAGAACACGCACACACAAATGTGCACGCATGCACGCATGTACCTTGCACTCACCCACACCCAGGAATTCATAGCACACACACACACATTCACACACTCATATCCTGCCCTCCGCGTCTCTGTCAGTGGTGTTGCCTAGGTTCAGAGTCATCCTGACAGTCACCCGGCTGATGCAAGGGAGAATTCTACAGACCCAGCACGGTGTGGAATCACACACACACACACACACACACACACAGCCCCCTTTCTTCCCTCCCTCCTTGCTCAGTCCCTTCTCCCCTCAACCCCTGTTCTATAAATAACAGGCACAGAATTCTAAACCTCAGATAACCACACCATTTAAAATGGCTTCTACGCCTCTAACCTCTCTCACACACATACCATACTCTGCCTTGTCTTTCTGTCCCCAATCTCTCTCCTCTGACCCCATCACTAACCCATACCCTAAAGAGATTTCTCAAACCGTCGCTTAGCTCTAGGGGTCACAAGGACATAAAATCATCTACACACAGGGCAGGAAAACAGCTGCACACAAAGACAGCAACATGGCTGCCACAAATGACCGGATCAACATGACACATTCAGGGGGAACCTGGAAATGCAGTAACAAAATTCACCATTGTAGTCCTGGGTCTTCATGCCATTCAAACAAAAAAAAAGAAACAGTTGTTTGGGAAATTAGTAGGCTGCAAGAGTAATCATGCAAACACAAAGACATTGGGTTAGTAGAGACAGGAACATCTTAAAAGGTATCATTATATGGTTTGTTACACAGTTTTAAGCCATTATTCCTTGAGGTATTTTCAATTAAATCTTTAACCAAATTTGTAAGCTAATAATGTTTAGAAGTGAATACAATGACCTTCATATGAGGTGAAGGTCAGCAGGAGAAGGTGTGTTTGTGATATAAGGTTGAGGGCAGTTAAGTTACGCCTAGAAAATGTACAGCCTGAATGTATAGGTTAGGCCTAACTATGGTGACCACAGCCTGGCTTACTCACCAGTAGACCTACATTCCTGTAGCCAATATAATCACTTTGGGGTCATTTTCATATAAGGGTTATTATACTGTCCTTATTCACTGAGCGAAACAGTCTACACTATATTGAGACTCAAGGAACCTGACCAGTGATTAACAGAATTATTTCAACCACGTGAGACCAAGAAAAATACAGAAATGCGTTGCAGGATCAAAAATATTTTTTTTAGGGGGAAAAAACAATAATCAAGGCTTGGGTCATTCTTTGTTGTCCATAGTCGCAGTAGGATTTCAGAACTTCGGACAGCGGCAAAAGGTAGAAGAACAAAACACCTCTTCACGGTTCCTTCAAATTCCCTATCGTTTTTTTACGTTCGTTCCAGTTGGTGAGACTGGACATGAATGAGCGTAGTAGATGGTCATGTGGTTCTAAAAATCGAAAGTGGCTTATTTATTTGCAGCATGTTACATCAGAACCGTCCTGCGTAATGAGCACTGCCCCAACACGATGATAAACCTAACTCTTGTTTCTAGTGCATAAGCCATGCTGTTCATGGAGGTTCAAACGACACCTTATAATTTATGGGTAGACATACTGTTCTTTTGAATAAACAGATTGTTAGCCTTGACCTCCATTGCTCATTATTGAATGAATTGCTCTGTTTGAAAAATACACAGAATATACAAAATATATAAATGTAATTGAAATCTCAAATTGCGAGACTGTAAGAGACTGGAAAGACGCATTAAATATCGTGTAATGCTCAATCAAACGTTAATAATCAAATATAGCCTATAATAAAGCCTCGTAATTTGGCTACACCATGTTTTCGAATAAATCGTGAGTATCCATGAAACGCTGAGATGTGCTTGAAGTGCAAGCAGTTTCATGTCAGACAGGCCTGTAATGTCCTGACAGTCCTGTCCTACCCCGTAGCCAACCACACTACTCCGGCTTCCACGATTTACGCGTGGGACATTTAAACAACAATTACTCAAAATATACTTTCAGTATCAGTTCAGTCGACAGGTTTTTCGGCCAGCATTTTTCAGAATAAAATATCAATCATGGTGTCATAGATTCCCTACCTTATTGTCTGACGATTCGCAGCGGTTCAGGACGTTCTGTGTTAAACGAAACAGTAGGGCGAAGTGAAGGAGAAAGCATTGAGGGATGGACTGAGCATGCGCAATCATTCTGACACAGTGGGCGGGGTTGTGGTGTAATTGTCATTGAGGAAAGAGAAAGGGAGCCTAAAGCTCGAAATTGCAGTAATCTACACAGTGGTTCCCAACCAGGGGTACTAGGACCCCTGGGGGTACTTGGCCTCTCCACAGGGGGTACTTGAAAACACTCATGACACCATAGACTTACTAGTGAAATTAACATGAGGGGGTACTTCAGGGGTACTGAAAGCATTGCAAAAACATTTTGGGGGTACAGTAACTGAAAAAGGTTGGGAGACACTGATCTACTAGGTGCTCTCGCTCCTACCTAGAGCAACCTTATACTAGTGAGTATATTTTCTTAAATAACCGTTATAATGTAACGTCACAAGAACAGAAATCACATATTTTTCTAAAATAACAATGTAATCTACATTTAAATCATGGAATATTACTTTCCATTCCATCCAAAAAATACACCATGTGACCTTAAAAACAAATTCCTTCCACTATTAAATGTATTCAATAAATGGATACATTCTCTTGATAATTATCCCATTAATCTCGGTAATATAAATGTGTATGTACAAGGGGCACTGCTGTGGAACGTCACAGCTCTTTGGATCACTGGCCTCACTCTCGGGGGTGCAGGGGGTACGGTTGCAGCAGGGGGTGTGGTGGGTCGGGACCGTGCTTGGTCTCTATCATACATTTTTTGTATTTTCATTTTATATTGTGTGTTTCTATGCTGTTATCACAGCCAGACATCCCCTGGTAGGTTAATCAACGGCAGGATCATCTGTAAATGCGTGCTTTGGATGGGTATAAGCTCTTTCCTGAAAAAGAAAACCCTTCGAAATTCTGTGGTCATGTTGGAAAACGTTTTGTGGTCTGGCATAAAAAATAGGGTCGTTTTGTCACCTATTCGTTTGCTTAATCAAAACTAAGCTGATTCATTTTAGTCTGATAGCTTTTACACTGCCCATACTCTAGTGGACCATATTTTGTAAACAAACCCATGTAGTCGGAAATGTCTTTCACTCATTGGGTTGATGTTAAACGCAAAAATAGAAACGCAATCCCATTGACAGTATCAAGCCTATGCGCTAAACCCCAGGCGCTGATCTGTCTAAAACTGTAGTACTGTGGCATCAACATATAATACCTACTGTAGTGACCTCTGAAGGCAATTGCGTGGCTACACCTCAGCTTTTTTAACTGTATCAAAAAGGGTACATTCTAAGGCAATCAAGACTTTTCAGTTTTATTAGAATTTAGCAAAAATTATGTCATTTATTTAGACATAATACTTGGCGTAAATCAGTCACCCAAATCAATCAATCACTGAATTAACGTTAGTCCTCATGGGAGTGTTAAATGTCTACAATTATATCTAAAAGTACATTCCCCCAAACAAAATGTTTTCATTGCGAAACGTTTGATGAAACAGGTTCCTCAAAACAAATTAAATAGATACTGAAAGATACAAATCTGCGGGTGGGAGTGGCTAAACCGTTGCCATAGAGAGGAAATTAGCTTGAGTGTTGTTGGCTAGGCTGCTAGCTCACTCGCTACAAGTCTGGACTTGTGACTTTGTGCAAAGGTACTGTAATATCTGGTACATAATTCTAAAGCAGGTAGTATATGTTTTAGTTGCATAATTGTATGTATTCAGGCTAGCGAATTTTAAGTAACATCTCCATTACGTCACGAGCTACAGTGTAGCAGATATTAACAGCCTCTCTCCGCGGGTCAGCGAAACCTTTACTTTAGCTGTCCATAATGTGAACTCTAGTTTTAAATAACCTTGCTTTATGCCTAAACTTAACCTAATCCTATCATACATGCCTAACTATGAATGTCTGAACTTAAACCTAATTATAAGCCTTATTCTAACCTTAAAGTTCAGTCAGATAAAGCTTTTGGTAAAGTAAGGAACGGCCAAATGTCTTCCTTGTTTTGCTATTTGAAGGGCGAAGGAAGGAACACACACACATACAATCAATCAATCAATAATGTGAAGTCAGCCAAGTCTAAAGAATAGCTTACGACCGGCTATTATCGTCCGTTTCTTGCGGTTGGAAAACTACAGTAAATCCTCTCAATTTCAAAGTTCAAATGCACTGGAAATCAACGCCGGTACGTTTTGCTATTAAATATACACTTCAGCTATCCCACTACCGTTTCTATCTAGATGTATGGGGGTTGCCAATCGTGAAATTCTACTTGCGCTACAATTAATGAAATGCTACCTAATATTATTTTGTTACTAAGGCCTTATCACTAAACATTGACCACTTGATCAAATTATTACTCGGTACAAAAATATATATTTTTCAAAACTAGGGACAGTAACCGGATTGTGAATTTCTGTGTTAGTCTCTCTCCTTCTTGAAGCTTAATTAGCATAATCTAAATTGCAGTTGTTCAGACAGTGATGTGTGAGGGTCCCTCCATGATATCTGGGCCCATACCCCCGGATCCATCCCTTTTTCCCAACTACTACAAGCGTCCGTCATCTGGTAAGATAGCTTGCATGTGCATCTTTTCAAAATCGTAATATATGTTGGTACAAAATGTCTTACTGAATATTGTCTTCCTTTACTCTTCCATACCTACATGGATGTATTTTTATTCTAGCTAGGGGTCGTCTGGAGGGGAACGCTGATGGAACCTTAGCACTTCTCTCTGGTCCCTTAGCCCCAGACCCTGTGTTGTACCCAGGCTGCTACAGCGCACACAAACCTAAGCCCTACCGCATCGGCCCTAATGCTACACACATCCTGGAGAGGGGCCAGAGTGGGGTGGTGGGGGCCCTGCTCAAGCTGGAAGGGGTCTCCCTCAATCCCAACCCGTCTAAGCACAGTAGGTCCAACTCTTAGTTACTGCTTCCTAACTCTTATTTTCATTGTACTCTACTGATTTTTTTCCCCCCCTCCCCACAGAACAGCTGGTGCGTGACTATGGAAAGGAGAACGTGCGTCGGCTCAGGGAGATCCAGAGACGCTGCAGAGAACAGGAAGCACAGCGGGAGCGTTCCCGTCCTGTCCCTGTCAAAGCCCTGTGGACCTCACCCAAATACCAGGACGTCCCCTCCAGGGTCATGGCCCAGCTACAGGTGAGGTGAACTGGGAGATGGGCTGTCCTTTTGTTTTAGTGCACTGGGCTTTGGTGCACTTACACACCTTGCATATACCTGTACCAGTTGATGTCCCAGGGATTCTAGGCCCTCCTATAACAAACCAAGGCACTCCCTTTAGGGTTCATAACACTGTTTTTGTAGTAATATTGGATCCTACATGGCTGTAGTGATTATCATGTCACAGACCACACTCTATTTACTTCCTCTTCCTTCTGCAGGAGACCAGTCCACCAAAGAGACTGGATTGTCAGAATTTTTTGAAGGCACATTCTGTCTGTGGCTCTGCTGGACCCCCGAGACCAAAGCGTGCCATCTCACCCTCCCCAAGATCAAGCTGTCTCCTATCCCCGTTCCCCTCTCCTCGTCCAGCCTCACAAAACCATGCAGAGGACCAGAGTTCCCAGGTGAGACACTCTGACTAATTGAAGGAATGGATGTCCTTCTTTTAGTCAAACTCAAATATGCATTTACATTAAAGTAATTTAATAGATGGCATTGTCCATAGTGACTTACAGGATTATTTAGGGTTCACTGTCAGAATGGCAGATTTTTCCCTTTTCACCAGATCTGACTTAGCATCTCATTTGTACACTGTTTCCACCAAGAACCATATTAAATATATTAATGTTGCATGAGTAATATTTTCAGTTGCAGATGCAAGACCGTACAGTAGACTTTGTGAGCCACAATGCGCGGGCTGCTGGGAAAACTGTCCTCCGTCGTTCCCAGTCACTGACCAACCTGAAGAACAGCCAGCCCCTGCCCAGTGCAGTCAAGGGACAGGTGCCTCAGTAGTGAGTACACTGAACCAATATGCAGTATTCTCTCACGAAATTAACAGTAGTTAACTGTGTATTATTTTCGGACACTATTAATCATTCTATTTCTCAGCCTTGAGGAGCGTAAAGAGCAATGGCGTAAGGAGGAGGAGGAGAAGAGGAGGAACATTCCTGATCCATCCATCCCAGCTGGCCACACCCTGATGCCTGAGAGGGAGAGACAGGAGACCCTGCAGTCACTTAAAGAGAGTATGTCTTTTAAAGTACCATGACCCTTTTTAAAAATGTTCTTCGGGTATATATATCAGCTGTGTATTTAGTTGACATTCAGACTGAAATGGATTCTCATGATTCATTCATTCGATCTCTCTTTCATTCCTCTTTTTACATCTTAAGCCCATCAGTCTCTGGTGAGTGAGCTGCTGTCTCTTCCAGTCAAAGCTGATTCCCTGGGTGTCCGCTCGCGCCGTGCTCAGCTGGACCGCAGGCTTTCTGAGGTGGAGGAGGCCATCAAGATCTTCTCTAGGGACAAAGTCTACATCAAGACTGATTCCTAACTAAAACAGATGAGAGTGGGTCTTTTCAGAAAAAAAGACAAGCTACTGAAGATGATTCTGGAGTCCAAGAGGAAGCTGGGACATAGACTCTAGGGCTCTAATTTACAAAATGCATGTTTTGAAAATTAAGTGATTGATTTGTAAGCAGGCATAATGTCCATGCTTTAATTGCCTACCACTGAATGTATTACTTTCTGACTCACCACTGCAGAACCCAGGGGTATCTTTAGGAGGTCAATAGGCAATACAGCACTTCTGTTGTCAGAGTATCAACCGTAATCAACTATTTAGCTGTGGCGTGGTTATAATACATTGCCCATATTAACTGACTCTGTATTTCTGTGGAACGACTAAAATGTGATGACGGGGTTTATTGTCTGGCTTTTGTCATAAACTACTGTTTATTGACTGGGATTGTTAATAAGTGATTAGGTGTGTAGTGCTTTGATTCTAGTTAATCATTTCATTTAACTTGAATCCTCATAAATGGAAGAACCAGAAACCTCTCCACTATTTTTCAGACCTTTAGTATGTGTGTACCGTATTGTCGTAACACTACCACTCTGTAGTCTACATTTAACCACTTATTAATATAATAAAACCTTTATTTCATATGACGTATGTATGCTAATCAACATGTTTTATCTGACGTGTCACACAAGCCCTGCCCCCTCCGAGAGTGGAGTTCATTGTTCGCTAGCTTGTACTGCTAATAATATTTAGCTGGCTGGAGAAACTGTTTGTAACTACATCACATATTACAAGCAAGTAGAATAGCTAGCATAATATATTTTTAAATCAAAATCTATAATACGAAGATGAGTAAAAGGAAAGCACCACAGGAATCCCCAAACGAGGGGATAACAGACTTTCTTACCGGTAAGTCAAGAGACGTGGAGAGGTGTGCTTAGCCTGGCTTCGGTGTTAGCTAGCTAACGACAGCTGGCTAGCATAATAATCAGATGGTTTAATTAGGTTTTTGGATTTCTTATTTGTAACCCCATATTGCAACATGCAGCTAGTGAAATTATGAACTATGAAACACGAATAAAAAACTAGTAGCATGGGAACAGATATAGAGCACAGAGTTACTGTCACTGAGCGCTTATAATCCCAGTACGATGGGCATTGGTGGGTCTGATAATACAATTATTAGTGACTTACTGAGTTAAGTGTTTGATGTCATTTAATTTGAATAACTCTTCCTTGGCAGCTTGTTGTTATGACCTAGTAGCATCAACGCTTTGCTCTAAATGTCCAAATATAGTTTACATAACTGTGTAATTTAAGATATAGAGGTCTAGTCGGGCATTTGTACATCTAACAAATAATTATTTTTGAAGCTAGGCATTTGAGCGGAAGTTTCAGGGTTTGGGCTTTCATTTACACTGAACAAAATTATAAACGCAACACTTTTGTCCCCCCCCCCCCTATTTATCATGCGCTGAACTCAGATCTAAGACTTTCTCTATGTACACAAAAGGCCTATTTCTCTCATTGTTCACAAATCTGTCTAAATCCGTGTTAGTGAGCACTTCTCCTTTGCAGAGATAATCCATCCACCTCACAGGTGTGGCATATCAAGATGTTGATTAGACAGCATAATTATTGTACAGGTTTGTCTTAGGCTGGCCACAATAAAAGGCCACTCTAGAATGTGCAGTATCACTGTATTGGGGGGGGTCAGAAAACCAGTCAGTATCTAATGTGACCACCATTTGCCTCACGCAATGCAACACATCTCCTTCGCATAGAGTTTATCAGGTTGTTGATTGTGGCCTGTGGAATATTGGTCCAGTCCTCTTCAATGGCTGTGTGAAGTTGCTGGATATTGGTGGGACCAGGAACACGCTGTCATATACCCTGATCCAGAGCATCCCAAACATCCTCAATGGGTGACATGTCTTGTGAGTATGCTGGCCATGCAAGAACTGGGATGTTTTCAGCTTCCAGGAATTGTGTACAGATCCTTGCAACATGGGGCCATGCATTATCATGCTGCAACATGAGGTGATGGTCTTGGATGAATGGCACAACAATGGGCCTCAGGATCTCGTCACGGCATCTCTGTGTATTTAAAATGGCATCAATAAAATGCACCAGTGTTTGTTGTCCATAACACACGCCTGCCCATACCATAACCCCACCACCACCATGGGCCACTTGATCCACAATGTTGACATCAGCAAACCGCTCACCCACATGGCACCCTACACGCTGTCTGCCATCTGCCCTGTACAGTGAAAACCGGGATTCATCCTTGAAGAGAACACCTCTCCAAAGTGCCAGACGCCATCGAATGTGAGAACTTGCCCACTCAAGTCAGTTACGACAACGAACTGCAGTCTGGTCAAGACCCTGATGAGGATGACGAGCATGCAGATGAGCTTCCCTGAGACGGTTTCTGACAGTTTATGCAGAAATTATTTGGTTTTGCAAACCGATTGTTGCAGCTGCTGTCCGGGTGGCTGGTCTCAGACGATCTTGGAGGTGAAGATGCTGGATGTGGAGGTCCTGGGCTGGTGTGGTTACACATGGTCTGGTTGTGAGGCCGGTTGGATGTACTGCCAAATTCTCTGAATTGCCTTTGGAGATGGCTTATGATAGAGAAATGAACATTCAATACATGGGCAACAGCACTGGTGGACATTCCTGCAGTCAGCATGCCAATTGCACACTCCCTCAAAACTTGTGGCATTGTGCTGTGTGATGGAACTAAGGCACACCTGTGCAATAATCATGCTGTCTAATCAGCATCTTGATATGCCACACCTGTAAGGTGGATGGATTATCTCAGCAAAGGAGAAGGGCTCACTAACACAGATTTAGACAGATTTGTGAGAAATAGGCCTTTTTGAGAGTCTTAGATCTTTGAGTTCAGCTCATGATAAATGGGGGCAAAAACAATAGTGTTGCGTTTATAATTTTGTTTAGTGTAGTATCGAGCCAACACCTCCCTATTCCCCTAGCCTGTATAAGGTGATTTTGAGAGATGTGAACATTAACCATAATAGCCTGTTAACCTCTCAAATATCCAGTTCTTATGTTCAGTTTATGAATGAACATAACTATTCTATTTTCTCCCAGAATTGGCCAACTATGAGAGGAATGTCAACAGAGCTATCCATAAGTACAATGCATACAGGTAAGACACTGTTGTAAGATGTGGGTCTTCACAACAGGCACCTCAGTAAGTATTTTTTGGGGGGCTCCTTCAGTTCTGGGTCATGCATACATTTTAATTACAGTAAATACTTTTTTGCTGTGCCAATGTGTTCTTCAGGAAAGCAGCTTCTTCGATCTCCAAGTACCCCCAGAAGTTAAGAAATGGGGACGAGGCCAAGAAACTGGTGAGGGCAGAGAGAATGTGTTTGAGACTATACAGTGTTGTTGGTAGTGGATTGTCATCTGATTTGTCTTTATATATTTTAAATAGGATGGGGTTGGAAAAGAGATTGCCAAAAAGATAGATGAATTCTTACAAACAGGAACACTCAAGAAGCTGGAAAAGGTGAGTGTTTGTTAATGACGTTGTCATTCATGCATGGACAATGAACTCTGAAATTGCAGTCTGACACCTATGTCCCCAGTAAGTAAACTAAGGCACAAACAACTTTTAAATATTGTTGTTAGATTTTGAAGGATTTTGTTTATTCCATTTAGTTTGATGCAGGCTAAAGGATATTGTTTATTTTTCCAGATTCGTAATGATGACACCAGCTCCTCCATTAACTTCCTCACCAGAGTCACTGGTATTGGGTATGTCTTCTGTTTTGTTTAACCCTATCAGTCCAATGACCGCACTGGTGTGTTATTTCACTTTAAACTGGAATAGCTTCAAGACAAAATTACCAATTGTGATAAAATCACGATGATAGCCCTAACAATTGTGAACAAGTAGGCGTTTCAGTCTGTGCTGTGTGCATGCAGGTAAGGGGGTGGTGTCAGGGGTCAGAGGAGTGCACCCCCTTCTGCTGATATTAACATTTTAAGTGCATGACTGATTGGGATAAACCCAAAATAAATTTGCCAAAGAGCTAGTTTTTTGCAGTTTTGTTCCTGTCTTTATCTAACAGACCAAACCAGTAAACAATTTGTCCCTGCTACTTTAGACCTGCTGCTGCCAGGAAGTTCTTTGATGAGGGAGTGAAGACCCTGGAAGGTTTGTCCAACCTTTAAACTATATATTTGAGAGGGGATTGAGTATATACGGGAATGCTATACATTATCTGAATAATTTAAATTATACTGTATACTAATACAGCTAATTGTGCTTTTAGATCTGAAGAACATTGAACACAAGCTCAATCATCATCAGCAGATTGGACTCAAGTAACTGACTTTCCAATGTCAAGTGTTATGCTAATATTGTATGAGCTTCATTGGTTGGTTTCTCAAATTCCAATATACATTTCCTGTGCATTTTTGGTATATGTCTCTGTCCACCATAGGTACTTCGAGGAGTTTGAGAAGAGGATTCCTCGAGCTGAGATGACAAAGATGGAGGTGGGTGAAATGAATGTTGGTAAACATTTTAAGTTAATGTTTTCTGTTAAGTATATTTTCTGTTATGTGTATTTAGTCTTACCTCTGTCTTAAACTGTGAGTGTTTCTCCAGACACTTATTCTACAGGAGCTGAAGTTGGTGGATACTGAGTACATTGGGACCATCTGTGGAAGCTACAGGAGAGGTGAGTCCAGACTAGTGGTGGTTGGCTGTTTTTTTTTTTCTATTACGATCTCCGTGTGTAATAGTTCTGAGGTACACTGCACATTTTTCTCGGTTCGAGAAACCTCACAGAGAATGAGCACACACTCTCTACTACAGGTGCTGAATCGAGTGGGGATATTGATATCTTGCTGACCCACCCTAAGTACACTTCTGTGGATGAGAAACAGGTAATCCAACTGCTATTTTGGCACGGTTAGAACCCGCTTTATTCATTTACTACATTTAAAAATACCCAACATTGTTTGTCGTTAAGGGGCTGCTTGTGGTAGACAACATATAGGGAAAGTATACACCATCCAATTAAATCCACATTGTCCAAAATATTTACAAAACCTTTTCTTTTTTGCGTGGGACTCTGTATTTCAGCACTGGATCTTAAATGATGCAAAAACTTTGGGATTAAAGTCCAGACTGTCAGCTTTAACCTGTGGACATATTGAATGAACCATTTAGAAACTAATTAACATTTCATACATAGTTGCCTCATTTTTGGTACCAAAGGTATTGCACCTACTAAAAATGTAGGTGCAAAAATGATTACCAAGAAATATCAGTATTCTCCTTTTTTCAAAGGCCACATATGCATCTTTTGCTAGAAGCTCAATGAAGGTGCCAGATTTGATTATATTTTTTAGGTTTAACACCGCCCTCTGTTGTTTCTTGATTCCATAGTGAGATTAAGTGCAATTTATAATTTGGGAGTCGTTTTATTTTGTCCTGATTGACCTGTTCTGTTCGTCTGCCCTCCGACTGCCAGAGGAACATTTTAGGAACAGGTTGTAAACCGGGATTCTTACATGGTTTCTAGCCTTAGTCATTTATGTTTTTGGTGGAGGGCAGGTGGCAGCCTGCCTTCCAACCTGATTAACATAAAGAAAGGTACACTTGACTGCTACAATAAATAAGCCATTGTCTGAGTTTTGAAGGTAGCCTAAATTTAAATACATATTTGTTTACTGCCTGCATTCCTTACTGTCCAAAGGCTGCATTCAGAAGAATGTCTCATGAATTGTATTATGCTCATAACGTCTTTTTTTCGTTCTTCCAGCCAAAACTTCTCCATGCTGTGGTAGAGCATTTTGAATCCATTGGTTTCATTACAGAAACACTATCAAAAGGAGACACCAAATTCATGGTAGGTTTGCTTGTAACTAGGTAGCCACAGGCAAGGTTGCTTGATTTTGAGTTTTCAAAGTTTTAGTCCAACTGGTGACTGATTTTCTTAATATCCTAAAATCTTAGTGAAGAAAGTGCTTTCCAGCAAACAAGTGTGTAATGATTACAGTACAAACAAAGTAATTCCTCTTACTTATAGGGAATAAAGATGGAATTGTTCTTGAACTAGTAGTTTTGTCAGAAATTCTATTAATTTGCATTTGTGCCCAAAGTTCTTGGCACCCATGCTAGAGCCAAAAGCTTGGAAATATAGGTGCCACTACAAGACACTTATTTTCATGTCTTAGTCATCGTATCAATATTCCTACTATTTAGGGAGTTTGTCAGCTGCAGCAGAATGCTGAAGATGAAGAGGAGTATCTTCATAGGCGCATTGATATAAGGTGGGTTAGTGTACTGTAGGTAGTTAGCTAGTTACTTTCCACAAACCACCTAATATGGTGTCAATGATCCGTTGCCTGGTGGAATGTCAGACAGCATTTCTGAAGATGTTTTTTTTGCATGTGTATTTCCCCTGCTGTAGCCAATACAATTTCCCTTATCACTGCAGGTTAATTCCTAAGGACCAGTATTACTGTGGTGTGTTGTATTTCACTGGCAGTGACATATTTAATAAGAACATGAGGACTCACGCTCTGGAGAAAGGCTTCACCCTCAATGAGTACACCATCCGACCAGTGGGGGTCACTGGTGAGTCACAGTGAAATATCAGGAGTCCAAAAATTACTACGTGCCTCAATTGAGTGTACACGTGACATGTCTTCAAAGAAATTGCCTTTTTCCCATATCGTTAGCCTCATAGCATAATTGCCTAAGTCATATTTCAATGTTTTTGGAAAACAAGAAAAAACACAATTTTTTGAAATCACATTATTTTTTATTGATATTATAACAGTACATTCAACCAGATATGTGAACAAGTATGCAAAAATAAAAAGATCATCAATTGCCAAACAAATAAATGTGACTTAGGCAGAATATGCCATGACTTAGGCATTTTTTCTATTACATATAAATGCAAACATAACATAACAAAAGTTGTTTTACTCTCCTAATATAACCAAGATGTGTAACTTGCCAACCTTAACCAAGTTGTTTCTTAATGTCGAACCTTAACCACTGTTTTTCTTTCCCACCAAGTTCCGCTCAGGTGCTGTGCACACTCATTTTCACACTGTCTATTGATGAGGGAGGTTGTGATAGTACTGGTGGGCCACTCTTTGTAGTACTGGTTTCATTGCCTGCAAGTCACTGAATTTCCTGAGAGTAATTGGCAATTGGGCAGGAAAGAGTGGGACCCAGTGGAATGGTTCTTCGGGGATGTTGATTCGCTGAGGCAGGTCCTCCCATTCAGACTCAAAATCCAACTTGTACCGGATTCGACCATCAGCCAAGTACTGGAGAGCCCGGAGGCCATGGACTGTGGGGTCACCAACTTTTTTACCTGGTCGAATATTGGTGACATAGGCCCCAGATAACTTCATGAAGTCCTTGTGGTATAGCTGAGTCACCTTGTATGGGGAGCCTTCATGCTCTTCCCAAGCGTAACAATATCTGTCTTTGTTGTTCACGTTGAAGCAAGTAAAGTTGCGCATCTGTAATTTAGTTTTGTAATACATTGTACTTGCTTTCGTCTGGGGGCACAGAAGAACGCATTGAAGGTCCATTGTCCACACTGATTGTTTGTCACTGGATTCCTTTTTATCCTTTGCTTTTTCAGCTTGAGTCTGAGCCTTTAATTTCAAGTGAGTAGTAAGGGTATCCTGATCTGTATTTCCTACCTTGGCGCTGACACATACATCACACTGGTCTTTTTTTGGTAAGAACACCAAGTAATTCTGCTCACTGAACACTTTTCGAAAATATGTCTCACTCACAGCATGCGCTCCATTTTCACCAGCAGCTTTCTGATATTCCTTGTGAAGATCACTTAGAACTGTTCCCAGCTCCAGGAACTTCTTATCCTGATAGGAGGGAACCTGACGGCAGTAATGGGATGGGACTGTAGGCAGTCCAGAGAGCCATTCGTTCAGGAAGGTCTGGTCAACATCTGATATGGGCACATGTGGGCCAGTCTTGTTGATCTTGGGTTTACACGGATCAGATTTGGATTTCATGTCCACAGTTAACCATGATCCGATGGTTCTGGGGGCGATGCCAAGTGTTGAACAGAAAAGATTCTTACACACAGGTAGTTAACATCTATCTGCCAGTTGCAGGTGGTATAATAGGGACGTTGTTCTCCTTGATGCAACAGCTAATACATCACTTCTGGACAGCCGTCTTCTCATGTTTTCTGCCATTTTGTTTGTATCAAAACTGCCTAAGTCAAAGAGATGATTAAGGAGTGTTTTTGGATTCTAATAAGTGTTACATCTTCTTGTGAGCCATAGTAGTGTATATAGAGGGAGTATGGGAGAATGAAATGACAGTTTAGTGTTTCTTTTATATCATTGTGTTTTCCAGTAATTCAAAGTAATAGTAGATCTCCAGGTCATATTTCCAGAATTTCTCAATGAATAATAGGTCTATGGCAACTTTAAAGGCATAAGGCATGTGGGAGACTTTGAGACCAGGTGGAAAAAGATTCTCTTGTATGATGAGACCAATGTTGAGCTTTTAGCCTTAGTGCTAAGGACTGGGTTTGGTGCAAGCCTGACTCGAAACATCGTCCTTAGAACACAATCCCCACCCTGAAGCATGGTGGTGGCAGCATCATTCTTTGGGGATGCTTCTGTTGTGGTTCAGGGCTTGTTTGTGAACAGAGAGGGCAAAATTGGGCTTTTTTTTTTAAAGCTAGTAGAGACTTTGGAGGTACAAATAAATGGGACTACAAAGAACTGACATTGCTGGCAAAGGTGCCTAGACCGAATTACTAATTGGTTTAACAATGCAGAAGTTAAGACAACACATCTCTACACACGTAGTTAAAGACGCAGTCTGCTTCATAGGAAACTCTGGATCAAATCCAGCCAGGGCAACAACATTTATCTCTTCTAATTGCGGGCCGGCAGAACTAGGCTTGCCTGGTTCCTTGTTTGTGTTCATCCATGGTAAAACTCCTAATTAAATCAATTTTAAAATGTGGTCAAGTCTAGGGGTTGAATACTTTTGAGTCCCACTGTATGCATCAGTTGGTCACGGTTTATGCGCAGTTCATGCTCACACCTTGAGCGGTCATTTATTAGAACCTCCTAATTTTCCTTTCTATTGCATCTTCACAGGGCCACAGTAAAATATTGATTTCAGGATCTATAGGTGCTGGAACAGCACCTCATGGCCTTACACACACAATCCTTAACAATGTAAATGAAGTGACTTTTAAACTGTAAGGTTGTGTTAAATCTGTTTCTCTGTGGTTGTAGGTATGGCTGGGGAGCCTCTCATGGTGGACAGTGAGAAGGACATCTTTGACTACATCCAGTGGAAATACAGAGAGCCCAAAGAACGCAGCGAGTGAAAGGCTGTGTCTTGACAGGCAGCTCAATTCACCTTTTTCACTGGTCAGGAGACCAATGTAATGTGATTGGTCAAAACATGAGTCTGAACACACAGATTTTTTTTATTCCCAACATGATTACAACTGACTTTTTGCATCAGGAAATAGATATTGAAGATATCTATTGAAAACAAAACAGTACATGCAATCATGCATTGCTAACACATTGCTTAACTGTTATGTGTTCACAGATTTATTTAGCGTGGTCAGAATGCAAATGTAAAACGGCAACAGTGAGTCTCTGCTTTGTCATTTTCTCGTTTGGCTAGCTAGGCAACAAGTTGTCTTGTTGACTATAGAAATAGAAGGCATAGGGCTGCTGTTGGGACAATGAGAAATATTTGTGATGCCTGATTAGTCACTGCTGCAGCTTCTTTGTGAATTGTTTTCTTCTATCACTGGCCAGATTTATATTTATTGTATCTGAGACATTTATCATGTTTTTAAGATGATGTTAGTTCCAAGAGGAAAACAAAACTGAGTGATTAATGGATATTATGTTACATTTTATATGTAAAACTGAACTTTGGGTGTCAACGTAGCTACCCTCAAAATAATGGGATACGGTGTTCATTTCTAGGTCTTATGTACTTAGTAACTCATGTTTTAATTCAAGAGATGACACATGTTTGGTAAGTTCTTATGGTCCTATCATAAGTATTGATCAAGGTTTATGTTAGTGATACATCTAAGTATTTTGATTAATTGTTTCTAATGATGTGGTTGAAATAAAATAAATGGTTTTCCAAGTTCATTGAAAAGATGACCCTGTTAGAATACATTGATGGAATAAAGACTGAGTGTCATGGACACCAAGAGCTGAGTTACTAACTACTCTGAGCCATTGGTCTTAGCATAGTACCCAACATTTGAAAATGGTACTGTATGCATTTTTTGAGATTGTTCATGCATGCTGTCTGGCTTTTATTTGGGTGATTAATTATATGGACATGGTCAAACTGTATGAACAGATACAGATGGTTCAAACCCTGAATGCTGATTGGCTGAAAGCTGTGGTGTATGTAAGCAGTAAGGTTTGTGGGGGTGTGATATATGGCCAATATATCACAAAACCCAGAGAAGTCTCGCTGCTCTTATAAACTCATGATAAAAATAAAGTAGAAATAACTGGTGACATCATACCTGTGGTGTATGGTCTTATATACCACATCTATCAGCCAATCAGCGTTCATATGTTTTATAAGAGTATACTGAGAGTATGATGAAACTTTTGTTACTTTTAGTAATTATTTAAAATAACAATAAGGCATATCTGGGGTTTGTGGTCCAGTATGGTCTGATAATACAAGGCTAGGGCTCTATTCAGGTATTCACCACATTACGTAGTACAAATTACCTTTGCCATTACCTCTTGGCCGTATAGCACATCCTGGTGCTTGATACTTGTTGATAAGGAAGATGACCTTCACAACATAAGACATCAGGATGATTAAATGGACTTTGTCTTTAAAGTTTCCACTTTATATACAGGGTCAAATTGCTTTGTTCTGACAGATTTTCTTTGGGTTTGTTGGAAAACACTTGTGGGCCACATATTCTGAAATGGTATTGAAGTAGGTCTTTGGGCCACTACAACATTCACGGTTTTGTTCTATAGCCACTCAAATGTTGCTTTGCCCTTGTGCTTAACAAAATTTCCTCCCAAGCTTTAGTTTTTAGCCTACTCAAGCAGTTTCCATTTCAGTATTTTGCTCCATCCGTTTCAATTTTAACAAGTTGCCCAGTACCTGCTGATAAGCATCCCAACTGCATGATCCAGCCACCACAATAATTCACTGAAGGGGATTTTTCCCCCCAACTGTGTCAACTGAGCTTTCTCATCACAAGCTGAATACTTATCCTGGCAACATATGTTTTGTCATTTTAATTATTTACATTTACATTGGTTTTAAGTGCTTCAAAATAAAATATCAAACAGAACAAAATGTGCCGTGTAATTCAATAATATGAGAGAGCTGGTCAGGGGTTTGAAAACCTTTGCACTGTATAGGAAAGCACATTCTAATAGTATAAAAGATCAATAATTTCTTGCTCTGAAATGCATTTAACTAGGAACATATGCCAGAAAGAATGTTTGTTACTGCCTCCACACTTCACCTGACAATTTCATGTCTCTGAATTGCCAACTTACAATTTTACAACAAGACACACCGATCAGCCATAACATCATGACCACTTGCCTAATATTATGCTGGTCCCCCTTTTGCCGCCAAAACAGCCCTGACCCGTCGAGGCATGGACTCCACTAAACCTCTGAAGGTGTGCTGTGGATCTATGGATCGGACCTGTTAGTCCAGCACATCCCACAGATGTTTGATTGGACTGAGATCTGGGGAATTTGGAGGCTAAGTCAACACCTTGAACTCATTGTGTACCTCAAACCGTTCCTGAATCATTTTTGCTTTGTGGCTGGGTGCCATGTGTTCTCCAAGTAGGCAACGCATACACACCTGGCCATTCACGTGATGTAAAAAAAAAACGTTATTCATCAGACCAGGCCACCTTCTTCCATTACTCTGTGTTCCAGTTTCTGATTGTCATGTGCCCATTGTAGGCGCTTTCAGCAGACAGGGGTCAGCATGGGCACCCTGACTAATCTGCGGCCATGCAGCCCCATACACAACAAACTGCAATGAACTGTGTCCCCTAACACCTTTCTATCAGGACCAGCATTAAGTTTTTCAGCAATTTGAGTTACAGTAGCTCATCTGTTGGATCGGACCACACAGGCCAGCCTTCGCTCCCCACGCGCATCAATGAGTCTTGGCCGCCCATGACCCTATTGCCGGTTCACCGCTTTTCTTCCTTAAATCACTTTTGAGAGGTACTGACCACTACAGACTGGGAACACCCCACAAGGGCTATAATTTTGGAGATGCTCTGACCCAGTCATTTAGCCATCACAATTTGACCCTTGTAAAAGTTGCTCATATCATTACACTTGCCCATTTTTCCTGCTTCCAAAACATCAACTTTGATGACAGAATGTTCACTTGCTGCCTAATATATCCCACCCACTGACAGGTGCCATGATAACGAGATTCAGTGTTATTCACCTCACCTGTCAGTGGTCATAATGTAATGGTTGATTGGTGTGTTTGCTCCCAGATAAAAGATTGCAGGGTCAGACTAACCCTAAAGAATGATGTGTGTTGCACTGGCAAAGATATCTCCATGCAGTGACCACATTATAGGCCTTTTCACTCTGCATTGTTCTTAGTCCTGGGCTAAGGTGCAGTATGAACAAGCCACCAGCAGTCCTCAAACTGAGTGAGCAGCTATTTCAGTTTCTTAGAAGTAGTCAATTCTATTGTTACACATTTAGGGACCTGACTAAAAGAGTGAATATTACAAATGCTTTGGTGTTTGTTGGCCCTGTCACGTTATAAAGGCTTTTATGTCATTTAAGAGAGTGCCTTCGCTTTTTTTAAGTTCTGTAAGCATGCACATTGTGACAGCTTCATTTTTTTTCCATCTCCGCATACTGCTCCCCGTTCAAAAACATGGCTATCTAGTCCAGCTAATATTAACGTTAAGAACAGTTGCCACAGAAACCAACGCCGAGTTTCAGCCGCAAAGCACGATGGGGTGAAATAAAATGCAGCGAGAAACACCAGTGAAATCTGCGAGAGACTGACCAATGACTACACCGTATGCATAACGGGTCACCAATAGGAGATAGATGCGATCCTGTCCTCTGTAAATTACACACCCATGTTACTTTTTGTCAACCACTTAGCGGGAGTTGTAGCTGAGATATCAAGCATCAGAAAAGCAGATACAGCCAACGTTGGATAATTAGGTAACAATTAGCCAGGCTGCTCATCGTTATATTTTGATTGTTCATAGCGTAACGTAGGTGGTTTTAGCAATGATTTTCTATTCAAAATTGTTAAGTACACTTGAGACGGCTTTTTACGTCTGAATGTGGCACAACGCGCGTTACCATTCTGTACATCAATACAATGACTGTAACTAGTACAATTAGATTATTCTCGCAAGTAAGCTAGCGTTAGCTGTCGTTAACTACCGTAGTTCGCTAATTTCAGTAACGTGCTAGCTACGTTCAAGTTATATTGCCAGCCGGCTGTCATTAAGTTAAATTGACATCTAACAGTAGTTAGTTAATATAATTTCCTTAATGACTTGTTAGCTAGGTACAGTACGTCAGCGTTACATTTGCACCTGCTTTTGTGAGGTTTTGCATTTAGCTAGCTAAGCAAGCAGCCAACGTGTATGTAATGTTGCAGTATATGCTAATGATCTTAAGTCATTTGGATAAATATATTTGTCAGTAACAACTGTTGCTAGAAAAAGTAGCTACAGTTATAATTATTATTTATCAAAATGCAGTTTTTGTACGATTACCGTTAACGTAAATCTAGCTTATTCCATCTCCTTCAATCAAAGGAGTGTCCATATGAATTACGAAGAGCGCGGTAATTGTAATCGAAATTATGTAACGTTGCTGAAATCAGTTACATGCTGGGGATATACGCCCGTTATGTAACTGTGTAAGCCACACTTCGCTGTGTTAACTCTGATCTGAAGACGATACGTTTGTGGAGGAACAATGAGTCAAGTAGTGTAGTCTTTGCACGCGAAGTTGGTTGTTTCTAGAAAAGGTTGGAGCGAGTGCTGTGAAACGCTGGCCGAGTCCAGGTTGATCCTCCCTATTCTATGCCATTGGTTAATATCGTGATCTGCTTCGGTTTCTTAGGGCAACCATGTCTGACAGAAAAGCCGTCATAAAAAATGCCGACATGTCGGAGGAGATGCAGCAGGACGCAGTGGAGTGCGCCACGCAGGCTCTGGAGAAGTACAACATCGAGAAAGACATCGCTGCATACATCAAGAAGGTAGTCATACTCCGAGAACACTTGCCTATTCACTGACTACAGTATGAAAGTGGATATGTGGTAATCCATTAGAAGGTTATGCTATCCGTTATTTAATCAAATTAAGTAGCATTGATATGATCTCCGATCTTAATTCGGCCAAATACTCAAATTCTTCAAGTTCATGTTCAGTGGCAGAGTGTTTGTGCTGTTAAAATTACTCCAGCATCTTTTACATTTTCAAAATGTTTAAATTAAGTCAATAAAAAAACAGCAACACTGTGTGAAATGTACTGCCAGCTACCAGTTGGATTGGAAGAAAATATTTTAGGGAGGGGAACAAAACAATCCAGTTTTTGGTTTCCTCCTTTAGCACCCTGTTAATTGCTGTATTGCTATTTCTGCCCCTCCTAGGAGTTTGACAAGAAGTACAATCCCACTTGGCATTGCATTGTAGGGAGGAACTTTGGAAGCTACGTGACCCATGAGACCAAACATTTCATCTACTTCTACTTGGGCCAGGTGGCAATACTGCTCTTCAAGTCTGGCTGAAAGGACAGCCAATGCAGCTCAATCCCCCCCCATCAACACCAACTGACCATTAAATACTGACTGACTCAACAGAAAGGCTCTATCATTCCTGGTCAACGGGGACCGCCTTTTTCTGTGCTGCTTTTTTGTTTCTCTTTGTTTAAAGAAATACATGGCCATGTGAGAGAAATGAAACACTTGTATTTATTTTTGTTTACAGTAGATGTCACCGTTTTTGTAATTAAAGCAATATCATTTGGCTTTCTGGGTTGACCTCAGGAGTAGTTTTTCTTTTAGCTACTTCTAACACTTGGCTTTTCATGAGGCCCATCTAAATTGAATGAAAGCGTGTAGCTGTGAAAATGAATCTGAAAACTAATATGGTGTCAGATATTTGCATCCCACTCACCATAAATTGGCTAAGGGAAAACATCACATGAAGGGTTCTGTGCTAAATATTTTCATACATCTACACCAGTGGCATTAGGTACAGCTGAAGAGCTAAGGTACTCAAATCTTACCCCTGGAAGACCAGGAGCCTGCTTGTTTTCTGATCGTCCTGATCATTAATTGCACTCGCCTGCTGCCCCAGGTCTACCTAAGTTCGAGATTAAAGGAGTTGAAATGAAAAGTGGAATAGGCTTAGGTCTATATTTGAATACCAAAGCTGTAGGGCAGTATTTCTTGGCCCTGGGGGTCTGAAAGTGTGCACTTGTTTTACCTAGCGCACACACCTAATTCAAATTAGACCTGATAGGGCAACATTGGAATCAGTTGAGTGCTTGGCAAAAACATGCACCCCTTTGGGTCCCAAGGACCAGGATTGGGAAACAGTGCTGTAGGGGTGGCAAATGGTCACATGCATCCATAGCCTTATCTATGTACACACCCTACTATGGGTAGCATTCTGACAATGTAAATACATGGTTCGGAAGATTAAATAGCCTTTTGGTGCTTCGTCAGTTCAAGTAATCCATCAGGGCTGGGAATTGCGAGGTATCTCAATCTAACACTGATGTTGGTGCAAATATATCCAGTGTTGATTTCAGGCTACAATTTGTAATTATGTTCTGCTGCATGTCTGCTGTCAGAGGGACAACAGAAATTAACTGATGCCTATTTTATCACTGAAAGGTTATTTTTAAAATCTTGATGCAGCAAACAAACATCCAGGTGGCAGCCCAGCATGCCTCAAAATCCAATTTTAATTATTTAAGTGGTGCTGGACCACCAGAAAATGTAATACACCCATGTCATTGACTTTTTTTAAAATGCATACACACAAGCAGAAAGTATGAGGACTGTGGTGATAAAGTTTATTACAACACTTTTAGAAAACCAGTTTGTGAGGGTAGACTCCATTAGAGAGACAGAAAGAGGAGCGCAGGTAGCCCTTCAGTTGTGGAACCTTCTTAATAAGGGGCAGCAACTGAGAATCCACAGCCTTCTGGTCCTCCTTCCTCTGCTCTGTCAACTGGTACTTCTGCAGGGGAAGAGTGAACGAACAGGGTCAGAAATGGGAGTTGTGATCCATCAGTTATTGCAATTGTGCCTAAAATCCAACAGATGCCCCTGGAATTCATAAAACTGTAAATGGCATAATTCATCAAGTGATTATATTTGGTCACAGCGTATTGCATTGTTGGTTTATGATTGGAATTTGTATTTTGCCTGCAAATATGGGATGAACAGCTGTGGTGACTACCATCAATCGGTAAGACCTACCAATAACTCAAGACTAGGTAAGATGAGGCATTTCTTTACAGAAGAAATAATTCACTTAATGTAGTTACATAACTGCCAAAAGGATGAGCATACATATTGTTGGAATCATAGGCCAAGATAATACATTAAACATTGGTATGGCATGTGCTATTCCATGGCTGTGTTCTGAAACTGCCAAAACTCCAGACCATGTTGTACTTAAATTTTGTTGCTTGTACTAATCCAGTTTCAGTGTTAGTCTCGTTGTAACAGGGTACGTTCAGATCAAATTTCAACCTTACGTTTCATGCATGTATTTTTTATGATTTTACAATCCCAACAATACATACGCTTAACCTTTTGGCAGATATCTAACTCCATAACTTAACAGATGTAAAATTGCATGATTAACACCTCTGAAAACGTCCCCATTTACTTGATTGCATAGGTTTTGATTTATTCCATTATGTCTCTGAAGGGGAAACATTTGTTTAACAGTCAAACGTCTGACACTTTCCAAAATGAGCAACTGAAAACATGCAGAATCAGTCACTTATTACATTGTTAGTCAAACCAGACATTCCAACAAACAGTAATCCAACACTGAACTAAAGCCTCACTCAAATGAAAGACGTGAGGAAAACATTACAAGGAATTTAGGATTGGTGCACTGTAGCTTGAATGCTTTAGTACAAATCCAAAACAGAATTCAATACTCCATTTAAGTTCTGCCTACTTTCTGGTAGTCCAGTATAGGCCATGTAAACCAATTCACTTCATCCAATGCCTTATAAACCAAGTGAAATTCTATATTTAATAAATACTGTCTTACGTCTTGAATGAGCACATTTCATAACGTTCATGTTAAGTTTGAAGCCCATTCAAAAATCATATGGACTTACATAGGGCATGACATAGGGCAAGGCCAGACTACTCCTTACTCCCACTATTCCATAAATCTCAGGAGAGTGTAGATTTAGTAGTGTGTGGTTTACCTCTTTCTCAGTGTCAAAGATCTCTCCCTCCTGGTGGCGGGGTCTCCTCAGCCTCTTCTTCTTGAAGTAGGTGTCCGACAGAGTTTTTGGGATCTTCATGCCAGAGATGTCAACCTTGGTTGCTGTGGCGATGACAAACTTCTGGTGTGCCCTGCGCAAGGGGACGCGGTTAAGGGCCAATGGACCTAGAGGAGGGAGGGTGTTTGTTAAAGCCAAAAAAAGCAACTGCACACCTAAGGTTTGGACTGGTTCAGGGAACAGCAACTAATTAAAGCAGAATGTCCATGTTAGGTGAAAATGGCTGCCCCTACTGTCAGTGAATAAGGTCAACTTCATGGTAAACAGACATGGACAGAATATACATTTCAAATGAGTCTTAGAACTAATACTTAAATTATGCTTAAGTGACAGTTTGCAGGGCTCTTGTGACACTAAACATGTCCTTAGATTAAGGGAATTATTGAGGTGAACACTTGAGACACTAACAAGCTTCAATTCCGGTATTTTATTTTTCAAGTGTCCTTGGCCAAAACCAATACACTTTCCTCTTGCTTACATAGATGGCTGGCCAGCTAACAGCAAACCATACAATACATGCTACAGATTTTTTCCCAGGCAGGGATACATGATCTTCGAGGCAAAAAAAAAAGTAGCAACCAACACAAACCATCTGGTGACCAAAAACAAAGATATTCAATATTCTTAACGATTTAGTACTCCATGTTATTATTAGGCACTTATTCTACAGAATTAAGTTTGTTGCTATAAACGTAATGTCGCTTAACATGGCAGCTAATCTTCAACAGACCAGGTACAAACACGACCTTCAACGAAAACAGCCTTATAATTAGGCGTACTCTTGAGATGACGACATGACACTTTGCTAACCAACTAAAAGAGATTTTTGTTTCTGGGTGAGAACATAGTTGGCATTCATCAGAATGTTTTTCTGAACAGCAAATGTCCTGACGTAACACTGCCTAACAGTGAATCACTGGCATTTCCATTACAAATGATAGTGTCGCCATTACGTGACATCAGAACATGCCATGGTCAACCTAATCTTCATTAACACTAAGACCCAAACTGATTGTCCAATCGCTGACAGGGCCCTAGTGCATACTCATCTGTCAGCTTGATCCCAATGCTTAAAGCAAGTTGACCGGAGTTAAACGGTCCCATGCTACGTATGCCATCATAACTCCAATGCTATCAGCTTGACGAAATAGGAACTGGGATATTGTTCATTCAGTTGTACAGTATTGGTGACAGACTGGATCCCAGTAAGCCCATATGACAAGGACCGATTAGTTGTGCATTCCCAGGTGCCATTCTTCACGACTATTGTACAGCGATGTCACCTGCCGGTGTGGCCTGCCTGTTTCAACCTTAGTTAACAATACATTTTTGTTTTTTCAGGATTTGTCTGTAGCACGTGTTGCAACGTTCTTAAAACACCAAGGAGAACAGCAGTTTAGGACACTGGAACCAGCACCCTCAATGCCACAGTTGTAGGTCACCTTTTTGCCCATTCTAACAATACAATCAAACAGTAACTAAATGCACCCCTTCCCATCTGCTTTATATAACAAGCCAGATAACTCCCTGTTCCTAATAAACTGGATACTGAGACTCAGCTTTCCGGGAAGCTAGAACTTTGGAGTACTTGCCCATTTTTCAGATACCCTTTTAAAGGTATAGAAAATAATTACAGTCGGGGTTCGAACCAGTTTAGAAGTCGGACTGAGTGTTGCAGCTTGTGTGGTATAAATCTCACTGCAAACGACAACACTGAGCCAATTTACTCACTAACAGGACAGTTTGAAAGCACTGTTTTTTCCTACCAGTTACAAGCAGGAGACCACTGGAAAGCTGCTTCAGGAAGACAACGCGCTGAGGGGAGAAGAATGTGGAAAGTCACTGCAATGTTCAAGACCTTAAATGCTATCACTTCATTAGCATGTATTGATCACAAGTGTAATTGAAAAGTTTCTTATACGGTGAATTCTAAAGTGTGCTTTGCATTTCTATAAGAAAGAAGAATTTGTGACAGATTCAAACCCATGCTGCAGCAGTATATGTGCACTAGAGGCTGCCAGACCTCCCTAGGCCACACCATTACATAAATCTTCAACATCTGTTCAGATGTTGTTTATAAACTCAAGTAAAAATTCCCCACTTCACACATTAAAGTCCTTCAAATAAAATGCTGCGAATGTCCTCTTCCAATTGAGCGGCACTTCAAAGCTGACACGACAGCAGCAGGCCCAGCTATGTGCATTCAGTGTGTGGGCACTATGGTAGCCTGCCTGTGTGAGGCTTGAAAATGTGTGGGCAAGTGGGGAACTGATTGTCAGTGTGGGAGTATCATGCAGCTTATCGCAGGATTTAAAGCAAAAGAGCATCATGGGGGAGAAGTGTAACAAGGGTGTTTAAAATTGTGCACAACAAATCCAGCATCAGACTGCAAAATGATGCTGCATCCGAGTTTGCTGGAGAGTTTTAAGTGAGCAGATAGCTAAGCCGTCTTCTGACCAGTAAACAAAGTGCTGGGAGATTAAATCCCTCAACTGCCACGTTGGAAAAATATATTTGGTCAGAGCAAGTCAGGTAACTCCTGACAAGGTTACTTTGTGCTTGTCACTCTGGAGGGAAGGAAGCCCGCCGACTAAAATCCATCCTGCAATGGCAGGACAAAAGACTCTTCCAGAGAAGCCGTGTGTGGATATGTTCTGTCTCAGAAGAAGTGTATGCACAAGTGTGATCTCACCTTTCCGCGGTGGCGTCCAGTGAGCAGAATAAGCACGGTTCCTGGGGTGATGGTGGCACGCAGGTTCCTCTTGTGCTGGCAGAAAGGCTTCTTGCCATGGTTCTTTAACTTCCGGGCCACATCCTCTGTGGGGTAGTAACGCGGCTAGGGAGATACAGGGCGAGGGGATCAAACCACTTCACAAGCGTGGAAACACTTGCCACCAGCCATGTCTTGCTAACAGCCGTTATTACAGTGTCAAACATTAAGACTGCTTAATGTGTGAGCTCCAACACTGACAATTGTCAATTCAATGAGAATTTGACAAACACCAATTAAGTGAACCAAGCCAGGGACTCACCATCTTGCGGAGCTTAACAACACGATTGCCCCCATTCTTGTCGCCCCCAACAATCTTAGTGACTGTGGCTGGAGGCTTGACCTTCAGCTTCTTCTCAATCTGAAAAAACAACAGACCAAACATGTTTGGCACTAGTCCACTACACACTTGAAGTTGGTGACATCTAATATATTGAAGTCCAATGTACAGAAACTAAAGTGGCGACCACAATCTGCACCTCTCACCTTGGTTTCAGTGGTCTTGGTCTTTCTCTTGTACATGGCCCTGCGAGCGAACATGGCAGAGCGGGAGTACCTGCCAATACCCCTGGCCAGGACAGGGTTCCGGCTACAGTGAGCCTTTTTGGCCACCTTCTTCTTATCTCCCTCTGCCATCTGGAAGAGACAAGTAGTACCAAATGGGTATTTTTAATATACACAATCACCAGCAGGGATAGTTAACATTACAGTATATGTAACTAGAAGGCCATGAATAACTTCAATAAAAGACATCCATCTATCCATCTGTCCTATTATTTCAAGTGGATTATTATGCATGTCAAAACCATATCAATTAAGGAATTTACAAACAAGCATGGACATTCTCCGGCATGTTAAGTAACGCCTGTATTTTACTAGGTTATGTAAATGAATTTATATTAGTCTCATTGGTAAACATAACAAACGAGTTGATTCGTTTACAAAGTGTTGGTAACTCTACATATTAAATAACTCGTTATTAGGGTACAAAAGCTAAGCACTGGTTAAACGTGGAATCTGCTTACTGGCAACGCGCTAAGCTAACGTAGCTACAGGCCCGAACTTCCGAAACATAAAGCTACTAACATACAAGCCATCAAACACAAAACACCACAATTTTCATGAATATTAAAAGTTTAATATATAAATAGCATTTCCAAATGATTGGAAAATGGTAATTAACTTAATTTTGCACAGATGAACACCGATTTTATTTGTGCAGTAACGTCGGGAGAAGCAATTCTTACCTTTGCTATGAAAAAAAGACCGACATCCGGGGAAGTTACGTATATAACCACGTGGCATGTGACGTTGACGTAGGCACGCAAAAACGACGCAAAAAATGTACATTGTGGTTCGGCGAAGGTGAATAAAATCACAAAACAAAGCGTAGATAATTGGACAGTTTATATCTATAAAAAACATTATAAATAAAACATTTCAGATAAAATCATGATTAATGACACATATAGTTTTACTTAAGGCCAAATCTCAATTAATGTTCTTACTACTCTTACTCTTGATGCTAAAATAAAATTCGAAATGTTTGTTGTCATAATGGACAATTTCTAGGACATTGCATGCACACTGTGTAAGATAGTATAATTCTATAAAAATGTAATTACTGTCAAATTCATAGGCAGATCAATGGAATCAAGCTTATAAGCCATTTATGAATTATATTCTTCAAGAATTGATGGCTAGATAAGTATACATTTATTCATCCAAAATAATATTAAGAAACTAAGGACCCCAGCTTTCTCCAGGTATTATGACATGTTCCACATGTCCCTAGAGCAATGCACTGTCTATTTCAAATCCTCCATCAGTGTCTTGCCTGATCAACAACACCTGTATCTCTCAACTTTGTCCCATCTCAAAACAATCTCTGACAATGACTTCTTCAATTCATCGCATTTTGCTTAAAAGGCCAACAGGTCTACATGTCCTGCTCCATCTGTCAGTGGATCACTAACATTCTAACAAAGATTTAGCATCACAAACAGTCTTTTAGGTGACACAACACTGGTCACTCTCATTACTGACAGCAACATGTCTATGTACTGTGGAAAGGTCGCACCGGCCGCTGGCCAAGGTTACAAAAATAACCTCGAACTAACATGTGGTTTGGGACATCTGTGAATATGGTTTTTTAATCCTGTCATTTTGGGCTGGATGTATGTGTGAATAATCTATAATTAGAAGCACTATCACACCTCAGTTCCATCTTTCAAAGGGAAGTCATTTTGATGACATGGTGCACACATATTGGCACATAGTAAACTGTTTTCAGAGGGGGTGGGCATTCCGGATCGACACCCGACAACACACTACAACCAGTACCCAAAAATCCCAGTCTTTACATGAATCAGTGCCCGCTTGCTGCAGAGGTAAACTGCATTGTACGGTTCAAAGGGTCATTGTCTGCCACCTACCCTCCATAGAGGTCCTACAGTCATGAAAACATGCAGGCAAGATGGCTGACATCTTCCACCTTTGTCACTCACTGTTCTAGAAATGATCCTTCACCTGGTGGAGGGCAGTTCATGACCAAAATAAATCCAGTTTCTTACTCCAAACTGTGGCTCTCATTAATTGGCCGTCTATCACAAAATGACTAATAAGACTTGTTCACCAGTGATTCCGTTGGATTCATTTTACCGTGGCGCCCCACCATGGCAACATCTTTTTTGTGCATACATTACTAGGCAGGGAAGAGACAAGTGTCTTGAAAGAAAGAGACAATGGCACAGAGGAGAAAGCCAGCAGGGCACTTGGAAGAACAGAGAGAGTAGACCAGAGTGGAACAGAGAGAGCAGAGCGGAGAAAAATACAGAGGAGAGAGAAAAAAGTTAGAGAAAGAATGGAGGAGGAATGGGAAGAAGAAAGGAAAAAAGTTAAGAGATTGAGAGGTGAGAGGAAGAAAGGTAAGAAACATGTGCCTCTTCCCCAACTGCCCTCCCCATCAATGAGCTGAACTATAGGAGAATGAAGTGTCCCCCCGCTCTACATTCCACGCACAGCATATTCCAGAGGAAATTCTGGTGTTCACCACACCAAGCCACTATAATACTGCTAACTAAAAAATCTGAACTGTATTGATCCGGGAACTGCTGGCCTCCCTGCATCTGGATACAGTAGATGCATATACTAGAACTGTAAATCTCTCTCAGCATTAAATGTACATATCGGGTATACTCTTACTGAAGATATCCCATAAACTCATCAACAATTGGATATAATGTAAATATGTATCATGTTTATTTTGAGTTCTGTCCCTCCACTATATATTTTCTGTCAACCAGCAGCACGATTAACTCAAGTGAAATTGTGGTTTTGTGTAAATGTCTAAGAATATAAAGGTGACTATGGTTTTATGGTGTTTTCCCGACATAGGCCTAGGCAACAAGGTGAACAATAATTCCACATGACAAACTGATCATAGAAATTTAATTGGGAGATTATTTAATTAGGGGAAAAAAAGCTTTACAGGCATCCTAACAGTGTACATATCAACATGTCTTAAAAATATATTAAGGGCAAATTCATCCAAAAAAAAAAGTTTTTTAATGATGAAAATATTAATCCCAATGGAGTGATAATTCATATTTGAAAGGAGAGAGGCTGTGTAGAAAGCACATCTTATTCCATCCCTCCCCAAAACGCATGTTACCTAAACTTGAACCAGAGTCTTATGAACGGAAACATATACCACAATAACACATTCATTATTTAATGTGGGCAATGCAAGCATGGCTTGGGGTTAGGAGATATGAACAGGATGGTAAGCTGAATATAATGCACATACAGACATCACTTTTCTATTAACCTAAAGTCTCTTTAGCTCCCAGCCCATAGTGGATAGGCAGTCTCTACATAGCACTTGCTAGATTGCTTACATCCACACATGGGTGAAATTAGGCATCTTTGTTATCACTATTAGTTAACATTGTGTACACAAGGCCTCTTTAAGCAGATACCAACAGTATTGCTTCTATTTGTGAACATAAGGCAAAATAAAACTCCAAGAAGACAGTTTTTCAATGAATTTTTTTTTCTCACTTAATACAGAAACACCCTTGTTTCTATATTTAGGTAAAAAGACATTGTTTTCCGGAGTTAATGACTGAAACGAATTGTGTGTATTTCTTTGAATAAAGATGGAACAGTCTAGAGTTGTTTCAAATGCAGATGAAAATGTTTTGGGACAGTGAATATTCATACATTTCAAATTGATACGCAATCTGGTGATTTCACTCTGCATTGGAAAAAAAATAAGATTTTGAATTTAAGCATCAACATGGCAGGTATTCTGTGGATAGTACTGGAGGTGTACTTGAGTGTTGATGGTACGGTCTGTTCAGGATGTGTATGGTTTGCACTCTTCCTCAATGAGTGCTCTCTATGATGATGGCGATGCCCTGTCCACCACCAATGCAGGCTGATCCCACAGCGTACTTTCCCCCTATCCGCCTGAACAGAAAGAAAGAGAAATAAATAATTAAACTACACCTCTTTAATTCTGGTTAAAAACCTTGTCTAAACCTTTACATCAGACAACAATTTAGCATTCATATTTGTTATTATATTCTTCTAGTTCTGGATCAGGTTTCTATTGGCTCTTTACTTCTTCAGACTATGTATCCTGAAGGTTTTGCACATGCCCATTGACTTTAGAAGACTACTACTTCATGTAGTCCTCAGCTCGGATAGTCAGGCAATAATGAAATGGCTTTGTTTGGTGTAGGCCCAGTAACCCGAAGAAACACAGCCTGCTGAGGCAGCATATCAGATGTTATTTTCAACACAGACTAAGGAGGCAGATAGGTGCACTCGTAAAAAAATCAACTCACTTTATTTTTATAGATCAACAATTTACAGATAAACTGTCAAATGTGGTCATTTTCAGCAACTTAAACTATATGGCAGCTGTACTCAAAACACCACATAAAACATGGAGCTACATGGGTGATTAAATCAGGTTTCCCCCAGATTAAATGTGTGTAGACGGCAACCTGTAACCTGTATGAGTTTTTATCACTGTACTTCAGAAATGAAGCAGCGACGCAGGCTACTTGATCTTTATGAAATCATGGGTAAAGATGGAAATGTATAGTGGGAGTTTTAGTAGCAGATATGCAAGAAATGCTGCTGGAGGACAGGGAATTGGAAAGCAACTAAAATCAATGTCTTTTAAAGACTGATTCACGTCCTGGGTGGTAAGAAGATAACTGGTGTGATTTTGGGGTTACCTGAGCTCGTGAACCAGGTGGGCAGTGATGCGTGCCCCAGAGGCTCCCAGAGGATGACCGATGGCAATAGCCCCACCATCAGCATTACTCTTTGCTGGGTCCAGGCCCAACGCCTTGGCCACTGAGAGGTACTGAGCAGCAAAAGCCTCATTCACCTACAGTGAAAAGGGGAGAGACAAGAAGGGCAGGATAAAACAGGACAAAGAGCAGGAAAGACAAAGCAGGAAAAAGACAGGGGTGAGAGCAGAAAAAAAGAGAGAGTCAGGGGGGAAAGAAACACAAAAGGTGAGCAAAAACATACCGAAACAGGGCAACCAAATATAATTTCCTATTTAAGAACTTGAAATTGACAAGCATACCTCCACCAGATCCATGTCTTGGAGGGTTAGACCTGCTTTCTTCAGAGCTTCAGTGATTGCAGGTACTGGGCCTGAGTGGTGAATAAAACCTGATGTTACCAAGGGAAACCACTAGAGGACCATCATGATGCAAATGAGCCATTTGTTATCGGTCACCCACCAATTCCCATAATGCTTGGGTCACAGCCTGAGACATGATAGGCCACTATTCTGGCCAATGGCTTGAGATTGTGCTCCTTCACAGCTTCTTCACTTGCTATCACCACAGCAGCAGCTCCATCAGAAACACCCTGTGATTGGAGAGAAAAAGAAAGTACATTAAAAACTAACACAGATCCAGCACACTACAATCAATCAAATTCATTTATAAAACCCTTTTCACATCAGCAGTTGTCATCATTGTAAGTGCTTTTACAATGATTAACACAGGCACAATTTCCTAATATGTTGACACGACTGGATGAAGGGTTGGGTCCAGTGAATCAGTCGTATTTGAACTTACTGATGCATTGGCGGCGGTGACGGTTCCTTCTTTCTTGAAGACAGGGGGTAGCTTAGCCATCTGCTCCAGGGAGGTTTGGGGGCGAGGGTGCTCATCCTGGGTCATGGGTACTTTGCCCTTCTTTGCCTTCACATCAATGGGTGCAATCTCTGCCGTGAAGTGGCCTGCCTCCTGAGCTAAAGTTTAGAGAACACAGACATAGAGAGGCATGAGCTCAGCATTCAGACTATCGTGATATGCATCTGTGTTTCTGGTTATCCTGATTAACCAGGAAGAGTCTTCAAGGACCGTAAACGTCCGAGCTCATTTAAGGTAAGTGTTGCCCTCTGACCTGCCTTCCACCTCTGCTGTGTCTGGTATGCGTATTTGTCACAGTCTTCTCTGCTGATCTCATATTTCACTGCCAGGTTCTCTGCTGTGATGCCCATGGGGATCTTTATGTGTAGGTCAGTAAGCCCTGCCCACAGAGTGTCCTCCAGCTGAGACAAAGGAGACAATACACATTAGCTCTGTTGTTTGCTTCGGTTAAGGGCCATTGTGTTCAGCAATAAAACTATTGCTCCTAATTTACTCACTGAATACCTTGAGGTCGAGTCCAAACTTGGTTCCGAAGCGGATGTTGCGGACGGCATACGGTGCCTGACTCATGCTCTCCGAGCCTCCACACAGTACCACCTCAGATTCCTTCAGACAGATTTCCTACAGAGACACACATTCATAAAAGGGGATAAATGCTAATTTATCCCTAAGCCAAGGAAGAAATATCCACTGACATGCCTACAAACCGTAAAAAGAAAGTGTTGATACCGTCGCTGAAATCACTGTAGAAGCCTGTGACCTAAAATGCTCTGTGTTAGTTAATATTTATTTAGCAATTGTTGAACACCCACATTACAAACGTCCAGTTTGTTCAGAGATAACAAAATGTAGTCTCGTGTCTACTTTACATGAGCTCCACTGATGATGGACTGAAAGCCGGATCCACACAGGCGGTTCACAGTGAGTGCCGGCACAGGGATGGGAACCCCACATCTCAGGCCTACGTGACGGGCAATGTATGGAGCATCTGCAGAGCTCTGGAGGGGAGGAGGACGGCGAGAGAGGAAGAGAGATAACGTCAGCTCACAAGTTTCCTTTCTACCCCATACCCTTAAACTCTGCGGCATTCCAGGCCCACCTGCATGACATTTCCAAATATGACACTGTTGACAAGCTCTGGCGCCACTCCACCAGCGGCAAGTGCTGCCTTGGAGGCATGCTCTGCCAGGTCTGTGGCACTGTGGTCCTTCAGCACCCCACCGTAGGTGCCAAACGGGGTGCGCTTAGCAGACACAATGAACACATCTGGAGGGCGAGGAAAAGAAAGTTGTTGAGGACATGAAATTAGCAAATGTCTAAAACGGTAATGACTGGATAGCAGCATTACATTTTCCTGTCACAGAACTCCTTTGCAGTGTGTTTGTAACTGTCATGAATCTAAAAAGTTGAGTGGGTAGAGAGCATCAGGTTTCTCGGTGTCCATGTGACCAATAAACTTAAATGGGCAGCATACACACAGGCAGTTGTGAAGAAAGCAGATCTGCGCCACAACCTGCTTAGGAGGCTGAAACAATTTGGAATGGACCCTCAGATCAGCTGCACCATTTAGCATTTTTTTCAAAGGCTGCATCACTGCTAGGTATGGCAACTGCAACTGCCCTGAATTGCAAGGCGCTTCAGAAGGTGATGCCAACGGACAAGTTCATCATCAGGACCAAGTTAGCTGCTTTCCAAAACATCTATAACAGGCAGTGTTAAAGCCTTAAAGATTTTAAATATCCCCGGCTGCAGGCTATTTCCAAGACTAAAGACTGTTAAACAAGACTGACAAATTATATTAAATGGCAATCCATTTGTCCTCACCTTCATGACAATTTTACAAATGCATACAGCATATTTTAATTTATATTCAGGACTGGTCATGATGCAATAACATTTGATATGAAATGTCATTGTCACCTTTACCCTACATTAATTTCCATCTCATCTTGCCTTAAGAAATGCAACAAAATAGAGGCACACCGTCAGTTTATACAGTATGTAGAGTGTAGACACCTGACAACAAGAAATGTTACTTCTTTATGAGTAGAAACAAACTGACAACGGTCATTCATTCAATTAATTCACCCACAATAGTAAGATTGAGTGTGGAGGCTGAATAGTGACAGCTCCACAGATATAAATAATTTAATCAGTTCAAAGTTTTGAATATCCAATAACGACACCTAGAACTTTATCTACTGGCAGGTGTCTTTTGTTAGGAAAGCTATTTAACTTTGACAGACAAATAAGCAACTTGGCACAGAATCATGTATTTTCTTACCCATAAGCGTATAATACAAAATAACAAACTTTTACTTACTTCTGATAAGTGACATAATGGTGATTCCTACTCACGTCCACGACGGCCCGGGTATCGGTATGAATGGAGTGTGAACTTTGGTGCGTCTTTCACAAATATCCTAATGCTATCTGTCTCAAACGCTAAATCTTGACCTTTTGCCTAAATATTGTGTAATTTACAATTCAGACAACAACATTCGATAAAAGAACGTCTTGCCAGAGATTTTATTTAAATAAGGAGATGAACATCACTGTACCGCTCCGGCCTATGCTGATAGTCATCACGTGGTGCTGAAATAGTCATTCATAGCAGTAGCGTGACAAATAAAAAAACGCCAATATTATTTACCTATTATTTACCCATATAAGAACTTTTTACCTATTTCAAATGTTGGGAAATATCTATAATGGGGAGCTTTAAGTTCTCGTAATTAGAGCAGTTTTTTTTTATGTTGCTAAAACCCCTTTGACGAGTTCAAGGACTACACTGATTGTTTCAGAATTACCCACAATCCGTGGCTGTAAGAAAGGAGGGTTCCTATCTCTCCAAATATATATCTGATCTGGTTAAATTCGCTATACATGTTAACTAGAAGTATATCCTTTAATGGTTACTATCAGAATATGTATTGAGCGGTGTAGATATATTTAAAACATGGTCTATGTTATCAAATGATAAATGTAAACGAATCAATGTTGTAACAATAAGATTGAAAGTGTCCATGTGAAATCCGAGCTAAATTTACGTAATTTTTTTGTTGCACTTCCGTCAAAGATGCTTTCGAACCTCAAGGGGAAAGCAATGATATAAATGTATTGATAAACGTTCCAATTTTAATAAACAGACAGGAAAGACAATGTCCCTCGCGGTATCGCGCACCCTGTGTAAGATATTTTCACGACAGACTACAACTCCAAGGTGAGATGCCACAGGCACTGTGTGCAACAATGCTGTGCTGGTTATTAAAATTCAAGCTAACGTTAGCCTCAGCGTTTTGGTTGTTTTATTCTTGCCTGTAGTGGTGGATACACGATCCTGTCATCCAGTTGTTTGCTAAATCTTGTGGTGGCTAGCTGAGTTATATACTGTACTGTCTTATATACTATAGTTAGCTATTTACTGCAGTCTTGCGAGAGATTGAGGTTGTCTTCTTCCCTTCATTCATCTTCTTCTACACAGCTCATTTGGCATTGGAGGGGATTGTCATGTCCGAGGTCCTTGGTTTGCATCTGTTCTTACATTGAAGACATCTGCGCCACTAAGGTGAGATCCTGTTGTCTATAAAGGGTTTGTTGTACGCTTTCAGTTTTTACATTTGGCGTCTTATAACACTAAGTCATTTAGCTAGCAGACGCTATTATCCAGAGCGATTGACAGTCAGTGCATTCATCTTAAGATAACTATAGGTACATTTTAAACAGCATGGGCAGCAAGACTGGTGCAACATACAAGCCCCCCTACATCAATGTAGTAAAAGCAACAAAATACATGTTTTGAAATGGCTTTGTTAAGGCTCAGATTTAAACCCAGTTTATGTTATTGCAGAACCAAAAATGATGCATGATTACTGCTTGTAGCTCTTTATAGAAGAGTGGGACACAATTCCACCACAACAATGTGAGAGAGTGTTACACATCTACAGGAATCAGGAAGCATGGTATATGCGCCATTTGTTTTTTTTGTACTACAAGTTGAACTCACTCGTTCTGCCTATTTCTACTCTTAACAGAGCGGAGCCCAAGAAGAAAAAGAAAGTAGATCCTCGTAGAGAACAGTTGGTAAGAGAAAGACTGAAGAAGAAATTGAAAAAGTTGGAGAAGGTTCCTCCTGAGCTCATTCCCATAGAAGACTTTGTAACCCCAACTAAATGCATGGATGAGACAAGGTATGGCTCACACGCACACAAACACACCCCTTTAATGCTTGAATTAATGGATTTCTATACAAATCCCATTAATTAATGTGGGCACTACCATTTGTTACTATGAAGGGGGCACAAACATAAACAAGTACTCTCTGTTGTTTCACTCCACATCTTAACATCCAATTGTCCCTTATCTGTTAATATTCACTAGGGTGCGCAGTTCTCCTCAGCTTTCCTTTGAGGAGAGTGAACGACGAGCTCTTCTGCTGAAAGAGTGGTCCCGTTACAAACAGGTAAAAATGTTTCTGTTAGACAATGTTGGTCAACATTTTGTTTGTATCACTACACTCCTGTTAGAATCTGGTATGGAAGAAGTGAGCAGACCTTTGTGTTCATTTATATACAGTAGCAATCAAACGTTGGGACACGAGTAAACAGTCAAGTGTATTTCATTATCCGTACCAGAGCATGTGAGCGGAGTTGAGCGGGAGCGGGCGGATTTTGGACTGAGCAGAGCGGCATTTTTAAAAGGACGGAGCGAGCGCCCTATTTCCCACTCAGCTCAAACGCGAGTCTAAGCATTCTCAGTCGGGCCTGACCCAGAATCAATCTGTGTCTTGCAAAGTCATCAACATACAGTACAACAGACAGTAGACATAATGGAGTTCAAAAAGTACTTTAAAAAAGAATATGACAAGTCATACAGGTGTAGTATCAAAATAAAACGAACTAACAATGATAATGTGGTACAAGAAAACGAATGTGGAGACATCCTTTTTGTAAGTAAAGATTCATTTTGGAATCTGAAAAGATCTCTCGAAAAAACGAAAGTGTGCTACGTGAACACGCTGGGAAGACAGCAAAAGGTTAGCAAATTGAATACCTAACTTGTAACAAAGTTTAAATTTAATATAGTGTAATATTCAAACATTCGTTTTGTCATTCAAGTAGGCCTAATGGTTCGTTTTATTTAATTTGTGTCGTCCGTGAATTTGTATTTAATAGAGCGAGAGGAGGAGCAGCAGAAACAAAAGAAAACGGTTGAGGAATTCAAAAGTTTCTTCTCTGTACGCAAAGGCCCAACAATAACAAAGGAGAGAAAAGGAGAGCTGGATGTAGCATTTTTTAAAAAGGTTGTGGTCTGAGCTAAAAGTGAAATCTACATGTAGATTTTTTTTCCTTTTTTGGTGCCAGCAGGGGGCAATTTGAGTGGAGCGCGAAGCAAATGCGTTGAGCGCTGAGCGATAATGAGCGGAGTGGCCTGATGTGGCTTTGAGCGGAGGCGCGGAGGGGTGAACAGTTACGTGAGCGATGAGCTGAGATTCTCACCGCTCCACTCCGCTCATGTGCTCTGATCTGTACTATATTCCACATTGTAGAATAATAGTGAAGACACCAAAACTATGAAATAACACATGCAATCATGTAGTAACCAAAAAGGTGGTTGAAAGAATCATGAAGGTGGTTTAGAGAATGCAGTGTGAAAAATGTTCATCAAGTCTAAGGCTTGCTGCTTTAAACAATCTACAATAAGAAATGTATGTTGATATATATTTTTGGGTTACTACATGATTCCATGTGTTATTTCATAGTCTTCACTATTAAAATTGTAGAAATAAAGTAGTAAAAACAGAAATACCCTTGAATGAGTGGTATTTGTGTCCAAACTTTATTTATAACTTTATATCCAATTCCTGTGCCACATTTTTTTAAATGTATTTCCTCTTGTCCCTGCTATGAGCAGGCCCAGCACCAAGCTGAGATGGAGGCAGTAGGCATGGCAGTGGAAGCCCAGAGGGAGGCACTGGAGCAGCTACGCCTGGAGTCAGAGGAGCTCTACCAGGCAGCACTGAGGCCAGACCCTCTGCTCTTCCCTTTCAACCACCAGGGACCCAGCTACACACCACCCAAGGCCCAGTATGAAGCACCAGAAGGCAAATACAACAACATCACCAAAGTCTACACCCAGTGAGATTGAGGAGATATTAACATTGCAGTGTCTTTCCGTGATGTGAATGGACTTCATAAACATGTCGAGAAGATGAACAGACACAAGAGCTTAATTAGACCAACAATAGTGGTTGGATATTTCATTTGAAGTGGACGGGTAATTCAACCGCTTCCTGAACGGAGGACTGCTACCCTGTCACAGTCACTGTATTGACCACTGCTCTATCACAGACATGCAAGTTTCATTTTCCCCTCAATTTTCATTTTCCCCTACTGTAACGCCTTTTTATTTGTGAAGTACAATACAATAAATTGCACTTTCCAAATTTATAAAATGTAAATCAATAAAATCCAAACATTGGAATCAGAAATAAAGTCAAATTTTAATGTGTGAGAAACATACCAAGGGTTTGAAATAAAGGACCACTTTTATTCATATGCATTTTACCTGTATAACACGTGGTTGATAACGTATCCTGTGAAGTAATGAAAAAATGTAGGCAGCCACTTAATATGCAGATCGGCTGTCACACCGGGTGATCTGCTCCTTATTTATTAACTGTCAATATAAACTGTATAGTTTGCTAAAGATTTATTTGCATACTGCCAAGGGTGGTCCAGCAGTCTAGACCGCTGTCATTTGCTAAACATGTACTGTTTCAGCATGGTTGGGATCTGGCCCACTGCCTCTCACATCTGCTTCACATTTACTGTTTCAGCATGGTTAGAATCTGGCCCATGCCTTTTGCATCATATTGGTCACAATTTTCTTTCTAGAGATGTGTTCAGTGTGTTTTTACATTCAGAAACATTCAATCAAATGCAAACTATGCTGTACTTAATGAGCGGTCACTCATTCAGCTAACCTGGCAGTCATCTGATCCTTTTAGCAGTTATCCAAAATAAATTTCCCAGTAAATACACATATACAAAGTATACACACACATCTTAAATTTGTATAATTTGTGGAAAGAATACACAAGACAATGTCACAATGAATAATTGTCTTATTGATCTCAGTAAAATAGTAACTGTATAGCAGTAGAATATGCCTCCCAATGGATTGAACACCTCTGGAAAGATACCATCTATGCCAGAGTGCTTCTGGTCCAGTAGAGCAGGCTTTGCCAAACCCAGCACTAAAACCGCAAAACAGTCTTAAAAGCAAATTAGCTGGGCCAAAAGCCTTCACACCCAACAACGGGGACACACTCAGCAATGTTGCAGAACATCCAGATGGAATACATTGATTAAAACAGACCATAAACAACTGCCTTTATAAGAATATGTGAGGTAACAATTCAGCAAAGTTGTCAACAGATACGTGTGAAAAGCCCCAGAACTATGATTCTTAAGCCACAATCTTCACAGTTGAGAGGAAAGACAAGTTCTGTTTTTGTTATGTAGCCAATCTCAGATGTCACAATGATATTGATTTGCCCATGTTATGGGCCATAGCAGAGTTGACTATGGAGGTGGTTAGGACTGGGAGTCCGGAGGCTTGCCCTGGTGGAGGGGCATGTGCCAGTCTGTGGGTGGGTCTCGTCTCAGGTCCCACACAGGGGTGAACCTCTTCTTGTCCGCCTCTCTCTTTCTCTCACTCTGCTGTAGTGACTCCTGGTGGAAGGGGAAGACAGTTGGTTTGGGAACAGTGGAAGGCAAGTCTTTCAAAATCAATCTATTGTTACTGTTGGCAGCCAACATTTCTGGATGGCCAGCCTTTTCCCCATCACAGCAGAAGTGATGGAGTGCTAAACTGTACCTTGGTGTCTGGGCCTGGGTTCCTCTCCCACGCTCTACACATGTAGTAGTCTTCCTTCCACTGTCCGCAGGAGGGGGATGTGCCATGGGCATAGTAGTTATGAAAACGGTTCCAAAGGCTTTGGCAGTGTTTGAACTCACCCCAGTAATCATCACAGCTACGGGGTGGCTAGGAAGCGAAAAGTTACAGGTACATGTAAAAATACATATTTGCATACAACACATTTTATACATAGACTGCCATTTTGGGGTACGGCTTCTGGGATTAGATGTAGGCACCTTTCTTTTTCAATCCTTCCTGATAGCTAATATATATATATTTATTGCGTTAACCTGCAAGACGTAGCAACTATTTCAACAAATCACGTCGATATTTGTCTTTAATTCGCTTTTAACACCATTGGGAAATTTCTGTGTAATTCGTTGTTTTATGCACCGAAGACCAGGCAACGCAAGAAAGTAGTTACTGAAGATCATGTCCAATTTAATTACGTTTGGTGGTGTTAGCGTGCTGTAAGGCAAATTAGACTCGGAACAAAATTATGTTGTAACGCTAACTAACTCACTGGAATGGGCTATATTGGTCAATCGGGACTTCTATTATGAACGGTCACCTTAACACTTTATATACAATACATGTATTTAGTACATTACCCTCCACATTGATCCAGAATCAACCATCGGTGTTATCTTGCTTTTCAACACAGGGTGACCTGCTACACCACAAAGCAAGACTAAACAGAAGTCCCGCCCACCAACTTCCGCTATAACCGAACAGAAACTGAAATATCTGGAAAGATTCTCTCTTCTACCCAATTAATCCCCTGCAATACAGAAAAGTAATTCCATATACAAATAACATCAGGATTAAAGAGAGACTTCAAAATGCTTTACTTTATTTCAGAGTTCATAAATAAATGAAAAAGCAGTTAAGAATCACTCATTGTCACTGTCAAACGTTTCAAAGCCAAACGGGTTCCAATGTCCTTATTCTGTTATATTCCAAAATATCAATCCAACTCCATCTTGAACAATAACTCAAATAAAAATAAAAGAAATCATGATTTTTCCATTATGGATCAAAATGGTATAACAATGTGAATGAAAGCTTGGCTTAGGCTGGGCTCAAACCAGTTACTATCACTCAGTTTCTTAAAAGTGATGTATCATGTTAACCAACTGGAACTTTGTTATACCATGACCAACAGAAAGTTAAATCCTGCAGATTCTTTCTAAAGGACAGAAAAATGAACCCAGCTCTTTTCATAACTTGTCTAAATTGGTTGTAACTGCTAGGTGTGTTGGTATTTATATAATGTGCACTGTCAATTAGCCTCAGTTTAATACGATAGTGCTTCAAGGTTTTCTGCCACCTTTCTTGCGTAGTGACTGTCCCTCCCCAGAGAAGGCAATGAATTCAGAATCCTCCTGAAAATAAGCAACAAGATCCGTTTCAGCTCACTGTAACCAAATGTGGCACTAGTTCCAGAAAAAAAAAAGTGATGAAAAGTGGATCAAACAACTGGATTTAATGCTTTACTGGAAACTACTAAACAATATATACACAACCACCCACTGACTAAGATGTGTACCACAGGAAGCATTAAAATGTAACCAACAACTAACCAATGTAATTAGACCCCGATCCCATACATTGTAGCTAATCTGGCTCATATTCAATTTCATGCATTCTAATTTTAATATTTACAGAAAAGGGTTGGAGCAGTTTTACATGTTCCTTCTTTGTCCTGAGTACTTACATCCTCTGCAGTTTTCCTGGGCTGAGGCCTGGAGTTTCTGATGAACGTGATCCTCCCGACTTTATACTCATAGTTAGGAATGCCTCTGTATGGGGACAGGGAAGCGTTAAATGTTCAGACCAGGGCTGACCTTGAGGGCTTCACAAAGGGGTTTATGCAGGAGTTGTCTGTGTACTACATGTGGGTGTCATAGACCCCTGGCACAAGGAAGGTTACTTCAAAGCAATGTGGCTAACTAAAAGATGTTTATTGGCAAAAATGTATCAGTGGAGATCTACAGTAAATGCACAACTTGAAAATTACTTGTTGATTACCAGAGCTGATAAGCCTACCAATTTCCTCAAACACTAGCTGCTGGTATGACGCTCCAGACAGCAGTCCCAAGTAAAGCACTGTTGATGTCCACTTAGCATTCAACATGAGCATCCGGAGAGACCCTAGCCTAACACCGGCCGTTGTCTGTGCACCTGAAAAATGTACACCTATTTGCCGTTGTCACACTTCCCAACCTTTTAATGTCACTTGGATCAATGGGAACGGGGCTGGGTTCAATGCCCTTCTTTTTGCCATCCAGACGATTGCCAGAACCAGTGAAGGCCTGTAGATAGTAATCATAGGTTAATGAATAGTTTCAACTGAGAATGAATGTGCATAAGCAACACATAAATGGAAGTGAATGTGAACCATACAGATGAACTGCAAACATCATCGCTAAACATAATCTCACTCTGAATCTCATGTCCATGTCAGTCCAAGTGCCGGGGTCTCCTTCCTCCTCCTGTTATGAGGGCAGAGTGATTTAGAGGTAATCACAATTTACACTGTTAAGACTGGGAACACTGAAAATATAAAACTGGTGATTCCTACTGTGGGCTCCTCTGGTACTTTGTAACGTCTCTCCGGTTCTTTGTATCCCAGCGGAGCATCGAAGTCCACCTTAGACAACAACAACAATCGATTTCTAAGTGAAGCAGAGACATCTCCATCACCAGCATGTTGCTATAATAGTACAGAAGAGCTTACATTCATATCACATTCAATGATAGACACTGCCTTGTCTGGCTTAGTCTCCATCACTCGCAGTTCATAGATCTGAAATCAGTGGAGAAAAGAGGTTAGAAATATAACAGGGCAGGCACAAATGGATTTCATATCTAAAATTTAGAAGCAACATTCTGGTGCCAAGACAAATTCCATGACAGTTTTGCCTTGTTCATGGACTGTTTGTACATATTTGCAATTTTAAACCAATAAATAGTTACCTTTTCATTGTAGTTAATTGCGATAACATCTCCTGTGGTTAAACAGGCAAAGTTTCTTAAGGCATTTTCTAACCTATGAGACAACAAAGCAAAATTTAAGAATCTTTTCAAAGGTGTTTTTATAGCCATTTTTAAAGTCAGTAAATGTTGGGATGAAGGACAGTTGGACAAAGCTAATGAGGCATTCATACGTTATCTTCAAGAATCAATTGGTGTACAATGCCCTCCTTAATTATGTGCAACAAAAATTCTCTTCTTTTGGTTCTACACTTGACAAGTTAGACATTTCTATCAAACAAATACTAGTAAGTGTAATTACAGAATCAGAGCTTCTATTTCAGTGTATTTGTCTTTTTTTGGTTAAACCATTGAGAAATGACAAGTCTTTTCATACATAGTCCACCTAATTAAATGAAGCACTTGTGTTAGCATTCTGTCACATATCCTTTGAATGCAATAACTTATTGAGTGAGTCCAAAGTCATTGAGCCATTGATCCCACTATAGGCTGGGTGTGCTCTGCTTCTTACATTCTTAACTGCTGCTAAATCTAGAGGGCTTTGTATATCAAGATTTTATATAATGAAATCCAGAAATGTATGTAGAAGCTGATGATTACAGCTTTAAAATGTGCAGACAGATAAGGTTTATCACTGTACATACACAGCTTTGGGGTTAGTGATATCCAGGAAGTCTGGGCTCTGGGGCTGGAACTTGGAATATGTGGCCACCATAAGGTTAACACTCTCCACCTGGACTAGGCCCCCTTCCTCTAGCAAGAGGTTCTGCATCATCTGCAGGGGAAACACAAAGTCTCCCAAGTCAACACAGGTTCTCTAAACACAAGGGAACATGATATTAATGATCATGGCTTACAGTGGGAAGAACAAGTATTTGATACACTGCCGATTTTGCAGGATTTCCTACTTACAAAGCATGTAGAGGTCTGTAATTCTTATCATAGGTACACTTCAACTGTGAGAGATGGAATCCAGACAATCCAGAAAATCACACTGTATGATTTTTAAATAATTAATTTGCATTTTATTGCATGACATAAGTATTTGATCACCTACCAACCAGTAAGAATTCCGGCTCTCACAGACCTGTTAGTTTTTCTTTAAGAAGCCCTCCTGTTCTCCACTCATTACCTGTATTAACTGCACCGGTTTGAACTAGTTACCTGTATAAAAGACACCTGTCCACACACTCAATCAAACAGACTCCAACCTCTCCACAATGGCCAAGACCACAGAGCTGTGTAAGGACATCAGGGATAAAATGGGTCGTGGCTGGGTCTTCCAGCATGACAACGACCCGAAACACACAGCCAGGGCAACTAAGGAGTTGCTCCATAAGAAGCATCTCAAGGTCCTGGAGTGGCCTAGCCAGTCTCCAGACCTGAACCCAATAGAAAATCTTTGGAGTCCGTATTGCCCAGCGACAGCCCCGAAACCTGAAGGATCTGGAGGTCTGTATGTAGGAGGGGGCAAAAATCCCTGCTGCAGTGTGCGCAAAACTGGTCAAGAACTACAGGAAACATATGATCTCTGTAATTCCAAACAAAGGTTTCTGTACCAAATAAGTTCTGCTTTTCTGATGTATCAAATTCTCCCCACTGTATATTGTGGGGTCAGTAAACCTCAAATGCAATGAAAATTCCTCCCTAAAACAACTAGTAATGCTACATTGTTCAATACCAATGGTCTAGAACTCAACCTTTTCTGTAAATATTTTATTTAATAAATTGCTGAGGTGTTTGTTTCATTTTGGAACTCGAATTTAAGATAATTGTACAGAAACTTTTGTCAATAAGTGTTTCTTTCACTATATGTTGTTTACCACTGTCAGCACTTACACCAGGGCTTGACATTAATTGGTTTGGCCACTTATCCTTTGGACAAATGGGTCAGAATTGTTACTTGTCCAATGGTAGAAAATACTTGCCAGAAACAGAACTTTCAAGTATTTTGTTCTACTTGCACATCTGCAATAACAAGCAGTACATCTCTCCATCTCTAAACAATTATGGAACAAATGTACATACTATTTTCCCCTCATAATTAGGGAGGGAATATTATATATAAATAAAATCTGATTTCCTAACAGCCAAAACAGATTTGAACAAAAAAAAAACATGAATATTCAGTGTAATATTACTTAAATAATAAATGTATATACCACGTTAAGTTGTACGCTTCAGAGTTTTTACTCAGCGTACATTTAGTTAATAATTGAAGGTGATTCAGAGGTACCTGGTAAAAGCATTGTGAAAATGTACATTAAAATTATGCTTCTTCAATATGGTGATTAACTAAAATAGACTCACAGACTCCTGTACTATAAAACCAAAATGTTCACACAATACCTAGCGACAGCAAGAGAAATGTATGCGACTCGCCGCATTGTTTGCCAAATTCCACAAAAGGCTCAGTCATTCTGAGCATTGATCATTAGCCCTGGTAGGTCAGGAAATGTGAGGAGGCACTCCCTATGCAAATTGTCAGATTTCAATTACTTCATCCTAACTCATCACAGACTTGAGGTGACAGGGGAGACTGCACTGCTTCAATAAGATTGCATTAATTAAATTCAGCCTTTCCCTAAAATGGACTGTACACAGAAATGTTGGTTGGACACTGGTCCAGGATTTATGCAATGTCCCCAAATTAGGATAATTTGTCAGTGGTTTTAATTAAAGCATCCTTAGATAGAAAACTGTAATAAAGGAAATTATTTATGCTTTAGTTATTCAAACTGTACTAGTAAAAAGGAAAACAAGAAATAAAAAAAAATCACCCAGCTTACCCAGTGTGGCAGGTAACAAATCCCCTCATCTGCTACAAACTCCAAGACACCACAGTGTGTCATTCTGTCTGAGTTCTTGTTGGTCAGTTTGAACAGCATTGGGTAGGTGATGTTAAGTCTACCTATGAGTAAAAAGAGTGACGGGTAAAAACAGTTTAAATGTTGTGTATAGAACTCAGGTTACAGAATCTTGATAAAGCAAGAGTACTTACTTAGTTGGTCAAGTGCAGATGGTGGCATTATAACTATGAACAGAAAACAAACAAATCAATGAGTAGTTAAAAACACTCAACAGAAAAAACAACAACAAAATAATTCCCATTCCGAATTCACACAGTGTATAATAAACCTTGTATAATAAACCTCAATTTCAAGTGCACTCCTAATTCTAAGCAATTACAAGGCAACAGGAAATATGTTGTCCCACAAATTGCCACTTCAAATATCACATCTGACTAACGAATAGAAGTTGATTATTGGGGAACAATGATTTAACGTGTGACGATCACTTTTCAAAACGAATAGAATACTCTAACAACTCAGACAAAGCCTGGTGTAAAAGTCCATATAGTATTTTCTGGTATAGTTACAGTATTTTAGTTAATTGATCATATACAGTGAGGACAAAAAATATTTGATCCCCTGCTGATTTTGTATGTTTGCCCACTGACAGAGAAATGATCAGTCAATAATTTTAATGGTAGGTTTATTTGAACAGTGAGAGACAGAACAATAACAAAATCCAGAAAAACACATCAAAAATTATATAAAATGATTTGCATTTTAATGAGTGAAATAAGCGTTCGACCCCTCTGCAAAACATGACTTAGTACTTGGTGGCAAAACCCTCACAGAGGTCAGATGTTTCTTGTAGTTGGTCACCAATTTCGCACACATCTCAGCAGGGATTTTGTCCCACTCCTCTTTGCAGATCTTCTCCAAGTCATTAAGGTTTCGAGGCTGACGTTTGGCAACTTGAACCATCTGCTCCCTCCACAGATTGTCTATGGGATTAAGGTCTGGAGACTGGCTAGGCCACTCCAGGACCTTAATGTGCTTCTTCTTGAACCACTCCTTTGTTGCCTTGGCTGTGTTTTGGGTCACTGTCATGCTGGAATAACCATTCAGGACCCATTTTCAATGCCCTGGCTAAGGGAAGACGGTTCTCACCCAGGATTTGATGGTACATGGCCCCGTCCATCATCCCTTTGATTCTGTGAAGTTGTTCTGTACCCTTAGCAGAAAAACACCCCCAAAGCATAATGTTTCCACCTCCATGTTTGATGTTGGGGATGGTGTTCTTTGGGTTATAGGCAGCATTCCTCCTCCTCCTAACACAGCAAGTTGAGTTGATGCCAAAGAGCTTGGTTTTGGTCTCGTCTGACAACAACACTTTCACCCAGTTCTCCTCTGAATCATTCAGATGTTCATTGGCAAACTTCAGACAGGCCTGTACATGTGCTTTCTTGAGCAGGGGGACCTTGCGGGTGCTGCAGGATTTCAGTCCTTCACGGTGTAGTGTGTTACCAATTGTTTTCTTGGTGACAATGGTCCCAGCTGCCTTGAGATCATTGACAAGATCCTCCTGTGTAGTTCTGGCCTCATTTCTCATGGCTGTTCTCATGATCATTGCAACTCCCCAAGGTGAGATCTTGCATGGAGCCCCAAACTGAGGGAGATTGACAGTTCTTTTGTGTTTCTTCCTTTTGCAAATAATGGCACCAACTGTTGTCACCTTCTCACCAAGCTGCTTGGTGATGGTCTTGTAGCCCATTCCAGCCTTGCGTAGGTCTACAATCTAGTCCATGACATCCCTGGACAGCTCTTTGGTCTTGGCCATGGTGGAGAGTTTGGAATCTGATTAATTGATTGCTTCTGTGGACAGGTGTCTTTTATACAGGGAACAAACTGAGATTAGGAGCACTCAGTGTGCTCCAAATTTCAGCTCAGTATAAAAGACACCTCGGAGCCAGAAATCTCTGATTGAGAGGGGATGAAAGACTTAATTCCAAAAAAAAAATGCAAATCAATTTATAACATTTTTTACATGCCTTTTTCTGTATTTTTTTGTTGTTATTCTGTATCTCACTGCTCAAATAAACATACCATCAAAATTATAGACCGATAATTTCTTTGTCAGTGGGCAAACGTACAAAATCAGCAGGGGATCGAATATTTTTTTCACTCACTGCAGCTAGAGAACTTACTTTTTCCTCCTTTCTCAACATCAGACCGGTCGTTGGGACCCGCCAACATGGACACAGAGTAGCAGCGGTATTGAGTGGAGAAGCGATTTTGGAAAGCCCGTGGGATTGGGTGGTCAAACATGTTGAAGGAAAACTGTGGACGTTGTTTTATGTGAAAATAAATAAAGGATACTAAAAGGTCTGTTGAAAATACATCCGACTTACAAATATATACAAGTTCTTGTCACATTTATTGTCGTTGGCTAGTTGGTTAGATCAAACGACATCATCATACGTTAACTATCTGACAAAAGACACCCTATTATACAATTTCAAGTAGTACAAATGTAAGCAACTTAGTAAGGTAGGTAGATAACTATTTGGACGTATTTTTGTTTTTAATCAGACAGTGACAGTGCATCTTTAAGTTGAATGGCTAATGTATTTAGCTAAGCTAACTAGTTATTTCCTAATAAATTCTGATATGATGCGAATAGTTTACAGTCTGCCATTAGCAACCGTTAAAAATATTGTCATTTGCTAAACACTTACCATGATGAAAAGTAGCACTACCAAACCGTATTATATATAAAATAAAGCAATAATAAAACAGAGTTGTTATTATCCGTCTAACGGCTGAAACTCTTATGTTGTCTTCCGCTTAGCCACGATGACAGCAGGACGTGACGTATATAACAAAACAAACATAAACACGAATCAAAATCCTCAATCCAGGATTCTATCATACGTGATTGGGTTAAAGAACTGGGTGGATAGAAGTCTCATGCATCCAATTTCTATTGGTCAGTTTTACACATAACGATAAAGCAGAGTTATATATTGGCTCTTTAACCTTTGTTGGAAGACGTGGGGGTTTTGGCGCCATATTTCCAATAAGGAAATATAACAAGAACGCGTCTGGCTCCAAGTGGTGGAGTTAAGTGACCGTAACGTTATTTTTTATTGTGTTTTTCAGTTTTCTTACAGATTTACCAATATATGGTGAAATGTTTATTACGGACATAAGGAAAGAATTCTACGATGTTGTCGTGAACCAGGTGAGATTTTGTTATGACAATGAATGTAACAATTTTTTCTGCTCACTAGTACACTGCTTCAATACAAAACTAGCTACAGTCAGTTCCTAACGTTTGCTGAAACAATACAATACCACTGTATTGGCTATCTGGCATTAGTCAGCTACTTAATTATTATGAGTGAATTATTTCCCTGTTAGTAAAGATGTTTACTTATACGAACTTCTGTCAATGATATTGATATTTCCTTCATTGCTTTCAGAGAGTTGCCCTCCTGGTGTCATTGGATATCGATGCACTCTGCGCATGTAAGATCTTACAGGTAAGTCAATGACTCTGTCTCTTGCTAATAAAGTTGTCATCTGTTCTGCTGTGTGGTTGTCTAATTCATGTTTCCTGATTACATTGTCCACCCCCATCTACGCAGGCACTGTTTCACTGTGACCAGGTCCAGTACACCTTGGTACCAGTGACAGGATGGCAAGACCTCGGAACCGCATTCCTAGAGCATAAGGAACAAGTAATGTGATAATTAGTATTAATTTAATTATTGTACTAAAGCCTAAACGTATTAATCACAAGTGTATTTTTTGCTCTATTTTTTTCTTCAGTTCCGTTATTTTGTCCTGATCAATTGTGGGGCTAATGTTGATCTCCTGGAGACCCTGCAGCCAGAAGAGGACTCCATCTTCTTCATCTGTGATACACACAGACCTGTGGATGTAGTCAATGTCTACAATGATACCCAGGTAACCAGTCAATGCAATGTATGTCCCAAATGATGAGTAAGCACACTATCTTGGGAATCTGGGACACTATCTAGTTGCATCTGGGACATGGTCAGTGTCTGTAATTGAGGGAAATATCGTCAAGTGGTTGCATAACTTAAGTAGCAGTTGGAAAAATACCCTTTGAGGATAGTTAAAGAATAGAAGTTGTTATCCTGATGAAGAGTGGCCAGTACCACCAGTGTTCTAAGCTTTGGCTCCCACTGCCTGCAGGTCAAGCTGATGATAAAGCAGGATGATGACCTTGGAGTGCCCTCTTATGATGATATTTTCCGTGATGAAGAGGAAGAAAGTGGTGACTCTGGGAATGAGAGCGATGGTGACCCTGAGCCTTCTGGGAAACGAAGGCGATATGAGGAGGTATGCAATTTTTTTACAATGTTAATGGCTCCATCGTTTTTAGAAAATGCGTACATAGATAAACACCTTGCGCATTTGTGAGCTGAGTTTAAAGAGTGCAGTATCACGCCTGGTTACGCTGGAGTTCAGAGTTTGTAATATGTTGGAGATGGTCGCCCTCTGTCCCATGTCAATTTTGGTCCAGTGTCGCTCAGCCATGAGCTCTGGGCTTACTCTGGCCGGAATTTTAATTTAGGCATAGCCTATAAAAGTTATGTAAATGTTGAGTGTTTCTCATATCCTCATTTTAAACCGGCCTGCACAGTCACATATGTAGCGAATATGTGTGTTCTTATGTGTCTACAAATTTGTTTGCAAATTGGGTAAACAGGCGTTGAGTGTCTGGAGCAGCGTGTGAGAACCACTATGTGATCCATGAACTGGATTTGAGACACTGAACTCCACACACTAATCACGCCCTAGTTTTGTTCATGCAACGCTTTTAAACGGTGGCCCTTTGTAATGGATTTCCCCTTTTAACTGTTACACTGTGGAATTGGACGTGTATACTTTATGTAGATTTCAACAGTTGACAGTGCTGATGGATTGTAGGGTTTTTGCTGATGGTCATATCAACGTGTACTCATGTTTTAGGGGGCCGTGGAAAGAAGAATTGAACGGCAGCGAGCAAAGCGAGAGTGGGAGGCGAGAAGGTGACATTTCTTTAGAAGAGTTGAAAAGTTGTAACTGTCTAATGACCTTGTGCTGACGGTGACATTTAAAACGTTTCATTTCAGACGTGAGATCCTGTTTGACTATGAGCAGTATGAATACCATGGGACTTCAGTGAGTATGGAATGTGTTTTAAATAAGACTGGTTTATAATTATCTTCTGTAAAATACTAAAATTATAATTTTATTTTGTCAGGCTGCAATGATGATATTTGAGCTGGCTTGGGTGCTGACCAAGGACACCAAAGATATGCTGTGGTCAGTGATGTACAGTTCTTTATGTACTGGGTAGGAAATTAACCCCCGCTACCTGACAAATGTGGGTATATTTTTGTTTTGGCCCATAGGTTTGCCAAAATCACCAGCATCTGTGGCAGGTAAACATTAGCCAAAAGGACAGTTCAGAAAATACCTCCCAAAATGTGTTAGTCCTAAAAACAAAAACACAAATCAACTCTGTCCAGATTCTCCCTGAGTCTCTCTGATTGGACGTTCAACCACATATATCATGAGCGCATCACTTGGTTGAGTGGCAAGAGCTTTGGCTCAAAATCTATCAGCGCATTGCAAAACAAGTGGTGTTGCTCTAACTGTCCATATGGACGTAGATCAACACTTTGCTTTCTCTCTGGTCAGCTTGATAGCGGAAATATAGCAGCTGGGATATAAAGACCAGCAGTGGTAAAAGCAGCACCCTGTCAAAGCAAAGAAGAAACATTTGTTTTCTGGGAAGTAGTGACAGGATGAGGCCGTAAAGGTGCAAGATTGGCTAGTGTATGACGAACCAACAGCAAATGTACTGTTTGCCCTGTCATCAGTATTTCTTGTCATTTGTCATTTATTTTGTGGTGAAAATGTGAGGTGAACCAAAAAGTTAATTTCCTACCCTGTTTATGAATGTAGAATGTATCTTTATTGGCAGTATTCGTAATTACACAACGCTTGTTAAAAGTGATTTTTCAACAGGTGGGCTGTGATTGGGCTGACTGACCAGTGGGTGCATGATAAAATCACTCAGTAAGAATATTTAACTCGTACTCTCTTTCATTGACCTTAAAATCCGATTAATTTCTGAAAGGAGAGAAGCTGGTTTAAAGTGTAAGCAGTGCTAACGTCTTCTGGTCGTTTCTGTCCCCTCTACCTCCAGTATGAAGTATGTAACCGACATCGCTACCCTACAGCGCCATGTCTCTCGTCACAACCACCGGAATGAGGACGAGGAGAATTCGCTCTCCATCGACTGCATGAGGATTTCCTTTGAGTATGAGTATCCTTTACTGGCCAATCAGGAGAGGTTAGACTTGTCATTACAGTTGGTTTTAGACCCTTTGTTCGCTAGTGTTGTTGGCGAGATTGGCAAGGATTTGATTGTTGTCTCATTGTTTTGGCTGTCTCCGTGCCGCGTGTGTCCGCCGCTCCCTGTGGGTTGAGCCTTGACAGTGTGTCTCAGTCTGCGTCTGGCCCTGTACCAGCACTGGTCCCTGTATGAGAGTATCTGTAACTCCAGTTACTCCTCCTGCCACTTCAAGCTGTGGTCCATGCACGGTCAGAAGAAACTCCAGGAGTTCCTTGCTGACATGGGGTACGGCTTCTGTTTTATGGCTGTCAATTAGAATCTCCAATAACCATTGGTCACTTGGGATATTCAAAACCTGGATATGATTGCTTATCAATCAGCTACTGCTCTTGAATATTTGTTGGTCCTCTCTAAATGGAGAATGTATAGTTTAATGTTATCTGGTCACTGGTTAGTAATCTCATTTTGTATTTTATATTATCATTTGTATTTTTTTTTTTAATTCTGAATTGTTTGAAAGCATTGTCCATGTGTTTTTGTTTCTCCAGTCTGCCCCTTAAGCAGGTGAAACAGAAGTTCAACTCCATGGACATGTCAATCAAAGAGAACCTGCGAGAAGTCATAGAAGAATCCTCCAACAAATATGGGTGTGTCTGTGTTCTGAGACAAATCTGGAAATGTCACGGTTTCTATTAGGTTTTGTGTATGATAAATAAAATATGCCCCTTCCTTTTGGCATATTTAATTGGCCTCGTCATTGCTGTTGTCTGTCCCTGTAGTATGAAGGACATCCGTATTCAGACATTTGGGGTTCACTTCGGCTTCAACAACCGATTCCTGGCCAGTGACGTGGTGCACGCTGCTGCCGCCCTGCTGGAGAACACTGAGAAGGACGAGAGCCCCGGAGACAACTTCATCAAGGCCCTTGACTGCCTCTCTCGGTAGCACACACACACACGCTGCTCATTTAATGTGGATTTCATGTACTGTTTCTGCACTCTCCTGATTGTCATGAGGACTTCTAGCAGCATTGTAACTTGGCTCCTCACCAGTTTTTGATACAGTTTGGCCAATAGGAAATGTTGTTTGCGACAGGTTTTCCATTGCAAAGCAGTTTACAATGTGCACTCGTTTTCCTCTGTAGGAGTAATTTGGAGCGTCTCCATGGGGGCATTGCCCTGGCTAAGAAGAAGCTGATGGCCATACAACAGACTGTAGCCAGCTGCATCTGTACCAACCTCATACTGTCACAGGGACCTTTCCTCTACTGCTACCTCTTGGAGGTTAGTGGCGTGGGTGCGGGCGGCGTGGGTGTGGGCGGCGGCGTGGGTGTGGGCGGCGGCGTGGGTGTGGGCGTGCCCCCTAAAACCCTCTTCTCCTCTGTTCAGGGCACTCCAGACGTGAAGCTGTTCTCCAAGCCCATGGCTTTGACTTTGCTCTGCAAGTACCTGCTAAAAGCCTTTGTCTGCTCTGTAAGTGCCTTACTGTGCCCCACTTCCCCTGGGTTTCCTGGGCCCCGTCTGGCCCTTGCCCTTTTCAATTTGTTTTAAATGAAAATGACCGTTTTAGGTTATCCTTTGGTCCTTCTCATGTCTGCCCATGCCTGTTTGTAGACCAGAAATAAGCGCTGTAAACTGCTGCCCTTGATCATGGCTGCTCCCATGGACGTGGAGAAGGGAACGGTCCTTGTTCTGGGCATTCCCCCGGAGTCTGACACCTCAGACAAGAAGAAGTGAGTCCATCACTGGTCTGAGTGCAACATCACACAAGTTCAGTGTCCATTCCTTTGGAAACCACACATGGTATTTTTCTATTTGTTTCTCTCCGTCTCCCTCTCCAATAGTTTCTTCGGCCGTGCTTTTGAGAAGGCAGCTGAGAGCACCAGTTCCAGAACTCTCCACGACCACTTTGACACCTCCAGTAAGTAAAATGTTATTTGTAATTGCGTACCTTCAGACTTTTTACAGTAATTAAAATACTGAAATTGTAGTTGAGGTGTAATTCATCAAAATATTATCATTATTATAACAAAGTTATTTTATCAGTCACAATCATCAGCCTGGACCAAAATGGAATGCGTGTGCGACTTGCGTGTGCGACTCGCGTGTGCGACTCGCGTGTGCGACTCGCGTGTGCGACCTGCGAGGAGCCAGCCTGATATCAGCAGGTTGGCGGGCGCAGCCTGTGCATGGAGAACAGACTAACTATAGGTAGCCAATTCAAAACACATCTAGCAGTGGCTAGTTCTCTAATGACCTATTTATTTCAGAGTATTATACATCACTATTGTGTGGTTACCTAACTGAGGTGGTAGCATAGCTCAGGTACAACCCTTCACTGTTTAACTCTTGGTTATGCACGTGTCTTGAAAAGGAGTGTTTCATAGATGTTTGCTGAGAAGTCAGGGAGCTGGGGCTATAAATGTGTATTAACCCTGTATATTGGCCACATGAGGGCACACATGAGCAGGACTTTCTCAATGCTTTGTGGGGGATCTCGTACAGGTGTCTGAAGTCATTAACTGCTTTAATGATTATGTGATCAGAAGTTCAAAACACCTGTTTGCAATAAGTCTATCAGTATGTTTTGGTATGAGATGTATATCATAGTGTGACACAAATCTTCCTTAACTGGAAAAAACGAATGTTCACCCTAACACCATAACAGCCTAACGCCTTGTCTCGACACAAGAACAGTTTCTTTCTTTCCTCATGAACCTGCCCCCGGAGCCAAACTGACTATAACCTGCTCCCCACATACACACAACCCTCAACCAGACAAATCTATAACCCCTCCACACACACACCCCTCAACTGGACAAATCTGTTACCTCTCCCCACATAAACACACGCAACCATCAACTGGACAGAATCGATGACCCCTCCCCACATAAACACACGCAACCCTCAACTGGAAAAATATATGACCCCTCCACACACACACACACACAGACACACACAACTCTCAACTGGACAAATCTATAACTACACACACAACCCTCAACTGGGCAATTCTTGCACCTTACATTTTTTTTGCGTTAATTACACAAAATACCCAGTCTGTTTTTATGCTTAGTCCACTTCTTGCTTTTATTTCGTTATTGCAAAATTGCTGCCCCAACAGGCAATGCAACTAATTCTGAAATCTAATTCTAACCCAAACTTTAACCCCAGCTTTAGAAATGTGATTTTGTAAGGAGCGCTGACCAAGATAGGATGAGTACACTTCTCTTTACACATGTTTTTCCTATGCAGTCATTGAGCTAAAAATGGAGGACCGAACAAAGTTCCTGGATGCCCTCATCACTCTGCTATCCTAAGGAGCGGGTTGAGGTAGTGCTCCTATAGCTTAAGTGTAATTTTTATTCTGGGAGGGACTTTGTCAGTACAAGAAGGTTCAATGTCTCCGGTGTGCTTTTACTTTCAGTCTATGAACAATACTTTCCTTATTTTGTATATTTATTTTTCATGTCCGTAACCTTTGACACCATATCTATCTGTAGTGTACAGTTTTATCTAGTGGGTGTGTGTGATGATTTTAATGTTTTTACTGTCATGTAAATAGTTCTGTATTTTTTTTAAAAATGGTTTTAATGTAACTCATTTAATAAATGATCTATGATAAACATTATTGTTGAAGCTTCCATTTTCTCCATACTATTGTAATAACATTGCACAGAACGTGCTGTGGACCATAGAAACACTGATGGTTTAATCATCTCCTGTAGTCCACTGATCAGGAGCATAGGTTAGCATGCAAAACTTGGCCAACATAGCATAGTCTAAATGCAGTTTCCTGCTTTTTAGTTTGGTCTTTGTTCATTGCTGTGATTGCTAATTGTGGTTGCTAATTGACCCTGTTATCTCCCTGATCAGTTGGAGGTCACGTCCCATGGTACATATTTCTCAGTTTCTCCGGAAAGCCAATCTGCACGACACAGTGAAGGCAAAGCGTGCCAGAAGGAGCATCACAAACGTGCGTGCGCATATGCGCGTGCGTTCCTACTGGTAGGCTTATCTGACTTGTAAGGTTAGAATTCAGATTCAGTTTTGGCATTAAGGTTTAGGTGTTAAGTTTCAGTTCCAGTTCTGGAAGTAAGCGGTTAGGCAAAATAGTTTTTTATTAGTTCTATATTGCCCTGTCCTCACTTTGAAAAACCTACATGCGTGAAGGTTTGTCGTGTTATTTTATTACTGCATTCAGCACCAAGGTATGAATAAAAGATCTGACTTCCTGCTGATGGTATGTTTAGATGCATGCAATCATGTCTGCTTTTATTTACTAACCGATTTGGTCTTTCATTTGCTATTACCAGAGACAATGATCATGCTTTATACTGTTAACAGGTCTGATGTGAGTACAACCTTACGATGTAGAATTGTTTACTATTTTATGTCCTCTAAATAAATACAGTCACGTACACAACACACCCACAAACTACCGGGTGGCGCCCGTTCATTATCTAGGGATGTTATTATGGGAGTTGACAGAGAGCCAAATCATTGTTTATCTCTTGGTGAATTTAGTAGGTATGTCTTTTTCTCTTTCCCTCCTACCTAGTTAAGGTAGTTCATGTAAAACAAATGTAATTTTCTTTTTTTATTATTATTTTTTTAAAGGGTTCGGGTTAGTGGCCACAGAATGTTTGTGTCCCGTCTGTTTCCCCTCTCCCACTATACATTGTAAGCTATGCCTTATAAAGGATTGTTCTGCTGTTTCGCCAAATTACAGCAAGTTTGTGCCCCAGTTCCAACCCCAATATCACTCTGATTTACATAGCTTTTCCCTAACTCCTCTCCTATGCCACTTTCAATTGATAGAAATATTTCTGAACTGTCTTGAGTTTCCTAGTTTCTTCTAGACTAGCAGGTGGCATATATTCTGGTTTTTCCAAAATTAACTTCAGGTGCTTGAATATGTTCTGGGATCATACTTGTTGAGAGAAGGGAAGTAATATTATCAGAACCAGAATGACAAGCTTCACTCTCTCCATGCAGCCAAATATTCCCATCTGCTTTGGAAACTTGAAAGACGTAAACCACTACAAAACGGGTCCAAACACTGGTACATCTCATGACAGATACATTATGTTTACATAGTGTGTCTGTGAGGACACCTTCCCCATAACATAAAGAGGTCTCATTTTAGATACCAGTGAAACCTGGAGAAATCATGCATTCCACTCAATTATGGCCTCCCCCCCACTGACTGTTCTTTGGGGTAAACATGTCACTCATGGTCTCTGTTATGGTAAAAAGAAGGAATGAAAACATTTCTGAGTAAAGCTTCCACCCTGGTGAGTTTCCCCTGACTTAGAGATTTCTGACTGGCTGCTTCCCTTCACTTAGAGGCATCTAACTGGCTGTTCCCCTGACATAGAGGCTGCTAACGGCTGTTCCCCTGACATAGTGGCTGCTGACTGGCTGTTCCCCTGACATAGAGGCTGCTGACCGGCTGTTCCCCTGACATAGAGGCTGCTGACTGGCTGTTCCCCTGACATAGAGGCTGCTGACCGGCTGTTCCCCTGACCTAGAGGCTGCTGACTAGCTGTTCCCCTGACATAGAGGCTGCTGACTAGCTGTTCCCCTGACATAGAGGCTGCTAACGGCTGTTCCCCTCACATAGAGGCTGCTAACGGCTGTTCCCCTGACATAGAGGCTGCTAACTGGCTGTTCCCCTGAATTAGAGGCTGCTAACTGGCTGTTCCCCCTGATTAAGAGACATCTGACATCTCCAGACAGTTTCCACCCAATTCACTCCACCTCTCAACCCAACCATCTCACCCATGAAACCTCACCCTATTCCTCAGCCCCCTTCCCTTATAACCCCCAGCGGTGTGGGGCCATCGGCCTTTCCGCTGCTCTGCCCCGGAGGAATGTGACACTCTCCCCTGGTCGTGTTAAGCACAGGGGTTACAGCGTAGCTAGACCTTGGGCAATGGCACGGTCTTATACTGTAGCCTTCACAGATTGCAGAAGTAAGTCGTCTGGCTGGAGAGACTGGGTAGCATGTGGGTCGGATGGTGTTAGAGAGCCCAAGACCGTTATGCACGTTCATATTGCTTTCTCTCTTTATGGTTAAGCTACTTTGTTCACTGATTTTGTGACTACTTCACACGTTAATATTGCTTTCTCAGTTGTTTGAAAGTTCTAGAAGAAAAATCAAATTAAAATGTCTTAACCACTGACCAAAATTAACATAACTGTAGAGTAAAATCCAATTACATACAATTTAAGAATTATGTTTCTCAATGTAAAATAGCAAAGAGTTTGGAGATCTTATAATCTACAGTACATAATATAATTTAAAGATCCGGAAAATCCAGAGAAATCGCTGTACACAAGAGACAAGACTGAAAACCGAATATGGATGGCTGTGTTCTGCAGGCCCCCAGGCAGCGCTGCATTAAAAACAGACATGATTCTGTAGTGGGAATCATTGCATGGGCTCAGGAACACTTCCGAAAACCACTGTCTGTGAACGCAGTATTTTGCTGCTTCTACAAATGCAAGTTAAAATGGTACCATTGCAAAGTCGAAACCAGATATAAACAAGATCCAGAAATGCCACCGCATTCTTTATTCATCACTTCTCGCATACTAACCCTATTTCCATCTAAAGCCATTTCACTTGTTTTCTTCCTGGCCGTTTTTCTTCCTTGCCCTAACAATCCCAGATTCCTGACGGGATTATCCAGACCTGACAACCAGGAACAAAAGCCCACAGCTGACTCCCACTGCCTGTCGCCTGTCTCACAAAGTCACTCTGCTGAGGAGAGTGACTGGGCGCACACACACACACACACACACACCTAAATTGTCCCCCTTCTAGATTAGTGCTGTGTCAACATCAGTAGCTCCCCTAAACATCAGCTGGGGTCCACAGATTCCCTTTCACTGTGACACTTGGCTCTACTGACCACATCAAAGTAATAGGCCCCTGAAGATGGAATATAACGAAAAAGAAAGAATCCTAACAAAAAGCAGCACTGCGTGATATGACCGTGTTTTGCAGGACACATCTGGGTCTTCCACACTCAGAGCCTGCTGAGGATATCACACTATTTGAGGGAAAATGGCCTGGGGGGACTAAGGGAGTGAGGGGTTTTGTAACTAATTACATGTTCCCTTTTTCTCTTTGGTATTGTAGCAGTGAACCTGACTACTGTTCATGCATGCACTTTTTCAGGCTTTAATATGGAGCTTCCGTCTAACTCAAGACTACTTTTGGAACAAAGGCCCTGCCACTGCCACTGCTTTCTGAACATCTAAGCACCCACCCGCCGTCACGGATCTGTGACTATACCAAATGCCTAGACACACATGAACTGCCAAACACACACAGCATGGAGAGGCCAGTGACTCAGATGAGAGTCTTACTCACAGCCAGACACGAGGCCAAGTGACTCATTTCTACAGAAGACCTAGGACATTCTTCTTTACATTAACCTCCTAGGGCCTGTGAGAGGCATTCTTCACACTAGCATCCTGGGCCCCTGTGAGATGGAAAACCAAGGACGTTCTTCACACTAACCTCCTGGGCCCTCCAGTCCTAAAGGTCTTAAAAAGAAACATCTTGAAACCATACTGTTCGTTCTACTTGGTACTAAAATAAAAACTGTTAATATAAGATCCTAATACTCTAAGTATTATCTGAACACTCATTTAATCTTAAATGTTTAAAGTTGCTTTTGTTTTCATGCGGCGCTGTTGTGAATCTCAATCAACAGGGCCAATTCAAAGCAGCGCCTGAAATAGCATTTTCCTGCTAGATGCAATTAGTACCTAAACAATGCTTTCCTCAGGATCCCGTGTGTGTTACTTATTTATTTATCCTGGTACTGATTATCATTTCCCATGTAAATATGTAGGCCAACAGGCCCAGCTGTGTCCATTAATTAAAGTACAAATACCTTGAAATGACTGGTGGATAAGGAACCTGTGTGAAGGCGTGCAGGTACCCCATTGAGGTTATGGGCAGTTTTTCTTAAAATATTCATTGTTTCTCTACATGATGTATTGGAGGTCATTTCTGTGTTACAGTGCTTAGCTAAGAAGGTAGAGCCAGGCATACAGGCAGGGAGAGACGAACTGTGGAACGTTTTCCCTGAGCCATGATAGCCATGATAAATCAGACATTTCTCCTGATCTGACTCTGACATTTCAAAATGTTGGCCCTCTCCATCTCAGCAGTGAGCTGACTGGCATTTGTCCAGCCGGGCTTGTGTCTTTGCAGGATGTGTCTTCTGTTCTGTGGCCTGTTTCTTCAGGTATTTAGGGGTTTGTTGTTGTTTTAGGGGGCCTGATGTCGTTTTTTAAAACTGTGCATCTGTTAGGGATAATTTGTGTGGTGTAAATCCAAATATTCAGCATGCTGTGATGTTCTACAATGCAGTTAATAACATAACTTGAAACGTATATCCTCATTCTAGTGTAAAGGAACATAATGTTGCTTAATCTAGGTGAAAAAATATGGAATGGTTTTGCTGATGAGTCCCGAAAGAGCTCCAACACAAACACAACTGTTTTAGGATGATGTGGTGCCGGGAAAATTAGATCAGTCCATAGTCTAGTGCATGTGTGTTCATGTACTGTATGTGGATGGAAGTGTCTTTGTGTGTGTGTGTGTGTGTTGTGTACAACAGATACATAAAACAGAATTTTTTAAGGGGGAGACCTGGGGCTCGTTTTGGGAGTGGGCTATCTCTTTGACCTCTAAATACTTTATAGTGAATAGCTTTGGGAATCAGCATAGAATTGTGGTTCTGGTATTTGGGAGTATCCATCATGCTCAAAGCCAAACAGTGTGTGTCCTTCAGAAAGCAGGCTTGTCTATTAACAAAGCAAAGCAACTAGCACTGTTCTGCTATGTGTCAGTGCTTACGGAAAGTAGAAGGGGCTTCCTTGAGTTATCAATCAGTTTATATTCTTTTAATCGTTGCCATGTGATTTGTGCATTCACCTAAAGTATTTTTTCAAAAGTGTGTGCATGCTGTTAAAAAAGTGATTACGGAGCGTACATTTGCAAATGCGTACATACGTGCAAGTAAACATGTGCGTGGTTGTGGGTGTGTGTGTGTGTTTTTGTGAGCGGGGCCAACCATTGGTGTGAGACAACAATTAGAAAGCTCATAACAAGTGGCATTTCGCATGGGTAATGGAGCAGAGTTAAAGTCTTCCCACACCCCACATTTTACTTCCTGTTTCCTGTTACGCTGTCCAACAGGAAGTCTGAACATGCTACTGGGCTGTGACAAGGCTCTGAGTCATCCAACTGACGTACCCACTGGGATCCACTGCCATCTGACATTGTTGAATTGCAGTCTAAGGGTTCTAACGACTTCTAATAAACGGTTTACGGACTTGCTCATCCATTAAGTTTCGAAACGTACATTCATATATTTACTGGGAATCAAAGGAATGAATCCTCTATGCCTTGAGATTCTATTAGGGTGCATCTCCTTTGTCCGAGTCATATCCCTCTGCATTGTCTGAATTACCTTGTAAATGTAGAGGATGGGAAATGTTATTTATGGATGACCTGTTGGATAAAGTTCCCATCACAATCCCGTAATCGGAACTGCCTGTAAGTGTGCTCTTGCCTTTACTAACGCCCTTATTCCCCCGGTTTGGCTGGGGGTCACAGTACAGTGTGTTTGGTCTAATCACTTTCCCGGCAATCCAGCGGGTCTGAGTGGTTTTTGTGCCAACAGTGATGTGACAGCTTTTAGGGATGTGAACGCATGTGGAGCTACTAAAGGGAAGTGACTTGTTACTCCACTGACCACAGGCCAGGGATAAAGGTGAAAGGTCAGGTAATGAAAAACGTCAACTCCACATCTGCCCATTGTGTTCTGGTTCTGTGGAAATGTGTCGCGGGCAGGACAGGGCTTAATAAATCAACATTTCGTGGTGAGGTCTAGACCTAAGGTATTCAGAACATGTGATTACAGTTTTTTACAATCGCTATGACAGTTTTTTCAATACATTTAACAAGTTTCCTAAACTCTTAACGCACCAACACACCAAAAACACACAATTGGCAAAACGGTTAATTTCATGCTCAAAATCACACATTGTAAACTAAACTCCAAAACTAATTTACAAAATACAATAATACACTAACACAATACACTATGTCTAACAAAACACTGCAAACATGTTTCAAAATCAAATAATTATTCAAAACACTAACACATGTTCTCTTCCGACAGGAACATTTAGTCAATCATAACACAATGACAAAAAAAACACTATCATCAGCTGAAATTACAGAAACTGCATTATTTTATGTATCAGGTCTGCCCTTATACAATAGACAGTATATTGTATTGATCATAGATTGTGTTTTGCACTGCAGTTTCTTTTGATGCCACTCTACATTTTTGTTTTGTTGGGTTTAGTAAATGCATGCATTTTGTTTCTTTTGCTGCAGAAATTCAATACAAAAAATGAATGACCATCTTAGGGTAGCTTTATAGAATGAACAGTTTATGAAAAAAAAAAAGACAGAGACAGAATTGCTGCAGTAAAGACTTTATTTGTAAAAGGACATTGCTGCAAGATATACAAACAGAAAAAGCACTGGAATAATAATAACAAAAACAAAGTAATCTTCTAATCTGCCCGGTCTTCTGCATTTGGCCACATGTTCTCATCCTCTACCTTGTCCCACTCTTCTCCCTTGTCCTTGTCCCACTCCTCTCCCTTGTCCTTGCCCCACTCCTCTCCCTTGTCCTTGCCCCACTCCTCTCCCTTGTCCTTGCCCCACTCCTCTCCCTTGTCCTTGTCCCACTCCTCTCCCTTGTCCTTGTCCTTGTCCTTGTCCCACTCCTCTCACTTGTCCTTGTCCCAGTCCTCTCCCTTGTCCTGGTACTCGTCTTCCTCTCCGTCGTGCAGGCATTTTTTTCTTTCTTTCTTTCTTTCTTTCTTTCTTTGTGTCGCTCCATATTGTTACTTTTCCACACAATATCAGCCCAAAGAGTACTCTTTTAGAACATATGATCATGCGATTGAACGAACCTCAACACCTGAGTGTGCTTCCTAGATGGGAATCAGCTGTGATTTATATATTTTATATAACTTCAATAAGCTGTTTCTCATTAGCAATGGAATAAGATACAGGGAATATATTTGTGTTTCAATTCACAATATACACAGCTGTTTACCTTGACTTTAGCCTGTAAGGTTAGGTTTAGAACATGGTGTTATCTGTTCTGACATACAGTGTGAAAGCATTTGTAAATTTGACTGTAAAATTACATTGTTTTGGTCTTGGTTGAGCTTGTGTGTAAAAGAAGTTCAAGCATTTTAAATTTGTGTTAACTGTATGCATTTTGTGTCAAAGCAACAAGAAATGTGTTAATTGTATAGCCTACAAAGATGGATGTTGTGCTAGCCGTGTTAAGAGTTTAGGAAACTTGTTAAATGTAATGAAAAAACTGTCATAGCGATTGTAAAAAACTGTAATAGTTCAATTGTCTTTGTTACCTTCATGCACAGATCTCAGATCTGCTCATCTGACCTGTTTGGGGAGTCTTCACCTCCAAAAGTCCCCCCTTCTCTTCATGCTCCAAACCCTTCCCTCAGCTAGTATGTCAAAAACCATGGCGCTCACAATTTTACTGAGGTTTTTGAGCTCTTTCTGTACCGTGGTATCACATGAATTACAGTGGTTAGGGTCTGTTTTTTAACCTAACACACAATATTGTTGTAGTCTTATTGTTAATTGTTTTGGATTATGCTTTTCCCAAAAGCAGCTAAATGGTGAATGATGATTATAATAACTTTATAATAAGTGAGGACTTGTGTCTGAACGCTACATCATTCCAGATCGTCCCATAATAAAAAGAAACATGAATAAAACAGGAATGATGATGAGGTTGACGCTAGAACATACTGTAACATGGTAACCTTCTAAAACAGGGAAGATTAACATGTATGATATTTTTGCCTCCTCATTGTCATTCACACTATTTTAATCATTATCCATATTTATGGTAACATTGACATTACGTTTACGGGTTGGAACCTCTTCAATTCTTACTCACAATAAACGTTAAATGAATGCAGATTTTGTCAAGCTTCATAAATATGGGACAAAATATGAAATGCACTGAACAACGTAAATACACTTGATTGAGCTGTTCAATCTAAAGATTCATAATCTTTTTCCAACAAAGAAATTGACAGGTGAATTATACAGCTCAAGAAAATTAATGAATTTTTTGTTTGGGTTATAATTACGTTCGCGTTATCTATTATTACCGATTAGATTCAGATTTGAGCAGTAATAAAGAAACAAATCTCACCACCATTTGAAATAGTCAATAAACACTGAAAGAAAGATTCATACTGCTTTGTTCTTTGCCGATACACTGGTTTCTCCGGAACCCCTTTTTTCCGGAACCCCTTTTCACCCACCAGATGGGGTGGGTGCATGTGCGCGGGCTTGTCTTGGAATGTCTTCGGCTGGAACTTTATTAGGCTCATCCATACTAACACATTATAGATCCTGTATCTAGGCAACTGCAGGTCCTAAACCGTTACCATGACAAGGGCTCAAGAGTGACGTTGCTGGCCCTGTTTGCCTCTTTTTTCTCTGGAATAGGGGTCTATTAAGAGGTGCAGCAATAACTCTACCCCCCCATCTAGACAAAAAACAATCACTCACACTGGCTTCGTCACCCTCTCTGTGGTGGTAGGGGGAGTGGAACTAACAGTCCCACAATAACAGCCCAGAGAGCCAGCCCCTTCCCAACCAACTAGGGACTGCTTCTTTGTGCCCAAACACCAGATACCGGTATACACCAGTGTCTGAATGCCAATAGAGGGGTGAGAGGGAGGGATGCCTACGCTCCGGTCTTAGCGAAAATAGCAAAAGTTTATGATGTTCATCTGAGAGTTTATCAATGCACACTGCACAATAAGACCAGTTTTTTAACAATGGAATTATACAAGTGGTTGATCACCTTTGGGTAAAATTGGGTAAATTGTAATTGGGTAAATTGTAATTGGGGAAGGTTCTGGCTTCAAGAAAAATATTTTTGACCGGTGTCGAATATCACCGTGGTAAAAGTAAAGTTTGACTAAACATGATGATTGTCAGAGATACATCACGCTTCCTGTGTGTTATATGTTTTAGGTTATTATCGATTAATTTAATTTGCACTTAAGTCCTTAAAACATGATTAGGAACAGATAATCAAGACTCGGTTGGAACGTATTAATCTCTCAAAGAATGTTATTTCAAAACGAGAATCAGCCACGCTTCAGTCTCAAATCCACTATCACACGTAAGCCTACATATCCCAACGTTCCCATTGGCGGGAAAAAGCAATTGCGGACGGTGGAAAGACATGCGAGAAGACCTTACTAGCACCTTCTCACAAGCTTCAATTTGCACGCATGCTATACAGCGCTGTGGGTGAGGGAGAACTGGCTGAAAGGGGGATGGGTCGGATAGTATTGTGTACTGAGCAGCAGAGCCCCACTCTTACTGAATACGGTATTGTCATCTGGATTCTATAGTTCACCAAAATACTTTCTCCTGATGTGGGGGTTAGGGTACCACGGTGGGAGGACTCAACGTATTACGCGTTGCGCCTGTCCCAGCCAGAAATAATGTCTTAATGTTCTGGTGCCTTCTTCCATCATTCAGATATATTTCAAATTGTTTCAAGTAAACACAACTGTATTTTTGAGACAATGTCAGTTTAATCTCAGTATAACAATTGAAAGAATATTGCATCAAATACATAAAGAAACTTTACATCAAATATCGCCAAAACTATTAGTAAAACTGTTGTTTATCAACAAAACCAGTGGTACAACAACTGTGTACTCCTACAAATGCATAAAAAGACACATATCCAGCAAAAATGTCTATGTACAGATATAAAACAGAAGTTTGGAAACATTCAACGTTTTATCTGAAAATAATTTAGACTCCAGAATAGTTACTGCGGACATCCTATATTTAGCATCGAAATATATATGGTCCTAATTTGTTTAAAATATATGATTTCCCACTGTCATAGACACATGTAAGGATGCCTGAGTTGTGTTTTCGCTTAGAAATATGCCTATATATATGTTTTTTTAGCTCTCCCCACAGTCCCATGTAACAAAAATCCATTGTCCAGAAATCTTGTAGACTAGGTGGGTCAGAGTGCAACCACTTCGATATCGGTCACTGTAGCCTACACTGACGTACAAAAAACCCAGTGAAGATATTCATTATGAAATAAAAATATCACAATGGCAAACATTTACATTTGCAAAGGATTATGAGCTGTTGTAAAAAATATAGACTAGGACATTTCATAATACAAAACAAAGTAATTGGCTATCACTTCATATCCATAAAACAGTATAGTCTCCTCATTTTCTGCAGTTTGCAAAAAGGATGAATATGTTCTTCAATATTGTGTTTAGTTAAAAGTCAGTGTTACAAAAGGGAATGATGCTTTCATTGATTTCAAATTTCAGAGTGAACTGCAGGTGCAAAAAGGACGTTTAAAAATAGTTTTTCAAAAGACCATAGACCATATTAACGCACAGCCTAGCCACTCCATCCTGAGGGTGAGAAGCAGGTCTACACGTAATTCCTTTTGTCATATTCTCCTCCTGTACCATTCGGTGTGGCCCGTTTGGTCGGGGAATATTTGGCTGAGTAGACCGAATTCCCGTTAGAAGGACAGGAGCAACAGAGCAGCGCGCCCCCAATCAGCAGGAGCGCAGTGGCCGCCCAACCAATATAGAGCGCGGCCCCTATCTCCCTCTTCTTGGACGGGGGCACCTGTGGGTTGTAGAAGTCCGAGATGATGTTATTGGCCATCCAGCAGAGAGGGACTAACACAAACACACCACTGATGATGTAGATAACCCCTCCAGCGTTCACCACACGGGCTTTGACGTTTTCGGCGCGGATGCAGTTGGTGCACTGCGCCCCAGCGATTACCACCATCAGCCCCAACACACCAAACACACACGATATCACGGTGAGAGCTCGCGCCGCCTGCAGGTCGTGCCCCAGCGCAAGAACGGAGTCGTGCACCTTGCACTGCATCTGGCCTGTGCTCTGTACCACACAGGACATCCATAGCCCATCCCAAATGGTCTGAGCCACCACGATATTGGCCTCGATGAACGCCGTCACTTTCCACATGGGCAGCCCGCACGCAACCATCACCAGGAGTGAACCAATAACGCACAGCCCAAGCCCAATGATCTCCAGTCCCGCAGACACCATATTCGCTGTTTTTAACGAATTTTAAATATATAATATGTAGTCCTCCTTTATGTGCGTAAAAACGCGTCTCAGTCTGGATGTTGCGCTTTAGGAAATCTGAGCTTCCGTTAAGAACACCGTCGATTTGTTGGAGACTCCGCACATTACTCTTGCTACCAATAGTCTACAACGGGCTGTCGTTTAATATGTTACTGACTGGCTGTAAAAACAACTGGAAGCATAGAGCTGCTGGACCAAGGATATCTTTTGAGTGGGGAGGGGGCCACCCCACAAACGCCAAAGCTAGTGGAAAACTTTCGCCCAATCAGAAGTCACCGCATCCTCACAGCACCAATAAGGAGGCAGGGAAGAAAGATGAGAATGAACAAAGCAAGCAGAGCGCGTTGTGTGTGTGTCTGAGCCGTTATTCCAAACATGGTTAAGGAGGCTATGTTATTCGGTTGATAGGGTTGGGAACAAACATACAGAACACATGTTGCGCTTATGCAGGCAAGGTTGATAAAACAGACCTTCTAATCAAAGTAGCTTGCATTTCTTGAAAAACAACTTACTGCAGCCTCCTTGGGACCCAAAGGGGTGCACGTTTTTGTTTTTGCCTAGCACTCACACACCTGATTCAAATGTTGCCCTACCACTTACACACTTGATTGATGTAATCAACATATCATCAAGTCTTTCGTTTGAATCAGGTGTGTGAGCGCTTGGGCAAAGTGCAGGATTGGGAAACAGTGATTACTGAAAAACGTACAAACCCTTTCCCGGGAGGGTTTTTTTATGAAACAGGCTACTTGGTGTGCAGGAGCCTAATAAACTAAATTACAATTTATTATTAATTACTTATTTTAAAATAAAATCCAAATAATATCCCACTCTGCATTACAGTAAGCAATGTTGCACTTTGGCAAAGCTTGCAATCACAGTGTTACTTCCTACATAATCAGTAGGGCCTACTACTAGGCTAAAAAATAGTATGTTAGGGAAAATAAATGTTTCATCCTGTAAACTCCCGTATTAATTTGTAACGATAAAAGCGTGTATAGACCATTGGGCTGAAAGCAGACATCTAAATCTGACAACTTCCATCAACAACGACCGCTTCGTATAGAAACTGTTAAGCATGTCTGCCATCTTGGATCAAAAACTTCCTTCGTACATTGGTCCGCTTCCACCTTGGCTGGAGCAACAATGGCTCCAGTGGCACTGACTCCCCACCCGTAAAAACAGACAAACGGGCATCATGGGAGAAGGGCGGAACATTGGAGCGGTTTCCGGAATCCCTTTCCTGTTCTGGGATAGAAAGAAGAGCGAAAATACTTCAGTTTCTTTTCATTTCATACGTTACACACAGGTAAGGTTTCAAATGGTTGTATTTTAATGTTTGTCCACCGAACGAGTCTGATTAATAGAGAAAATTATACGTTTGCGCAAGATCAGAGAGTTGAAAGTTGGAAACATGACACCCCTCAGAAAGCAACTGGTGCATACCTAAGTTTGACATGAAACAATTATTTGAAAATATATTGAATTGATATGTTTATCTCTTATTAAAGATGAACCATATGCAATTAAGGCTACCTACAACATTCCTTCTTAAATTCGTCCTGTTATAGAATATTCAGATTTGTTTACAATATGCCAATCTTTCCCAAACAGGGTGTGGACATCAAAAGTGTTTTAGTCTTGCGGTATAGGGCCTACATAACACACCGACAAATATTTTTCAATACACAAATCCTGTCATTCACGGATGGATATTAAAAATATACAAAAACCCAAAATGTATAAGTATATATTTTAAAAGTTTGCAGGATGCAATCTCTTAAGTTTAATTTGGTTTTCTACGGTCCACATTGGGGACAAAATGAAATAATGCAGTGTAGTTAGAATAGAATTGTAGGGCAACTACCATATAATACTAATTTGAATAACAACAAATAATTAACAGGATAAACAGTTAGTAGATTGTAAAACCACTTCGGTGTGGAACTTCTACTGTACAACTACCAATATAACGGTTAAATAGAAGTACCAAGTATCTTTCTTAATTTTGAAATAACAAAAGACTCACAAAAATAACCACAATGAATGAAATGATAAATTATATGACAATATAAATAAAAACACACTATTTCTGTAGATTATATTATGCCTGTATATAAATGTAGTAAATGAAGTATTTGACTATTATCAAAACTTCAATAGAGAATAAATGTAAGATTCAAGCAAAAAAAAATAAAAAATGAACAGATTATATTACAAATTACTGGTCCAGATTAATGTGTATGCACATGATATCACAAACAATTGGAGATGACCATTTTAAATTGTTCATCCTCTACTGGCTATGAAATGTTTTGCCTATAAATGGTCAGTTCTGATTGTGGGCCAAAATAAAAGGCGTCACTTAAATTAAGGATTTCCTTCAGGAATAAATGTAACTATGTGCATGTATGCCTCCGTTTGGATTTTGTCTGTGATTATACATGTACAGTTGACTGTGAACAAACAATGTTTTCTTGTACTGGTATTATTCCAATTCCTTGAGACTGAAATAACATTTACTGTTGACCCCTGACTGTTCAGCACGTTCACATAAAATAATTGTAATGTTTAGAAAAGTCCACAATAACAGTAGGAAAAAATAATCAGTATTCTCATTGTGTGTCTCTGTGAGCTAAGAGATGGCGACGGGCCACTATAGAATAGCAATCATCCATCTTGGCTCATATCTTTTTCACTTAAAAAGTATGGCAAACAAAGAACATGGATTTTAAATTTAAACAAACCTTGTTTTTGCTGTTTACACTGAATATATTGCTAATAAAATAAATTATGCAATGTTTTGTAACATAATGATTAATATATTTTTTTTCTGACAATTTTTCCCAAAACTGTTTATATCTAGGCTACTCAAAATGAAAAAAAGCTAGAAATAATGGGGTGTCTGCTATGTTATGACACCTTGAGTAAAGAATTACGATTGTGATTATTGAACTACATACAGTAAAATAAGTGAATCAGTGCCAATTAACAGAAATGGGTAACCTAATATTTTTATAGGTCCTTAAAATGATTGAATGACCATTGAAGTTTAGATTCTCAGCTGGCTTGACAGATGCTTTTTTTAGTGAGGTGTTTTCCATCACAACATTTATGCAGGCGTAAAAGAGCTGTCAATCTCTAGTCTTGATTATAAGCTGCAGGTTTGCCTTTGGAGTCTGCTATAGGTGTAGTCAACGCATGCTAAGGGGCAAAGTGGTGTCAACGAAAGTCAAGTGCACCATTATAAGGCTGAAGGACTACAAAACAAAACCTTTTATAAGGATTAGTAAAACTGACAAACTATTTTTTTATGTCCTTGGGCGATGAAAGTATTTGCCCAGTAACAGAATTAACTTTGTGGTTCTCACAATTTGTCCCAATTTTACACAGTTCACTAGTCAGAAATTTGTGTGACGTGTTGGTTCCAAATGCATATAAATGCTTCTCCCAATTTTACACAGTTTTTCTCCCTTCCCAATTCCATGATATCCAGTCTTCCCCTACGGCCTCTGAGGCACATCTCTCTTAGCCATTCTTCTTCTTAATCACACCACTTGCTCAGCCAGCACTTACGCATTTGGAGGAAAACTAATTTAATGGCCAGCAAGCACAACTGAACTTGCAGATACCCAAAATATCACAAGTAGTTTGGATAGAACTTTACCACCCAACAATTAGCTTGCATGGCTATGAGCTTTAATCTTCTCGGCTGTCCTTTGACATGGACTGCTGTAAATGTTCTGGGCAGGCAACTGAAGGGTTTGCCCAGAACAAACCCTTCAGTTGCAACATGGCTCAATCGTGAGGGTGTTGGACCCCCCCCCCCCCCCCCCCCCCCCCATAGTTGTGCCATAGGAAGGCCAATGTGCGTAGTGAAACTTAATTTTATGATTGTGTTGCCTTGCCATCAAACCCTTCAGTTGCCTGGTTATTTCCTCTTTGGTCATGATCATCATAAATCGGCCACCCTGTGCTTCAAACTCTTTGTGTTAACAGCCCTGCTGGTTTCCGTCAGCTTGAAAGGCCTTCTCATTCAATCCATTGTTGTGTATTTACTTCTCATGGCCCAGATCATGGAGACCTCCTGAAACAGAGTATAACAACTTTATTATTGTTGCCCACCAGCACATACTAACCCCCAAATGACCACTTTATTACAGTCAAGCCTTCTCCCCCGACCCCACCCACACTCCTTTGTGTGTACAAGTGATTTCTAACTTCTATTTCATTATGTTACTATATCAGGCTTAAAACCATGTTATTTTGATTTTGATTTGGAAAAGCTTTTGATCACCTCAGAATTATTGCAGAAGTGCATCAGTATCTCTGCCAAGCCCATTCTGACTTTTCCTTTTTGTTTTTTCAAAAAGCACATTCACATTTTCAGCATCTACCTGAGAACTATTAGGGTTAACTTCATTGGTCAGGGATGGAAAGATTTTTTTTTTTTTTACTGCTGCGCCATTCTGGAGACCCTGTAAGGAATTTGGTTAAAATATTGTTTGATTTATATTTTCCGTTCACTGCCAGTCACAGAATCGCTCATCAATGTGGAGCTTTGTTGCCATTTCAGTGAGAGGTTTTTAACTAAGACACTAAAATAATAGAATACATTTAATGGTTAGGATAGTTAAAAACAGTAGTTTTCACAACTGTAGTGACGCAATTTCATAGATGACCTCAATTAGCTATTACAGGCTCCCATCCCCTCTAAGTGATTCACGAGAGTGTGGTAAAACAAACGAATCCCTGGTGTTGCTACCTAATTTTATTTTATAGAAAGTTAAGGTGACTAGCTTCACTGCCACTACAGCTCCTTGTGGCTTTAATCCATCTGAAAAAAAGTGTACATTTTACATTCCAGTACACTGGCTTAACTAAAGTGGCATTTTTCCTTCTTTACCAAACCGTTTAATCTCCCTCAGGTCTAGCCTTCTGTGTTAAACTGTGTGTGTGTTTGTGTACATGTTTGGTGTGTGTGTGTGTGGTCAGGTGTTTGTAGCAGCTCACAGAAACCTGTCCGATTAAATGGGTGTTAATAAGTGGGTATAATAGCAGCTTGCCCCCTGCCTGTATCTCCTGTAGTGTTGCCTTTCTGTTTTTACTACCGCAGTCATGGAACAGCTTAATTGGTCTAATGCTTGTTCCCACAGATGATTTCCACAAATGACACTTGGTGTGAATGTCTATGAAGGAAACATTTGGTTCAGAGAGATAAGAGCTTGTTTCAGTTCAGAAATATTACACATACCACCAAATTATCAGAAATGCAATAACTGCAATGTAACTTTCTACAGTTTGAAGGCCCCACAATTTAGATGAAGTCTGTGGTCTTGGCTGAGGGCCAGCGCACGTTTCCCTCTCCTATCCCAGATGATTGGTGATCCATAGGAAACCCCTCAGGAACCTGCGTGATAAACAGCCATTGTTCTCCTGAGAGCATAATGAAACAGAGAGGGATATCTGGCCATGCCGCCTGCTGCGGAGAAAGGAGGTCCTTTAACATTTTGGGATACTTCCATCTTTATCACTCTTTAATGGATGCCAAACAATATTCAAGTGTCAGATGCGGACACGCTTTTTACAATTATTTGGTTATGTTCCTTTTGTTGTTCTCTAATCTGGCGAGTTCACGGAAAACACATTCTCACTTACTGCAGAGACCCGGGAAATGGTTACACAGGGGATGAATGAGACAATTGGAAGTTGGGGGGAGGGGGGGGGGGGGGGTCAGGCAACCATAATTACAAATGTAGCCAACAAACACAATGCGTCTGGACACCTGTTTAATGCCCCATCTGAAAGGCAGAGACCTGTGTAGGGCAACGTCCCCTTTCCAACAGGACGGCCTGGTCACACCCATTTCACCTTGTCGAGAGACTCTTGTGAAGAATGGTTCTCTGGTTATAGGTGCCGACCAGCAGCAGTGACCATGTCTCAGTCTGGAGAGAAAGGGAAGGTGAGTGTGCCGCTTTAACACGCATTTTAACACCTTTACACAGCTGCTTTAGTGGGTTTTAACATGTCAAACAAATAAAAGGCAGGTCTAAAAGCTTCTTATGTAAAAGCACAGCTGGAAATGTCAGTCTGTTGACTAACTTAAAGTCCATTGCCAGTGGATCTAAGGGATTTCATTTAATCAAGTGTTGTGTTTCTCAGTTTCCAGAGGCGGCGGGATATGTGGGGTTTGCCAACCTCCCAAACCAGGTGCACAGGAAGTCAGTGAAGAAGGGGTTTGAGTTCACCCTCATGGTCGTTGGTTAGTGTGACTTAATATGTTGATTCCGTTCATGTACACATTATTATTATTTGTTCAGTAGTCATTAGAAGTCAGTTACACTATGTTCACCTTGTAGATGTATAAATTGCAGAGTGATTAGGCCCTGTCTGTTATTCTGCAGGAGAGTCTGGTTTGGGCAAGTCTACGCTGATCAACAGCCTGTTTCTGACAGACCTCTACCCAGAGAGATACATCCCTGGGGCTGCAGGTACACACACACACACACATACACACACACTTAGCGACCGAAATGGGGACACCAAAGATAATTGCCCCAACTTTTACTAATCCTAACCCTTATCCTAACCTCTACCTAAACTTTACCTTATCTTAACACTTAACCCTTACCGTACACCTCATCTGTAATGTCTAAACGTAATTTTAACCCTAGCCCCAACTGTAACATTTGCCCTAAACCTAAACACTTTCGTCTTGATGCAACCACAGTTTGAGGAAATGTTTCCCTATTAGAATTACAAACCTTATACCAGAAAGAGGAAATACGTTTTCAGTGACGAATTTATCGTCGCCAATGCTAAACATCTTGAAATACTAACATAGTGCTGAGATTGATTTTACACCCCACCAATCATCTCAAATAGATGCACACATCAACAAAACTGGAAAGCGCGCGCTCACACAAACACTCATTCACACACCCCTTCACTGACTCACTGACAGTAATAATGAAGACATGTCTCTTCTGTCTCCGGCATAGTATTGCCTTGAGTGGAATGTTAGGAATGTTTATTTTGTATTAGTCTTTAAAAAGCCCATAGTCTCCTTATGACTTGGATTATTGGCCAGTCTGAAAAACAAACTCTAGTTCCAACCGCTTCTGTGTTCCTAGTCCTGAAGCAGTGAGATTTAAGCAGCATGGTGATGGCTTCAGCATTAGTCTCGCATTGAATGAACCTCTGCCGTATTGCTTACACCTGTCCAGTATTTTAATATCTGCAGAGTTAGGGCCTGCCTGGGTTTGCTTTTAGAACTAGGATATTGTGTCCCGAGGCTTAGCTTAGGCAGACTTTAGTTATTTAAGCTCTGGAGTCACAAGGAGCAGAAGCTTTGATGTGAAAAGTAATGAAACAGTGTATTATTAAGCTGCCCCCCTCCAGGATCCCTTTCTAAGCTTGACCCAGTGTATTACACCGTCACACGTTCTCTCCGCTGCTCTCTGACCGTAGAGAAGATCGAGAGGACGGTGCAGATAGAAGCCAGTACGGTGGAGATTGAGGAGAGAGGAGTGAAGCTCCGCCTTACCGTGGTCGACACCCCCGGATATGGAGATGCCATCAACAGCCAGGACTGGTGTGTGTCTGTCTGTGTGTGTCGGTTTCTGTGTGTGTGTGTGTGTGTTAGATCTGTTTCCTGTCATGAGTCCCCTCTCCGCTTCTTGACCCTCCTGTATTCCCATCCTCTTTCACTCCCACTCTCAACCCCCCCCCCCCCACCTCACCTCCCCATCTTTCACTCTCTCTCATTAGTTTCCTCATGCTCCATCGCTGTATTTGTGTTTGTGTGCATACAAGGCAAACTTACTTGGTAGCGAGTAAACATTTCTTTATTTCTGTATTCTGTATTCTGTATTCATTCATTCATGTGGATTAGCCGCAGGGTTCTGTGGCAGGTGAACTGTTGGCCAACACTGTCTGAGATTATTTAATTTTTAAATCAAATATGGGTCTCTTGCTTCGTGGTGGCTTAGGCGCCTGTGAGCTCAATTGAGGATTTTGGTCTAAATGTCCTGGCTGAGCGAGCAGCCAAATAAGAACCAGAACAGCGCTTTGGAAGACACATCTTGACATCGACTGTCCCCTGATAGTTGTTGTGATGAAGCAGGTCCTTGATCGCACATCAAATAACACAACATTGGCGAGAAAAATGGGGTACACATTTAGAATTTTTAAAATGACATAGTACAACATTTCCTGGACATGTTTGTCTTGTTCTCGTCAATTTGCAATCAGTAGCAAGAAATCATGGAATGTATCTCTAATTAGAAATGTACACAAACCAACTCCCACCACATGCGCATATCTGTCTTTTTGTTATCCATTTAGAAATATGCTGGATGATGGCAGGAGCTCAAACCCCTCCCTCCCTCCCCTCACTCATCCCTTTTCCTCTTCTCCCTTTCTGTCTGTCCCCCTCCATCCCTCTCATCCTCTTCCCTGCCTCTATCCTCCCCTCCATCTCAGCTCAATTTCCTGTTGATGGTCCTGATCTGCCTGCCTGTGTCCGGGCCTGTGTCCGGGCCTGTGTCCGGGCCTGTGTCCGGGCCTGTGTCCGGGCCTGTGTCCGGGCCCCCGATGTTCTTTGGTAGGGCAGCTTTAGGCACCCTGCTAATGACCATGTGACCACGCCTGGTGGCCCTACAGGAAGTCATCAGAGAAAACGTGTCACATGGGACAGTTAATAGACAACATCTGAATAGCCTGAAACGTCTTTGTTTTATGGTGTCTTCCCTGATGCCCTGTCTTCTCCCTGGCTTTTTTAGTCAATGCAGAGGAAGTATAGCTTGGCCACCTGCTGTCCATAATGACGAAGGCTTTTGAGATGTGTTATGTGTGTTATATTTTCAAGAATCTGAAGTGTATTTCTGGAGAGGGTTTTTATTACAGGCCATGTGTCTGGTTGGATGTGACGTGTGTGTTCCTGTTCTGTTTCTCCTCAGCTTTAAAACAATCATCCAGTACATTGATAACCAGTTTGAGCGCTACCTCCATGATGAGAGTGGTCTGAACCGCAGACACATCGTAGACAACCGGGTCCATTGCTGCTTCTACTTCATCTCCCCATTTGGTCATGGGTAGGCACGCACGCACGCACGCACGCACATGCACGTTTCTATTTGATCCCATTACTTAGATTAGGTGATGGGGAAATAACAACTACATCTATTTAATTTGGCTACAGTAATTTCTGTCCCTCTTTATTTCTACCTGTCCTGGTATCTGTCCAGTCTGAAGCCTCTGGATGTGGAGTTTATGAAGGCAATCCATAGCAAGGTCAACATTGTCCCTGTCATCGCCAAGGCTGATACACTCACCTTGAAAGAAAGAGACCGCCTTAAGAGGAGGGTGAGCATGACCCACAGACAACCATGTACACACACAAACATATACACACACCCAAAACCATATACACACACAAACATATACACACACCCAAAACCATATACACAAACCCAAAACCATATACACAAACCCAAAACCATATACACACACAAACATATACACACACAAACATATACACACACAAACATATACATAAACCCAAAACCATATACACACACAACTGTAGGCGACAAGGTGGAGACAAAAGTTCTGTTTTTCCGACTGAACAATATTTGTGTAGAACTAAAATGAACTATTCATCTACCTGAATAAATCTTGTTGTGTATCATTACAGATGTAGGGTTGTCAAGTTTGATAGCAGACGTATTGTGCTCATATTTTTACCATAGACTATTAGGCTACATTGCACCAAATTAACAGTCTAAGTGTGCAGGGCCCCTTTGACCCACCCCACCTCGTGTGTCTGCTCTACTGAGTAAGCTAAAGGTTCAGGTGTGTTGGTGACATAATACCCATAATCACACCGCTTTGATGAGCCAGGTGCCTCTTCACACCTACCTCTGAAGCAAACAAACAAGAAGAAAACCCCACATGACGAGACATGTGCAGAAGATGCCTACAGGGGAGGGTCAGGGGAGCGATGATTGATTGGTTGATTGATTAAATTGATTAAGCCAATCCGGGCACTGAGACTTTCTCCTGGCCTCTGTCGTTTATTACATGGGCCAGGTTGGAAGGTTCATATTTGTGTAGAGGTGTCTGGGAATGACATTAGTGGCTGCATCAGCATCACTAGTTGTTCTGTGTTGTTTGTGTTCAGAGCCATGTGGTTCTGTCATTAGAAAGGACATTCTACAATAATAGCGTTTGGATCAGCATGTTGGCTCTGAGGCAACTATGCAAGTCGGACGTCCGTGATTTTGTATGAATAGGCATCAGCGTTTGTTTGTGTGTGAGTACTCATCAGTGTGTATGTTTGTTTGTGTGTGAGTACTCATCAGTGTGTATGTTTGTGTGTGAGTACTCATCAGTGTGTATGTTTGTGTGTGTGCATGTTAGAAACATGAATACAGGGGTTCTACTTGTCCAGAACTCCTGCCCCTTCTCCCATCCACTCTCGAACGTTTTATCATTTTATTATTATAAATATATTGAAGTGAATAAAACTTAAGCATCTGAGACTACATTTAAACTAATATTTCCTTTTACTTACCTTTTTTTATTTAGCTAAATAATGTCATAATTTATCATCAGTCATGTTGCATGTGAGATTGAAGGGTTGGTCCACCTAGCTATGATAACACCGGATTGGACGTGTGTGTGTGTGTGTTTGATAATGTGGCTGGAGAGTAGCACATTTTTAGAAGTGCAGAGAGAGGAAAGATCAAGATTAAATGTAGGCAGAGAGAGGGGTAGGGACATTTTGGTATTTGTTTGTTCTTTTATATGACTTTATCGCACACACACAAGGAAGATGGACAGAGAGAGGAATGAAGAGAGAAAGACAGAGGAGGTAGAAAGGGAAAAGAGAGAGAAAAATAGGAAGAGAAATACGCAAACCGTGTCTGGGTCACTGTCTTCTCCCTCCTGCCAGATGTTTCCTACTGGCGCAGGCACTAGTGTCTGGGTGCACACTTCCTGTGTTCTGTTGTCTGGTCTGACATCACACAGACACATGCACCCTCATCCAAGCCTTTGTGTAACTGTAGCCAGGTTACGCTTTGGCCTCCCTTTCATCTCACGGGCCCAGTAACACACATATATACATACACACACAGACCAGGAGAGGTGTGTTGAGCTGATATCGCCCATGTAGGGCAGAGCAGAATGAGGCTGTGTAAATAGGATGTCCTGCTTCTGTGATATCACTCCCCATCTCTCCTCCTCCACCCGGCCCACGCAACAATGGCTCTGATGATGATTTGGATGTTTTCGTTTCTGCTCCTTTTGATTCCGTATGTTTGACTTACACTTTTCTCAGCTGTCACTCTGGGATCAAACGGTGCCTTTCTTTCAGTTGTCGGAGAGCTAGCAACCAGATCAGACTGGCCTGTGATTGTGTGTGTGATCCAGGCCTGTAAACATGTCGAGACCAGATTAAAAAAACATTACAAACCGGTCCTCACATGGTTCTTGGCTGGTACTTGTTAGTGTCCAACTGGTGTCCTCTGCTCTGTTCGTTTAGCTTTTACACTAACCAGTCTGTGTGAGCTGTCTCCTTAGCTGTTCTCAAACCAGCCTGTGTGAGCTGTCGCCTTAGCTGTACTCAAACCAGTCTGTGTGAGCTGTCTCCTTAGCTGTACTCAAACCAGCCTGTGTGAGTTGTCGCCTTAGCTGTACTCAAACCAGCCTGTGTGAGCTGTCGCCTTAGCTGTACTCTAACCAGCCTGTGTGAGCTGTCTCCTTAGCTGTACTCTAACCAGCCTGTGTGAGCTGTCTCCTTAGCTGTACTCTAACCAGCCTGTGTGAGCTGTCTCCTTAGCTGTACTCTAACCAGCCTGTGTGAGCTGTCTCCTTAGCTCCTGGCAGCTTGAGCCACTCCCTCCTCCTTCTCCCCCTCCCTAATCCCTGTACAGGTCAGATCCAGCTCTAGCTGGTATTGGATGTTCAGTCCTAGACCTCCCACCAGGTTCTTTTAGACCCCAGACACAGTGCTTTTTCCCCTGTGGGGAAACCTCTGCCTGGCCTGTTTGGACCTAGAGAAGGGCCTGCCTTGCAGTGAGGGCTGGAACAGCTGTCTGAGCTGTGTGCCAGTGGACCCTGGCATAATCTACACCTGCTTTTGTGAGAGGTCTGGACAGAGCTGGTTCTGGTCTGGACAGAGCTGGTTCTACAGAGGCAGTCTGTATGACGGCAGACTCAGTCACTGGAAGGCTGCTTTGTGGGAAACTCAGACTGTGTGGTTGAGTAAGTGCTTGTTAAAGAAAACTCACAGAATCCTTCTTTTAAGCTGAGCAAAATTCAAACAATGGATGGATGTTTTACATTATGATCATTTGCTGTAAACAAAAGATACATGTTAGGTAGCTGTACCCAGTTTGTTTGAGGTTATTGTCGGCCTCGGGGGGGTTGATAATATCTCACACTCTTTCCTGTCCAACTGTCTAACACTGTTTGTCTGTTTTTCTTACTCCACTTAGGATTCCCTTAACTGTCAGTTACCAAACAGTTTGGATGAACAGAATACAGTGGGGAGAACAAGTATTTGATAACCTGCAAAATCTGCAGTGTTTCCCTACTTACAAAGCATGTAGAAGTCTGTAATTTTTATCGTAGGTACTCTTCAACTGTTAGTGATGGAATCTAAAACAAAAATCCAGAAAATCACTTTATGATTTTTAAGTAATTAATTAGAATTTTATCGCATGACATAAGTATTTGATTAATCAGAAAAGCAGATCTTAATATTTGTTACCGAAACCTTTGTTTGCAAAGGATCATACGTTTCCTGTAGTTCTTAACCAGGTTTGCACACACTGCAGCAGGGATTTTGGCCCACTCCTCCATACAGACCTTCTCCAGATCTTTCAGGTTTCAGGGCTGTCACTGGGCAATACAGACTTTCAGCTCCCTCCAAAGATCTTCAATTGGGTTCAGGCCTGGAGACTGGCTAGGCCACTTCAGGACCTTGAGATGCTTCTTACGGAGGAACTCCTTAGTTACCCTGGCTGTGTGTTTCGGGTCGTTGACATGCTGGAAGACCCAGCCACGACCCATCTTCAATGCTCTTACTGAGGGAAGGTCTGCATGGCCCTATCCATCGTCCCCTCAATACGGTGTAGTCATCCTGTCCCCTTTGCAGAGAAGCATCCCCAAAGAATGATGTTTCCACCTCCATGCTTCATGGTTGGGATGGTGTTCTTGGGGTTGTACTCATCCATCTTCTTCCTCCAAACACAGCGAGTGGAGTTTAGACCAGAAAGCTGTATTTTTGTCTCATCAGACCACATGACCTTCTCCCATTCCTCCTCTGGATCATCCAGATGGTCATTGGCAAACTTCAGGCGGGCCTGGACATGTGCTGGCTTGAGCAGGGAGACCTTTCGTGCACTGCAGGATTTTAATCCATGACGGCGTAGTGTGTTTCTGATGGTTTTCTTTGAGACTGTGGTCCCAGCTCTCTTCAGGTCATTGACCAGGTCCTGCCGTGCAGTTCTGGGCTGATCCCTCACCTTACTCATGATCATTGATGCCCCATTAGGTGAGATCTTGGATGGAGCCCCAGACCGAGGGAGATTGACCGTCATCTTGAACTTCTTCCATTTTCTAATAATTGCGCCTACAGTTGTTGCCTTCTCACCAGGCTGCTTGCCTATTGTCATGTAGCCCATCCCAGCCTTGTGCAGGTCTACAATTTTATCCCTGATGTCCTTATACAGCTCTCTGGTCTTGGCCATTGTGGAGAGGTTGGAGTCTGTTTGATTGAGTGTGTGGACAGGTGTCTTTTATACAGGTAACGAGTTCAAACAGGTGCAGTTAATACAGGTAATGAGTGGAGAACAGGAGGGCTTCTTAAAGAAAAACTAACAGGACTGTGAGAGCCGGAATTCTTACTTGTTGGTAGGTGATCAAATACTTATGTCATGCAATAAAATGCAAAATAATTATTAAAAATCATACAATGTGATTTTCTGGATTTTTGTTTTAGATTCCGTCTCTCACAGTTAAAGTGTACCTATGATAAATATTCCAGACCTCTACATGTTTTGTAAGTAGGAAAACCTGCAAAATTGGCAGTGTATCAAATACTTGTTCTCCCCACTGTGCCTGTACAAACACGCACGCTAACACAACAACCACAGATAATTTGACAAAAATCCAGACCCCCACCACTGTCGCGCCAATTAGATGGCCATGCCCCCAGGCCTATGAGTACACACCATTTAAACATGCCTGCTCTAATTGACCGTCTCTATCATCCTAATGGTGATGAGTTCCTGAATAATTAAGTGTAGACAGGATATGGAGGGCTATCAGAGGTCCCTATTTAGCCTTAGCATCTCCAATCCCAGTTAGCAGGGGATGTAATAAGGATGGCGATGTTAATGTAACACAAGGACCCTATGTTCAGGGGACATCCTAGATAATTCTAGCAAGTTCTTTTGTAAGCATTAATTTAAGTGGATAAATGCAATCTTTTCATCTTCTTGCCTAGATAATTTTGTGACGCTTAATGTCTCTCTGTAACCGTACATTGTGTGTTACATTCTGAATGCTTATTCATTGACAAGAGAAAACAGCATCACACTTGTAAAAGTATCCCGACCTCTGACCAATGACAAACAACAGATGGTACACTGATACTTTTCTGTTGAATATTTTATTTAAAAAACTAACAGTTACAATAAATGATTGTAAGGGGACATTTGTTATAGCCACCTTTCACTGCAGTAACAGATAGGTATTTTCGTAAGTATATACCAGCTTTGAACACAGTTCCACTAGAAAGGGCCAGTGATGTATTTTAAAGACACTCGATTACATACTTTGGTAAGTCAGTAATTAGAGGGTAAGCCTACATTATTTAATTATTTGTATGATAATTCTAATACATTTATGTGGTTTCTTTTCTAAAATGGTAGGCTGTTGTGTTACAAAGTACAAAATCCTGAAGTACAAAATAAATAATCGAATGCAAGCCTGCACCCGACACCAGAAAAAGACTACTGTAGGTTTCATCATTTGAGTTACAAATTATTTCTACTTTAAAATGCTATAGGATTTGCCCTACTGGTTTTGTTTGTTGGTCACTTACAACTAAATTCCAGAAGTTTTATCATTTAGTTCAATAACCCAAAATATTTGAGGGAACATTGGTCTCATCTGACCACTTGAGTGATTACTTCTTTCACCCTCAAATACACAACAGCTCAAAAGTTTGCATACCCTTGGAGAATTGGTATTATATGTACCATTTGTCCCAAAATACGAGTGAGCAGGCAAAACACGTCTTTTATTTCTTATGGGATTCACATTCCACTGTATGTCACAACAGACTGCACTATGTGCAGTCTTTTGTAATAGTTGTCTATGAGGCCCAGAATTCTTGCAGGTGGTATAGCTGCCCATTCATCTTGGCAAAATGCCTCCAGGTCATGCAAAGTCTTTGGTCGTCTTGCATGAACTGCACGTTTGAGATTCTACCCCGAGTGGCTCGATGATATTAAGGTCAGGAGTCTGTGATGACCACCCCAGAACCTTCACCTTTTTCTGCTGTAACCACTGGAGGGTCAACTTGGCCTTGTGCTTAGGGTCAATGTCGTGCTGGAAAGTCCAACAGTCCCATGCGTTGCTTTCGTGCAGAAGAATGCACATTTTCTGCCAATACTTTCTGATAACATGCTGCATTCATCTTGCCATCAATTATCACATGATTCCCTGAGCCTTTAGAGGCACACACCCCCAAAACATCAGTGAGCCACCACCATGCTTCACAGTGGGGATAGTATTCTGTTCACTATAGGCCTTGTTGACCCCTCTCCAAACATAGAGCTTATGGTTGTGACCATGAAGCTCTAATTTGGTCTGGTCACTCCAAATTAGGGTGCCTGAAGCTGTGAGGCGTGTCAAGCTGTTGTTGGGCATATTGTAACCAGGCTTTTTTGTGGCATTGGCACAGTAAAGGCTTCTTTCTGGCAATTCGACAATGCAGCTAACTTTTTTTTCAAGTATCGTCGTATTGTGTTACATGAAACATCCACACTGTGTTTTTCCAGAGCAGCCTGTATTTACCTGTGGGTTTTTGTTTGTATCCCGAATAATTCTTCTGGCAGTTTTTGCTGAAATCTTTCTTGGTCTACCTGACATTGGCTTGGTATCTAGAGATCCCTGAATTTTTCACTTCTTAATAAATGATTGAACAGTACTGACTGGCTTTTGCAAGGCTTTTGATATCTTTTTCCATCTTTGTAAAGTTCCATAACCTTGTTATACAGGTCTTTTGACTCCCCATGGCTCAGTATCTAGCCTGCTCAGTGCGTCCACTTGACAGCTAACAAACACATTGACTATTTATGCACAGACACTAATTGCAATTTAAAAAGCCATAGTTGTGAGCGATTTACCCTAATTGCTATTTTCACCTGTGTGTGTCACGTGTGTGTGTGTGTGTGTGTGTGTGTAACAAGGCCAAACAATCAAGGGTATGTAAACTTTTGATCAGGGCCATTTGATTTATTTTATGTTATCATTATGATTTAAAAAGAAGCCAAACAACTATGTGATAATAAATAGCTTAATATGATCACTATCCTTTTTGCATGATCAGGCATATTTTCAAAATCAATGCCAATATTTCACAATTTCTGCCAGGGTATACAAACTTGTGAGCACAACTGTATGAAGAGCTCTTGGTGTGATTGACCTGTGAACCATTACTCTACGAGCAGCCACTGAAATCTGTAGCTACTTCACATTGTAAAATTTTTAGGGACAGCCTGTACTCAGTCAAGTGTGCGTGGTGTGATGCAGCTTCCACTTCCTGATTATTGATACAACTGTCCTCACAGGGATAACCAAACACTTATTGTTATTTTGTACGCTTTTCCTAATTCATACAACTTTATCTCTAACTTCTGTAGAATTTTTTTTATTCCGAAAATGTGACGGCAGTTGTAATGGTTCATAGTTCAATAGTTAAGTAACTGGTTAAGTAATTGTGTCTTGTTAGGGCAATTTTTGTCTGTGCAAACTGAGACCTGTGCATGGGTTTTAGGCTTATACAAGCAAAATATTTCAGTTGAAAATGTTCTTACAAAAATCTCTCAACATGAAACCAATGCCACCTTACATTAATTGACTTTGAGTTAGAGTGTTTTAAAATAAACGTTATAATAAATAAATGTTCCATTTGTAATTCAGTGAAACGGAGTCTGAATGCTTCTGCTCAGGAGTACTTTATCTTGGCTCTACTTGTTATCCTTTTTTGATTCCTGGTTTAATCAGATATGTCATTTGGTTTAAACTAGGCTAGTATAGTACTTTCCTACTTCACCATGCCAGAGTCGTTGAGTACCAGTCCTTCCGTTGAGGCCAGAGGGTGCAGCCAGGTTGCTGCCAGTAAAAACCCTTTGCTCTAGAATGATTAATGACTGGAGTGTTTTTCCCCCCTGATATTTATTTGTTTATTTGTTTTTTGCTGGCCACTTCAGCATTTTTACACGGTTTGTCCGTCAATTAAATGTGTCCCTCTCCCTTCAGCCACAGTCCTGCTCTTTCTGTATTATTAGGGGGAAACAGCTTGTAGAGAACAATATAAGTTTCCTGCAATGTGTCAAGACTATTACACCAACAAGAAGTAGCCTGACGCCATACCCAATATGAGCTTAGAAGCCTCTGAAAAACCCATGCTCTTGCACTCTCTCCAGGTCTCTCTTTTATCCTTACTTTTTATCCCTTGATGTTTCTTTGTTATCCCCTCTTCACCTCTCCCTCTTCATTCTTTCTGATGCCACTTTTCCTGGCTGACATTGCTGTGGTCTGTAACTGTAAGTAGCCCCGAGCAGGATATATACTGGAGAGTTTATCCTCTGTGTCTATGACCCTCCAGTCATATCCTGTGTGGGCCTTTACCCATAATCCACTTCAAAACTGCTTCTCTAGCACAGGAGCTGGTTTATACCGGATCTTGTCTGGGACAAAGCTACTGAAGCAAAGTACACAAAGTCACAATGCAGAATTCCTGCCTATCCCTATCAGCTTTATTGTATTCATCCTTTAGGGGGGAGACATGTAAATGGAAAAGTGAACACAAATGACTGGAGCACTTGACTAGGTATTTTACTGTAAATGCTATAGGTGGTTTAACACTCTGATAGGTGGCCACTGTGGTTTGAAAGGAGGCAGAGGTCAGACAATACTGAAGAGCTCTGAAGGAGTTCAGTTCTCACAGAGAGCCGGGGGCAGAACCAATTGTTCAGCCATCTTCCCTTATTTCTCCCCCTCTAATCTTGTTCTGGCGGAAGGCAGTTTGGTTGCGTAGCTGCCATATTTCACCCAGGCCATGGCCTGCTGTGCTGTCTCAGCTTTCCCGCCATTGTCTTGCTCATGTGGACTCCCAGGCATTCTCAATCCTCCATGCCTGGCTCCTGCTGTGTGAACCAGCTGGACTACAGCCCCACATGGATACTTGTGGCTTTGCGTAGTGCTGCATCTCCGTCTCCAGTCTGATAGCTTAGCTTGCTGCTACGGGACAGTTAGACAGTCATATAAAGCAGCTGGCTTAGCATAGCATTAGCCTTGAACACCAGCCATTAGCACGTAGTTAGCCAAAGACTTAGTATTCCCCATCCAAGCCATGCAACATTTCTCTTTTCACCCTCTGAGATTTTTACATTTCATTTCACACACAAACAGATGTGTGTGTTTGTCCCCATTTATGTTGTCACTGCCCAGCCCTTTCCTGCCCTGTTACTCAAACACGCCGGGGTATTTATTTGTCTGCCTCAGTCAATGTGCCATTTAAAACAATACACATTTTTCTCTGTGGAGTCATTCCGTAGAATGACTGTAACACGCAAAGATCCCTTCAGGACTGGAAAAGGAACCGTTTCTTTTTTTTTTTTACTTTGAGATAATAGCAGGTTTCCTTGCTTTTGGAACATTATATGTTTACCGCTCAAAGTTGCTGTTTACCAACTGTCCTTATAACCATGTAAATGTGATACTTGGAATCTATTTCTTAGTTTAATAGACTAATAATGTAGGTAATTATATTATTTAAACATTTCTTTGTAACGCATTTATGCTCATGGCAGTATAGATGGACCAAGGACTGGGTGGATCAATTAAGGGTATATGGCTATAGATGGAGGAGGTAGTCCCATAAGATGGTTATAATACTGTTCTACAAAAAGGTTGGGGCACAGGCAGCCCCTGATAGAATGTCATTAGAGGCAACACACCACAAATCAAGGCAATTCTCTCTCACTCACACACACACACTCGCATAATCAGATGCCAGATTAGTCCAACCCATGAACTGAGGCTGTGGAGAGGTGTGTGTGCGTGTGTGTGTGTGTGTGGAGGAAGTGGTATTGGGGGTCAAATGCCCTCAGCCTGCCCCCCTCAGTGTGTGTATTGTTGGGGCTCTGTCATCCCCTCTGGCTCCCTGGGGGAAGCAGGAGGGTTTTAGTCTCAAGACAATTCCTGGAAAGACAATAATTTGTTCTCTCTGGGCTTAATGTTAACAAATTAAGTTTTGAATTAAAGTTTTTTTTTTGTGAGTGACCTAGAGTGGTCCAAGCATTTTCCCCAGTGATTACCTCATTGGTTATGTAATGTTTGTGTGCCCGGTTTGTTGTCAAACAAAACAATAATACATTTTAAATGTCATATTATATGTTATTGTCAACTTAATTGTGTATTGGAGAGCTGTAAGGCAGTGTCTCATTAAGCTATGGTGTAGCTGATTGCACAGGAGGACTCCCAAATGACAACATATTTATTTTATAGTAGACAACTTTTGATTAGGGCAAACAGGACTCTCGTCCAATTTAGTGTGTACTTTGGAATTGAGTGCTGTTTTGGGCATGGTCACAGAAATTGGGACGGTTTTTCACACAGTGAAACAAACATTGCATGTTACAAACACCATTATGTCACTGGCCATTTGACACTAAATGTACTGTGATGGAGTTTGTGTGGCTGAACCCAGGTGTGTTTGTGCCTGTTTTTCTACTGGTTTGTGGCTGTGAAGTAGTCATACTCGTGTGGGTATTTCAGACTGGACGTACGTTGAGGTCATGCTTATAAGTGAACCATATGACACAGTTGTTGCATTGTGTTTGTTGTGGCCTGGTGTCTGAACTCTGTAATGAGGCCTTTGTAGTGAGAAACAGGCTGTTGTTCATGTTAGTGTGGTTGGAGGACAACATGACTCAATGTTCCCTGTTTTGTTACATGGATTAAATATGTTGCCCTGATGAATGTATAGGGCTCTGGTCAAATAGGGCCACAAAAATACATTTACATTTAAATGTTTTGCACTTCTACAGAAGAGCAAAATATACATTGTTTTTTCATGTTCCGGGTGGCCTTACTGTGAAATTGTCAATACGTAGCTCAGGTGACTTTTTTTATCTAATGGTCAGAGAAAATCCTTTTAGTTTTTATCAGTAAGATTAATGTTTCCTCCCTTCCACTTTCATATACTTGTATTAGATCATGTATCAAAACAAATCAGGCCTTTAAATCAGTAGCTCTCACTTCCTTTTCTAATGAAAACTAAGGCAAAGCCCTCTGTGCCATTGTTACCAGTGACCTGGCCTGCCAACACAAACAGCCCTGAGCCACTACAGGATTCTGTGGGTATGCACTATATATGCAATATTTTGAGAAGGTATTGGTCGCCTTTTGGATTTTCTCGGTTGATTTTTCTCTGCATATTTCTGTCAATGAATGTTTTCAGATCTTCCACCAAAACTGTAATATAAAATGAAGGGAACCTAAGTGAACAAATAACATGTAAAAATATTTGTACACGTATTTCAAACTTGAAAACACTGAATCCCAACAGTGTGTTGTTACACACTATTGGCCCTATATCAGAGGTCAAGCATGGTGTGTCCATTGTGGTATAGGGTTTTACTGATTAACAGCATCCATGGCTGGGATGGTTTGGGGATGCTTTGCTGCATAAGGACCTGGAAGACTTGACATTTTTGAAGGCGTCGTAACTTCTGCTCTGTATTAAAGAATTCTAAAAGATTAAGTAAGGAGATCCAACTGGGAACTAAATCTGAAGCATAGCTTGGGTCATCCAGCAAGACAATAATACGAAACACACAGGCAAGTGTTCAGCGATATATTTAAAGTTTTGCAGTGGCCTAGTCGCCTAAAGCTAATTGAGATGTGTTAGAAGACTAACCGACAACTACAGGTTGAGGTTATTTTGCACAGCCAATAATTAATTGTATGGGTGACATTGGGTGTGGCTTAAGTTTGTTAACTAAATAAGTATAAAAATACTACAAGCTGTCTTTGGCTGATGTCTGTGCTAGAAGCTGTCGGTGTCTGAACTCTGTCTCTGAGTCTGAAATGGGGCTAGAACTCTGTGAGAGAGAGTCTGATGCGAGAGAGGCTGAGACAGTGAGAACAAGACGCAAGACCAGAGTTTTTTTTTTAATTAGATCTAATAGGCCTGGTATCCTGTGCAAGAACTATGTCTGTCAGAACAACTGATAGATGGCTGCTATAGGTCACTTTTTAAATATAACTCTTTTCCCCGTAACTTGAAAGTTTGAATAGACAAGTACAGAGAGTGATTCATAAATTGGACATCAACAAGAGTTGGACTGGCATTTTTTGTGTTAGTTGTATGACTGCCCTGAAGGTAGTCATGACAGGTGTGCATGGTTAAGTTGGACATCTGTAAATAGAAGTTAGGGTAAATTCCAGGTAAATCCAGGTAAATAGTTATTAGGCTTAGACTTTTTTGGAACCTGTCGAAACACCCGTTTAGTGGTTAGATTCCATGACTAAATATTCTATTTTTAGGTCAGTTCTTAACTTAAAATGGCGACCAACAGTCCAGTAAATCTCCTACTGATATCACTTTATGATTCATGTGAAACCTTGTGTTATTGTGGTTGGTTGTTCAGTGTGTTGCTAGTCGCTGTGGCTCTACTTCACTCAGAAACGTAGTTAATGTGTTTTTTTTGTAAAAAGTTCAATTCTCCTCATGACTCAGGTTTTACGTAACCGGTTTTGTTGTTTGTTACATTTTTCCTGCCATTGTGTGATATCTGTTTATTTTCCCGTGTCATTTTTCCCCGAAACTCCCCGTTTTGGTCCACCACGTTGATCACATTGATGCTCGCCCGGCACTGGTTTTGTGGATGTGAGTTTGAGATTGTGCTTGTCCGCGCACACATGCGTGCGTTTTACTTTGTGTCTTTTTATGGTCTGAACGTCTGGTCATGTGTCACGCTCTACTCTGGGTCCTGTAGGTCTGTTTGTTTTAAGATGTGGTCCTTAACAATGCCCCCCAAGCCCCCCCCCCCCTGCCAGACACGCACGCACACGCCTTGAGCGCCCTGAGAAAACAACCACAGCCATAACAGTAGCTGGAACAGTAGCCTGCTCTATAGGAAAACTGCTCTAACATCCTGGGCTTTCTGACTACTGTCCTTTATAGATTACATGAAAGTCTGTATAATGTCAGGAAAACAACCATTTACTTTTTCTGTGCAACACTCGTGCATTGTTAATTCAATTTTGTCCTCAGCAAAATAGAAAAAATGCCTTTGATGTATAAAATAATAAATATTTCTTTCTGTCCCCTAGACACTAGTGAAGAAACGCCTTTGTGTTTTAGCTTTACCACTGGGGTTTGAACAAAGGACGGGGGAGAACTTTCCTTATTACTCTGTTAGGCATCTTACACACACGCACACTCCTGCTCTCACCCTCCCCTCTCCTCCCGGTTCCCCCCTGGGGCTAGTTTAATTAAAGGCCCTGGGCATGCAGGCTGCACAAACACACCAGGCTGTTCAGGCTCTCAGCAGTGGACTGACCAGACGGTAGTCAGAACAGGCCTCTCCTGAAGTCACTGTGAAGTGGTTGAGTGGGGGGGAGGGGGGGGGCTTAAGTTGTGTTTCCCAGATTTCTGTGGAGGCCTTGGATAAGTGGGTATACTGAAAGTAATAAGGCTGTCATGGAGGCTAGGCCATGTCTGTCCAGAACCCCTGGCCTGTCGTGGAGGCTTGGGCATATCTGTCCAGAACCCCTGGCCTGTCGTGGAGGCTTGGGCATATCTGTCCAGAACCCCTGGCCTGTCGTGGGAGTGGAGGCGGCTGGGATAGGGCAGCTCCAGTGTCCTTGTGCAGGTTTCCTTTGGGCACGTGTGCCAAAACTAACCATTGATCACTAACTTCAGCTGCCTGTGGGGAAGCTTATGATCCTGTGCATTGATCGTCTGTGTGGATTTCTTTGTCTCTGTAGATCCTGGATGAAATTGCAGAGCATGGCATCAGGATCTACCAGCTGCCTGACGCCGACTCTGATGAGGACGAGGAGTTCAAGGAGCAGACACGAGTGCTGAAGGTACAACATGCCGAACGCCCCCGTCCAAAGACCCCTGAGTGGCGCCGTGTTCTGACGAGACGGCTGGATGTCGGACTGGGCTGCGTAGTCTCGTCTCGCTCCTTGCTGTTGGTTGGACGCTGGCGACAGTCAGCGTGTGAAAACCGCTTGGTTGAGCGAGCAGTCTGATGGGAAGTGGAGTGGCATGGCACCGGATGATACGTCTTAATCTTCTACTCTCCCAGACCTGCTGTGGAGTTCCAACAAGGCAGGGCCATAATCATGAACTGGACATTACCACATTGGAAGGGGAGAAAAATTGACATCTCAAATGGTCTACATCTCAAATGGTTCCTTCTCTCAACTCCAAATCTAATACACTACTTTATACCAGTCCTGTGAATAACAAGGACAAACTGGGAGTAAGAATCATACCTTTAAGCGTCATGCTTTTGATTAAACCAGTTTTTCGTCCATGTCAGACCTGAAAAATGTGTCATGTTATTATGCTCTAGTTAGATTCAACTCCTTATCGTCAGTTACCATGGCCCTGTTTTCTTTTTCTCCTATAGTTCTTTCCCTCATTGCTTAATTTCTCTAGCACTGTTGTAACACTCCTCTCTCTCTCTCTGTCTCCTTTCTCTCCCCTTATCATTCTCTCTCCTCCCCCTCCATCTCCCCTCTCTCAGGCAAGCATTCCGTTTGCTGTGATTGGTTCAAACCAGCTAATTGAAGTGAAAGGGAAGAAGATCAGAGGTCGTCTCTATCCCTGGGGGGTCGTGGAGGTGGAGAACCCCGAGCACAATGACTTCCTCAAACTACGCACCATGCTTGTGTGAGTCGCCACGACAGCACATTGTAACTTTTCTTTGCAAAACAATGGCTCAAACATGTAAGCATTATCTGGAGTTAAGGCACTGGAGTTCTATGCATGTTCTTAGGCCTACCATCCCATGGCTGTGTATGATCTACCGCCATCTGGTGGGTGACTAGAGAATCTCCACTCTGTCCATCTGTTTTTAATATGGCAATCCAGGGGTTTTCAGAAGATTTAATCTCAAGGATCCTCAAATATGATGGCCACCTACTAATAATACATACACTGAGGGACGGCGTATATATATAAAAAAAAATATATGATTACTCATTTGGGTGGATAGAAAGGACAGGACCGTTGGTTTAACAAAACATGTTCTACAGATATAATAAACCCAGATTCTATGACGACACTGTCTGTGTTCTCTCTTAACGGGCGACTCTGTTGTGGCCTAGTGACTGATGTGAGATGTGTGTTGGTTGTCTGTGTAGCACCCACATGCAGGACCTCCAAGAGGTCACCCAAGACCTGCACTACGAAAACTTCCGCTCAGAGAGACTGAAGAGAGCTGGCAGGTTAGTCCCATCTGCCGTGTCACACGAACACACACACACACACACACACACGACCTGTGTGGGGTGCGACCATTACAGCACTCAGTTTGTTGTGTCGAACGTCCCCTACAGAGCTGTGGAGGAGGACGTGTTGGACAAAGACCAGATTCTCCTGCAGAAGGAGGCTGAGGTGAGTAGCAGAACACAGCCAGGGGGAACACGTGAAGACAATGTTGTTAGCCTCTAACCTTTTCAGCCACGTCGTTTTATATTGTCGACATTCTACATTATGTGATTTGTCAGAGGATAATAAATGACCCTGTGCTTCCTGATTGCCCCTTGATTGGCCTGTTTGTATTGTCATGACAATGTATGAGAGAACAGGGTGGAGTGGGTAGCAATTAGAGTTGTTAGTAAACGTGCATATCCGGGCAGGATATAACATAATATCTGACTTCCTGTCCTAGATAAGTAGTGGTAACGACCCAGGCCGGGGGAATGTATTGAGAATATTCTATACAGAATATATAATGGCTGGTGAGGGTGGTTTTCACATGGGAGGTCAGATTTTTCAGACAACGTTTGTTCAAGCTTTATACTCTTTCTTACAGACAAGCAGAATCATTTTTTTTTTCTAAACATCATTTGTTGAGTTCTGAAGTTCCCTGATATAGTGTTGGTACTCGTTTGAATAGATTGTATTTTTTAACCATCGTACCAAATGGGGGCTCTAAACCTTCAGAGCTACATTCCTGTAGTAAAACAGCTTGGGTTACCCAATCAGCTTAGCGAAGTGTTGCGTTCATCACGTTCCTGAAGTCTACACACAAAGCTATCATAGTTAGTCCGGCCTGGCCAGTGACCTCTGTACACAGTAAGAGTGAAATGAAATGGTCCAGTTGATGTGCTATCCATGACCACTAGATGGTGATATGATCATATTTTGTTGAGAGATACGGCGTTACATTTAGACTATTAGAGATTTGGGCGGCCCATTGGAATATCTGTTTACAGTGTGTATCATTGTTCATGTTTGGAATAGCTGATAGCCATTTAGTATTTGTTTCCCTCAATTAACTCTCTCTCTCTGTAATTTCCCCGCTCTTTCTTCTTTTCCTCTCTTATCTCTGTAGCTGAGGCGAATGCAGGAGATGATTACCAAGATGCAGGCGCAGATGAAGATGAAGGGAGATGAGTGACGAGGCATCCACTTCTATTCCTCTGAGTGTCAACCAAATCATCCAACACATTTGATTTGGGTTTCCTCACTAACCTTGTTTTAACTCTTAAGTTTCCAAAATTGACCCTATTCCACCATGGTACGTAGATCCTATAATCCACTATTCTGAGGCCTCCATTCAATAGGATGGAACCTTAACCCCTTTGTTTTGGTGCTGTTGGAGGTGCAGCTTCTGTATGAGCTGACATTGGTGAGTGCCTGCTTGAATGTCTAAAACCACTCTCTTTGCATTTCCCACCACATAAGACGTTCATAACGTAAGGAGTGCAGGCTCTCGATAATATAAATAATTGCAGGCTTATGCATGGTCTCATGCTCATTCAGACGACGATAGGCACTCGGTTTCATTGAGACAGTAAATAGAACACCACAAACACACAAGTGTTTGAACATGTAGCCCAACCGCATGAACTTTAGGTTTGTCATGTATGTTGTTAGCCTCTGAAACAACTGCTATGTGGACGAAGCCTTGTACCCAACTGATAGAATCAAGTGTTGACGAGCAACTGTAGTAGTACCACCTTTTACCCTTCGGTGTTTTCCTTCACTGCGTAATGTAATGAAATGTAAAGTTGAGACATACTGTACAGACCACTGTTCCAGCACGTCTCTCGATAGGCGGCTAATAATGGTGTTCATTCGTCAGCACTAGGAATTCTGTCTCATGTATATAATGCAGGTCTTCCATTGACAAGGGTACTAATGCAGGTCAGTGGTTAGACAATGTTTTTTGGTTGCAAAATGTTAGGGGAATGTTTAAAGTATGTTACAAAAAAAAGTTTATTGGCTGCTGTGTTTGTGCTCATAACCTTCAGCCAACAGCTGTGGGTGTAGTAATAGGAGTGACCCGCAGGTGGCGTTTCAGTTCCGATGTTCAACACCACAACATGTGGAAAATAAGTATATACTTACCAGTATACGGGTGGTACTGGGGGTTGATACAGACTTTTGAGGAGGCATTCCACATACTCCAATGTTTTTATCTTGATTTTCAAATTTGGTCTGTAATCTGAAATATTAATGTAACAACACTTTGTTGTGCCTCTGGAGCCGTTTGCTCCAAACGGGGTTCCAACCAGCTGAATGCCGTAACCATGCAGTCTCATCATCGTCAGCAGTAACAACACTGATTGGGTTGTTGTCCGGACAGAGTGAATATGTGGCCTCGTGTTTGAGAAATGCTTTTAAATGACTTTCTGGCTAAAATATGTAACTGTCAAAAAGGTGGACGTACTGTCTAGAAAATGTGTTGGTGCATTAATTATGCAATTTATGAAATGGTTACACAGTTTTAATTGAAGTGTTTTCAAACCATGCAGAACAATATCATGTATCTTAACTTGAATATGCCTTATGTATTTCCAAAGACATGACTTCATCAACCTTACATTAACTTTTATGTTTACTCATTCTAGTACATTGCATCATGGGCAATCGTAGTGTTTTTTGTTTTCCTAAAAGGGTTTTTTAATTTCATCACAATGATTTACTGTATGCACATTATTCTTCTCATATTGGCTTACTCCTTGGAACTTACAGTATTAAACTGAATTCCATTCTCTGAATTCCTAACTACATTCTGATTCACCATGACTGTGGCTGTGCCAGCCCAGTTCTAGGCTACTGACGGTCTCATAGGGACGAGTGAACATACTAATGCCTCTCTCTGTGTTTAGCAATGTTTCATTCATGTTTAGGAGTGCTGTTGTCAATCAGTGAGGCACTGGTGTGTCTCAGTAATGTGTCTGTGTCAGCTTAGGTTGGTCCTCAGATGTGTCTGTTTGAGCCTGAGGCATTAAAAGGCTAGGTCACCCAAATTACAAAAGGGCACTCTGTGGAGAAAGTTTGACTGCAATCTACTCTTGGATTTAGTTACCCTGGCAGTGTTTCCTAATGGAAATGTGTTAGCATTTGTGTCAAAAAATTTCACTGATTATTAATTTACACACACATGTTCAAATCATCCCTAAGTGCTTTTGTTGAGCTTCAAACTGAATTGTCGGAACTTGGTTTGACTTTATCATGATGCATGGACATTTTTAACATCAGAACCTGGTCTTGGATGGGATTTGTGCAATAAATGCTAATTCACTAGAATTTGGTAACTGTGCCAGGGAAACTAAACTGAAGTATGGATTGCTCTCATACCTTGTCTATAGATTGCACATGGGTAAGAAATCCAATATTTTATTTTATTATTGGTTTAACCATCCCCTTTAACCTGACTGCTTCAGAACTTTTGTGTAGTGTCTCCATTTTTGTACTACTTTTTCAGGAATAAAGTTTGCAGAAACACATTTGTAGTGCGAGTGTTTTCTTCAGATGACTTATGTTTCATTTGGCAGGCAGTCTAGAACTCAATCAAACACAAACTCAGTCAAACTGAAAACTCCAAATTAGTTTCTGTTGGTGTAGCAATATTTTTTTAATAAAAAATGCTGTCGATTTGTGTCAAGGATCCATGGATAACAAAAAAGTAAACGTTTTATTCTCCCTTGCACTCGGTGGACGTCTGGATGTTGAACAATGAATGATTAAAACATTAGTGAGTTTGATTAGCATTCGTCATGGGTTATTGTAGCTACACAATGGATCATAATGATTGTAAGAAACCTCTTCATCGACGATTGGGTACCACAGAGGAGGGCGGGGCTCTGCGCGACGTTGCAACGCTCTTCACCCAACCTGTCTAACTGTAGTGGTAGCGCGGAGACAGCGGGCGCGTGCGTTTTCGACCAGTCTGTTCTGTAGCTAGACTGAGGGAGGAGTGGCGAAGATGACGACCAGCATCCGATACAAGAGCCGGATCCCGGTTAAAACCGGTAAGCATACTGATAATAATAAAGATTATACATAAAAGCACTTATAACGCCCTCCGTTTCAATAATTGTCTCTGTCGGTCTCTCCTATTCCTCTATGGGCGTCGTTCTGCATCCTTCCACCTGCGTTTCATCCCCCATCCTTCACAATGACCAATAGACGAGACGACGGAGGTATGGTGCTGTTTCCATTTTTATGTTTTAAATATACACAATTGTAATGTGCTGTGCATATTGGTGTAGGCCTAAATGCAATGATATGATATGTAGAATTCATATCAAGCATGTTAACCGACACAGGATACACTCCCTTTTCCCTCAATTGGTTTCGTATGGCCTCATGGGCTATGTGCTAGATATATTTAGCCATACGCATATGCATAGGCCTAGATCTAGTACACGTGAGCGTCATCATCATTCCGATGCCCTGAAGATTACAGTTGTTGTTATGCCACCGCATTACTGGGTAGAGTGAGCATCACTACGCCAGAAGGATTAGATTTACCATGCGGACACAGGATGCGCACGAATCTAGTAGTATCCAGGGCTCCTCATACTCGGGCATCCATCCTTCCATCCGGCCGCCCACCTACCCATCGATCCATCCATCCATTGATCCATCCATCCATTTCAGCAGGCTTTCCCAGTTGTGGGTGTGATAGCGACCTTCTCTCTCTGTAGTTATTGGTGTAGTGGGACTAATGACTAGCTATTAATTATGACCGATCAAACTCAGTGTCTTTTCTCAGTACATTACAAATCCATATCCCCAAAATGATTTAATATAGTAAATACAGGTTTCCTTGTCTATATATATGCCACAGGAGCTCCCATTCATTCATTCAGATTTGCTAGATTATCTTGAGCGATGTCTGGGTGTGTTCTTGGAGCTTGGTGGCTGCTTATAGTCATTGGAGACGTGTTGACTTCCTCTCAGGTGTATGAGTCTCCTCTGTCTTCTGGCTTTAGGGGCATTCGCATGACGACAGACGCTTTGGATGCTGTTCTGTTAGTCATAATTACTGTGACCCTGTTTAGCTACATTCACAGTAGCTAAGCTTTTCTGTTGCTGAGAGGCTTTTATACTGGCTGTCCGCTGGAATGAATTGGAGATATCTAAGCAGTGTCTGTTGCCATAGCATAGTAAGCACGCCCACTCACACTACCTGCCTAACCTGGTTGGGTGCTTGGGGGGAGTGGTTCTATGGACAGGGAGTGGGACTAACCAGACAGGGAGAGAGGATTTTCACTACTGCTTCTTATTGCACTTCTCCTTTCAGTTTGAACTGAAAGTCCGCTCACCAGGCAGGTTTCTCAAGTCTATATCATAAAATCATTACTCATCACCTTATCTACCTACAACATGAATCCAACCCACACACCACAGAGGTTCTGACAATGTAGGAAACATTTTGCAGATTTTGCCAGCCCATCCAACTCACATACATGGTTGTCATGGTAATGTGGTCTAGAGCAACGAGTCATGCATCAGGGAATGGTAATATGATAAACATTGATTCTGACTTTTCTGGCCTCAAACCGCACTCGTGCCATGGACATACACACTGTCTTACGCACACCCATGTGAGTGCACACACACACACACATTCTCTTTAGTACTGCTAGTTGCAATCACAGATGGGACCCTTCCTCTCTTCTGTTGTGAAGAACAGCTGCTAGGCTGGGGCAAGCATTTAGACAAGGGAACCCCTGGGGTTACCAGTTCATCTTTGTATTGGGGACATCATCAGAGGATAGTTGGAGATGACACTTTATGTAGGAAGCACCAAGTGTGCATAGATTTTATACCATGTTTCTACTAGCATACCAAAGATCTGTACCTACCACATACTCTGCTAGATTGAATTGCTTTTAGCATCTAATGGAAAAGGCATGTGTTCACCTGTGTTCTGTGAGTTTGTCTTTGTTCTTAATCTGAAATGAATGTGTATGTTCTCTCACACCTCATGACATTATGTCATGCTGATGCAATGCCAATGATCGTGTGTGTGTGTGTGTGCATGTGTGTGTGTGAGTTCATGACCAAACATATGAAGAGAAAAGTTGTGTTTTATCTGTAACCCCAGGATTCCTTCTCCCTGTACAGCTTGGCATGTCTCCTAAAGCCTTTTGGTATGCATTTAAATAGTTTTTGAAATAGCCCATGCCTGACCCAGATACAAGGATTCCAAACCCATTTTTAAGTTTGGATGACCTTGATAAGTTGAGATTGGATTAGATTTAGGAGTTCAATCCTAATAAAAGTGATAAAGAGCTTTAGAGGACTGGATCTCCATCAGATGGATTTTGTCGATTTTTTGCAGGGTTATTTTCAGAATGGTAATAGTGGAGTGATGATGTTTCTCATTATTACTTACCCAACAGTGTTAGAATTGGCTGTGGTATTCTTTTTGACTGCTGTTTAAAATTAGTAGACAGAACTGAAAGTAAAAAGTAAATAAGTCTCCACTCCGAGTGGTTTGAAGGAAGCATAGTGTTCTTGTAATTCACCAATATTTGACACCATGGAGAATACCTACGTGCAGCACAGAGAAAGAATGTTCTCTTTTTGTCTGTCACTGAGTATAACACTATGGGGAATTGCACTTTCACACGCAAACAACCTCAATACAGCTGAATACGGCAGCTTTACTGTCCATGTGGTTATACCTTGGCAGGCTTCATTTTGTAGGGACACAGATGGGAATAATTCCCTTAAAGTATTCCATTGGGAACACCTTGAAGTTCCTTTAGTTGGGCCAGAGCTTTTTCACGAGAATGAAGTTAATGGAACGAGATCTGGATGTGCTGTTTTCGGGGGCTTGTGGTTGCTTAGGCCGATTATATCAAATACATAGTGGAGATCCACTCGTTATTGGTTAACCCCTTCTGTACTTACACCTAAGGTCATGACCATGTCCTATAGCACCTTTGCATTGACGTTCTTTCTGCTTTTCAAATGCCCTGTGTCGTGTGTGCATATGGACCAAACCCAAGGGTTCTGGTTATGTGATCTGCTCTTTTGATTGTTTGCTAAATTAGCTCTGGACAGAGCGCTGTCTAAGCAGTGCCTCGCTCACATGGCAGGTGTAGCCCTTATCTAAGCGTTATTGGATTTCTTATTCGGATTGATTCCTCATATCGCACTTCATGACCTTTTTCAGCATACATAACAAACCAGGGTTATGTACATAACAAACTAGGGTTATGTACATAACAAACCAGGGTTATGTACATAACAAACCAGGGTTAAGAACATGAACCGATAAACATTACACATTTAATCTATATCTTTGAGTGTGTGTAAAGACATGCATGAACGCCTGGATAGGACTACAATGTAATCAGGAAAGGTCACGTCTCTTAAGATCTACATCCCAGAATCTTCTCCTCTCTTCTTTTGAAATGCTTTGGGAGTGTGTGTTTTTATCTTTCTATGTGTTTTTGTGTGTGTGTGTGTGTGTGTGTGTGTGTGTGTGTTGTAACAGGCTTGTAGTTTATTGCTGTGGCCTTTTCATAGGCACTTCCTGAAAGGCCACAACAGTAAACAATTAGATCAATGCAACTGACTGTGACTGACTGATATCTGGATCACTGCTTCTGGATCCAACAGGGGGGGGGTGTCTGTGTGTGTGTGTGTCTCTGTGTGTGTCTGATAGCTGTTGTCAGTTGGAGGAGGGACGTTTATGTGATGTAATGAGGTTTGATTCTGATGATCAGTGATTACTTTAAAGGACGATGGAATGAAGGATGCAGAAGCACGTGGTCCTCATCCAAAACCCCAAAGCCCCCTTTATTTTCACTCTTTCTCTCTCAGATAATTTTAGAGTGGGCTTCATTAGCATGCAAAATAAATGGGTAAATTAGAAAAATATAAATAAAATAATAATAATATACAAAAGGGAAATAACCAATCTGAAAGTCACAGTAAGTATGCATACACATGACAAATTATATAGAAATGTGAAATGTTATATCATTTGTGTCCCCATGAAAAATTTGCATGTACTTAAAGTATGAGTAGAACATAAACTGATACATATTTATGTTTACAATGTTTGTGCTTCTCTGTTTGCCTTTTTTAAGGCTTACTTCTATGATTGCACAGTGCAGTATTTTGCCTAATAGAAATGTGAGTTTACCAATATGTTTTTGTTTTGTTTTCAAATTCTTAGAGGGTTTACGTGACCTCTGGGATATAGCTCTCTTTATTCTGGTCATATATTTGTCAGGAGGTTAGGAAGCACAGCTCCATTTCCATCTCATTTAGTGGGCAGTGTACACAGTCTGTCTTGTCCCAAGAGCCAGGGTCACCATCTCTCAATAGCAGGGCTATGCTCACTACGCACAGAGTCCAGGTTTTGGCTCATTTTGGATCAGTCCCAATGAGCTGGTATGCTGCCACTGTATACTCTCTGGTTAGGGCAATGTGGCATTCCAATTTCCTCTCATTTTAGTTGATTATGTCCAGTGTGTGAAATAGTTAGCATTTTATTTCCTCAGGATTTTATTTGGTTTGTGTTATTTTTGTGTGTCATTACCCAGTTCTGATAGAACATGTGCCGATGACCTAGGTGCTACTGTAAGAGTCCAGTAATATGAGGTTGGATGCTACAGAAATTTCTAGTATGATTGCCAATTACTTTAAATAGATCTATGCCTTTCTCACTTCCAACTCGGTCTATCTCTGTTTTTCTCTCTCTTTTGCAAGCAGCATAGCACTGGCATACCTCTATAGTTAAGCAGGGTGGGTCCCTGTATGAGAGATCAGATGTTGCTTGAATTAGTGTTGGAGTGCCAGTAGGGGGCACTTTTCCCTCTTCACTTAAACCAATGTGTGCCCCCCTTTGCTAGAACCCCAGGAACTGTTGGTATGATTCATTATGAATCGGCGAATCATTTTACCTCTCCATCTGAAAGCTGTGTTTTCAGCAGTCGTTGCTGTCTAGCGACTCACTCAAGCTCTGAGGTTGTCAGGTGAGCATGCCCTCACAAGCCTTGACCCATGTGACTTCCTAGTTGGAAGAACAGCGTGGAACAGCAGAAAGGCTTGGCCTGGATGCCTACAGTATTATGAAATCTTGCCGTGATCTTGAAATCCTAGTTTTAATAATCAACAAAAATGTATTGAATACAACCACCCAAAGTTTTCTAACAACTAAGCGTGTCCACCTATGATGACTTGTGCACTTTGATTAGCCAACGTGACCATGACACAGTCTGTAGATTGGGATTTGATTGGACAGCAAGTATTTGACGATAGAGCATGAATTGTATCGAGGTGAACACCCGTGGTTGTATTCTATAAAAGTTAACTTAAGCATGAATTCTAGGCACCTCCCTGAAGGACTGCACAGGACAAACAGAATGACAGGTTATCATCTCCAGAATGTGGATCTTTCTAAGGATTGACCAGTAGTGACACTGTCAGTCCAGTGATGTCAGCGTGTGTCTATGTTTAGATGTATTTTGAACCTGTTGTGTCTCACCAGAGACCAGTGAGACAGCTGGCCAGTGAGAGGAGGGGCCAGAAAGAGCTATTGTAATGTCACTATAGGACATCTGGTCTATTCAGAAGGTCTATTCCCCCCTTTACACACACACTCAGCTCTCACCACACTCTCTCGGCCTGTCTCTGCTATCTGGATTCTCCATCCCGTACCCCACCACCCCACACTTCATACTGCCCCCAGCTCCACCCCTCCCCCACACTCCCTTCGACTGCCTCACCCCTTGAGAAAGACTGGATCTTCTCTCCAGTTCCTGGCTTCTCTTAACACTCTGCGTGTGTCTTCCTGTTAAGACTGGGCAGCGGCTGGGCCCCTCCCAGCGTTACACTCCTAGACGTGGCCCGGGCTCTTCATTCAACCAGTTGTTGGGATCCCAGGGCTGGCTAAGCTATGTGACCAGGTTACCGTACAACTCCTCAGAACCACACAAGAGTTCCAGGGCTTGTGCCTCTGCTGTGGTTCTGTGCCATTCTTTACAACAGACCACCATTATGGTCCGATATGGGTTGGTATGTCGGTCTGTCTGTCTCGGCATCAGGTCGTTACTGTAGCAGTCATTGCTTTCTTTTCCTTACGGTGGAAAAGGGAGGAACACGGCTGAATGAATGAGGGTCTTGTATTCCCTCTCTCTTCTCCCTCCTTTGCATCCTCCCTTAAACGACTACTTCTCGCTACCTCTCCCTCTCTCATTTTATTTCCGCCTGTCACCCCAGCTCTGTCTTCTCTCTCTCTCTCTCTCTATCAGAATTCCTCCACACCTGTCAGAACAGAGGCACTGGAGAGAGAGGAGTGGAAACAAAGGGAGAGAAGGAACAAAGACACAGTGAGGGAGAAACCAGGAAGGAGGAGTGTGTATTGACACCAGGCTAGGGGGGGGGGTGTCTAGAAAGAACTAGAGAAGCATTTAGCTTCATGTGAAAAGGTTGCTGTGCCTTGAGTGGAGAAACATTTTCCTTGTTGCTGTGGTGTTGGATTGGCATGGATGCTATCATGCTGCAGGAGAAACTAGTGGAACGCTTGCTGTGCCCTCGAGTCAGAACTGCCAGGCAGAAGGTAAAGAACTGGAACATGGCAGGAGAGAAGAGAAACACACACACATTAGCAAACTGATAGAAACTCCTTTTTCTGTCATTTTAGTGTAGAGAAGAACAGAACATTTTTGTTGTCCTCTCTTTAACAATGTCCTGTTGGTGTAGAGGTGAGTAGAACATTGTTGTCCTCTCTTTAACAATGTCATGTTGGTGTAGAGATGAGCAGAACATTATTGTCCTCTCTTTAACATGTCATGTTGGTGTAGAGATGAGCAGAACATTCTGTTGTCTTGAGTCACGTCCTGATGCATTCATGGACTTGTTGCCTGTTTTGTCTGTGGGATATTGGCTCCCAAACACACCCTCAAGGTAAAACACATATTTATCTGATTACTCATCGATTGCAAAATGTCCGCATTCTCTGTCTGTGTGGGGTTGGTTCAGCTGTGTCCCAGAGGCTGTCGGAAATGCTTATGACGGGTTATGACAGCTAATAATAGACCCTAACTGGGTATTTCTTTGGCCTGTGTGTTGGGAGGTTAAAGGACCATTCAGGACTGGTCAATACAGCCTCTGTGTCTCTGGGTTGGCTGCCAGACTCGGGCCATGGGGTTGTGAGGGGGGAGGTCTTCAGTACTGTATGTCTGGCCTGAGGAACGAGAAGCTGTGGATGATGTTTGAATGGAGTCATAAGGAGATGGTGCCGGGAAAGTCACAGAACGGGTTTAGTTTTCTCTTTCTTTGTCTGTGTGTGTCTGTAGAAGAAGCACAGCACCCGGTCTTAGAGGCCATAAATGGAATGTTATCAATGTATTTCCCCCCTCCTATTGTCAAGGGATTGGCCCATAGTCTAACTGTAGCAGTGGCTTGTGTTGACTTTATATTTCAACTGGATTTTCCTTTCAATGGAAATCTTTGCACTCAACCCTTTTGCATTTTGGTTAAGATCTCATTCACAATAATCTATGGTTGTTTATGCTACTTAGGCTCTCTCTCTCTCTTTCTGCCTCTCCTGTCTCTCTCTCTCTCTCTTCGCCTCTCTCCTGTCTCTCTCTCCATCTGTCTGTCTCTCAGGAGAAGCAGTATGTGGGGTTTGCCACCCTCCCTAACCAGGTGCACAGGAAGTCAGTGAAGAAGGGATTTGACTTCACCCTCATGGTGGCTGGTTAGTGAAAACACTGCTTTAGTATTTTGTGTGTGTTCAGTCATTTTGACAGTGTCAGTGTTTATGACCTGTGACTGAATGTGTTGGTGACTGTCTGTGAATGTCATGTTGTAGGAGAATCGGGTCTGGGTAAATCTACTCTGGTCAACAGTCTGTTCCTGACAGACTTGTACAAGGACAGGAAATTACTGAACGCTGAGGGTGAGTATCACACAAACACACATCCAAATGGTCAACCACAGCCAACAAAAAAGCCATCTCATCCCAGCTTCCCCTCTTTCAGAGCGAATCAACCAGACAGTGGAGATCATTAAGCACACAGTGGACATTGAAGAGAAAGGAGTTAAGCTCAAACTGACCATTGTAGACACACCAGGCTTTGGAGATGCTGTCAATAACAACGAATGGTGAGATATCTCTCTGGTCCTCCTCTAAATCTATAGACACAAACGTTACTGGGTTAGAAGATTGATCTCAAATGGAAGAAATGATGACCGCAGTGAATCTTGCATGTTGCTACTTTAAGCCATGATTGTTTGTGTGTGTGTGTGTGTTTTTGTGTAGCTGGAGGCCAATCACAGACTACATTGAGCAGCAGTTTGAGCAGTACTTCAGAGATGAGAGTGGGCTGAACAGGAAGAACATCCAGGACAACAGAGTCCACTGCTGCCTGTACTTCATACCACCGTTTGGACACGGGTAACGCACAAAAACCATCACCATTCAGAAATCTTACTTTCCCTAAGCCTAATCACAAACCCCAAAACTCAACTTTTACCCTAAACCTATCCCAATTACATGGAATTAACCTTTTTTCTAGTGGGGACTAGCAAATTGTTCTCACAAGGCAACTGTTTTGTTGTTTTACTGTCCCTGCGGGGATCCTTAGTTACCGCTAGGTTAGTCAAATGCAAAAACACACAACCACCCACACACACTGAGCAGGTCTGTCTCCTTCCATCCCTCGCAGATTGCGCCCAGTAGATGTTGAGTTCATGAAGGCTCTCCATGAGAAGGTGAATGTGGTTCCTCTCATCGCCAAGTCTGACTGTCTCACTCCCAACGAGATCAAGAAACTCAAAGACAGAGTGAGTCCACCAGAGATGGCAGACTGCACATACTAAAGCAACAGCCACGTTATATCAAGGTTGGATGCAGAAACCTTAGGAAGTTGAAATCATTTCAATGTGTTCAATCAGTCGCAACTTTGGTGCTTCCATCAAAAACAACGTCTTAGCAAGTGAAATGTGGTGTGGCGTGTTTGTGTACGTGTGTGTGTGTGCGTACCTAGGTCCGGGAGGAGATTGATAGGTTTGGCATTAAGGTCTACCAGTTCCCAGAGTGTGACTCGGATGAGGACGAAGAGTTCAAACAGCTGGACAAGGAGCTGAAGGTGAGACCCAACAGGGGCCTGAATGTTAGGAAAAGTAAAAACCAAATAAGAATCCTGTCAACTCGACCATACTTTGTCCATTGTGTGTGTGTGTGTAGGAGTGCTGTCCATTTGCAGTGATCGGCAGTAACACAGTCGTTGAGGCCAGGGGTCAGAGGGTGAGAGGGAGGCTGTACCCCTGGGGGATCGTGGAAGGTTGGTGACAGCACTGGAGGACCGATAGAAATGTTACTCAGGGCTTTGTCAAATGACATGTTATACATATATCATATTATCAAGGGAACATTACTGGAACTCAAGACTTTTTGATGTAAAATCTAAGTACAGTATCATAACGAATGTGGCATCAATTCCCAGCCCTACTGAATAAAGTCCAAGCTACTCTAATGTTTCTACGCTGATGCATTATGACAAACTCAGGAGTTTTCTTGCTCAGGTCACATGGTCAAGGAAAAACTGGCGTCCATGTTGGTGAATACAACAGACGATGTAGTCTAAGGAAATCATGTGAGTATAATTTCACTGTGTTTGTGTTTCAGTGGAGAACCAGTCTCACTGTGACTTTGTGAAGCTGAGGAACATGTTGATTCGCTCTCACATGCACGACCTGAAAGACGTGACCTGTGACGTGCACTATGAGAACTACAGAGCCCAGTGTATACAGGAGATGACCAGGTGTGTGTATTGGAAAAAAGAAATATTCAGAAATAGAAACAATTGTAATTATTTCTACAATTCAGCAACAATTCAAATAGAATTACAACAGGAAGTTAAGAGACTACTGAATTTTACATTTTGATCTGAAGTTTTGTTTACCTCCACCACATGACCTTCTGTAGTAGTCTATATTCATGTTCCCGGTGTGTTTTCACCTCAGCAAACTGACGCAGGACAACCGCATGGAGAGTCCAATCCCCATCCTGCCTCTGGCCACCCCCGATGTGGAAACAGACCGTCTCATTAAGATGAAAGATGAAGAGGTAAACTTATATGGCATTTTGGGTGACATCACACATACAGAGTCCACATTATAAAAAGGTGTGGTAGAAAATACTGAAATTATTTTCCCACTTTTAATCCTTCTGTTTTTCTCCTTTGCTCCCGTATTCTCTCTCACCAACCCCACCCCCACCCCACACCCAGTTGGCGAGGATGCAGGAGATGTTGAATAAAATGCAGCAGCAGATACATGATGGGAAGGAGCAGTGACCCCTACAGCCCCATCTACTGGCCAGACAGTGAACTAAAACCACAACTTCAGAAATGAGCGACTTGTAAACTAAACTTATGTGACAACATGATACTTACTGATATAATCAGCAGTGTGTTTGAATTGGGGAATGGGGGGGGGGGGGTCAAGAGCTGGAAATCCATTTGACATTTGTTTTTATGGTGCTTTGTATATTTGGTATGTCCTGCAAGGATACATCTGAAGTTTATCAATTTTTTTACTGTACCTTCATTTGAACCCCATTAATATAATTAACGCGCCTAATAATATATGACAATATAAAAATGTAATTTAAATGAGCTGTTGTATGTATCTAATTTATAAATATGCTGAATACTTTTGGGATATTCTGTAAGGTTATGAATACACATAACAAAATGTTTTGTAAAACAGTGATATTAATGATGTTAAGGTGTGAAACTTGTTTATGTTGAGAGCATGTGAGTGAGTGAGTTAGGAGAACCTCATTCTGCTTTGAAACTGTGAGAGTCTGTTTTCCCTTTTTTTGTGGCATTTCTTGTAGTTTTCATCATGGTGAATACATAGTAACAGACTACCTACTGAACAAAAGCCGGAACACCTTATTTCCGCTGGTGTCCAAATGGAACTTGGTGAGAAATTGGAAACCCCTTTCTCCTTTCATTTTCTATAATAGTGTTTTGCAGCCTACAGGTCAGGTGGACAGTGTCTTCGGTGCCAGTTGCTCACCATGCAGTGAATTGAGAGCTATTGACAGACCAGGCTAATGAAAGGGTAGCTACTGAGAGATAAGTGGTGCATGTGCAAGTATGCAAAGGTCCCTCATAACCGCCTACAGCTACATATCCACCCTTTCACATTATGCAATGCGGTTGTCTTGTTTAAAGAAATGCATTATGAACTACGCCTCAATCCCACTATGTGATGGTAAACCAAGGCCAACTGTTAAGAGCAGCTACAGGACTGTGTATGTTTCTGTCCAGTATGGCGCGTGTGCGTGCGTGCGTGCGTCCGTGCGTGTGTGCGTGCGTCCTATGTATTCTGTCCTCTGGCTGTGTTGTACAGAATGTGGATGGTGGCTTTTATAGTGCTAAGTGCTCAGAGCGCGTGGTGGAACTAGTGACCAGGTTGTGATGAAAAATAAACAGCATTGCTCCATTATTCCTCCAGCTGTATTCTTTCCCAAATACAAAGTCGTTTCTAGTTGTCAGTGTCACTAAAAGCAGTATGGTTTTCCTTTCATAGTGAAACTACTTTTCACCAGACTCCTAAGGGCACTGTGGGGGGGGGGGCATTTATGAGGCCAATGAGATAGGCAGCCCATAAAGTGCAGAGTCAAAACTTATCTCCTCCAGCTTCATTTCCCCAGTGGCCAAAAGTGTCAGATCCATCACTAACCCAAGTGACAGTATGGAGCTGAACGATGACCAGGATTTTGCAGCAGCTCAAGTACAGTCGCTTTGGGAAATGGATAACCTAACATCCCTGTTAAACCGTTCTCCCTGGCTCGTGACCAAAGAATGGTGAACCTTTAAGGGGACAGTTATTCTGGGTAATGTCCAGAGCGATAGGAGGCACACAGTGGTATGTGCTAAATAGTATGGTGAAACACTGCTGGAGATGCCATGACATGGTCCAATAACCTTGTATTAAGATCCCCCATTAAGCATACATCAGGCTTCTCGGACAAGAGACTATGGACAATGACAAGGAATTAAAAGCTGCTGTCATGAAATAAATATATGCTTCCTTCCTTCTATCAGAAGAGAGAGAGAGTGTGTGTGTGTGTGTGTGTGCGCGCACGCGTTTATGCATTAGTGTCAGGGTGCTTTATCAGTGCTGGCCAGCTGTGACTTACTATGTAATGCCTCTGAGCTAGAAGTAACACAGACTTACCAACCACTCCTGCTATGACCAAACTCAACGGGGAAGGTAAGACACTTATCCTGACCATACCAGGAACATTACACCTTCTGTGACCAGACTCTGTATCGTTTGAGAATGGTCTTTGATTTCAAAAAACGTTTTGTTATAATAATTGACAAACATTTCTGCCTAATACAATACTTTTCATAATTTGACAATAGCTGTGACATGTAACTGCCATGTTATTGTAATTAAAGGTTATGTAGTCGTTCAGTCTATGTATTGTATTATATCAGGCTTATAACATCAGACATTAACATTAACTGATTGTAGTTTCAGTTTCTTACCAGTACAGGACCTAGTCGTTTTTATTTTTATTACATACAATCCCGTTTTCAAAAATGTTGGGACGCTGTGTGAAATGTAAAGAAAAACAGAATGCAATGATGTGCAAATCATTTAAACCCTAGGATTATTAGAAAATAGAACAATGACAATATTATATGTTTCTTGAAAAATACAACTCTAGAAAAAATTAAGAAACCACTGCACCTTTTTCTTTCATTTCCAAAAAAGTTGAAAAGGAAGGTTTTGAGTGAGGAACATAAGGGTTTAAATTAAGAGACCACTGCAAATTGAACGCTTCTCTTCCTCACTCAAAACTATTTGGAAAGGAAAGAAAAAGGTGCAGGGGTCTCTTAATTTTTTCCGGAGTTGTATATGCCCACTTTGAATTTGATGCCAGCAACATCTTCAAAAAAGCTGGGACAGGGGCAACAAAAGACTGGAAAAGCTGTGTAATGCTAAAAAAAAAATCTGGTGGAACATCACAACTTATTAGGTAATTGGAAACATGATTGGGTAAAAACAAAAGCATCCCAGAGAGGATGAGTCTTTCAGAAGTAAAGATGGAGAGAGGTTCAACACTCATATAGTGCAACAATTTAATAGTGCAACAATTTAAGAATAATGTTTCTCAACAAAGAATGCAAAGAGTTTGGGCATGTCCTCATCTACGGTACATAATACCATTAAAAGATTCAGAGAATCTGGAGAAATCTCCATGTTGCAAGGGACAAGGCCGAAACCAATATTGATCACAGCCGTGATCATTGGAGCCCTGAGTAGGCACTGCATTAAAAACAGACACGATTCTGAAGTGGAAATCACTGTATGGGCTCAGGAACACTTCTGAAAACTAATGTCTGTGAACACAGTACGTCGCCGCATCCACAAATGCAAATTAAAACTCTACCATGCACAGAAAAAAACATATATAAACAAGATCCAGAAAAACGCTGTCGCCTTCTCTGGGCCCGAGATCATTTAAGATGGACTGAGGCGAAGTGGAAAACTGTCCTGTGGTCTGATGAATCAAAATGTGAAATAATTTTTGTGAATCATGGACGCCTCATCCGCCAGGCTAAAGAAGAGAGAGACCATCTTGCTTGTTATCAACACAGTTCAAAAGCCAGCATCCGTGATGGAATGGGTGTGCACCAGTGCACATGGCATGGGTGACTTCTGTGAAGGCACCATTAAAGTTAAACAATATACACTGGTTTTGGAGCAACATATGCTCCCATCCAGATGACTTCTTTTTCAGGGAAGTCCTTGCTTATTTCAGCAAGACAATGCCAAACCACATTCTAAAAGAATTACAACAGCACGGCTCTGTAGTAAAAGAGTCTGGGTGCTAAACTGGCCTGCCTGCAGCCTAGACCTGTCCCTTATTGAAAACATTTGGCACATTATGAAATGACAAATACAGCAAAGGAGACCCCAAAAAGTTGAGCAGTTGAAATTCTATATCAAGCAAGAATGTGAGAACATTTCAATTTCAAAACTAAAAAAAAATTTTTTTTAAAGAAGAGGCGATGTAACACAGTGGTAAACATGCCCCTGTCCCAACTTCTTTGGAAACGGGGTTTAGATTACATGTGTACATAGTATTATTTATCTCTGTGAGCCTTAGAATATTAGACCACCCTTCCACTGTAACAATTGTACCTCCTCCCTCTCCCCACAGTGATGTTGAGGGGGATCCAGTCATCTCTGACCCGACTCCTAGGGCTGCTCTTCCTCTTGGTGATAGTGGAGAGGGTTACAGGGTCACCAGGCTGTCCAGCGTCCTGCTCCTGTCACGGTGATCAAGTGGACTGCAGTGGTCGCCTACTCACCACCTCCTCCTTGCCCTCCATATTCCCATCTACCACCACCACGCTCCTTCTCCACGACAACCAGCTGACCATGTTACCCAATGGGCTGTTGGACTCCCTTTCCTCCCTGCGCTCCGTCTCTCTTCATGGGAACTCCTGGACGTGTGACTGCGGCGTGCTCTATCTGCGTGCCTGGCTGCTCAAACAACCAGACGACTTCACCGGCCACCGAAACGTCACGTGCAGTTTCCCTCCCGGCCTGCGGGGGAGGCTGGTGGTGTACCTGGCTGAGGAGGAGGTGCTGCAGTCCTGTCACTACTGGTACTGTGACCTAGCTCTGGCCTCCCAGGTCTGTCTGTTTGTGTTTGTGACGGTGCAGGCGGGGCTGTTGGCTGCTGTGGTCGTGTTCCTGAGGAGGTTTGAGACACTGTCCCGCGAGGCCCGAAGGACCACAGAGGAGAGTTTCGCTGGGGGGGATGGACTTGAGTATTCAGAATATGAGACCCTGAAGGACAGCAGCATCTGACCAGGAGAGGGAAGGGCCTGCTGACCAAGGAGTCGGAGGTGACAGCGAAAGGCTGAGTGGAGGCTGTTGTAGGAATATAGCTGGTGAGCAGTGAAGGGAAGGAGCGCCTCTCTGGTCTGTGGTAAGATAACGTGGACAAGGAGAAAAGGAATTGTTAAGTTCACTGGAGACCGGAGATTACAGAGACTTTCACAAGACAAGAAACAAGGCAAAATAGAAGTATTCTGTAAATATACTTATTCTTATCACTCAATAAAACTGTTAGGATGTTAGAATCACTCAATAAAACAAATTACGCTAAGAATTTAACATTAAAAACTGCCATATTATATGATTGTTTTAGAACAGGTATTTGTAATATTTTTAGCTTAACAAAACAACAAACAAAACACATCTGTTAAAGATCCATAGCACATCCTTAAAATGTTATCATGTGACCCCATTTCTATGCATTTGTGATAAATGTTTGTATATTTTGATTGATAGTTCTCATGTCATTCCTAATTCAGCCAATAAAAAATTATATTGGAAATATATATTGATTTGATTGTGATAAATGTCGCCTAATAGAATTGTTACTGACAAGCAGGCTGTCGGCTTCCATTGAAAGACAAGACATTAACATAAAAGCGGGGAATATATAAATCTATTTATCATGTGTTGTACAGCTTGTGTGCTCTACAAATATTGTTTCAACTATAGATCAGTATGAATGTTGGTCATTTATGTATCATGAATTTGATACTTTATTAGACAGGAATGTGGTGAAAGATTGTTTGCTAAAAGATGTGTCAACATATGCCGGAAGCAGTGGCTTACACTACCCTAGGCCACAAGTAATTAGTATTTGATTAGGCTAAACAGAAATTACCATATAAACAGATTTCTACTAATAGGAAATTGTGGGCACTAACAGTATCTCAACCTCACAGATTAATAAAAATTTCCCTGGGCATATAGAAATGTTTGAAAAAGGTTGAGAAAACAACTTTGTTCACTTTCCTTGCCACTTCTTCAAACCACTGAAACATTCCTGACATTTTTCCCCACCCCAATCATCTAATGGATTATTTTGCCATCTGTCTGTCAGATTGTACTACAATTTCGTTCATTTCTGTGGAAGGCAATTAAAAAATTCACATAAATACAATTATGTGTTTTCTCCCTCTAACTTCAAACATGCAATGTTAAATTCTGGGTTGATTCTTGAATGTTCTGAAACTCAGGTGATGCTCCCGTCAGATGAAGACAGAGAGCAGCCTGAGTAGCTGTATTTTCTGAGGCAATCCATCTGTCGAAACGAAAAGGCTTAGGGCAGCATAGCCTTGTTGACAGCCGTTTGACAGTTGTATAGGCTGCCAGATCATCTCGTTCATTACTGTGATCTAAAAGTCTGGACAGTTTAAATATCCTGACTGTGGATAAGAAACGAACGTCCGTTTGACATAAGCGTGGAGTGCGGAACTATAATACTATGTTTGTGTGTGGGGGTCGGAACTCGCGGTGTGACGGACCCATGCCTCATTTTGTTTAAACGTGAGATCATTCTGATATATTACCTTTAGAAAAAGCCAAAAAGTTTACAGCACATTACTGGACACTTCCATAATTGTATCTGTTGAAACGGTAAGGTTATTATGATTTGTAAAGCAAGCTAACGGCCTTTCGCTGTCATACTCGTTTTGCCAGCTGTCATCGGTAGTTTTCGGCTTGCTAAATAACTAGGCTCCTTCTGAGGCTCCTGCATTGTTTTTAGAAACCACTGGTTTCCCACCGTGGGTACTAGGGCCGCTGGAGGTACTTGATCTATCCAAAAAGGGCACATGAGAAGGTCCATTAGACCATGGACTTGTACAATGAACATGAGGAAGTACTTTATGGGTACTTCGAGAAGAACAGTAAATCAGTTGGTGGTACAGTAACTAAAAAAGTTTGGGAACCAGAATTCTAAACCAGGATTTTTACCAACATTTAAATCGAATCTTAACACTCACTTTTATAAATGCAATGCTTTTTTTGTATGATACAATAGAAGTCTTATCTGTTGAGTTGTGAGAGATGGGGCGACTGAGAAAGAGGCACAACTGGAAGGGACGACAGCAGGACAAGACACAGCCACCCCCGCAGGTCAAGGAGGAGGGGAAGACCGTTGTAGTGGAACTCAAAGGTACAACAGTGAAGTGCATTTGGCTTTATTGGCTGGAGAGAGAGGGCAGGGGAGGGACCGAGAGAAAGGAAGATGTAGAGATGGATGTTTAGGTTGGTGCTCTAACTAGTGTGTTGTGTGAAACATTTCTAATGTTTCCTGTCCCATAGATGGTGCCAACCTAAAGGGGTTGGATGAGAGCAACGCCCTGGTCCTACCAGCCACCAAAACCAAGAAGAAGAAAAGCATTGAGAAGGCCGTTCCTAATAAACGTCCCTTGACTAAGAAACAGAGGAAAAATCTGCTGAAAGTCCTGGAGGTCAAAGAGAAGAAAGCCAAGGTAACATATTCCCATCAGCCTCCTCTAAGCCTGCCCAATGTTTCAGCATAATTCTGAGCTCTGCCAATTTGAAATACATTCATCTCCTTTTACATCCAGAGAGTAGACATCCTGTCCAAACTGGCTGAAGTGCAGCTTCCTGACTCTGAACTGAAGCTGCTTTACACCACCTCCAAACTGGGCACAGGAGACAAGCAGTACCAGAACAAACAGTAAGGCTATCGCCCCATGGTTGCAACATGTGGTTTAGCCACCCTCTCCAGGAGCTCAGGTTGGCAGGAAAACTGTGAGCCGATTAGTTGTAGTGATTGTCTGCTGACTGTGGGGTTGTTCCTGATCCTCTGGGACATTTTCAGGACTCCTGATGAGGTTGATGATGAAGCCTCAGGACCCAGGATCAGCAGCCTGAGTGGAGCCAACAGGAAGAGGAAACGAAGAAAACATCAGGAGGAGGAGGAGGCGGCGGCGGAGGAGGAGGAGGAGAGTAGTGGATTAGACTCATCGTCTGATGAAGAGTTGGATGATGGAGGGGTTGAGGCCACTGATGTCTTCGAATCCAAAGAGCCGGCCTCCTCCTGTCAGGTGGTAGAAGTGAAGGAAGTAAAAAAGGAAGAGAAAAAGGAGGCGAGGAAGGAGTCAGGTCCGGCCCCCAGTAAACAGCCATCTCAGCCAGCAGTCTTCATCCATGTGGACCGACTGCCAGAGATGCAGGTGGGTTCTTTGTCTTGTCTGTCTGTGTTTCCGTCTCTTGGGTTTCCCGCGCACATTCCGTCTCTCGGGTTTCCCGCACACATTCCGTCTCTCGGGTTTCCCGCGCACATTCCGTCTGTCGGGTTTCCCGCGCACCTTCTGTCTCTCGGGTTTTCCCGCGCACATTCCGTCTCTCGGGTTTCCCGCGCACATTCCGTCTCTCGGGTTTCCCGCGCACCTTCTGTCTCTCGGGTTTCCCCGCGCACATTCCGTCTCTCGGGTTTCCCGCGCACACATTCCGTCTCTCGGGTTTCCCGCGCACCTTCCGTCTCTCGGGTTTCCCGCGCACCTTCCGTCTCTCGGGTTTCCCGCGCACCTTCCGTCTCTCGGGTTTCCCGCGCACATTCCGTCTCTCGGGTTTCCCCGCGCACATTCCGTCTCTCGGGTTTCCCGCGCCACATTCCGTCTCTCGGGTTTCCCGCGCACACATTCCGTCTCTCGGGTTTCCCGCGCACACATTCCGTCTCTCGGGTTTCCCGCGCACACATTCCGTCTCTCGGGTTTCCCGCGCACACATTCCGTCTCTCGGGTTTCCCGCGCACCTTCCGTCTCTCGGGTTTCCCGCGCACCTTCCGTCTCTCGGGTTTCCCGCGCACATTCCGTCTCTCGGGTTTCCCGCGCACATTCCGTCTCTCGGGTTTCCCGCGCACCTTCCGTCTCTCGGGTTTCCTGTGCTGTGTGCTTATGTTTTTGTTTCTCCTGTGATGTATAGGAGGCCCGTTTGAGACTGCCAGTGTTGGCTGAGGAGCAGGTGATCATGGAAGCGGTGAAAGAGAACAGCTTTGTGGTTCTGTGTGGGGAGACTGGAAGCGGTAAAACCACCCAGGTACCACAGTTCCTGTATGAGGCTGGATATGCCAGGTAACACACACACACCTACACACACACACACACGTACACTCCCCCTTATCCCTTTTCACCTTATCATCACTTGTCTGTCTGTACATTCAAGGTTCCTTTCACTAGGTTACCTCTCTTTCTCGCTTCCCTCCCCTCTCTCCAGTGGTAGTGGCATCATTGGTGTGACAGAGCCTAGGAGAGTGGCAGCTGTTAGTATGTCCCACAGAGTGGCCAAAGAGATGAACTTGTCCACCAGGTACACACACCGTGTGTAGAAGAGTGTATTTTGTCTCTGTGTGCTTATGTCTGCTAAGGCTCTGTGTGAGTTTGTTTTTGTCTGTTGCTAGTCTAGTGTCATACCAGATTCGCTATGAGGGGAACGTGACCGCTGACACCAAGATTAAGTTCATGACGGATGGAGTCCTACTGAAGGAGATTCAGAAGGTGAGCGTTCTCACTTGTTTGTCTTAGTCATTCCTGCTCTGTAAGCTGTAGCCCAAGTCACCATTTGTGTCTCCGCTCCACCATGTCTCCTCTGTAGGACTTCCTGCTCCAGAGGTACAGTGTGATCATCATAGACGAGGCCCATGAGAGGAGTGTGTACACAGACATCCTCATAGGCCTGCTGTCACGCATCGTACCGCTCCGAAACAAAGTGAGACCGAACGACTGCATGGTCTTATTAAACACACAGCTAATGAACCCCTTGCCAAATGACCACCAAATGATTTGAAGGTTTCTGGAGCAGTACTGTCATTTCCCGAGAGCTCTCCAGCCAACTGGCCGTTTTCCTGTCCTCCCTGTTGTCACGTAGAAAGGCCTCCCCATGAAGCTGATAGTGATGTCAGCCACTCTGCGGGTGGAGGACTTCACAGAAAACCGGAAGCTGTTTCCCGTTCCTCCGCCTGTCATCAAGGTGGAGGCCCGTCAGTTCCCTGTCAGTGTCCACTTCAACAAGCGCACTCCTCTAGAAGACTACAGCGGGGAGGTGTTCCACAAGACCTGTAAGATCCACCGCATGTTGCCCCCGGGGGGGATACTGGTGTTCCTGACGGGCCAGGCCGAGGTCCACTCCGTCTGTAGGAGGCTGAGGAGGGCCTTCCCTTTCAGGAGGGGCCGCACGGCTACTGGTAAGAGGCGGACACGTAGATAGACAGGCGGGCCTGGTCTTTCCACAGGGTAACCGTGAGTGTGTGTGTCGTGGCAGGTGAGGTAGCGGAGGCGCCAACAGACACTGCCGAAGAGATGAGGAGGTTTAAGAAAGTCAAACTGAAGAAGACCGTGGTACGTACTAAGCCCTCTGTCACTATGTCGGACGGCCCTAGATAGTGTGTGTGTTTAGACGCTGTGTGTGTGTGTTTTAAACGCTGTGTGTGTGCTGTGTAGTCTCTGCCCCGGATTGACCTGGATAACTACTCAGCTTTGCCTGTGGATGAGGGGGATGAGGACCGTCAGGCTGGGATCGACGAGGAGGAGGGGTCTGACTTGGAACTAGGAGACCCCCCTGCAGACGACGGTGAGAAAACAGGGTTCAGATAGGGTGTGTTTGGTGCTGCACAGCTCTCTGCTGAGTTTCTTTTATTCATTTATGCCGTGTGTGTGTGTGTGTGTGTGTAGAGGAGAAGGCAGACCCATCCCTCCCTCTCTATGTCCTCCCCCTCTACTCTCTCCTGTCTCCAGAGCAACAGGCCAAGGTAAGACCGTCCGCTCAGCCCCACAACAATACTTGGCCACTTATCATGGTTCATCTGTTCATCTGTCTCTCTGCCTTCCTGTCTCTCTGCCTTCCTGTCTCTCTGCCTTCCTGTCTCTCTGTCTCTCTGCCTGTCTGTCTCTCTGTCTGCGTCTAGGTGTTCCGGCCCCCTCCCCCTGGTACCCGCCTGTGTGTTGTAGCCACCAATGTAGCAGAAACCTCGCTCACCATCCCAGGGATAAAGTATGTGGTCGACTGTGGGCGGGTCAAAAAGCGCTTCTATGACCGCGTTACAGGAGTTTCCTCTTTCAAGGTCACCTGGACCTCACAGGCTTCAGCCAATCAGAGGGCTGGGAGGGCGGGCCGTACCGAACCCGGACATTGCTATAGGTCAGCTCCGGGAATGGATATTTATGGATATTTATTAGAAATTAGAATACACAATTACTTGTGTATATGTAGTTCTAACTGAAAGTGTGTGTGTGTGTGTGTGTGTTTTCCAGGTTGTACTCGTCAGCTGTGTTTGGAGATTTCAGTCTGTTCTCGGAAGCAGAGATCACCCGCAGGCCAGTTGAGGACTTGGTACTGCAGATGAAGGACCTCAATATAGATAAGGTAAGAGAGATTACCCACTACTGATTGATGCTGTTCACCTGGGAATGCAGTCTGACATTAGAGGATTGTGTGTTTTCAGGTGGTGAACTTCCCGTTCCCCACCCCTCCCTCTACTGAGGCGCTGGTGGCAGCAGAACAGTTACTAGTTTCCCTGGGAGCACTGGAGGAGCCACCACGCAGTGGACAGTAAGGGATCATAGTGTTAATCCTGGCCCCTCCTAAACGCGTGTGTCTGTAGTCCTGGCCCCTCCTAAACGCGTGTGTCTGTAGTCCTGGCCCCTCCTAAACGTGTGTGTCTGTAGTCCTGGCCCCTCCTCCTAAACGTGTGTGTCTGTAGTCCTGGCCCCTCCTAAACGCGTGGGTCTGTAGTCCTGGCCCCTCCTAAACGCGTGGGTCTGTAGTCCTGACCCCTCCTAAACGCGTGGGTCTGTAGTCCTGGCCCCTCCTCCTAAACGTGTGTGTCTGTAATCCTGGCCCCTCCTCCTAAACGCGTGTGTCTGTAGTCCTGGCCCCTCCTCCTAAATGTGTGTCGCGTGTGTCTGTAGTCCTGGCCCCTCCTCCTAAATGTGTGTATCTGTAGACCTGGTCCCTCATAAACGCGTGTGTCTGTAGTCCTGGCCCCTCCTCCTAAACGTGTGTATCTGTAGTCCTGGTCCCTCCTAAACGCGTGTGTCTGTAGTCCTGGCCCCTCCTCCTAAACGCGTGTGTCTGTAGTCCTGGCCCCTCCTCCTAAACGCGTGTGTCTGTAGTCCTGGCCCCTCCTCCTAAACGCGTGTGTCTGTAGTCCTGGCCCCTCCTCCTAAATGCGTGTGTCTGTAGTCCTGGCCCCTCCTCCTAAATGCGTGTGTCTGTAGTCCTGGCCCCTCCTCCTAAACGCGTGTATCTGTAGTCCTGGCCCCTCCTCCTAAACGCGTGTATCTGTAGTCCTGGCCCCTCCTCCTAAACGCGTGTATCTGTAGTCCTGGCCCTTCCTAAACGCGTGTGTCTGTAGTCCTGGCCCTTCCTAAACGCGTGTGTCTGTAGTCCTGGCCCCTCCTCCTAAACGCGTGTGTCTGTAGTCCTGGCCCCTCCTCCTAAACGCGTGTGTCTGTAGTCCTGGCCCCTCCTCCTAAATGCGTGTGTCTGTAGTCCTGGCCCCTCCTCCTAAACGCGTGTGTCTGTAGTCCTGGCCCCTCCTCCTAAACGCGTGTATCTGTAGTCCTGGCCCCTTTTAAACATGTGTGTCTGTAGTCCTGGCCCTTCCTAAACGGGTGTCTGTAGTCCTGGCCCCTTTTAAACGTGTGTCTGTAGTCCTGGCCCCTTTTAAACATGTGTGTCTGTAGTCCTGGCCCCTCCTCTTATGTAACTGTAGTCCAATACATCCCTCTTTATTTCTCTCTGTCTGCCTCTGCTGTAGGGTAAAGGAGATGGAACGAGCACGCCTGAGTTGTCCCATCAGCCCTCTGGGTAGGGCGATGGCGTCGTTTCCTGTGGCGCCCCGCTACGCTAAGATGCTAGCGCTAGGGAAGCAGCAGGACTGTCTGCCCTACGTAATCGCTGTAGTGGCAGCCATGACGGTCCGGGAGATTTTTGAAGATCTGGACAGGTGGGGACCGTAGCAGACAGATTTGGCTTTATGGATCATTCCAAAGGTCAATAAAAAAAGAAATCTACTTATCTGCAAAGCTTAAGCAGTCAACACATTGAAATGGGGACAGCGGCATTGGTGGGGAAATATTGCTGTGGGTCTTGGAACACAGTAGGACACCGAACCTTTACATCTTTTTGCATTAGAATAGAAATGGACGTGTTGCCCAAAGAAACTTGGTTTAATGACTTCACTTGATCCATTTGCTTTGGTATCTCTCCAGACCTGCTGCTACTGAGGATGAAAGCTCCACGCTGGCCCAGCGTCGAGCTCGGCTAACACAGATGAGGAGGCTGTGGGCTGGGCAGGGCGCTTCTCTACTGCTGGGCGACCTCATGGTGCTGCTGGGTAAGGCTGGAGTGTCTAGTGTTTTTGTTGTTGTGTACTACACATCTCTGTGTGTGTGTGTGTGCCTTTGTGAAAACATTTTGGTTTATATCAGGGGCTGTGGGTGCCTGTGAGTTTGCTGGCTGCACTCCGAAGTTCTGTGAAGAGAATGGACTGAGGTACAAAGCCATGCTGGAGATCAGGCGACTCAGAGGACAGCTTACCAATGCAGGTATGGACACACTCTCGGTCTCAGTCCCACACTCGCTTTCTCACTCGCTGTGTCCCATTCACTGTTTCACTTGCTGACTCAAATTCACTGTTTTTCTTTGACAGTGAACTCAGTGTGTCCAGAGGTGGGTGTGTTTGTGGATAGCAAGATGGCTCCGCCCACTGAGAGCCAGGTGGTGTGTTTGCGTCAGATAGTGCTGGCGGGACTAGGAGACCACCTGGCCAGACGGGTACAGCAAGAGGAACTCCTAGATCCAAAATGGAGGAACGGATACAAGGTGAGTTATATATTACGTTAGATTGTACTCCAACACCAAATACTACTGGAAATGTTTTATGATTGTCTCTTTTTTTTTTCTCTTGTTTCTCCCCTTCTAATTTTGTAAAAGTGTATTTGCCTATCGTAACAGTTCCTGGCAGGATTAGTAGTCAAAGATGGAGATGCGTATTGAGGCTTTCTACTTTGTATCACATTACTTGAACACCCAATGTATTCCCCTGTCAACAACCATGATTGAGCTTGCAGGTGCCTGGCATACCACAAGGAGGTGCTAGAGTTCAATGAAGCAAAGCCACCTTGTCCACTACCAAGCCTGGACAGTGCTGAGACTGTTTGCACTGCCCGGATGCTGCGACCAGGATTTGAACTCCTGCTCTTAATTTGTGACACAAGCACTACATGTTACCACTGCGCTACTCAGCTACCCCTGTGTTCCAGATCTGCCCCTGCCTGGTGACGGGGTTGTTAGGTAGTTAACTGTTCAGTTGTCTGGCTGTTTCAGACCCCACTCCTGGATGAGCCTGTCTACATCCACCCCTCGTCAGCCCTGTTTAAAACCCTGCCTCCATTTGTGGTTTATCAAGAGGTCTTGGAGACCACCAAGATGTACATGAAAGGTGGGTGAACCTCCCACACACTGCAGTTGACCGTCATCAGTAACACGTGTTAACTATGGAGACCTGTCTCGTAGGCGTGTCAGCGGTAGAACCAGAGTGGGTTCCCCAAATTCTCACCCGGTACTGTCATTTTGGATCCCCGTTGGAGGTTCCGTCACCTTGGTTCTGTCCCTCGACGGGCAGGATCAAATGTCACTGCACCAGCACCTTCTGTGAGTCTGCTCTGCGTCACGTTTTTATCTTTTCACTCTAATGAATCCTACCTCAATTTCCCCCTGTCCTTTTTCCTTGACACCACCTCAAAACACAATGGACAAGAAAATCATATATAACTGTATAACTGAAAAGGATTTGAGGAGTGAATGTGAAGAGTCACATTAATGGTCATTACATTTGAACCTGACACTCTCTGGGTTTCTCTAGTCCGATGTGGATGGCAGCTTCCTGCTGTTGAGATGGATTACCCAGAGGGCCTGGAGTGCTACAAACAGTTTGCCAGGTTTCTGCTGGAAGGACAGGTACTGAACATGTCCCAAATGTAGTGTACTGCAGTATCAGTCATATCCCCTACGTAGTGTGCTATAGTATGTCATATCCCCTACGTAGTGTACTCCAGTATTAGTCATATCCCCTACGTAGTGTACTCCAGTATTAATCATATCCCCTACATAGTGTACTCCATTATCAGTCATATCCCCTACGTAGTGTACTCTAGTATCAGTCATATCCCCTACGTAGTATGCTATAGTATCAGTTATATCCCCTACGTAGTGTACTCCAGTATCAGTCATATCCCCTACATAGTGAACTCCAGTATCAGTCATATCCCCTACATAGTGTACTCCAGTATTAGTCATATCCCCTACATAGTGTACTCCAGTATCAGTCATATCCCCTACATAGTGTACTCCAGTATTAGTCATATCCCCTACATAGTGTACTCCAGTATTAGTCATATCCCCTACGTAGTGTGCTGCAGTATTAGTCATATCCCCTACGTAGTGTGCTGCAGTATCAGTCATATCCCCTACGTAGTGTGCTGCAGTATCAGTCATATCCCCTACGTAGTGTGCTGCAGTATCAGTCATATCCCCTACGTAGTGTGCTATAGTATCAGTCATATCCCCTATGTAGTGTACTGCATTATCAGTTGTCTGCAGTGAAGTGGAACCTGTTGTTTTTCAGGTGTGTCCTAAACTGAAGCAGCACAGTGGTTATCTTCTCTCCAACCCTACGATCATGACGAAGACCTGGGCAAAGTAAGCAACGTGTCCCTTAAACCACAGTACATAGGAAGACCTTTGTTGAAGATGCACACTGTGATTTTTGGCCACTGGTTATAAAAGTGCCACTGTCAAGCCAGAAAGGGTTTCTGTATGTCATGTATGTGCCAATACGTGCCCCATATCATTAAAACTACTCACTTTCAAACTTGGAATTTCATGGCTTACAGAGATATGATAGTGATTCTAGAAATAGGTTATCCAGATCTAAACTACGTACTACTCCGACCCAAAATGGAAGGTAAACAAAAATATATTGTTCATCTCAGAAGAATGCATTGCTTAATGCTGTGTAACAGGCTCCAGCCCAGGACAGAAGCTCTGCTGGGGACCCTGGTATCAGAGAGGGTGGACTGCCGAGACTTGCTGCTGTCAGCCTGGAAGAAAAACAACAAATGTATGTCACATCTATAAGAACGACTTTTTGCATTCGGAGTTCTACCCTGTTCCGTGTGTGTTGTGTACAATTATTTGACTTCTTAGTCTCCCTCCTTTTCCCCGCAGTCCTCTTATCTGCATACTGCCAATGGATCCCTGAAGCCAAACACCAGGATGTGGCCAAGAGCTGGCCTCCCATCTGAAGCCAGCTCTGCTCCTTGGCAAGCACCCACATGTGAACCAGCCATACCACCACAGGGCCCTCAACAAGGCCAAAACAGGAAGCTGAACTCTGCCAGCCACTAGAAACTGGCTCTTTAGGTGTTTTTTTGTTGTCAAGAAGCGCAAGGGCCAGTCCTTCCCTCTGGCCAGGTGTTCTTTTCTGGTTGTGTTGTGGAAGAGTTTTGAAACCGTTGTCTATGCTGGTGTTATTCAGGATGTGGCGATTGTACTCGGGTTTGTACATCTTATATCCTTTTTTCTCTACATCTTTTTTACTTGTCTTTGTAAGGCTCACAATAAAGTGTTTTAATGTGACATTTATTTGTTCTGCAGTAACTGTATATTATTATTAAAAGTTCAATAATAGGTAGTAGACTATAGATTTGAGCAGTTTTTCTTAAGAAACAATAAGTGGCACTAATAAGTTCATCCCTACAGTAAGGCTACAGTGTTAACAGGAGCAGCTTGTATTTGTCTCCTCTAGACAATAAGGCAGGTTAGAATTGCCGGAAGGACATTAAAGCAATAGCCTGATAAAACTCCCTACAACCTGAAAGCAATGTACCCCAATCCTTAATGGACCCCTATATAACTCTTAATTTGATTGATTTAAGTATTATGGTGAATGTTATATCTAGTCTATCACAAACAGTGGAACTATTACCAGATTGCTTCCGACTGTTAAGTCTTTTGGAAGTGCTGAGAAAAGTGGTTTAGTGGGAGATTGATTCAGAATTGTACCTGTGTTGTGTAAATTGAACAGCCAATCGGGTCAAAAAAATCACCCATCTGAAATCTAGATGAAAAGACCCAACTCTTTTTTTTTTTTTTATTTAAAAAGCAATCATTGGTTCAGAAGACCAAATTATGACAATTGACTACCACAGTGCTTCTTCCTCGCCAAACATCCTGCTGCACACGTTAACCTCATTTTGATTGGGGCTGGTGGTAATGTCAGTGACAGGGTGAGGTCACTTTTTGAGAAGTGTGTTTATATCACCTAGCAACAAAGTGCATGAAATCCAAGTAAACTTATGCATATCTGAATAAATTATCTTCATTAACAACTTTTACCTTATATAAATGAGCTACAAATAAAAAGCATGTACAGTTTAAGGTGTTATAATTTAATGACTTTTACATCAAATACTCTACACTATAACTTTTCTCTAACGCTCCCACTTCAGTCTAAAAACCAATTCTATCCTGAAACACACCTGGTATATCCTTACCATGTAAACTACAAACATCTAAACAATACACCTAATGAGGTGATAATGTTGGAGAAAAAAAATTCACATCGTCCCAAAAAAATTCTATGATCACATTTAAGTTAAATAATAATTGCAAGCATACCCAGTAATCGGAAAACAAGAAAAACGAATGTGAGTACAATTTTCCCGAAAAATTGGTACAATGTGAAGGTTCAAGCTGCACTTTGGCGATGTTTTCTACAGTACTTAAGTAGAAATAGGAAGCTCACAGTATACTGTAAAGTATAGTATGTGCTGTACATGCAAAGCCTGAAGAGCTTATTGATTTAAACAGAAAAGTTACAAAATATATATTAAATAAAGGCACAAATCAGTTCTGCTGGAAAGGTTTTTCCTAAACTTCTAAGCGAACGCCATCTGATTGCCTTTACTGGAATTAGTGGAACTGCAGCCAGAAAAAAAATATTTAAATGGTGTCTTCCATACCAAAAAATATATACGGGTATCAAAGTATATCATTTTAACTAAGAACTGGGATTCATTCAAATCCACCATTGCAATGCTTATGCAGTGTCTTTAATAACAACAATGGCCAGTTTTTGGAAAGTGATCATGTACCTGTGAGGTTTTTATGGGGCCATAATATTTTGGAGCTCGAACTGCTCTGTTTAATACAAATGCCTCAACCATGGTTCTACGTAAAAAGAACAGTTTCTCTTTTTCAAAACGGGTAAGTTCCAATTTGAATTGGAAGTAATTTATCTGTAGAGACGGCACTAAACAAGAATAAATACACAGGAATACTAACAATGTAAGGATGAACACTAAAGTTGTAAAGTGTGTAGATGTGGTCTAGTAGTGGACTGCTAAAGGGAGATGTGATCTAGTGGTAGACTAATCTGAATCAGAAAAAACATTTCAGAAAATATCTACCGCTGTGATTAATCCAGTGTGTTGACTGAGAGTACAACTGTTTACCTACTTCCAGGAAATAAAAACTATTTCAGCAGCACTGACAGTTTAGCACCTGTTATCTGGTAGATTCAAGAGATACAGCCCTTATTCTCACGGAAGGTTATCATTAGGGCCTGGTCTCATTTCTACCACTAGTCACTCATCCACTTGTACTAGTAGTATCATTGGGGTAGCATGTTACTGAAGATCAGTTGACCAACTATAACAAACCTGGATCGAATGGGGCAGTATGTTGTTGAAGTTGATCAGCTATAGGAGTAATATGGAGGTCTGGCAGCTACAGGAGTTGCTCTTTAAATCCAGTCCTGGGGGCTGAAACATTTTTATTTTGTCAATTCTACATGCCTGGTATCCCAGGTCTGAATTAGTCCCTGATTGACAAAGAATACAACAGACGTGTTTGGACCCTCCAGCACCGGGCCTGAATAGCCCTGCTATAGAGATGGTATGAAGTTAAAGTTGCGCTAGAGAGGTAGTATATAGTTCGAGTGGGCCAGCTTGCGTTCCCGTGCTACACGGACAGTCTCTCTGTGACTTAGTGGCCGTTGACAATCAGAGTCCTGGAGAGAGGGGTAGTGCTGTCTGTAGCAGAGCCAGGAAAACAGCAGCCCCAGACCAGAACCCACCAAAACATCTAAAACACAGGAAACACAGGCAAATATGACACTCGACAGCACAAAGAATTCTAAGCATGTATTCAATTGTTTCAGTGCTTTTCAAAGTGACCATGATTAATGATTAGCATGCCCTCTCACCTTGCCAGTGGTGTTTGTAGTCACAGGTCCTTGACAGGGCAATCATGGAGGCTAGGAGGAGGGGGCTGAGAAAGACACACAATCTCCAGGCCCTGCCCTGACCCCCAAGACTGAAGCACCGCAGTTTACCGCCAACATACAGCGCAGTAAAGCCCAATCCAGTGAAAGCGACTGGAACAAAATCAGGGGGAAGTGGGAGATAGTGAAGGCACATGAATCTAAGTAGGATTAATGCCATTAGAATGGGCCAATGCCTGAATAATGCCTGAATGAAGAAAATTCATTTTATCTACCATAGAATCAAGATGAAGTGCACAAATACAGAATGCACGCTAACTACCCTATTCTAAAAAATAAAAAACCTAATCACTAAATCTAAGCCTAACCCCAATTTAACTTAACGCCTAGGCTGGAAATAGTATTTTTCCTAATGGAAAAAGTCCAGAATTTCCCTTGTACCACACTTGTGGGGATTTTCCACCACAACCAAGTTAATATACATGAACACACATCCAGTCAAACTGATCTACTGAAGTACCAACTAGGGAAAAGCAAGCATTTAACCACCCACTTAATGTGCTTTTAATCTGAATGAGCTCATTATTGATTCACTGCCGATCAGATCTGCTCTCACAAGAGGACTAGCCAATCAGTGGGCCTTACAGGATGAGTGTCCGCTGGGAAAGCTCTTTCTGCCCTCAGTGACCACATCTGGGTCACCGCTGCAGTGCATTTCCAGGTTCATCTGTCCGTCTGGGAAACAACGGTAGAAGAAGTCTGGCCGCGGCCTGAAACACACACACACACACACACACACACACACACACACACACACACGTTACATTACAGACCGCCAGTAGAACTCTGCGCTTGTAACAGTGAAACACTACGTCTACAGACTGGTAGGCCACTCACCGCCCAACTACCAGCTTAATGGTGTTGGTGAAGACGCCGTTCAACACAAGAGCCAAAGTCACCGCTGAGAAACAGAGGCAAATAAATAGATCAGCACAATTAAACTATTTTAATTTAATTTGTCTTTGATAAAAATAAAATATTGCGATGTAGCTCGTTTTGCGCACTCTTTCTCTGTTATAAGTCTTGGTAGTCAGAAGAAAACACTGTCTGTAGGAATATTTCTTTTTTTGGCCTGCCTACATCAAACAGGCTGGATAAAAACTATCCGGAAGAATTTAATTCAAGCAGGACCTCTACGTTGAATCCTAAGACATGAACAAAATGCACTGGTCACTAATATTTTCCCTCTACTTTTAAAAGAGTCAATGGAATAAAGCCTGTGTCGCTGTGTGCTTGTTTTCCTACCAAGGTGTAGTTGGAAGTTTATCATAGCATAATCACTTAAAGTAAATGTGAACTAGAATGCATCGTATGTCTACTTGGCAGAATTATATCATGTTCATCAATCCAGTGGCTTTTTATTCAGCAAACTGCAAATAAAAGAAAGGACATTTGCACACAAAACTATGTTGTCTTCCTATTAGAAGTGAGTGCTACTGAGAGTGAAAAACAAATGAAAGTGGAATTAACAGTGGAAAATACAAAACTGGATTAAAAGGAAAATAAATAAACAGGATCTAGAAAAATTAATTAATCGATTTCATATGGCCTTCAGTTTTTTAAGCATGTTATACAATGACTAAAAACACTACAAACCCACTCACTTCAGACTTACATTAAAACGACTAAGTGTCTGATGAGAATATATCGTTATCTTTTACAATGATTGGGGAATAGATTGTTGGTGATATCGCATAGCCCCAGATCAGTCGTTCTTTCTCATACACACATACACAGTTTAGAGTCTCAGGAGGCTAACAGCAGGTGTAGTTCTCAAATTAGGCCTTACCGAGCAAGGCTTCCCTCAGGTCTCCTCTCTCTGCTCGCTTCAGAAAGGTGAACAGGAGGATCACCAGGAATGGAGTAAAACACGCCACACTCTGATACCAGGCACAATTCATAAATAAGACAAAGCTAGCACATTCCATTGAAGCACAACATTAAGTGATACAGGTTACAGTTCCGCACAGCATTATCCAGTCCCGTAACATGACGTTTCTACCACTAGAAAAATAATCCTATTCAATGTTTAATGATTCCAGTGGCTCCCCGACACACACTAGTACTCACAAACATAAGAGAGGTGGGCACATGGTCCTTCTCCACTTGGTGAAATCTATACAGCCACATCTCCTCTGCTTGGATCTCACGAATAAAGGGTGGAAGCTGCTCTGTCACACTGAGGGAAATCCAACACAGACAAACACACCTGATCAATGGATCCCCAAAAACACTGCTGTGGGATGGGCACCACTCCCACACTAACGTTTTAATAACAGAATTGACAAGGTGTGAATTCTGCATTGGCTGGTGCATCACAAGCTTTCGGGTCAGTTACTGCACATCAGCTAATGTTTTCTCAGTGCCCTGATATTGTTTAAGTCATAGTCAATCTGCAAAAAAGATTTAATTGCAGCTGAAGCGCAGTAAGAACTTCAGACTCTGAATAACTGAATAACTGAAGGGGACCCAAAGATAAAAGTTTGGGAACTACTGCTGTAGATCATCTTTAAATGCCTCTGATAAGTCCATATGGAGCACATTAATGGTCAGAGTATTACAACGTTTCAATGGTAATAAAAATTTTAGTACATGATTTTGAAAGCATACAGAACCTACTCACAGGAAGACCACCAGAAGCAGCAGTCGGACAGACACCTCTGACGGTAACCCATGCAGTAAACCCTTCATCTTGTTTCTCTGGTTTATCCAGACAGATCACTTGGTCAATCCACTGGAATCCTCTCCTAAAATGGAAGTGCAAAAAGGGGTTTATAATTATTTATTTGAAAAAACAACAGAATTAATCCGCATGACGCCTTTATTTAATTGTTCCATATGGATCAAAGAATGATTAACACAGTACACTTTCAGCGAGGTGCACTAAATTACAAACTACCTAAATCCTAAAAGGCATTTAAGAAAAACTTGTAATTTGTTAGTGCACTGCCCTCACATAGCTAGTAGACTACATCTTTAAACTCATTAATTAACAATAGCGTAACTACATCTTATCCGTCCTTAGCTACATATCTCATAATGCGCTTGGGAGCGTTTCCGCATCTCAATGTGTTAAGCACGGAGGACCTACCTTAAACTCCTTGTTTATGTTTTGATTCGCATATTCTCATTACCGTGTTTTGGGCCTCCTCCCCATCATCATCACCATCGTAGCTCACCCATCCGATAAACCGGAATAACAGCGGAGCCAGCAAAGCGATGATGCCTGGAGGAGAATAAAGCTTTTTCTCAGTCTTGTCGAAAAAAGCGCAATGCCACGTCACGCCAATGGGGCGACCTCTAGTGAGTAAATGGTACAATAACATATTTGATTAAGGCATGGTGTCCGAAGCACTGTTCACGTGTTTTAATCGTCCAAATGGAAGCATCGCATTTTATAACGAGGGGGACAAATTAGTTCCACTGAGACACAGTACAGCTTTATTTAAGTCAAACTTCAGGCATGTCTGAACTCCACCCTCAACCTCATTTAGAATGAAAAAGACAGAATCGATAGTTTCAAATAAAAAGACAGTCATGTACAAAAGTGTCATCCTCACAGTCACACACATATTTAGAAGCGGAATTTTACAGGCAATAGCACGCCACAGTAACATGAACTTATGCAAGTTGAATGCAATCTATGTACAAGTATTTTAACATGATGCAATAAGACTGCTGAACAGTAAAACAATATGGTAACTGTGTTCATCCCCTTTTTCATTAAAGCAACATCGAGATAGATAGAACCCAGCGGAAACCCCAGCTCAGATTCCCTACTTGACTGGTGAAACTAGTTTCTCAGAATTATTGGTTTTCCTAATGTATGGGAGAGTGTCAATCACACGCAATGACATAAATAAATAATATTGCACAAAATGTCTGGGTTAGAAGACAATACTAATAACACAGTCTTCGTAATCCTACTGTTTAACATAATGTGGTCTTCAGTGAAAACCGACGTGCTGTTGTTACTAAAGTATGGCAACTACAAAATGGTTTAAAATTAGAATGTCGGTGCCAAACAGAATGACGACCTGTTACACAACTCCGATTTTATTGTCATTGTATAGGCAGATCGTTGTGTTTCAACCCTACTGGCAAAATGTTCAAAAAAATAGGGGCAAAATTAGAATAAAGGCTTTCGGGTTGGCCTGGATAATAAAGGCTTTTGATTTGGCCTGGAAAATAAAGGCTTTCGGGTTGGCCTGGAAAATAAAGGCTTTTGGGTTGGCCTGGAAAATAAAGGCCTCTGTGTTGCCAGGATAATCTCTGTGCGATAGCAATAACGGATATAAACAGAACACAATGAAATAAGTGTGGTTGTTTCTACCATAACTAAGTAGCTTTAAAAATGTATACAAAAGATGTCCCCAACTACCAGACCCGCCTTCCGTTCCGAATGGAAGTTCCAGCATCGACAATCTTGATGCATTGTTTACAGTTCTGCAAAAATTGCTTGTGTGTTGGGGTAAGCATACAGTGGTCCACTTTATAATGGTCACTCATTTGAAGTTAGAGAAGGCTTAGAAACTAGCAAAACCTTTAAAAACATGACATTCAGAGGTTCTGAGATTGGCTCAAAATGAATAGGCCTAATATCTATGACCAGTATATACCATGTCATATTAGTTATGAGCAAAATACTCAAGTTTGAATATTGGTCTGTAGTACAAAACATTAAATAAATAAAAAAAATATTAATAAAAAGAAAGAAAATTCAAGTTTTAAATGGTTGTTAAGAATTTGACAAAGTAACTTAAGTACTGAAATTCTCAGTACTTAACAAGAATAAGTACTGAAATTATCTAAATCAAACACCCATCTACAGAAAATTGAATAATTTGGCAAATTTCAGAACAACAGAGTCAATATTCCATTAAATTAAACCTGCTATATGCATTAGGTCGTCTCAATTCCAAACACCTATAATATATTGATGCCATCTAATTCTATTTTTGTTAAGACAGACTGAATGCAGACACAGCTTGACACTTGATAACTGAGGTATGGAAATGTTTGACAAACTTGCATTTTTGGATGAGCAACCGTTTTAAGGGCATGGATACATAATAATATAATGACTCAGTAACGTACCAGAAAGGAAAAAGCACAGGCTCAGCCAAGGTAAGCAGATTAATGGTCTAGTTTCAATATGACAATGTGAGTTCAGGCTGAATAAAGCATTCGGTTACTTCACATCACAATGTTCACTTGGTTTTAACTGCTTTAACATTAGTACAGTGAGTCACAACACAACCAGCCTGGCTGATGAGTAGCAGCTGTTATCAAACATAGTGGAATGTAAAGCTCCCTACTGTTTTATATTCAATGTTACTTAACACTTTGGGAGAAAGCAATTTTCCAATAGGTGTTTTTGATAGATAAATCAACTAGTATAAAAAGGTGTAATATAATTACAAAAATCTGTTAGGAGAATGAGTTTAAAAACACTGTACAGATACATGTATGTTATCTTTATATGATACTGAAGTAATGTATAACTTTGTTGATAAAAAAAAAAATCAATGAGTGAAGATGCACAGTCATACCAAATGTGACAATAAATACCCACTACTGAAAATACTGGATGTACTTCACACCTTGAATGACGATGAGGACGGTAGTCTTTCTACTAAGGTAAAGAACAGAAAGTATCATCGGCAGTAACTCTTGTCAGAACGTTTTCAATCTCACAAAGATATTTGGATAATGTTGTTGGACCTAGAGCAGAAGTTACAATTCCTACATTACTACAGAAAATCGGTATCCGTTTCAAGCATGTACAATGTCATATGGTCTATTATATACAGTACATGTACCCATGGTATGACCTACCTAAAGTATGTAGCAATAACCTTTGAAAGTGCTTTGAGAACCATTTTAACATGACAATTCTATGCACAGTAGAAAGCCATATCTTCACGTTAATCCAAATATATGGCTGTGGTACGGTCCACAACTTACATTACTGCACACAAGGCCGATGACAAGCCAACTGTGTATTTATCAGGTCAATGTATTACAAACAGACCCTCTTGCCTGGCTGCAGTACAACCAGCTTAGCACTCTGTTTACTGATCAACTGAAGTGTACCACCAACTCCTAGAAGTAAATAATCACCAGGGCCGATGCCGCTTGTCCTCTCGGTTTTAATGAATGGATTTCCGTTGTATGTTTAAAAAGGGTGAACGGGCTGTCAACACAGACCCTCCCTTTCTCCTAAGGTTTACAACATGAGCCAATTATGTACACAATGGAGACAGGGCCCAGGGGAACTGACCAATGGAACAGAAATGTAATGTGATGTCATAACATTACACTATATGCCATAATACTTCACCTGATTAGAAGGACTATATTCACAAGATCTGCGCAATGCTAAACACCTAAACAGAAACAATACAGCACTCATCAAGATGAAGAGAATCTGTCTGTAAACATTAACAAACATAGATATATATATATATATATGTATATTCGTCTATAGGCATAAGTATATCAAAAACAGGTATAAGGAAAGTCGGAATGTAGTGTGATCCTGAAAATTGCACAAATCTGTTTTCCTCTTGTTGTGAATGGAGAGCTGAACAGGGGTATGGTGGATGATGAATGGAGTGATGTGGACCGGCTCTGCTGGCTTACCAACACACAGCAAAGCCTTCTGGGATGTGAAGTGGCACCTGGCCCCTGGCAATGGGCCCCTAGCAACCCCAGCTCACAGGAAGTAAACAAAGAGAAAAGCAGCATGATGGAGTAAGGTTTCCGCCTCCTCTCCAACCACCTCAGTGAATTCTTCAAAGTGCCAGTCACCAAGAACACTAACGCTGAGATTCCACGTGTGTGGCAATGACAGAATCCCACGGAAGTGGTGAAACAAACACTAGGCATTTTGGGGTTGATGCCAGTGGCCAGAGAGAAAGGCAGGCCTACGGGCACAGATCTCCACCTCCCCTTGGCCCCTCCTCCACTTGTGCCATCAGCAGACACAGAGGAGCTCTGAACTGCTCACACCAAGTCTGCGCCTGTCAGTCTCTGTCTGTCTGTCCAGTCCAACTGGCGGCTGCAGTTCTGGTTACTCTCACCTGAGGGCACATCTCTAATCGCACCCTCTTCCCCATAGCCATAGGGCTCTATTTCTATGGCACTAGATAGGGAACAGGGCGCTGTTGGAGACCGCTTTACTCTCTGTCCAGCTGGCCATGCTCCTCCTCGGGGTCCTCTGGCTCTTCCTTGACGCTGACTGTGCCCGGGGTTTGAGTGCGTGGGGGGTGGGCGCTGGGACCCAAAGGGCTGAGGGGGTCGTGGTTGGAGCAGCAGAGCCGACCCTCCAGGGTCGAGGGGGTGAGAGACCCCGCCTCGTGACCCCGGCAGAATGAGCGAGGGCAGAAGTCACATTGGGCAGAGGCGGGGACACCACACACACTGCAGTCATGCCATGGGCACTCCCAACGGCCTAAAACACACACAGACACACACGGTTACTGATAAAAATCTAATTGTTTCTAACCTCTAACCTTAATGCCAAAAACCTAATCTTAACCCTGATGAACTTTTCCAGTTAGACCACAGTTGCTCTAGTAAGCCCTGTCCTGGGCACTGGCGTACCGTATGGAGGTTTGGTGAGGTTGAGACACAGCAGGTGGTATGATTTAGGACAGTCTTTCTTGTCACACATGACCAGCTCCCCGGCCTCTCCACACCAGAAGCAGAAGTACTCGTGTGTGTGTTTCCCCTCTGGTCGCAGCTTACGCTTTTTAGGCTTCAGCTTGGCGTTCCTCGCCTTCTCCTCCTTTTCCATCACCACAGCGCTCTGGGGGGGAGACAGAACAGAGTCACAATCCCTGCACTCAGGAAGGGGCTGGTTTCATGTTAAAACACCAGGGTTCAGGACTGTTTGGTTCATGTCTAGTTGCAGGAAAGCCATGGACAGATGGGTTCTGCTCATGCAGGTTCAGCGGTCTGGTTCTCCAGGCATATAACCAGGTCATGTACGCATCCCGACGTGCCCGGTTCAATCCCCGTCTCAACCCTTCACACTAACTACTCCCCAACCATGTCTGTCCCACCTTTCAAATCTGCCTAAATCAGGCAAAATTATCAACTAATTATTACTGTGTATACACAGAAGGGTTCAACACTGCTGAAAAAGTCAGCGATCAATCTTTTGCTTATAATAAGACAATGTGGGCATGTCTCATACCGTAGGCCGCACCCCCAGGAAGCCAGAGCAGTTCTCAGCTCCACAGTGACACGACGACCTCCGGTTCCCCACCAAGTCCAGGTTATAGTTAAACGTCAACTCGGTGCCTGCGGTAGAGAGCAGACGGGTCAGACGGGTCAGACAGCCCAATCAACCAATGAGACGGAATGGGTGGGCGCCGCTCTCCTCACCAGCGTCTATGTCACACAGGGTGAACAGCCCTATGCGAACATCTCCGTTGACCGTCCATTTCTGCGTCTCACAGTTGGGGCTGCAGCTGTGATTAATGAAGCGTGAGGAATTCCCTTTTGGCCCAGCGTCTATCACCCGGTCCTAGCGAACACACACAAATAATATATTACAAATGTTCCTGGCTGCACGGAGAAGCGGAATGAGCCAACTGGAAGCTGGATGGATCAGGTGGCCATAAGGGCCGGACTGATGGCGTGAGGGCCGGAATGGAAATTTAGACAGTACATCCGGGTTAACACCCTACTCTTATGATCAGTACTATGGGATCTGTCGTGACCACAGCCGTTCCTGTCCCATCCAAAAGAGAGCACCCGACAGGGCAATGTCCTGTTCACGGCCCTGGTGTTTGACCTTTAGACCATTGCACATAGACATGGCTGGTCATGACGTGGAGGTGTCAAAGCCACCAGTCCAGAGTTCTGGGACATAACCTAAACGTCAGTACCTTAGTGAGGGTGAGCATGTAGAAGTTGGTCACCCGGTTCTCGTGAGCTCGCTTGATTCGCTGCTGGCACTCCTCTGAGTCGATCACCTCGCCCACATACTCCGTCACAAAATCTCCCTGTCAAGAACAGAGGACACCAGACATGCAGTAAGGCACATGTAAGACTGAAATATAATCTCTGATTTAGACAACACAGACTGTTCCCTCATAGGACTTAGCGGAGCCTTTACAACCTTGCTAATGACAATCCATGACAGAGAAAGCCTAAAGACTCCAGGCTAAGGTTGGAAATAGACCTGGAGCCACGGCACATCCACCCCCACTGGCCCACACTCACCTTCCTGAGCGCCTGGTTGGTCTTGAGGCCCCAGCCACAACCTTCTGTCTTGATAACCTCTGTCTCAGAGTACAGACGCTTCGAGAAGCATTGGTTCTCACATCGATCGCCGGCAGGACACACCTATAGGACAGGTGGGGGAGTCAACCTCAGCTTACCGCATGTTCATGCCCACAGCCCCCCACAGACTAGTGACAGATTATCTGCGCCGATTTTTGCCTTTTACAAACTTTGCAGTCACCGGCCCTTGGATATCGGCCAAGCTGATTATCCCATTAATGTAGTTAATCAAAATTCCCCGATGGTGCCAAAAAAAAAGGACTAATTTAAAGTCAGTTTTGTGTCTGTGTTGTATGTGGAATTCTCATGCTGTACAATTTCTCCAAATTTAAAGATGGGGAATATAGGCATATAAAATTGGTTATTGGTCACTAACTCAAAAATATCTGTATAGGCCTTTAAAAAAAATATTGATCTAACACTACCACCCACTACCACCCCCAAACACCCCCAAACACCCATACAGCCATCCACTCCCACCCACCCATACACCCACCCAGCCACACACCGACCCACCCACCAACCGACCTGTGGGTGACACTCGTACTGCAGCATGCGATTGAGACACTGGGAGTCCAGGCTACAGGGGTGTTCGTCTGTGGGCTTGCAGTTGCATCTTGGGATTTCAGACAGGTCAGCTACGTGCACCTGCACCTTCCCCACCGGCTTGTTGGACTGAGGGACGGACCAAGAGTCAGCGAGGACACAGCAAGACTAGACACAGAGAGGACATCTGAAGGCATGGTCTTGGATTGACCCGGTGCCATACCTTGATGAACTTGTAAGGCGGCGGTTTGCGTGAGTTACGTTCCTGCTCCAGGGCCTCTCTGCTCTCCCTCTGCGCCTTGAGCTCGTGGAACCTCCTGGCAGCCTCCTCCAGAGCTGAGGAGGAATCACAAACAGGTGTGGAATCACTCTGTCAGTCTCTTACACATCAGGCCAAGGGGCTATAATATCACCAAACACCCAATAAACCACGATTTGGAAACTAGATTCAGCCACGGGTACATCTGGAGGGTTGGGTGCCTGGAAAGCTGATATAAAACGCAATATGTACGCTGCAACTAATGCACACACAGAAATGTATGCTACAACTAACTCACACACAAAAAAAAACGTGATAACATTGACACAGTCACATGTCTAATTTAATGTGGGGAAACTTGGGAACAAGACTTCATAAACACGCAGCTACATTTCTGGTTATGTGAAGGACTTCTATAGAAAAATTACAATAATCCCCTATTTCCACTTCAGAAAGAAAAACACAGCTTATACTGTCAGGGACCAAAATAAGAATATTGCCTGCGAACCATCAATTGTGAACCTCTACAATGAACCATTTCAAAGTTTCCCTGAATGATTGTCAATCCAGTGTAGCTCAGAACTGCACTTCAGCTGGCCTTACCTTTCTTGAAGGTCTTGTTGATGTTAACCTGGCCTGTGACAGGGGTCTTGTCATTCTCCATGTAGGGGAACACACGACCCTGGTTGATCCAGTAGTAGTCATGGGAACCAAAGAAGAAGACAGGGAAGTCTCCAATGTCGTGGCGGAGTGTCTGGATGTTGGGAGGCACCAGACGAGGGTTACATATCTCAGCTGGCCACCACCTTTATTGAGGAGAGAAAAAACACTATCAGTCAAGAAGATTCAACTATACATTAATTTTCCTGCAGTGTCTGTTGAACCAAGCCAAACTTTAATTAAAGCCTATGGCAGGAGCATAAGACCACTGGTTTTAGTTGGCGGATCTCTCAGTCCATTCACAAAGATCTCTTAAAATCTGTTCACAAAGCCGCCAAGACAAACTTTTGGAAAGGGGAGAGGTTTTAAGCTAAGAGAAAGGGTGGGGTTGACCCTGTTGCTATGGATGATGTCGTGTTCCACTAACAAGCTTACTTACTACGCCCACAGTGATTGGCTAATAGGGGAGGGGTCTCTGACAGTGAATTCATCATAGCAATACTGTGGAATGATGTGTCATGTTGCCGTACTGAAATAAAGATATTACAATTATAATGTAGGCCAAGTGTTACTGATTAAACATGAAACGAAGAATGATATACTGACTAGTCAAGATATGTTCAGCTAATTGGCGGCCTCTTACATGTCTGGCAGCTCGTAAAGAAATGCACATTAATCTTTTGATGGTGCAATAATTCATGCAGTTATATGTCCCAGCACCAACTAGATCGGGTGGTTGAGCTATGGCCATGAAGTCAGCTTTGTTTCTTTGTAGTTGGCGAACATCAAGTGGAAACCGAATGATTTGTTACACAATATGGGGTCTGGGGAAGGCATTTATTGTTTGATGTAATATTCTACAGTGGTTTAGTGTCTATTCTACTGAGATAAATGTAGTTCGCCTGCGCTGCAAACTGCATTTTCCCTGTGGCCAAGTAGCGTGGAGTTATCACAACCTCGATCTCTGATGTTATTGGGTTGTTTCTGTTTGTTGGTGAAGTGACTGCATCCCTGACAAAGTCTGCCATGATCATAACACCCAGGCGATCATAACCCCCAGGCGATCATAACCCCCAGGAGATCATAACACCCAGGAGATCATAACCCCCAGGCGATCATAACCCCCAGGCGATCATAACCCCCAGGCGATCATAACCCCCAGGAGATCATAACCCCCAGGAGATCATAACCCCCAGGAGATCATAACCCCCAGGAGATCATAACCCCCAGGAGATCATAACCCCCAGGAGATCATAACCCCCAGGAGATCATAACCCCCAGGAGATCATAACACCCAGGAGATCATAACACCCAGGAGATCATAACACCCAGGAGATCCATTTTTTAAAGGTCAGTATCATTAAATGTTTCTAAAAGGTCGACCTGATTACAAGGCGGATTGCCGGCAGCAGGCCTTCTAGAATTGATTGTGATTTGGTCGTAGTGACTTAGGAGTCCATCTTGACCACCCCGAATTTTCCACAAATTTAGGAGCTGGTTTTAGCGTTAAAACGCCTTGAGAAATACCCGAAAATGTAGGAGTTCTAAAGTTAGGACTGACATGCCCATTTTTTTAAGAGTTACTCCATAATCAGTAAGTTAGGAGCTACTTTCAGCCTTGAGATGTTTCTTTTTCCTAATTAATCACCAAAACAGATGATTGTGGAAGTAGCCTCACATGATTGAGGCTCCTGATCTTCTAGGTTAGATTAGATTGATATTTATCTTACAGATACGATAGATGGTTGCTTGATGTTCCTTCATACATTTAAACATAACTTAACTATTAGTACAAATATTTCATGAACCGGTATAAAAAAAGTTTTTAACAGACTATAGCTCCAATTTCATCTTACATGTAGAATTTCACATATCATTAAAGTGTGTTGTGCTTCCAAATGCTTTCATCCACAAAATTATGGACAGCATATTGTGACCATTCTTTTCTGTTTCCTATACCCTTTGTCATAACCCCCACAACATATTGTCTGTATATAGCCATGCTTCTTACCTGTAGTTTCCTAGTTTGACCCAGACTATCTGTTTGTAGTGGGGTTTCCTTCCTGCCCTGCACTCCCTGCACGACCACGCCCCCTCTGGGATTTCCATCTCCAAACACTCGGGGTGGAACGACGCCGGGCACGACTCACAGCACAGCAACTTTCCTCCTGCGTGTGCGCGCATGTGCGTGCGTGTGCGTGGAGAGAGAGAGACAAAACATAAAACAAGCATGAAAGGGTTAAACAAACTACCAGAGTGAGAGACCACCCGGGGCACTAGACTCTAAACCACACCTTTAAGCATGCCAGCCATTCACACCTTTCACCTGACATTATCTGCAAAGCACTGCCCAGTGTAGGCAATACCACCTACAGAACCAGAGAGCTAGGCCGCTCTTATCCCATCGGCAGCTCTCCTTTTTAAAGGCTTTGTTTAAGGATGAAAATTCTGTTTTGACTGGACAATTATGAGCCAGCCTGACACCACCTTTCTCTTAAGGTTCAAAATGATGGAATAATTTGTAACAAAAGAAAACGCTAAAGAACAGTGCTGCTGCTGCTGAGGACACCATGAGCGGAACCTTGATTTAGCAGCTGTTCTCCGCTACTTTTACCTCAGCAGCCCAACACTGATCGTGCAATGGAATGTCTGACAGGCAGGTTTAGAGTACAAGGCCCCTTGTACAATCACCGCACATGCAATAGCACAGAGAAAGTAATAATCAGCAAATAAACAACCACACACACAAACACCAAAAAAAGAAAAAAAAAAGAAAAGAGTTCCAAAGCGGCACAAAGCTGCCATGCACTCCTGCTTGTAAAGAGGGCTTTTCCATTTCTCTGCACCACTGTACCACAGATGGTCTTGATGGACAGGTTCAGTAGAAGGTGGTTTTTAAATGACTAATTAACATACCATTTTATTCAAACCAGATGAAAGATTGTCAGACCTTTAATCAAAGATTTCAATTTTTTATTGACTGGTATTCATTGATTGATCTTGTGAGAAATATTATAATTTATAAGCCTGATTTAGTCATTATTTATTTGCATGATTAAGCAAAACAAGACAAGAGATTCCTATCAAGGTAAAGGCCATCCGCAGCACAGTCAGGGTTGCATAGAAATGACAAATATTTTCATTCAAAAACAGATCTTAGCAGTAAGCAAAATAACATTATTAGTTATAGACTTTCAGATAGATGCACTCAAAGTTCTGAAGCAGAGAAGTTGTTTGTCCAGAAGCAACAAGCCCCCCCACTTAACAAACAGACAGGGCATAACGTAACCCTGTGTGACACTAGAAGCTACAAGCCCCCACTCAAACTGACAGACAGGGCATAACATAACCCTGTGTGACACTAGAAGCAACAAGCTTCAAGGCCTAAACCTAGAAATAGAAACTAGTGAAAATAACCAGACTCCTTTTATCACACTTTCTAAATTCTGATCACAAAATCATTTGATGTTAGTGTTTTGTAGGCTGCGTCTATAAAAAAGTTGTGTTGTGTATTTGGAGATGAGTGTCACAATTGATAGCTTCACAAAGATTAGCTTTGCACATTATCAGCTGGTAACTTTTTTCTGTGACATAGATTTAGGCTATGTAGTATTTAGATCAGAATGTTTCACTCAACAACAAAAACACAGCAATACGAGCAAATGTCCCAAAAAACATTAAGTTGTGGGAAAACACTGTTCTAACAAGCTCCACACAAACCAGCAGTTTCAAATTACAGAGAATTAAAAAAATATTTAACAAAATAAATAAATAAAGATTAGAGATAAAACCTCTAGAAAATCATTAACATGACAAGAATTGTGCCATAGGTTCCTGAAAGAAAGCTGATTTGAAAACCAAGAGAACTAAAGGGGTAGTGTTTCTAAAAAAACAATTCCCTTTTTTCTATGGTCAGACTTTGGCAAGGCTACCTGGAAGTAGGTAGGACATGCCTCGTTATTATAGGTAAAGGTGTAGATTACAAATGATTCCATATAGTTCAGTCAATGTTTGGTGCCACCAGACACTAGCCTTTCTCTCAGCTAATGTGACCATTTTATTGAGTAACCTATGACAGAATCAAGCATTAAGGCCCTACAAAACTTTTTAAATAATAATAATAATTCTAATCTGGTTAGTCTCCCCCGGGGCCCTTTGCATGTGGGGTCCCAGATAGGTTATTTTAAGCCCTGCTGTAACATTTATTGTAGCAGAATTTGTTCCAAAGCCAGAGGCATAACCAAGCAATAAGGAGGAACATCAAATCAAATGTGAGGAGGCTATACACTTTCAAACAGATGCTAACAGACCACACACACACACGCGCACACACAGAAACAAACACGCGCGCACACACAGAAACAAACACACGCGCGCACACACAGAAACAAACACACGCGCGCACACACAAACAAACACACGCACAGAAACAAACACACGCACACGCACACACACACTCACGTGAGAAAATTGAGAGAAGAGTAAAACAGTTCTGTTACCTTTCCCAATATTCTTTTTGGTAGCTGACGAAGAAGAGGGAATCATAGGTAATTTCAACTCAGCACGATTTGACTCAGTCAGAAGGTAGTGGGACTTATAGGCATATGAACTTAATATGGTGTCAGTAAGGTCCTGCACTAACAGTCCTACACAAGACACACAGGAAGAGATGGGGTGATCAGACTAGTGGCCATGATTTCACAGGAGAGAAATAACACGTACTGTTAAAACACAGAAACCAGAGAGAAACAGAGGAGTGAGAAGTCAACGGAAGAGTTGTCCCATCAGAATACATACAGTGCACCTCTCTTAGAAGGGTTATAACGATCGACTGATACACTAACCACATGAACCACAACATGTCTACACAGTAACCTCTGTAACCAGCCAGTTCTGTCTGTAAATATATACAGGCCATATGGCCTGGTGGTCAAAGGACATACTCTCTCCTCTTCTCATCCATCAGCCCACTGTCTAATTCAAGTCAACCTCCCCCAAAATCATCCCAAGGATATCTAATCATCCAGAGCATGTATATCTTGTAAGAGAAGTGCACTGTAACAGCAGATTGATCAGTATATTAGGTCAAAATGGTAAGTAGTAAAAGGACACAACAGTAATGTACAAATATTACAAATACATTAACAAACAGAAGAATAGAATGTGACTATCACAAAGGCTGAATGGACTTCCACCATCACACAACCACACAATGTTAGATATGGCCTTGTTCTCGTCACTGTGTTCACACGGCACTTAGCCCAGGGACGACAACCTCCTAACCCTGGACTAAGGGTTGGAGACCCCAGGTCTAACCCTTCGCCCTGAGAGAAACAGAAGGAGTTGGTTCAGCTGCATTCATATTGTATCCAGAAGTCCCAGGGGCGGGACGAAGCGGCATCCCTGCCCCCGGTTCTGCATCAAAGCCAAACTCTGTTAATCCGGTGGGCTGAAGCTCAGAGGCCCCTTGCGGAGACCACAGGACAGGGAAAAGTAGCGCACTACAGAAGGCATAGGGTGCCATGTGGAACACGGACGGGGTGACTGAATCGAAGGTCAAGGGCGGGAGACGGGTCTTACCTCGGGCACAAAGGAAGCACCAGGTGACGTTGATGGGAGAGGAGAGGAGGCCGTTCCTCTTGGCCGTGCCATGGCTGCTGCAGATGATGATGTGGTGGGTGAGGACCACGCTGCCCGCTGCCACGCAGCTGTCCCCCGTGTGGTACGCCACCGGGCAGCGCAAACAACGCATCATACGGCCTGGGTACAGGGTGAGGGACAGCGAATAGAGCAAGAGACAGAGAGAAGAGACGGTCACCTACAGGACAGCACAATAATAAAAGGAAACCGTGTCTTGGCGGGGCACCATAAGCTACCAGAACATCAGCACCTTGGCATTCTTCACTGCCTGGAAATCTATTGGAGGCGATGGTGGAAAGCAGAATGGGGACACGGCAAATGGTTTGACTTTCATGCTCATTAAACCATTCAGGTGGCCCGTGGATATGGGGGATGCAAGGGCTGGGGCGGACCAAAACCAAGCAACACCAAATATCGGACAATCTATGAATAACTCCACATTGGCTCCTTTTCCATTCCCGGTACCTTTGGTGGCCTGGTGCAAGTCTCTCTCCAGGCAACAGGTAGAGCAGGTATGTTGGGGGCAGCGGAACCCCCCGCCCGTTCCACCCCCAACCGTGCCAGGGAGCTTACGCACGCAGTCGTCATGGTAATACCGCCCGCAGCCAACCACCAAACAACGCACCACCTCCCCTTCTCCCACCTTGCAGCTGAAACACGAGTGAGAGCCTGGGGAGGTCAGAAACAAAGGGGTGAGAGAGTGGAGAGTGTCAGCCTACACATTCCTCCCGCAGGCAAGTCTCTCAAGGTCAGACAGAATGAAACCGCGATGACAAATTGAGCGCTCAGAGAGATGTGTCTGGTGGGGCCTTAAAAGTGACATGGTCTGTCTCACCGTTCCTACATTCCAGACAGGTGAACTTGCCCTCAGGTAGGGAGGTGAGGCCCAGGCACTCCAGGTGGAACAGCCGACAGCAGTCCCCCTCACACGACACCAGGCTCTCTCCATACACCTCACAGATCTGCACACAGGAGGGGTGGAATATAACAAATGTTTATTCTGCCGTCTTGTGAAAACGTTTGCAGGGAGAGAGAGAATCAGAAAGAAGAGAAGGAAGTGAGAAAGACGAGTGAGGGGCGTACCTGGCAGACCGTATCTCTCTTGGCTGTGCTGCTTCCCTGCCTGGACAGACTGGAGTCCACTGACTGGCTGTCAGACACATCGGCATCCGCTGCTGCTGGGCTGTCCAAACTCTTCCCAAACAGACTCTGCATAGGATACAGCATCACTGGGTTGTGTGTCTCTGAGGTGTGTGTGTGCGCGCGCGCGCGTGTCTCTGTCTGTATTTGTTTGTACCTGGGGGTCATTGAGACCTCTAGAGTCAGAGTCCGATGTGTCTCTGTACTGAGAAGATGCCATCTCTACATCCGTGGAGGCCCTGCTGCGTTTCTTCAGAGGCTTACAGGCATCAGAGATCTCACTGGCACCTAAACACACAAACACACGTTAGCAACCCTCTGCTGTCTGTCCTCTGAAGATAAGCATGGACAGTCCTGGTCAGTCCTAGGATTGGAAACAGTGTTAAAGATCCAGAAGGGTGCATCATTTCGGCTGGTCAAACACCCCAGGACAGTGACGAGGACATAGCGTGAACTGCATAGCGTGCCGTCTTTTGGATGAGAAGTTAAACGGGTGTCCTGTCTACTTTTCTAATCTTACCATCATGGTCACTTAATCATCTGCAGCTTTCAAACGGCTCATTCAAAGTGTATTGTACATTAGTAAAATGTACGTAACCACAAATGTACTTCAGTTGCTTGAGAGAGGAGCATCAGCAATAGGACAAGAACACACCCACACAAGACTGTTTTCACAAGCAAACTATTTAAACAAAGCCAGCATATAGACAGGATGTAAAGAGAGCTGGAGGGTTACCTTTCTGTGAGCCTGTTCTCAGAGTGGTTTCAGGAGCCATTTCAGCCTGCAGGGAGAGAGAAAGGGTTACTCTGATGTATAGTGATCCTCCTTTAGAAAACAAAGAGACAGAACATCAGGTTTGGACCACTGGGAACTGAACAGAACGTTGGAATAGCAGGATGGCACCTGTTCCTTTTTGGTCTTCTTCTTGGGGACCGGCTCACAGCCCTTCTCGGACTCTGATCTGCTCCTCACTGACCTGCGCTGCTGCTTGCGCTCCAGAGACCCTAGACAAAAGGGAGACAAGTTCATGTAGGAAACATTCACATATCCCAACCACTACCACCAGAAGGCCGAACGTGTTGGGGGACAAGATGGTAACATCGTCTGTCCCTGAGGATATGCAGCAATTGTCACTTTTTTTTTTTTTTTTTTTTTAAATAAACTTGTGATCAATCATCTAATGGAGGTTAAGACGGTTGTAATAATAGTAATAACGAGAGAGTGAGAACCATCAACTGCAAGATCGTCTCATCAAATGGGAAGTTTAAATAGCTATTGTATTATTCCCCACAGGATATAGAATTTAAGTCAATGGAAATGTAATTAAACTCAATGACATTCAAAGCTTTTAGAGCTGGAATGAGAAAATGGGAAATACTGACATGACTTGTCAAACTCACACTGAACCAGTTTTGCACAAGTCTGTCATTTTTGGTGATTCCAAATGTCCCTGAATACATATTGTATTGTCTATGGCACAGACAGACTTGAACACTTAATTTCTGCCATTTCAAAGTGAACAACAGCTAATCTATCTTCCCACAACGGTTTACAGTTCTTCAAAAACAATTCAACTAATGTCGTTATGATGGCTAAAATGTATTTCAATTGCCGTCGAAACACATAATACATCCTCATCCGGTCAAAATACATAATACATCCTCATCCGGTCAAAACACATAATACATCCTCATCCAGTCATAACACATAATACATCCTCATTCTGTCATAAACACATAATACATCCTCATTCTGTCATAAACACATAATACATCCTCATTCTGTCATAAACACATAATACATCCTCATTCTGTCATAAACACATAATACATCCTCATTCTGTCATAAACACATAATACATCCTCATTCTGTCATAACACATAATACATCCTGTCATCCAAGCTGAACATCTGGAGGACAATTTCCCTCCATGTACCTGGTGGGGTGCTGTGCTGTGACCGTGGTGAGGGGTGCAGTGCTGCTTCCGGGTCACTTCTTCTCTCCTCTCTCTCCTCCCCTTCGTCGCCCTCCTCCTCTTCCCCGGGCCCTGGTTCTGCTTTAACACCACAGCCCTGCTGGAGAAGAAAAACTCCACTTAGCGGGAATCATGTTTCGGTTTAGTGCCCCAACAACAATCTTCATCGCCGTTTTCAACAACTTGTGTCTAAACAAAGAGAGCCCCACCTCAGGTGAGCAGTATCCCAGGTCGGCCTGTCGGCCCTCCCCCTCATTCCTCTCCCTCTGGGGTGAGGGCAAAACCTTCCTCTGCAGCAGGGGCCACATTTGGTCACACTTGGTGATCTCAACATTAAGTTTCTTCATGGTAATGGAGAGAGGCAACAGCTTCCTGGCAGCGGCTGTCTTCCAGGCCCGTACCGGAGCAGGGGGCTCCTGGGTTCCGCCTGCCTCGGACAGGGCCTCACAGGCTGGGGGACTGGCTTGGCTAGGATCCCCGCATTGGTCCTTCTCTCCCTCTGAGGTCTGGGGCTCAGCCGGGTTGTCAGCATTTGGAACACTACACTGCCTACGAGGTTGTCTTCGGGCAGGCTCCACCCGCTCTGGCGATGTCACCGCTACATCTTTCTTATTGGTTGAGCTGGAAGAGCGTTGGTTGCGGCCAGCGGCCCTGGCAGGGGTCTTCTTGGAGGGTGGAGGGGCATTGGGGTCAGGGTCCACGTAGATGAAGGTGTAGTTGTCGATGCGCTCCTGCTGCGTCATCAGGAAGGCATCCTCTGCGTGGCCAACGCCCACCTCCCACTGAGCACGCTCTCTCTGGGGGAAGGGCTTCATCAGCTGACACAGACACAGATAACACATACATTACACTTCAACAATCTTTGGAAGATGCTTTTATCCAGTCAGTGAATTTACCTAAGTTCAATAGGAAAACAAAACCAGCCTATCTGATAAATGACTCATTGTCACCATGACGTATAGTAGCAGCAATATACAGTTGTTGATCCATTGAGAGGGGTGAGTGTCAGAGGCCCAGTACCCAGGTACAGCATCCTGTGCTCAGCGCTGTTCTGCAGTATGGTGAGGAAAGTACTGTAGCTAGACAACATTAGCCACAACTACTAATAAGGAGTCACTAAGAATTGGAAGGTGGGGGGGCACGATGTTTGATTACCACTGACGTCACAGTGTTTAGCGTTATTAGCATAATAGTTGCTTACACCCCCATGTATAGAAATGAGTTGCAGACATTTCTATTCCTTAAGTGAACCAATGTGAAGCTAATAAACCTACTGGACCTGGAGGACAGCTTTCCTAGCGAACAAGCTATTGGACATGGAGATGGTCAACATCACCAACCTTTTAAGGAGGGAATAGAGAGGGTGATTCAATAAAGAACAGTTGGGTTAATCTGCACTATAGGGGTTTGGAGATGTGATGACAAACCTGAAGCAGGTAAATGGAGGAAAGAAGTTTGCCATCTTTTGTTTGCCATCACTTAGATAGCAGTATTGTCATTACAGAACATTTTTTAAAATCGGTTTGTGGGGATTCTTGCTTCACAAATTGTAAAGGTTAGCAAAGTTCATAAAAACAATGCCAGCAATGTATTTGGTCACAGAGACAGGAGACCACCTTTTAGAAGCATAGGGCCAATACTGGAGTCCCAGTCGAAACGCAGGTCATTAAAAAGACAGTCCAGGATTTGAATACTTCAACGCTGCCCATTACATTCACCTACAAACTAAACTACTACATAAATCTCATGTTAGAAAAACTGTCACAGTGCAAGCTTTGAAACATGGTTCAGATGATTCATTTGCCTTGTGTCCATATTTTAAGCTGGCCAGGCATAGCCATTTCTACCTTGTGCCTCTCGGCAGCGTTGGTGGTCTTGCGTAGCGTCTCGGCCTGCAGCTCATCAAACTGGTGTTCTCCCTGGTACGTGACCACCCTCTTCTCGTGGATCCAGGCCCGCTCCGCCACGCTACCAAAGAACTGAACATGGTACTCTCTGTGACCTGGAGAAACACAGGCAAACAGCAGTTAGAGGCATTGTAACGCATCTCTAAAAGTTTAGGAATACCTGGAAGAGAAGTCGGTTGAAAATTATTTACCTCGGGTGTTGATGCGTGTGTGGACATTCATCTGGGGGTCACAGGAGACCATACAAGGCCACCAGGGGTATGTCCCAACCTTAGCCCACACCAGGTCCCCCACCTCATGGTCCTTACAGCAGCCTGTACCGGTTATCACTGTAGGGAACTGTTTCTGGACCTACAATATATAAGTGACAGAACACAGACACACACACACTTAATGGCAGGATTCATGGCCCAATTCCAACACAATTTCTTACAGATCTAAAAAGAAAAAGATAAGCAAAGGCAACAATACCCAAATACATGACTTTCAGATGTCTGAAACCTGAAAGAGATATGCTCCTAGTACTTAGTACTGACACTGCTGCACTGGATGACCTCAACGGACAGATTAGCACCAAGCTGAAAATATCAACTCATCCCCTAGGATTATGAGGAGTTGAGATGCTCAGCTGAGTAACAGCAAACCAACACTGGCCTTAGTTGTCTTGGGCTCTGCTTTGATGGGGGTCTTCTGGAGCTTCTCCGTCTGTCCCTCAGACAGCTCCTGTGATGGGGTGTGAGACTGGACCTGGGCGTGTGCCTCCGAGACCCTGGCCTGCTCTACATGGTCAACCAGCGGCTGCTCCTCGTCTTGTGGCACGGCAGTCTTTTTCCTCTTCTCCTTCTTCCTCTCGTGTCTGCTGTGGGTATGCGAGGCCTCGCTGGCCTGGGACTCCTGCAGCAGGTCTCCGCACAGCGCTGACTCAAACTGCTCCCTCCCGTCCTGGTACGTCTTTATGATCTTCAGCTTGATCTCCGGAGAGCTGGTCTTCTTCAAAATCCCGCTGGAACCAGCAGTGGTAGTAGAGGGGGTGTGAGGGGGGTGCGAGGTGCTGTCCAGCAGGGATGGCGGAGGGCTGGTGGAGGGCAGGAGCAATGGAGGTGGAGGGGGAAGCACATGGGACATGAGGTGGGGCGGCGGGGGGAGATGGTGCTGGGAAGGCAGGGGCATGTGTGGGTGGTAGTGATGAGGATGGTGGTGGTGATGTAGATGGGGGTGTAGGTGGTGTGAAGGTGGAGACAGAGGGGAGGGGGGTCTCTCCTGAAGAACAGGGGCCCTCAGGACCGTTCCCTCCCCAGGCATGAGACAGTGCTCTCCATAGCTCCGGATGGCCCCGTAGCCGTTGGCTGAGCCATTAGAGAACTGGGGGTACATGGAGAACTTGGCCTGGGGCTCATACAGCCCCAGTCCAGGGGGGTATCCGTTGGAGACCGGGGGCATGTCCTCGGAGGCCGAGGGTGGGTAGGAGAACTCTGCCTCCAAAGCAGCGTCGTAGGAGGGGCCTCCATCCTCGCCCGCATCACTGCCGGTGTCGTAGGCGCCCTCCTGCCGGATGTTGGCTGAGTCAATGAGTTGAGGGGGTTGCTGAATTGTATTTCCCATGATCCCTTGCATGAAAGAGAAGGAGAAATCCATTGTTGTGCTCCTGCATCCTTAACTGTCCGTTTCTCTGACTGGACCTGGAGGAGGACAAAGATACACAGGACAGGGCTTGATATGGGTTTATATGACATTTAGGGAACATTTTAGAAAATAGTGAGTGAATGTTATTATGATTCATTCATGATTATGAAAACAACAATCAGACTGTGGATCTTTTTATTTAAGAATACATAATGAGTCATATCAGTCAGAAAACAACACTGCCTTTTTATCTTATACTAACGGTAACCAAAACCAGTGACTGTTCTGATGAAAGTTTATCTCAATGTTGTACACGCTTGAATATCTAGTCTTTCCCATAATATTACCTAAGACTTCCCCGCACTTCACAGATCATTTTCTAAAATCTTTTTTTTTGTCTTTATTTTTTTAGGCTTGGCATCTCATTAAATTCATGTAATAAAGTAGTAATAACAGTTTTTATTCTTAACTGGCAGAATGTTATTATTCAGATATAAATATACATTAAGACAATCCTACTGAGAGATTATAACACCTCGAAACACAAGACCTAAACCAGCGACTGCTAGAATCTTAAAGATTCTGGTGTCTTACAGAACCTACCCCTCAGAGGACACAGTTCTAGGAAACACTGACTGACTGAGAGATAAGCAGCCATAGGCTGTCACTGGGTGAGCTAAGCTGCCAATGACAGCTCATGCCCGAACTAGGCTGCAATTGACATCTTATGGTGCATAGTATCTCTGTGTAATGTATGTCTAAAATGAGATATTGACAGCAGTGTAGAGCCATCAGCATGTCAAAGAATGTTCAACACTCAAAAAGCAATAACATCCAGAAAACAAACTCTATGCAACTAATAAGGAATGCAGAGTAGTAGGCAATGTTGTTGTTAATTGCTTTTGCAGTTAGCAGCCTAGGTAAGTGTTTTGCCAGTAACCAAAGGTTACTTGCTCCAATTCCATAGCAGACAAGGTGAAATACATTGTTATGCCATTGAGCAAGCACAAAATAGCTATTTCTCCACTAACTCACTCTGGATAAGAGTGTTTGCTAAATGGATGACATGTCAAATGTAACTTATCTGACCTTCTCAGGAATGTATCATAGGCTATATGGGGATTGTCTGTGGACCACATAGCATAGGGCACAACATTTATCATGATTGTGACACAAAATCCCTTTGTTGTGGCCCCTACCAAAAGATGGTAAAATCATACATTGAACTAAATGAATTAGATTGTTCAATATCTAAACCTCCACGATTCAATGCAATGTAAACTGCTTTGGGTTGGAAAGGCTGACAAGGTAGCATACACGCCAAGATGACGATGCTCCCATGCCCTGGATTAGCCCTTTTCATGACTCCAATACCATTACAGTCATGAAATAGACTAGCCCTTGGTGGCAGTAGAGTAGTGTTAATGCATGAATACATTAAATTGAACATTTAGTGTCATAACGTTGTTACATGCACAACATAACCTTGAATCCAAAAATCTTCTCCTTTCAAAACAGGCGACCAATGTGATAGGTTTCAAATAAACCTTGATTTAGATTAAACAGCATTTATTGACATGACCATCTAACACACATGATAACGAAAAGGCCTACGTATCAGTTACATCTGCAGGATGAGAATATGAAGTAATTCAGATCACGCTGCCCAGTTTTATACAGACGAGTTGATACAATAACACCCAGCCATTGTACTAAAGGAAACTACGCGCATTACTGAAATACTGTTACATTGTTTCACTGAGAGACTGAACTACATATTTTTAATTAGCGGCCGTTTTGTATAAGGCTCAGCTGCGATGTTTGGCTAGCTACACGGCTAACTAGCGTAGCTCAGGATTACTGATAAATCAAATATCATGTTAGTTCTCAATATAAAAACTGTTTTAAAAAAATATATATATTATGGTCTTTGATTTTGACACGTCCGCAGTGTTAACACGTTTAATGTTTTTTTACAACGATGCGGACGACCAGAAACACGATGGCAAACGAAGCTATACATTGTTGCCAATATGGCTGCCAAGCCCCTTTAAATCAACTTGTCTGCTGTGATTACACTCATTCGTTTGAAGAAAATTAGAATATAACCTAAATTTACACTGCGAATCATTTTTTGCCGTAATGTTGCGATGACACCAAGCTGTTAATCAAGGCGAAAGAGAGAACGGAGAACGAAAGATGCCGAGTCGCGAGATGTAGTAATAAAATGTCAATACCTTCAGCGTGTCCCATTCTAAACACATACACCAGATATCCGCGCTTCCCTGAGCAATTTACAAAGAGAGAGAAAATAAAAAATCTTGGGAAAATATTAGTGGAGGCCTCTCCGTTCCTAACGCAATTCATTAGTAGGGGCAATTTACGGTCACTGCTCGGTCCCCATGGCTTGTCTATATGCTGTAGAACCTAAAGGGGCCTAATCTTTTTTGCGGAATCTAGGTGGGAATTATGTATAAATTTCGCCCCCTTATGTATTTTATTTTCAGTTGGCTTCCTCTTCCTCTAGCTCTAGCTGTAACAAAAGCACCCTGCTTTAGGCCTTGTCTGTCTCGCTCAGCGCCAAATCACAAGCTGCCGATTGGTGAGGGTCATAAAACCAGGCCCTCGTTGGGATATGTAGTTCCGTACATCGGAGAACATTTTACAATATAAATACATGTAGTCTAACCATATAATGAAAACAAAAATGAAAGTAAATGCTGTGAAATATAGTAAAAATATAGTATATTAAACAAGCTTTGTTAAGGTCTTTCAAAACAAAATAGAAAAACGTTTGTCTAAATCATAAAATGTAAAATCATTAGGCCTAGAATAAATGGTGATGTCTATGATTGGTACTTGTTATGGCATTAAAGTTTATTTGGGCATAAAAGTGAGTTTTTCCGTAGAGTATTCCGTAGAATGACACAACCGAAGATTTAACAAGAAAAAAATGGAAACGTAAGAGAATATTGCATAATTGACTAAGCTATTAGCTTACCAAGAAATTGACAAAATACAGGCAGCCTAATTAGGACTTTTTAGACCAAAACATGTTTTTTTTAAATCTGATATGATTGGTAAAAAGACTCGTTGGTTAGTGGGAAAATATCTTAATTGGACTGCCTGTTTAATCATTTGTGGCCTTAACCTGACAGCAATTTGTACTTGAGGAAAGTCGCCCTGGTAGATTTCACATACCGAAGCCCAGACTAAGTTTTCTTGACCATGTATAAAATAGGCTACAAATTGTTTACTCTAATGTGTGTTTTAATTGATTGAGCGCTTAGTACAGAAACTCTGGAAATGGCACGTTTTATGGGAATAAAAAAGTTGAACATCACTGTGATATGACACAATGATGGTTTATGATGCATTATATTTTACTGTGCCATTTCATTTGTATGAGAAGTTGCTTGTCAATTAAATACCAATTTAGCTAACTTAATGGGCGTAGAAGATCTGACAAAATGCATGTGGTTCGTTCCCTTCTGTTGACTGGTTCCCACTGGAGAAAACAAAGTAATCGATTGGTTACCAGTTCTGTCAATCAGGCCCAGACTCACCAGATCTTGTACGTCAACAACAATCAAGCCTGTGTGTGAATAGCAATAACCTTTTTTGTGAGTGCAGCAGCTGAGCAGTAATAGATATGCAGCTAACTTGTGGTTTGCTGTAAATTAGATAGGCGGAGTTCAAAACGACGTTTAACTAAGCAATGATAGTATAAACCCGTCGTAAATGGGTTTATTATCACGTCATCAGTCGGCAATTTTCTTCAGTCAGCCTACAACTGCGAATGGATTATACAGATTTGCTTTTTTAGCTCAGCCTTGCGACGCCCTGTCCGCAGCCATAGACAATCAGGACATTTTGACTTTCGAGGTATCTTGAAAACATCCGATCTCCCCTTTCAGCTGTTTGCATGGTTGATAAGTTGCTAGACTAGCCTATCAAGTCATAAGATATCTAAGAAATTCCGCTATTGAACTGTCAAGAGCTGTGAACGCTTGTTATTTTGCTAGCTATGCTAACTAAAAAAAAATATATAGCTAGAATGCTAACAACGCTAGCAAAGATTGTCTGTAGTGAATTTTGTTATTCGCAATTCCCTCTATCGTGTTCAATAGCTTTAGTACTAGCACAGGATGTTGACACCGGTAACACGTCAAGATTGATTAGCTAGCTACGCAGGTGGACCCTTATTTCAAACATATTTCAAGGGGAGTAAGTTGATAAGATAAACAGACAGAACTCTGTACTGTACCTTTAAGTACTGAAGTAAAGTTACTGACCTGTATGCAGCCAGCCAATAGGCTAATGTTACATAAAGTTAGGTAAGGTAGCTATATATTTTTATTTTTTGGTGACTCCAAATATTTATATCCTAGTACTGTAGATTGGTCATGACTTGTTCTGTTTACGTTCCATGTGAATAATGGGTCTACAAATGAAGTCCCTTTGTACTTCTGGGTCATTCTTGATCTGTCAACACATATGTATGCAAATCATAGTAAAGCTATTGCAAAGTAGTGTGGTTGGTAATTAAATAGATGGAGTCTAGCCACCCATCATTAGCAGAAAGTAAACACGTGGTGATGTAGTTTTAACTGATTGTTCTTTATCCTTACAGGAGACCTCGATCGGCCAGTGCAATGGCAGTGTTCAGTCCACAAGTGCTTCTGGCAGTAACAAGATCAAGGTGGGCGACAAGGCCACATTCTCTATCAGAAACCAATAACCAACCTAAATCATTTAGGCAGGCACTAAAAACAAGGCCGGCAGTAGCCCCAGTGATTCCTGGTAGCCAAATCAGTCTGTTAGCTTTCCAAGAAGAATTGAAAGTCTGTGTAAGCTAATCAGGTATGAATAGTTTCACCAAGCCTTCCATCACGTATTGAATGACTGTACTTACAAGACAGAATTGATCTGTAACACACCTGTGTTTCTGACCTGCTTGTCTAGCTAATTTGCCTTACATCTGGAGAGCATGCTGCTGCAGGCAAAAAATAGAATGGAACGTATGCGCCAATTATTGACCTATATTTTTAATAATACAACTGGATGTAATGTTTTCTAAGGCACTTGTCAGTGAAGCCACTGAGCTCTATTTCTTCACAACCATACTTATTTCTATGTGTTGCCATTTTTTGCGGTAGACAGCATAGCTAAACAGTAGACGGTAACGGAAGACATCATGGCACATAACTACAGAGCTGTTGCTAGCCATCAATTACTTCAATAAAATGTCTAATTATTGGGCTAACATCACTAGGCAGTCACTGAAATACATTTGTCTATTCTGTCTTAAGGGGGTCTTACCTACTGTCTAAGAGGCACAGCTGCTGCTCCCTCCCCTCTGCCTACGTCCACTACCAACTGGACCCTCCAAGCCGCCTGTCACCCCTACACTCCCTCAAGCACTCCAGAATGGGCTACCCTCACTCTGTCCGGCTCCACGGCTCCAGAACCCACAGCAATTCCCTGCTGTCCAGGTCTCTGCACAGCTCCTGTGTCTGGCTTCAGGACACCAAGACTCCCAATACTCCAGCCCAGGTTGACCCCCCAGCAACTCCCAAGAATGCCCTCTCAGATCCTGCCCCCCTGCCTCCAGTCCCTGCTCCCTCTTCTACAACCACTGTAGCAGCCGCTGACCCCCCGGGTCAGTTGGTAAAGAAGTCTATTGGCCAGAGGATAGTGGAGGAGCTGAAACACTACTACAATGGCTTCAGACTTCTTGGGATCGATATCAAGATTGCAGGGAGGATGGTGTGGCGACTGCTACATGGACAACTTCTCTCACGCAGAGAGAGGAGACGGGTAAGGCTGGAGGAATACAATGAACCAAAACAATCATTTTGGACGTTAGCCACCCATGTCCGATACAGTCCCACCCGGGCTGTAAGCTGACCATTTGAAGAAGCCTGTGTGGGGCAGTCAAAGAGCTGGAGGTGCACGTGGAGAGAGATTAGGTCTGATAAAGCTAGTATCCTTCTTTGTATATTTCATTTCTAAGTGCCACTGTAAAGGTTTTACAACCCCGTTTCCAAAAAAGTTGAGACGCTGTGTAAAATGCAAATAAAAACAGAATGCAATGCATTTATCCCTATATTTAATTGAAAGTCACACAAAGACAAGTTAAATGTTTAAATTGAGGAATGTTATGGTTTTTGAAAATAATACATGCCTATTTTGAATTTGAGGCCCATGGCATGTTTAAAAAGAATTGTTGGAACAGGAGCATTTTTACCGCTGTGTTGCATCACCTCTTCTTTTAACAATTCTCTGTAAGCTTTTGGGAACTGAGGAGACTGATTGCTGTAGTTTTGAAAGTGAATTGTATTCCCATTCTTGCTTGATATAAGATTTCAGCTGCTCAACAGGTCAGGGTCTCCTTTGTTGTACTTTTCGTTTCATAATGTGCCAAATGTTTTGAATTGGTACTAGGTCTGATCTGCAGGCAGGCCAGTTTAAACCTGTATATACTGTTCAGCATTAAAAGTGCCTTCACAAATGTGCAGGGGACCCATGCCATGTGCAGTAATGCTGTTTTTTTAACTGTGTGCTGCTAAGCCGGGTGGCCTCTCCTCTTTAGTCTGGAGGATGCAGTGTCCATGATTCCCAAAACGAATTTCACATTTTGATTTGACAGAACACTGGACTGTTTTACACTTCACCTCAGTCCATCTTAAATGAGCTCAGGCCCAGAGAAGGCAGCGGCAGTTTTTGATCTTGTTTATGGTTTTTTCTTCGCATGGTTGAGTTTTAACTTGCTTTTGTAGACGCAGAGACGTACTGTGTTCACAGACAATGGTTTTCGGAAGCCCATGCAGTGATTAGTACTACAGAATAAATTCTGTTTTAATGCTGTGCCGCCTGAGGGCCCGAAGATCATGGCCATCCAATATTGGGTTTCAGCTCTGTCCCTCGTATACAGAGAGAACTCTGGATTCTCTGAATCTTTTAATGATATTATGTGCCATAGATGATGAGATCCCTATACTCTTTGCAATTTTACACTGAGAAACGTTATTCTTAAATTGTTGCACTTTTTACCCGCAGTCTTTCAAAGAGTGGTTTTTGAAATGTTTTGCTGGCATCAAATTCAAAGTGGGCATATATTTTTCAAGAAACAAAGTTTCTCAGTTTTAACATTTGATATGCTGTCTTTGTACTATTTTCTATTGAATATAGAGTATAAATTATTTGCACATCATTGCATTCTGTTTTTCTTTACATTTTACACAGTGTCCTAACTTTTTGGGAAACAAGGTTGTGTAATGGGGCCCTTTAGTCCAGTCCCACTGGCCTTCTGACCGACTAGTGTTTAGACTCTGTGAGGATCAGCCTAATGCACCTACATGTAACTGCTGATGGAAGGTGCTGAGTTGTGGATGTGGTTATGGTTTGTATTGACTCTAAATGGTCTCCGGCGTTTTGCCTTCAGGTACCCTTATCATGGTTGTGAGTGTCCATGCTGGAAGTGTAGGCTGAGCTATTTCTGTGTTGAACCTGATCCTTACAGAGTCTGGCTGGATCATAGTTATATGGTAGACGGCGGGGTGAGGAAACCTTGGTTCTGTACCACGTGACACCCTATTTAGTGCACCCTATCGACCTCTGTTTGGGAATAGTGCAATGCATAAGTACTATGGTGGCAGTTGGGATGCAGTTGTTAATGTCATACATGGTGACAAGGCTACATCCTGGGAAATCCAGGTCAGGGGTCCTGTTTCAGACATTGACTGTATGTCTGACAATCCGCTGTCTCTCTCCAGCTGATGAGGACGTGCGCTGACCTGTTCCGCCTGGTGCCCTTCGTGGTGTTCATCATCGTCCCCTTCATGGAGTTCCTGCTTCCTGTCTTCCTGAAGCTCTTCCCTGAGATGCTTCCCTCCACCTTTGAGACTGAGACCAAAAAGGCACGTTCTCTACACTTACAGTGTTCCCATCCCTGACTTGTTGACTTGGCTCTGTGGGTTACATGTGTTGCCTTCTGTGCTTAATCTGCTCTCATCTAGTCATGAAATGCTAGTGTAAAACCTTTCTAATGTCCTCTTTGTCCAAATCAATCAATTCATAGATTGGACAAAAAATTTATACAAAAAAACTCTAGCCCATTCCTATTTTACATTTTAGGAAGAACTAAAGATTTTTGGGACCAGACTCTGGTGGCCTCATTTATCAATATTGCATAGAAATCTGTACCTATGAGCAGAATGTACAGTAACGTGGTTGTATGCATAGAAAAGGTGGGATTTCTTCAGGCAATCGTATGCACACCGGTAGGATTGTTTAAAGTGCCCATAATTAACCATATGAGGTCAAAATGATCCCTATAATGCCAAATAGCAATATACCACAACACAACCAGCAAGTGAACAAGACCCCTAGATACTTAAACTCCTCCACTTGAGGCAGGCACTCTCCACCAACCTGAAGTGGGCAAGCCACCCTTTTCCGACTGAGGACCATGGCCTCGGATTTGGAGGTACTGATTTTCATCCCCACCGCTTCACACTCGGCTGCAAACCGTCCCAGTGCATGCTGAAGGTCCTGGTTAGAAGGGGCCAACACGACAACATCATCTGCAAAGAGAAGAGACAAAATTGTGTGGTCCCCAAACCTGACATCCTCCGGCCTCTGGCTGCGCCTAGAAATTCTGTCCATAAAAATTACGAACAGAACCGGTGACAAAGGGCAGCCCTGCCGGAGTCCAACATGCACTGGGAACAAGTCTGACTTACTGCCGGCAATGCAGACCAAGCTCCTGCTTCGGTTGTACAGGGACCTGACAGCCCTTAGCAAAGGACCCAGGACCCCATATTCCCGAAGCACCCTCCACAAGATGCCGCGAGGGACACAGTCAGATGCCTTCTCCAAATCCACAAAACACATGTGGATTGGTTGGGCAAACTCCCATGAACCCTCCAACACCCCGTAGAGGGTATAGAGCTGGTCCAGTGTTCCACGGCCCGGACGAAAACCACACTGTTCCTCCTGAATCCGAGGTTCTACTATCGGCCGTATTCTCCTCTCCAGAACCCTGGCATAGACTTTCCCGGGGAGGCTGAGAAGTGTGATCCCCCTATAGTTGGAACACACCCTCCGGTCCCCCTTCTTAAAAAGAGGGACCACCACCCCGGTCTGCCATCCCAGAGGCACTGTCCCCGACCGCCACACGATGTTGCACAGGCGTGTCAACCAAGACAGCCCCACAACATCCAGAGACTTGAGGTACTCAGGGCGGATCTCATCCACCCCCGGTGCCTTGCCACCGAGGAGTTTCTTGACCACCTCTGTGACTTCAGCCCGGGTGATGGACAAGTCCACCTCTGAGCCCTCATGCTCTGCTTCCTCAATGGAAGACTTGACAGCAGGATTGAGGAGATCCTCGAAGTACTCCTTCCACCGCCCGACGACATCCCCAGTTGAGGTCAACAGCTGCCCACCTCTACTGTAAACAGCGTTGGTAGGGCACTGTTTCCCTCTCCTGAGGCGCCGGATGGTTTGCCAGAATCTCTTCGAGGCTCTTGTTCACGAGTGAGGGAAGGATGGAACGGGAGATTGACAGACGGATCGGTGCAGCTTCTGCAGTAATGCGGTCAATGTATCGGTCTGTCGTGGTGAAGAAAGAGCTGAGCCGCAAGGCGAAGCTCTCGATTTACCAGTCAATCTACGTTCCTACTCTCACCTATGGTCATGAGCTTTGGGTCCTGACCGAAAGGACAAGATCCCGGATACAGGCGGCTGAAATGAGCTTTCTCCGCAGGGTGGCAGGGCGATCCCTTAGAGAGAGGTTGAGAAGCTCGGTCACCCGGGAGGAGCTCAGAGTAGAGCTGCTGCTCCTCCACATCGAGAGGGGTCAGCTGAGGTGGCTTGGGCATCTGTTTCGGATGCCTCCGGAACGCCTTCCTGGGAAGGTGTTCCGGTCCCGTCCCACCGGGAGGAGACCCCGGGGAAGACCTAGGACACGCTGGAGGGACTATGTCTCCCAGCTGGCCTGGGAACGCCTCGGTGTCCCCCCGGAAGAGCTAGAGGAAGTGTCTGGGGAGAGGGAAGTCTGGGCATCCCTGCTTAGACTGCTGCCCCTGCGACCTGGCCCCGGATAAGCGGAAGAAGATGGATGGATGGATGGACAACCAGCAAGTCAAAGAAAATTATTTTTATAGATTGAAATAGATATATAGGTGCTATAGTGTCACATGTGGAGTGCATAACATTTATGTCTTGCCCTTTTTTTGCTCGCTACACCAGTAAAAATAAAACTTTGCGGAAGAGGGGACATTTCGGACAAGCCTTTTAACGTTGGCAAAATATGCGTTTTTTTTCCATTGAGTGTATTTAACAATCAGAAATTGCCATCCTCAATAACTCCCAGGTAGCTTAAGTAAAAATGTCATTATTATAGTTCTGCATCACATTAACATCTTTTAAGTATCACGTAACACCTGCAAATGAACAGTGGAGGGTTCTTCTGTTCACGTATATTTGTCTTGGGATTGAGATCTACATCGATCTAGTTGCCGTCTATTCCTCTGATCATTTTCAGGAACCCCTAAATGTCAAATGAACTAAAACGCCTCTTGACTCCAGCCTGTTGAGCGAATAAGTGTTGATTTATTGTCTGTCTCATTCTGGGTGAGATGCCAGACTAATTTGCCCATTGGCAAAAACCTGATCTTGGTTGGCACTTGAAAGGACACCATAATGTTTGTTTGCCTCTAAAATGTGTTTTCTCTACACCAATACCCGCTGTGTCTCATTTCATTTTCCCATTATCTCAGTCTGTTATAATTTTTCATCACTATGTCATGAACACTGCATTAGTTCACAATGGAAAAACTATAACACTGAAACATTGAATTACATTTCTCACAATTTAATTCACACTTTACCAGAATTCACACAAAACAAATTCCACATGAACCTTTCTATATATGACAAGCAGTTCCCTTCTTTTATTGCTTTGCACTGTGTATGCATGGTCATGGCTTTGCATACATTTATGTTGATAAATCCCACACTTTGCATAGAAATTATAGCACACATGGTTTATGCATTGATTTGTGCTTATGCATACTTGAGAGATGTCAGTAAAAAATGTCCCTCTGTCTTCAAGCAGTGGTAATGATCTCCATTAACCAACAGGAGAACATTGAATTTAGATTTTTTTTAGACATTACCTAGAAATTTTACCTATCCTCCTTTTTGAACCTCCTTTTTAGAATCAAAACTATTTAAAAATCCAGTTGCAATCCAAAACCAGTCTTGGCATAAGGACCAAAATAAACATTCTTTTTTTTTTTATAGGAGGAGAAGCAGAAGAAGGGTTTAGCGGCTAAGCTGGAGCTGGCTAAGTTTCTTCAGGAGACCATAGCAGAAATGGCCAGGAGGAACAAGACCAAGGCTCTTGCTGAGGATGAGACCCAGCGCTTTTCCACCTACGTACAAAAGGTCATTTCACCAACGGGCTGTTTTCCTGGATCTGAACATGATTTGTGATCTAATGTCTTCCTTTCATTGTTTGTGTAGCTCTGCTCAAAGCTCATACAGACCTGATAAAGCTTAAGATGTCCTAAGCATGTCTTCATGACAAGAGTCTCTAAACTGCTCCATCTAACTTGTCTGTTTGTTCTCCTTGTGTCCTGTCTTCTCTAGGTGTTTTAACTAACTAACTAACCTGTCTGTCATGTCTCCTCCAGGTGCGTCACACAGGAGAGCAGCCCACCACTAAGGACATTGTCAAGTTCTCCAAGCTGTTCGAAGACGAATTAACACTGGAGCATCTAGAGCGCCCCCAGCTGGTGGCCCTGTGTAAACTGCTGGAGCTTCAGCCCATTGGAACCAATAACCTGCTGCGCTTCCAGCTCATGATGCAGCTGAGAAACATCAAAGCAGATGACGAGGTGATAGCCACTGAGGGTGTACCTGCTATGAGTGTGTCCGAGCTGCAGGCGGCGTGTCGCAGCAGAGGGATGAGGTCACTGGGTCTGACCACTGACCAGCTACGCCAGCAGATGCAACAGGTCCGACACTCAACCTATCAGTCCGTCCATTGTCTGTCTCATAACGGATGTGTCCCAAATGTCACATGATAAAAGGTCGGCATCTTCCGCTACCCCTGACCTATAACCTCTGTGTTCCAGTGGTTGGACCTACACTTGAAGGAGAACGTTCCTCCCTCTCTGCTGCTGCTGTCCAGAGCTATGTACCTGACGGACCTCAAACCTGTCATACCCGTCATACCCCCTGTACCTAAACTAGAGGTAACACCCCATACCCCCTGTACCTAAACTAGAGGTAACACCCCATACCCCCTGTACCTAAACTAGAGGTAACACCCCATACCCCCTGTACCTAAACTAGAGGTAACACCCCATACCCCCTGTACCTAAACTAGAGGTAACACCCCATACCCCCTGTACCTAAACTAGAGGTAACACCCCATACCCCCTGTACCTAAACTAGAGGTAACACCTCATACCCCCTGTACCTAAACTAGAGGTAACACCTCATACCCCCTGTACCTAAACTAGAGGTAACACCCCATACCCCCTGTACCTAAACTAGAGGTAACACCCCATACCCCCTGTACCTAAACTAGAGGTAACACCCCATACCCCCTGTACCTAAACTAGAGGTAACACCCCATACCCCCTGTACCTAAACTAGAGGTAACACCCCATACCCCCTGTACCTAAACTAGAGGTAACACCCCATACCCCCTGTACCTAAACTAGAGGTAACACCCCATACCCCCTGTACGTAAACTAGAGGTAACACCCCATACCCCCTGTACCTAAACTAGAGGTAACACCTCATACCCCCTGTACCTAAACTAGAGGTAACAACTCATACCCCCTGTACCTAAACTAGAGGTAACAACTCATACCCCCTGTACCTAAACTAGAGGTAACACCTCATTCCCCCTGTAGACCAAATGAGACAACTCCAACCAGATCAGTTTGGGGTAAGACAACCCTAACCCTTAACCTTGACTCCAGTGATTTCCTGAGAATCACAGATTTCCCTTGACCTTCAGACCGTGGTGACCTCGTTAACTCATGGTTGTATTGATGTAGGTCAGCCATCTGAAGAAACTCTGATACCGCAACAGTCTCCAGACACTGGAAGTCTGTCCTGAATAATAACTGTTAATAAATAATAATTGGCATTGGTGTTTAGGTAGTTCATGAGATGTCTAAATATGTAGTGTGTGTACCTAATGTAACATGGAGTTGTGTGGTGTGTTGCAGAAAGCCACTCCTCCAACTGAGATCCCTCAAGGAACCGACATACTAGTGGACCCAGCTGTGGTGATTACAGACAGGCCGGTTAGTACACACAGGCTGTTATGGTCAGAGACGGGCCAGTCCGATATATTCTTCAGGACAACCCGTGGCGCTGGTACATAGTCTGTGTGTTTGTTCCCCTAGGCGGAAGAGGTTAAAGACCAGGCTGGCGTCGTCTCAGACAAGCCTCCCACTGCTGCCCAGGTTATCCAGGTCAGTCACTTTTGACTCTCAGCCATGTTACCCACAGGGAGCAACAGCCATAGTGACTTGATGGCAATGCTAGAACAGACACAGTAGCCAAATGGATGCTGGGAGCCAAGTCCTTTTCATAATAAATTAACAATGATCATTTACAATGGTTTATGATCCCTTATGGAAAGACTACATGCATAAATGGTACCCTGGACCTGTCATGGAACAAGAAACATTAGTTATTGTACCTTGGACACATCCCAAATTTGCAGCTGTTAGCATCCTAGAGGGTAGGTTTGTGTTATGGTTCTGATCTTATATTCTAACATGTGGATTGAGAACGTAATTAGAAATCTGACCAATTATGTCTCTGTCCCATGACAAAATGTTTAGGATTGAGGACATTTGCTTAAAAACTGCAAAACTATCAGCTGCCCATTGGAGAGCACTTTAAATGATCCTTCCCAGGACCCAATACCTGGTTGTTCACCCATTCACTGCCAAAGTCATAGTAAAACTCCTCGTCTGGTGTTTTGTTTTCTCACTCATATTTGAATCTAATTATGAGAGGATCATAGATTACATTAGATGACCTCTGTACTAAAGTGTGAAGCAAATGAACACAATGCACCATGACGTATGTGATTCACGCAAATTAACTATTTTAAAAACAATTCCATTATTGTTAATTTCCATGTTTAAAATTGACCATCATTCAATGAGGCTGTGTGACTTTTTGTTTAATCTTTTATATGTGGATTAACCAAGGTTCTCTCCACCAGGCTAAAGCAGCAGAGGCATCCCAGAAGAGCAAGATGAGTGCCAACGGGGTGTGAGGTGTAGGGGCCACTGAGCAGGACTGAAAGGGATGGGGCTTCAGGGTGTGAAAGGTTCAGCTTATCGACAAAAGGAATCAGTCCACCCCTTTGGTCCTTCTACCAACTTAAGAGTGGCCGAAGTCAGTCATCCTCCTTGTCCATCCAACAGAGCTGGACATTGTCATTCAGAAAGAGGTCCTAAGCTCATCATAAGACCATCAAATGTGATGATATGTTCATCAGACCTCTCTCCTCCAGACACAGCTGGAATGAGGCTGTTGGCAGGTGTTTTTAAAAGAGGATTCGTTACCTGTCTGGTACCTGTGTGGTTCTTGGCAGTTCATGCACTCCATCCATTTTGAGTTTTGCACTCAAAGGCTAACATATGGCAGGGTTGGCAATCTGCTTCCCACAGGCTTATATTTTTTGGACCTCCACATTTTTTTTAATTTACAGGAGAATTCTAAAATCGCTAGTAATTCAGCACCATTTTTGTTTTAATTTAGGAGATGTGTTCCTAAATATTACCAGAAATAGAATAAGGGACATTGTATCAGTGCAGTCAGGTTTGTATTAATTTATTTTTTGGGTTCAGTTGTGTACTCATTTGCAGTGTACAAATTTGCAGTGTACAAAAGATTTTGGGGAATGTTGCCCCCCCCCCCCCCCATTATCTGCTATGACAAAAAATGCTGTGTGAGTTAATCTGGTTGCCTATCCCTGATGTCAGTTACTGTAACATAAACACAGAAACATCCCTTGACTGGGATCACCTTTCACCGTTACTCTATGATGTAACAAATGAGTATGACCTTGAAGAGTATAGACAGTCTCTCAAGGCATTTAGCCCAGTAATGTGGTTGGTGGGTCTGGTGAAACTTTAGTCTGATTCACCTTAGGTGGTATTTAGAGCTGTTGTGGTCTCACTATCATCAGGCACAGAAGCTGATTCAACTTTACTAGACACACCACAAAGACGCCAAGCACTGGATCCCACAGTGTTACAGGTTACCTGCTGGGTGTTGACTAATGGAGGCAACTGAACAACTATTCACTGTCAAGAGTTAGAGACAAATGGCTTCCAGATCTGGGTCAGACTAAAGTAGTCCACCACCGGTTCACCTGTATATTTGTAAATACCTTGTACATTGTTGTCAGTGTCTGGCAGATAACAGACATCTGACTGTACAGTTCATGGCCAATCCCTCAAGCTCTCCACTAGTTGTATGAGTTTTTGCCCACCTTTTTATGAAGTATATTTTTGTGTGAAGACCTAGCTAAGACTTATCAACTCTACATTATCTTGCTGTTATGCCCTAAAGTTACTTTTCTCATCACTCTCGTTACCAGAAAGTAATTGTTTACCTCTAAATGTTCTTTGCTGATAGGGATATAAACAGTTGTGTATAGAAAAAGGCAGATTGTCCAACTACTTGTCATGGTCGTTAGTGTCATTGCATTTAGTTACACCAGAAAATGTAATGTGGTGTTCATGCAAATTTGTTGGAGTGTGATTTCGGACAGTGTTCAAAATAATTTTTAAATGTGATTTGTAAAGAGCTTGAGAGATGGGCCCTATTTGATCATGAAATTACTAGTACTTACCCTGCTTACATATGATGTTAACTTGTTTCCAATAAGGTTCTTGGAAGATTTACCACATAAATGTCTACTGTACATGCTTTTCTGGGTCTGTCTGCTTGTGTCTGTGTGTGTGTCTGTCTTTGTGTGCTGGTTGCCTTAGCATTCAGGAAAACAATATTTGTGATAAGATCCCCTCCAACCAAATTACATGACTTCTTGTACATTAGTCACTGGGCAAACCTTAATGCATCTTTCTTTCCTCAAAGCCACTGATCTTTAGGTACACGAATGACAAAAGGCACAATGTCCAGCCTTCTGCTTTTACCACTTCAGTCCACAAGGGATGGGGATGGAGGCCTATGGGAACATTTCTCCATCCTAAAAAGTTGGGAATGCCAATAAAAACAGAATGCAATGATTCCCTAGTTTTTAACCACCTATTTCTTGTTTATTTTACCTTTTATTTGTAAGTATTCAAGTGATTTTACTCTGTATGCTCACCCTGTGAAGTGCTTTGAGTACCTAGGAAAGTGCTATACAATATATAAGTTCAAATTATTATTATATCAAATGTTTAAACTTAAATTTGTTTTTGCAAAAATACATGGCCATTTTGAATTTGATGCCTGCAACACGTTTCAAGAAAGTTGGAACTGCTGCATGTTTACCACTGTGTTGCATCACCTCTCCTTTTAACAATATTCTGTAAGCATTTGGGAACTTAGGAGACCAACTGCTGTAGTTTTGAAAGTGAAATTAACTCAGCCATGCTGTTGCAATATGTGCAGTATTTGGTAAGTGCTTTGGCATTGTCTTGCTGAAATAAGCAAGGCCTTCCCTGAAAAAGACATCTGGACGGCAGCATATGTTGCTCCAAAACCTGTATATATTGTTCAGCATTAATGGTACCTTCACAGATGTGCAAGTCTCCCATGCCATGTGCACTAATGCACCCCCAAACCATCACGGATGTTGGCTTTTGAACTGCACTGAAAACAAGCCGGATGGTCCCTCTCCTCTTTAGTCTGGAGGACATGATACCCATCTTGTTTATAACTGGTTTCTTTGCATGGGTTTTAAATTGTATTTTTGGAGGCAGCGACATACTGTGTTCACAGACAATGGTTTTTGGAAGTGTTCCTGAGTGTTCCTCTGTTTTTAATGCATTGCTGCTTGAGGGGCCGAAGATCACGGCCATCCAATATTGGTTGTCGACCTTGTCCTTTGTAAACAGAGATTTCTCCAGATTTTCTGAACCTTTTACTTATATTATGTACCGTAGATTATGAGATCCGAAAACTCATTGCAATTGTACATTGAGAAATTTTATTTTTAGATTGCTGGACTATTTAGCCACACAGTCTTTCACAGAGTGGTGAACCCCTCCCATCTTTATTTCTGTAAGACCCTTCCTCACTGGCATGATCTTTTAATACCCTTTCATGTTACTGACCTGTTGCCAATTACCTAATTAGTTGTGTGATACACAACATTTCCAGTCTTTTGTTGCCTCTGTCCCAGCTTTTTAAAATGTGTTTCTGGCATCAAATTCAAAGTGAGCATATATTTTTCAAGAAACAATAACGTAATAGTTTCAATATTTGATATGTTTTCTTTGTACTATATTCTATTGAATATAGGGTTTAAATGATTTGCACGTCACTGCATTCTGTTTAAATTTACATTTTACGCAGCGCCCAATGTTTTCTGGAAACAGGGTTGTACTTGGTTTAAAGATTGTTTAGGAAATTTGATGAGGAAAGGAAATTGAGAGTATTAAGACATTTAGATGAGGTGGCTAATAACCTAGTTGTTGGTTTTAAATCTATAACTGAAAGGTTACTGGTTCAAATGACTGAGAAGTAAAAGATCTTGTCATTGTGGTCTTGAGTAAAGCACCTAACCCTAATTGCTCATGCAAGTGGCTCTGGATAGGTGTCTGCTAAATTACAAATATAATATAATAAATATAGATAGCCTCTCCAGGAGCCATCACCTTATCGTGGTGGAGAGGTTTGTGTGTTCCTATGAACCTGAGGGCTGTGTTGTCCGGGCCTTAGTGCTCCTGGTAGGGTTTCCCATGGCAAAGTGGTCTCAGGGGAGGAGCTAGACTAAGAATGGTTCAAAACAACCCTATGTATAAACGAGGAAGAGGAGGAGTTACCCTGCCCGGGGCCCCCGTCTAGAGCCAGGCCCAGAGGGAGGGCTCATTGGCGAGTGCCTGGTGGCTGGGTTTGCCACGGAGCCTGGTCGGGCATAGCCCAAAAAAGCAACGTGGCACCCCCCTCTCAATCCTATGGGCCCACCACTCATGGGAGGAACCACTGGGGTCGGGTGCGCTGCCATATGGGTGGCAGTGAAGGCCAGGGGCCTCGACGGTCCCAGACCCAGGCGGCAGGGGCTGGCTCTGGGGACGTGGAATGTCACACCTCTGTGGGGGAAGGAGCCGGAACTTGTGAGGGAGGTGGAGCGCTATCAGTTAGATCTGGTGGGGCTTACATCCACTCACAGTCTTGGTTCTGGAACCGTACTCCTAGATAGGGGATGGACTTCATTGTTCTCTGGAGTTGCCCAGGGTGTGAGGCGCCGGGCATGGGTTGGGATACTCACAAGCCCCTGGCTGAGTGCCGCTATGTTGGAGTTTACCCCAGTGGATGAGAGGGTCGCATCCCTACGCCTACGGGTTGTGAGGGGGGAATCTCTGACTGTTGTTTGTGCATATGCCCCAGACAGCAGTTCAGAGTATTTGGCCTTCTTGGAGACCCTGAATGGAGTCCAGTATGGGGCTCCAGTAGGGGACTCCATAATTCTGCTGGGGGACTTCAACGCACACGTGGGCAAAAATGGAGACACTTGGAGAGGCGTGATAGGGAGGAACGGCCTCCCTGATCTGAACATCGAGTGGTTGTTTGTTGTTAGAGTTCTGTGCTAGTCATGGGTTATCTATAACGAACACCATGTTCGAACATAAGGATGCTCATTAGTGTACGTGGTACCAGAGCACCCTAGGCACCCTAGATTGATTTTGTGATCGTGTCATCGGATCTGAGAACGCATGTTTTGGACACTTGGGTAAAGAGAGGGGCGGAGCTGTCAACCGATCACCATCTGGTGGTGAGTTGGGTCAGGGGGTGGGGGAAGACTGGACAGACCGGGAAAACCTAAACGGGTAGTGCGGGTGAACTGGGAACGTATGGAGGAGGCCCCCGTCCGAAAATTCTTCAACTCACACCTCTGGCGGAGCTTTTCTGGCATCCCTGTGGAGGTTGGGGGCACTGAACCTTAGGGGTCGATGTTCTAAGCCTCCATTGCCGAAGCTGCGGCGGGTAGCTGTGGTCTAAAGGTCTTAGGTGCATCAAGGGGCGGTAACCCTCGAACACCCTGGTGGACACTGGTGGTCAGGGAACCCGTCCGACTGAAGAAGGAGGCCTTCCGGGATATGTTATACTGGAGGACTCCGGAGACGGTTGCAGTGTACCGACAGACCCAAAGGGCTGCGACCTCTGCTGTGAAAGAGGCAAAACAGCGGGTGTGGGAGGAGTTTGGGGAAGCCATGGAGAAGGACTTTCGGTCGGCACCAAGGTGTTTCTGGAAAATCCATGGCAGAAGTCACTGAGGTAGTCAAACAACTCCACAGTGGCAAAGCTCCGGGGATTGACGAGATCTGTCCAGAAATGTTGAAAGCTTTGGGTGTGGAGGGGATGTCTTGGATGACACGCCTCTTCAACATTGCATGGGAGTCGGGGAAAGTGCCTAAGGAGTGGCGGACCGGGGTGGTGGTTCCCCTGTTCAAAAAGGGGGACCAGAGGGTATGTGCCAATTACAGGGGTATCACACTTCTCAGCCTCCCTGGGAAAGTCTAATCAAAGGTACTGGAAAGGAGGGTTCGGCAGATAGTCGAACCTCAGATTGAAGAGGACCAAAGTGGATTCCATCCTGGTCGCGGAACAACGACCAGCTCTTTACTCTTGCAAGGATCCTGGAGGGGGCTTGGGAATATGCCCATCCATTCTACATGTGTTTTGTGGATCTGGAGAAGGCGTAGGTCCGGGTCCCCCGGGAGATACTGTGGGAGGTGCTGCGGGAGTATGGGGTGAGGAGGTCCCTTCTGAGGGCTATCCAATCCCTGTACGTCCAAAGTGAGAGCTGTGTTCGGGTTCTCTATAGTAAGTTGGACTCGTTCCAGGTGGGGGTTGGCCTCCGCCAGGGCTGCGCTTTGTCACCAATCCTGTTTGTAACTTTTATGGACAGGATATCGAAGCGTAGTCGGGGTGGGGAGGGGTTGCAGTTCGGTGGGCTGGAGATCTCATCGCTGCTTTTTAGGGATGATGTAGTCCTGATGACATCAACGGTCTGTGACCTTCAGCACTCACTGGACCGGTTCGCAACCGAGTGTGAATCGGTTGGGATGAGGATTAGCACCTCTAAATCTGAGGCCATGGTTCTCAGCAGGAAACCGATGGAGTGCCTCCTCCAAGTAGGGAATGAGGCATTACCCCAAGTAAAGGAGTTCAAGTATCTCTGGGTCTTGTTCGCAAGTGAGAGGACAATGGAGCGGGAGATTGGTCGGAGAATCGGAGCGGCGGGGGCAGTATTGCATTCACTTTACGAAAAGAGAGCTGAGCCGGAAGGCAAAGCTCTCGATATACCGGTCAATTTTCCTTCCTACCCTCACCTATGGTCATGAAGGCTGGGTCATGACTGAAAGAACAAGATTGTGAGTACAAGCGGCTGAAATGGGTTTTCTCAGAAGGGTGGCTGGCTTCTCCCTTAGGGATAGGATGAGAAGCTCAGCTTTGCATTGAAAGGAGCCAGTTGAGGTGGTTCGGGCATTTGGTAAGGATGCCCCCAGGACGTCTCCCTAGGGAGGTGTTCCAGGCACGTCCAGCTGGGAGGAGACCTCGGGGTAGTCCCAGGACTAGGTGGAGAGATTATATTTCGACACTGGCCTGGGAACGTCTTGGGATCCCCCAGTCAGAGCTGGCAAATGTGGCTCGGGAAAGGGAAGTTTGGGGTCCCCTGGTGGAGCTGCTGCCCCTGCGACCCCGATACCGGATAAGTGGATGAAGATGAGATGAATATAGATTCATATAAATTCCAAACCCTATGTATAGACCAAGGCTGGACAAGCCTCTTAATATAGAGATACGGTCCTGTTGGTTTTCTCTCCAACTCTAATTTAACAAGCCTGATTGTTAGGCCAGATGAAAAGCAACATCTGTGTAGTCACTACTGGGGTTAGCGAGAGACTACAGAATGGTAGATCACGAACTGGTTTGGGCTCTGCCCTATAGATACTATTTGGTAAAAGCAATAGTGGAAATTCCACCTAGATTGAGTAGAACCATATTATTAATAACAAAATTTTCCTTTGAGGTCCAATGGTCAATGTGTTGTATTTGATTTTGTTTAGGTCAATGTGGATTTGGTAACATTACATATCCTCATCAAAGGTCCTCATTTCTGTCACAAAGAACTGCAGAAAAACAAATGGAACATTAGCTCCTCCAGTAAGGGGTGGACTGGGACATAAATGCAGCCCTGGCACTTTGTCCAGACCAGTCCAAATTACGGCAACAACTGCAATACCCCCCACTCATGCACACACTAGACTAAGGGCTGATTAATGCTTCAATGTCAAACACATCTGTGTTGGATCCGTGGACATCGTAGAGAGCCACAAAGGCCCGCTCAGACAGGCCGGGAAGGTAGCGCACCAGCTCAAAAACATAAAAGCGCGTAGCCACGCATATGTGAACGCAGAGCTGCACAAACGATGATTGGTTGGATGGCGGAGGGAGGGTTTTAAGGAATACGGAATTCCGGCTAAATTTGACTTCCTGTATCAACGAAGACGAGATGCAAGAGGGAAGAACGTACCTCCGTTTTATATAATGCTTTCTTGGCTGTCCAGGCACATAGAACACAGTGAAATCGACTCCAACTTTGGCAAAGACACAGTGCCTGGGGTGTTTCTAGGACTTAAAGACACTAAATATATATCCAAATATATTCACAGTGTTGACAGTTACGTGTATACTATTATTATGACATTATAGAACACATTGAGGTTGTTTGCGGTTTACATTCTGAATTGTTGATACTGTGATGGTAATTCCATCGATCAAAACTCTTAAAGGAGTAAGAAACAGAGACACAATTCTCTTTTTATTAATTATTTGCAAATAAGAGAGACGCGTCAAACGCTTACAAACATAATCGTCCGAGGAGTCTCTAACTCCATACATGAACAGTTCGTATTTATCACAATTAAAAGGGGTGTGGTAAGTTGTTGCCTATCTGTCTTGTGTCACATAGGCTTTTACCCAAAAGGCGAGCTGTCCCCCCACCTTATCCTTCTCAACTCCTGAGGAGTCACAATGTCTTGACAATCAACAGAGACACTAAAGGGATTATACAGATTTACGAGTAACCCTCTAATCCTCTGGTGCCGGTCAAGGATGCCCCCTAGGACAACACCAGATCCCTCTCGGTATCTTTAATTAGTAACCCATTTATACATGTATAGGATGACCAAGTATACATCAGTGCAAGAATTTCCACATACCGGTCAATTTTCCCCCCAATGGAACCTGTGTTGAACGTGGATAACATGCTCTTCTTTTCCTCACAAAAGGCCGGTTTAATAATTTATCTATCATATTTCATCTTTCACAGCTAATTGGTGTAATATTATATAATAATAAATGGGTTAATCAATATTATTTCCCTATTTATTTAATTTATTGATCATTCATTTCTGTATTTATTTATATTAATTTCCATCCATCATCTTCCGCTTATCGGGGCCGGGTCGCGGGGCAGCAGTCTAAGCAGGGATGCCCAGACTTCCCTCTCCCCAGACACTTCCTCCAGCTCTTCCGGGGGGACACAGAGGCGTTCCCAGGCCAGCCGGGAGACATAGTCCCTCCAGCGTGTCCTAGGTCTTCCCCGGGGTCTCCTCCCGGTGGGACGGGACCGGAACACCTTCCCAGGAAGGCGTTCCGGAGGCATCCGAAACAGATGCCCAAGCCACCTCAGCTGACCCCTCTCGATGTGGAGGAGCAGCGGCTCAACTCTGAGGTCCTCCCAGGTGACCGAGCTTCTCACCCTATCTCTAAGGGATTGCCCAGGCACCCTGCGGAGAAAGCTCATTTCGGCCGCCTGTATCCGGGATCTTGACCCAAAGCTCATGACCATAGGTGAGAGTAGGAACGTAGATTAACCGGTAAATCTTCACCACGACAGACCGATACATCGACCGCATTACTGCAGAAGCTGCAACGATCCGTCTGTCAATCTCCCGTTCCATCCTTCCCTCACTCGTGAACAAGACCCCTAGATACTTAAACTCCTCCACTTGAGGCAGGCACTCTCCACCAACCTGAAGTGGGCAAGCCACCCTTTTCCGACTGAGGACCATGGCCTCGGATTTGGAGGTACTGATTCTCATCCCCACCGCTTCACACTCGGCTGCAAACCGTCCCAGTGCATGCTGAAGGTCCTGGTTTGAAGGGGCCAACACGACAACATCATCCGCAAAGAGCAGAGACGAAATCGTGTGGTCCCCAAACCTGACACCCTCCGGCCCCTGGCTGCGCCTAGAAATTCTGTCCATAAAATTCTGTCCATAAAAATTACGAACAGAACCGGCGACAAAGGGCAGCCCTGCCAGTCCAACATGCACTGGGAACGAGTCTGACTTACTGCCGGCAATGCGGACCAAGCTCCTGCTTCGTTCGTACAGGGACCTGACAGCCCTTAGCAAAGGACCCAGGACCCCATATTCCCGAAGCACTCTCCACAGGATGCCGCGAGGGACACAGTCGAATGTCTTCTCCAAATCCACAAAACACATGTGGATTGGTTGGGCAAACTCCCATGAAGCCTCCAACACCCCGTAGAGGGTATAGAGCTGGTCCAGTGTTCCACGGCCTGGACGAAAACCACACTGTTCCTCCTGAATCCGAGGTTCTACTATCGGCCGTATTCTCCTCTCCAGAACCCTGGCTTAGACTTTCCCGGGGAGACTGAGAAGTGTGATCCCCCTATTGTTGGAACACACCCTCCGGTCCCCCTTCTTAAAAAGATGGACCACCACCCCGGTCTGCCATCCCAGAGGCACTATCCCCGACCGCCACGCGATGTTGCACAGGCGTGTCAACCAAGACAGCTCCACAACATCCAGAGACTTGAGGTACTCAGGGCGGATCTCATCCACCCCCGGTGCCTTGCCACCGAGGAGTTTCTTGACCACCTCTGTGACTTCAGCCCGGGTGATGGACGAGTCCACCTCTGAGCCCTCATCCTCTGCTTCCTCAATGGAAAACGTGACGGCGGGATTGAGGAGATCCTCGAAGTACTCTTTCCACCGCCCAACGACATCCCCAGTTGAGGTCAACAGCTGCCCACCTCTACTGTAAACAGCGTTGGTAGGGCACTGTTTCCCTCTCCTGAGGCGCCGGATGGTTTGCCAGAATCTCTTCGAGGCCAGCCGATAGTCCTTCTCCATGGCCTCACCGAACTCCTCCCAGGCCCGAGTTTTTGCCTCCACAACCACCCGGACTGCAGTCCGCTTGGCCTGTCTGTACCCGTCAGCTGCCTCAGGAGTCCCACATGCCAACCAGGCCTGATAGGACTCCTCCTTCAGCTTGACGGCATCCCTTACTTCCGGTGTCCACCACCGGGTTCGGGGATTGCCGCCTCGACAGGCACCGGAGACCTTACGGCCACAGCTCCAAGCGGCCGCTTCGACAATGGCGGTGGAGAACATGGTCCACTCGGACTCAATATCTCCAGCCTCCCTCGGGATCCAGTTGAAGCTCTGCCGGAGGTGGGAGTTAAAGATCTCTCTGACAGGAGACTCTGCCAGACGTTCCCAGCAGACCCTTACAGTACGCTTGGGCCTGCCGAGTCTGTCCAGCTTCCTCCCCCGCCATCGGATCCAACTCACCACCAGGTGGTGATCAGTTGACAGCTCCGCCCCTCTCTCCACCCGAGTGTCCAAGTCATACGGCCGCAGGTCAGATGAGACGACAACAAAGTGAGACGACAACCCATTCTCAAATCCAACAAAGCCACGTGCACTGATGTACACCCTTATGCTTGAACATGGTGTTCCTCCAAATCCGAGGCCATGGTCCTCAGTAGGAAAAGGGTGGCTTGCCCACTTCAGGTTGGTGGAGAGTGCCTGCCTCAAGTGGAGGAGTTTAAGTATCTAGGGGTCTTGTTCACGAGTGAGGGAAGGATGGAACGGGAGATTGACAGACGGATCGGTGCAGCTTCTGCAGTAATGCAGTCGATGTATCGGTCTGTCGTGGTGAAGAAAGAGCTGAGCCGCAAGGCGAAGCTCTCGATTTACCAGTCAATCTACGTTCCTACTCTCACCTATGGTCATGAGCTTTGGGTCATGACCGAAAGGACAAGATCCTGGATACAGGCGGCCGAAATGAGCTTTCTCCGCAGGGTGCCTGGGCGATCCCTTAGAGATAGGGTGAGAAGCTCGGTCACCCGGGAGGAGCTCAGAGTATAGCCGCTGCTCCTCCACATCGAGAGGGGTCAGCTGAGGTGGCTTGGGCATCTTTTTCGGATGCCTCCGGAACGCCTTCCTGGGAAGGTGTTCCGGTCCCGTCCCACCGGGAGGAGACCCCGGGGAAGACCTAGGACACGCTGGAGGGACTATGTCTCCCAGCTGGCCTGGGAACGCCTCGGTGTCCCCCCGGAAGAGCTAGAGGAAGTGTCTGGGGAGAGGGAAGTCTGGGCATCCCTGCTTAGACTGCTGCCCCCGCGACCCGGCCCCGGATAAGCCGAAGAAGATGGATGGATGGATGGACGTGTTGATGTTAATACTATCACAATCGACAGGAAGATAGCCTGCGTAACACTCATATTACATTCTAGTTTTTCACTTTTTAATACATTTGAAAGTAATGAGATCGAGAAAGAGTACCGTGTTCAACATTGATTGTACCATATCCAGAACAATGACTGCTCAAAAACAGCATTGACTATTTTACAAGTGTCCCCCCCACCCGGGAACAAAACTTAAGGTGCGGTATAGATGCATGTGAAGCTGTAGCTGACGTCTGACAGTGATAACAGCGTAGAAACACGCAATATAGCATATAAAGACAGAAATGGTGTGGCCGCGTTGAAGTTCAGAAGTAGCCAAAAAACCCATCACCAATTAATTTTCACCCGTGTCATTGTTTGAAAAGTAGCCCAATTTCGCATGAAAACTGTGAATATACAACAACCAACCAATGGCTTCTGCTGGGATACGGCAACAGCAATTGGACAAACTACACGCAGAACTGCAATAAACCGTAAAACTAAAACCGGTAGTAATAATAACGGCAATTTGTTAAGTTTAGTTATGATTATGTTTACATTTGCTAATGATTATTTTGGACGGCAGTGCATGGTTGCCTGTCGTAGCATGGCGCACTTTTATTTTATTTGTAATTTATAGATCAATTCATTGGGTGGGACATTTTGAGCAATTTAGAATATTGGGGGGATGTGTCCTTGGGTTAAATCACTGAGCCGTGAGACAGGCATGAAGTTAGGGCAAACACTGAATATGTACATCTATATTTGTTGGAACATCCAAATCACACCATTGAAATCATGGAACACTCTTAGGTCTCCCCTTTAGAATAAGACCATCCCCAAGGTTTTGTGGATGGTTGATATTTGAGAGTGGATACTATCTTGACTAGTGCAAATATATGCCAATTTGCCTATAGAAAAACCCAGAGGAGGAAAAAGAAGAGGTCCATTTCTCCAAGTGAATAGACAACAAAAATGGTGGGTCTCTCACAGGGGTTCTGAAGGAGATAACAAGCAAGTGCATAGGTCCAAACCAAGACGAGTTTTGGGAAAATACGATTGCTTAAATTACGAGTTTGGTCCTAGATACTTTTCATGTCATCTATGCACAAACGATGCATGTGCTTAAACTAATAATAGTGATTGGCAACATGGGGATGCGCCAAGGATCTAAAACAGCACTCACCGTCTTCACAGTCTGATTCTATCTGCTGCTCTGGGCTTGATTGCTACATCTGATTGTTAGTTCTGCCCCCTCATTAGCATAAGGACAAATGAAAAATAAATAAATACATAAATAACATAATACATAAATAAATAAATACTGAAATATAAGATTACGGAAATGAATATAAAAATAAATAAATACAGAAATGAATGATCAAGGAATTTAATACATAGGGAAATAATATTGATTAATACATTTATTATTTTATATGTATCTATAAATATTTTAATTGATACAGTTATTTTTTTATTTCATATTTTGGCAGGTTTGGTCCTCCATAGTACCCAGATCACAATACAATTGGGTTTGTCCATTTTGCTCTACACTTTCTCACCATTATGCCCACCATATAAACAGGTCGGGACTTCATTGGTGAGCTGTTGTCAATCAAGTTTGTTATGTCGTTCGGTGTTAGTTTTGCTGTGTCAACCTATCATGCGTTTAGCGTTGCTATCTGGAAGTCGTCCTCGGATTTTCGTCAGCAACGCCTGAATATGGAGGGTGCACGGAGCAAGTGCGTAGCCGATATGGATTAGATCGGATGCACAGTCAGTATACACAATGCATTTCTGTCCAGTGGCAGCAGACAACCTAGATGTCTACGGCGAAATATATATTTTTTGCAGCTCTAAATGAGAGCAACAAGGAGCGATATTAAGGCGTTTTAACCAAATGTTTCCACAGGTGGCACAGCAGGGATATGAATAGATGGGCATTGGCATGACAAGGAGTTGGAAGGCATATGTGCTAGTGCTGAAGCAATATATGCACGTTTTTCCGAAACTCACATTTTGACTCTCCATTCTGTCTGACAAAAGGACACCGTGATTTTCAAAGAAATATAGCCAAGCAAAGCCACTTTAAGATTGGAAAATGAACCCGTTATTACCCAAAACAAACGTCGAGTAGAATCTCTAACAATTATGTAATTAGTATAATGATAATGATTTGGAATAGAGACCGTGCCAACATAATTAGCAAAGGATATACCAGACAGTTGTTATGTATAATGAGCTGATAAAAAGGAAAACTAGACTACCAAATCTTAATATATTTGTCATTTGTTCCTTTGGATGATCTAATTATCCATTTGTTCCACGTTTCACATCCTGAAATGTACGTCAGTTACTGACTCCAAGTTCTATTTGTGAAAGTGTACGTATTTTATGGCAAACTCGAAGGGAGTCATCTCACTGGCTATTTTTTTCTGCTCGAAAATAAAGGAGCCAATGAGATGTCTCGCTTTGGGACTTGAGTTACCGTCCTGGTAAATAAAACCGTAATGGGCGTATCTTCATGGGCTATCTGGGTTGTTATAAGATCTTTGTTGAGGGCGACGGCTCAGTCAATAACAGTTACTAACATCGCATTCAGTTAGTAAGGTAAGGTCTGGATTGTGCTTTTATTTTACGTCTGCTATGGTATTTTAGATTGTAGCTAGGTTATTTGTTTAAGAAAATGTTTAGAAATGCAACATTTAAATAGTAATGTTTGATTTTTAAGTGATTTAATAGTAGCCTACGGAGCATGTGGCAGTGTTGTCCGAAAGAGATGACTGCAAGGCCTTTTTATAGGCAATTTACTGGTATTCAACTGACATATTAAATATTATATTCCCATTTAATCTCGGCATTCGGCTGCATTTGGGGGTGGATAACACTACTTCTAGCTATTTTTAGAGAAAAACAAAGTTAGGGCGCGCGCGCCTTACATAGCAGTCAACCAAAGCTCTGTTATTGTAATCTGTGAACGCACGGATACATGTTATGTAAAGATTTAAATATGTTTAGTAGACTATATAGGTTATGTGACCACCTTGTCTTAATGCCATACTATAGCGCCATTTTGGAAAGACTATATTATACTGTTATTTTGACCTCCGTATTAGACGACAGCCCGGTTACTATGGTTTATTATGGTGAATGGTTAGAATAATTTCCTGAGCCCATCTTTAATCAACTGTAGCATACTCAACGAATTTGGCAAAATATGGGCTAATGAGGTAGCCCTTCTAGATGAATTTCATGCTATAAACATTGATGTTTTCTCATGGGACAATGTATAGGAAAATATTGGCCAATGGGGCATATTCCACACCCCCTCGTACCTTTTTGCTTTCATGTAATGAAGGAATCTGATTAGTGGTATACAGTAGACAATATCTAAAAGCCAACAATGTGTCTGGGGTAACAGGCCTATGCGGTGGGTTTGGGCCAATATTGTTTTGGTGCTTTGTTTCTATGACGTTCTTCATGGAGTAACCAATCTGTCTTGTGACCCGATCCCCTCTACCCTTCAGTCAGTCCTGCAGTTACCATTAAGAGAGGAAATTGAGTGACTCACTTTTAAATTATTTACAACCCCAAAGGATGTGTTGTGTACTCTGAGTTTTTTTTTCACCCAATTGGCTTGATGTATACTGTATCTGGTAGCAGATACTCCGGGGCAGGGTACACACACCCCTCCAGGAGGAAAAATTACGATGTGTTACATAACGCATGTAAAGCTGATCCTGGCGTAGAACCTCACAGCCAATGTCTGACTGTGGTAGCCACATAGAAAACTACAATATAAAATGAAAAAACAAAACATATTTATTTAAGAGGCCAAGCATAGGTCCCCAACCCTCCACAGGCCCTGGTGCAGCTGCACCCCCGATAGCTATGTCAGTGTCTGGTAGTTTGGCTAATCACCTCAGAGAGCAAACATGGAAACCCATTCTCAAATCCATTAGCTTGTTCATGTAGTTGTATGTACAGGTATATTGTCTAATTTAATGATTTATCTTAAACGTTTGAGTAGGGCCAGTTCTTTTAACCCATGGCTGCCCAACGCCTCTACCGTCCTGTAGGATTAATCCTCAACGCTAGTTGTGACTAAACTGATTTAGCTTTTCATCCAGGCAGTTATTATAATTGGTTGTGTCTAGAAATTGCTTACACGAGGGTAGCTCTCCAGGAACACGGTTGGCTAGTCCTGTTTCAAACCATCACAAATACAACTGGTGGGACTGGACAAATGGAAGAACCTTAAATTGTCAGTTGTAGAGTGTACATTATTGACTATGGTTATATCATCTCTGAGGAAAGTGATTAGCTTATGGCAATTGTGCCCCCCCTTCCCTCTGCAGTGCAGTAATGAAGAAGCCCAGCTATCCTTTGGCTGTGCTTTGCCTTTCCGTCCTGCTGCTTCATGCCCACCTCTCCCTGGCCAAAAGAGGGGGAGGAGGCTTTGGTGGGAAATCCAGCTTTGGGAAGAAAACCCCCTCCACCTCCAACCGTGGAACCAACACCCAACATAGACCCAACCAAGGAACCAACAATCAGCCAGGGAACTATCCTCGCCAGCCCCAGAACCCCCAGCAACCAGGGGGGTACCCCCAGCAGCCGGGAGGTTACCCACAGCAACCAGGGGGGTACCCTCAACAGCCAGGCAGGGGAGGGTACCCTAACCAAGGTGGGTACCCTAACCAAGGTGGGTACCCTAACCAAGGTGGGTACCCTGCTGGAGGATATGGTGGCGGGTACGGTGGCGGTTATGGTGGCGGGTATGGTGGCGGTTATGGTGGCGGGTACGGTGGCGGTTACATGAACCAAAACCCAAACAACCGGATCCTCAGCCCAGGTTACGGGGGCAGCTATGGGTATGGGGGATATGGCGGTGCGGGTGGCTCCCCGTTCTCCCGCTCTGTGCAGGGCATGGGGCTGGGCCCGTCGCAGCAGTCTCGGGGATTTGGACGAAATGCAGCCATGGCGGCCGGGGCTGGGGTTGTGGCTGGGATGGCACTGGGGTATGGCCTTGGCCGGTTCCCCCGGCCTCACTTTAACTTCCACAACCCCCAGGAGGAGTACTACTATAACAACTACATGTACAGGAATTACGGCAGGAAATCCACAGATCAGAATGACTACAGCAGGGACTACCGCTTCAGCCCGCCTCCTCAGTCCTTTGATGACTACATGGGGTCCTGTATGAAGAGGGCTGACCTGCTGAGAAGTGGAAAGAATGCCGGATCAGAGAAAAGAGCCGGTGAGAGTTTATTCCCACTGGGAGCTCCTGACACACCCAACACTCAGGGAACCCAGCCCAGTGGAGGTGGCATTGCAGTTGAAGAGAAAAGGGAAGAGCAAGCCCCCGTCCGTGGAGGTCCCACCAGTATGACTGACACTGGCTCCACTCCTGCACCGGGCAGCGGGCCCAGAAACAGCTCAGCCACTGAGGCCGTTCCCACCGCGGGTAACGTCACAGCCATGTCAGATAAGCCTTTAACCCCTCGATCCAATCCTCCAACTCCCCGTCCTGACAACCACCTCCCCCCGAATGTACCGGAGCCTGAGGATGACGAGGATGAAGATACAGTCAGCATTTCTGAGATTGGCTACCCAGCGTTGATAGAGCAGATGAAGGCTCGAAAGTGTGTGGAGCTTTACATGGTTTACTCACTACGCTTCTTGGAGAAAAGGAAACTGGAGGACGAGAATAACCAGCGACGGGGGAGACCTACAGGGGGAGGGGACAGTCTGTCTGGTGGATATCAGGCGCTGATGACCGTACTCACCTCTACTGCCCTACTCTTTCTGAACAGCAACCTGCTGCTACTGCAGTGAGACAGAGAGAAATGGATGGGAGGAGAAAGGACACTGTGTTCTCTGCCACGCCCTGTGAGTTAGTCTGGATGGGCTACTAGAAGGGAAGGATGGATGGAGAGAAGGCTTTGAACCAAGCCTAATGAATCTCTCCGTCATAATGGAAATTGATCTGATTCATAATTTATTTTCTCCTGTATTTATTTATCATGAATTGTTCTATTATTTGAATATCTATTAATGCTCCTGTGTTATTAGAATGCAGTCCATTTCCACATTAAAAGGATTGGATTGGCTCCTGGTGTTTCTAGGCATGGTACATTATTTTTTTGTTAAGGTTCAGCAGGGACTGGCCCGATCTGGAACTGACCAACACCAGCTTTTAACACCCAGTTCCCGGCACTAATAGGGATTCCTGGAAGAGCATTTAGATGACTAGTGGGAAACGGCCCATTCAGTCCATTTACATCACATTAATTGGCTTTGTGGGCCCAGATGGGATCATATTTCCAGGCAGGCTGGATCTGTTAGAGTGTGTGTGTGTTTGATGATATACTGTGTGTTTTGATGCTTATGTACATATTTAAATAGACTGATGTAAATATTGATTGGATTAAGATGAATCTTGTTGACATTGGTGAAAGCAAATATTAACAACCATATCAACCCCTGCTGTGTAACATCAGCTGGGGGAGAGAGAGAGAGAGAGAGAGGGGGGAGAGAGAGAGGGGAGAGGGGGAGAGAGAGGGGAGAGGGGGAGAGAGAGAGGGGAGAGGGGGAGAGAGAAAGGAGAGAGGGGGGGGGGGAGAGAGAGGGAGAGAGGGGAGAGGGAGAGAGGGGAGAGGGAGAGAGAGAGAGGGGAGAGGGAGAGAGAGAGGGGAGAGGGAGAGAGGGGGGGGGAGAGAGGGGAGAGAGAGAGAGAGAGAGAGGGGAGAGAGAGAGAGAGGGGAGAGGGAGGGAGAGAGAGAGGGGAGAGGGAGAGAGGGGAGAGGGAGAGAGAGGGGGGGGAGAGAGAGAGGGGGGAGAGAGAGAGTGCACGTGTGTGTGTGCGCGTGTGTGCGTGCTAATTTATACTGATTATTAATGTAGCTTATTTGTAACTTAATACCTGTACACTACCATATAAGACTACTAATAAAACCATTCAAACACAACACATTTCATACAGTGGGACTATAAACCTGGGAGTCTGCATATTTGTATGCATTTTACACATCATTTGAAAAACATTGTTAGGTTGACTTCATAAGACAACAATGTTACAGTTCTCTAAAAAAAAGGGAGACAGTAGAAGTAGTAGTAGAATAGCATCTTTAGAATTACACCATTTCCTTTTGATTCATTCAATGTAACACAGATTCACTTACCCAGTTCAGATATCCTGTGGAATGGATGGCTCTCAGGTTATCTAAACAAACCTGTGTCATCGTTATCTGTCATTGTTTTTAGACATTGTGGTTGTTTTGGTTTTTATTTTAAATTCAATAGTAGATGCATTTCCAGATGTTGTTTCCTTTGTATTGCTGTTATGTGTCAAGCTGCATGTGCTCAAATACACTTGCTTAAACCACATTGGTAGCGGCTTGAGAAGGAGATTTTTGCAAGCTTATACTATTAAATAATATATGGGTGGATTATTCTTGGATAGATTTGGGGAAATGTATCTTATTGTAAAAACAACCATTTTCTGCTCTGACTTTGGTTCCCTCCTTACCTATGCTGGCGTCTGTTCTGTCTGGGGAGATGAGAGGTGGATGTGGATGTGGATTGTATTGTAAGTGCTCTTATAGTGTAGACCCAACTAGCTTTGACCCATGCCACTGTTGTGGTGGCATTTCAAGCTGAATGGTATGAATACAGACAAATCGGCTCTACTTTAAAGACTGGGACTCTGTACTCTGAGGGAATATGTACTATACTGTTGTTCACCATCAAATTGTTTAGATAGTGAATGTATGGACATGCACACTGTTTGTTAATCAAAATAATTACTAAACAACACGTCAATACTCTGATGAAATATAAATAAATGTCTTGCTTCAATTCTTCTGAAATTTGTCTTCATTAAAATCCTTTCTAACCTCAGATTTAGTGGGTTTTTTCCTGTTTGGTTTGTGTGTGTGTGTGTGTGTGTGTGTGTGTGTGTGTGTATTATCCAGAGTCCAGAACCTATAGTTTGTGCACTGATATAAAGAGCGGTGAGACAATGACACAACATAATAATAGTATTAGAACACTTTATGTTATGTAGCAGCCATCAGCGGAGTTAGTGCAAAGATTATATTCCACTTGATCTGGAACTAATAGCAGAAAGCTATTAAAATACCAGGGCTGTTCTCTTAGTTCCTCCAGTAATGAGAAACTGTATGGTAGAGGTTTAATTGGATTCTATTAATAATTTGGGGATTTTTCATGTTAACAAAGGCAACACTTCCATTACGCTGTATCATTCCAAACCAAAGAGAGCTTCAAATGGGTTTATAGGACAGTTTAAAAGTAGGTAAAAGCACTCAAGTTACATTCACTAAATACATCTTTGGATCATGTTACTTTTAAACCATATACAGTTAAGGCCAAATGTATTCATACCCATGCCAAATATTGAGCCACAGTGAATTATTATTTGACCAATAGGATTCTTCTGGCTGGAAATGACAAAAACAAATGACAAAACATGGTAAGACATTGTGCTGGAGATACAAATGAACAACATAACTATTTTTTATTAAAAAAATATATGAAAATGCCATGTCCAACATTGTACATACCCCATTATACATACCCCCCATTATACATACCCCATTCTTGCAATCTTTTTTGAAAATGCAAGTGTCTATGCCATTTAATATGGTCTTATTTCCACCATGAGACAGCATTCTAATCACCTATAAATTGAGAACAGCTGAACAGCAGTAGTTCTCTTGTCAGTTACTTGTCATGGCTAAAAACAGAAATAGTTATGTTATTCATTTGTATTTTCAGCACAATGTCTTACCGTGTTTTGTCACTTGTTTACGTTATTTCCAGCCAGAAGAAACCTTACTGGTCAAATAAAAATTCACTATGGCTCAAAATTTGGCATGGGTATGAATACTTTAGGGCTTAACTGTATAACCTATATAGCAGCTTACATCCTGGATCAGCGGTTGGAAGACATTCTGTTGGAATACAACATGGCCTCCAATGATAAACATCTCTATTTCTGTACTAACAAACCTCACAGAATCAGGAATATCAGTTATTTTATTTGTAGAATATTTTGTCATCTTCTAATGTTCTGTTGGTTTTATTTTTTTGAATGTATGTGTTTGATTGATTTGATTTTGGACATCCCAGAAAAACAGAATGCCTTGTTGCTAGGCTTTCATCCCTTCTAATGGGCCATGAGTGAAACCCTGGGGTATATCACTATAACAACCACACACTGCGTACTGCTTGGTAGGTAGCCTTGAGCTTGGTCCTGAAATGTGTGACTTAAAAATGAAAGGAAGGTAACAAGGAGGGAAAACTAGAAAAGAAGGGATCCCCTTATTTGCATAGATTAGGTAAGTCTAGCACAAGCCAACTTTTCTCCTTCTGAAAGAGAAGTTACATCTATAGTTGTAATTTATTTATTTTCCAATTAATCAGAGGGGGCTGATGTCAGCCATATGAGACATCCTCCAGCCATATTGTTTACCACTGTGTGATCCACTGTGTGATCCAGGTTCCTCATTTTATTTGAATTGAGTGGATTGCCTAGACAAAAAACTATTTCACTCTCCAATCGACTTTCTAGAACTATCTTGAATGGCATTTTGATTGCTGCATGTCCAGGAATGTCTCAAAAGCCTCATCAAACAAATAATATCTTAAACTTCTCATTATCATTTGAATGAACTCATGTTATTTCAGCCTTTCCCACAGTTTGATTATGGTCACTATCATGAATGGGTCCTAAGTAACTTTTTACAACCATGTTTTTAATCGGGATAATCCAAAAGACAGAATAGACCTCAAAATTAAATGAAACGTAAACAAATACTGGAACTAGTTATTTTATTATACACTAAGATTCATGCACTGCACTTTACAAACACACATATTGTTCAATAAAGTAAGAAAAATAATGGACACAAAATATAATTTATACACATTTACAGAATTTACAAATAAACACTAAAGCTGTCAGTAACTGTTGTACCAAGGGTGGAATTCAGTAAATTGAGTTATAATGACTATTTCCAGTGTTGCCTACAGATCCATGGCAATACAATACTGTTGATAATCATTGTAAAGTTAAAGTAAATAACCATTTACTACGGCTTTACAGAGGTAGTGAGTGCGCAGCTGGAATGTAAACTATCAGATCAGATATTTTATGTTGTGTTTGTCATGAAAAGTGCAAACAGTTTGTTGACAAAAGAAATCCACTTGAACATATTTTTAGGAAGTAAATATGCTCCACTACACCTGTTAGTCACAGATGGAACGGATGGAAATGCAAACAGGGATCTGGATGCCGATGCAGCCTTGGTTTGGGACTCAATTCCAAAGGCCTTGGTCTGGATCAGGGTCAGTCTAGATGGGTTTGGGTCACAAGAGTAGTGCTGCACACTACTGATCTGGGTCTAGAGGGATCCATCAGGACCACCTCCTTCCCCCTTCTTTCTTCACTCCGGCTCTACATCACTCCCAGCATGTTCCCCATCACCAATGACATCAGAGACCCGATGATGACAATGATGCTGTTGTAGATGGGTCCGCTGGACGCTCCGTAGTAATACTCCATATCCCCAGAGCCTTCTGGTCCTTCATAGCCAACAGGCCTGGGGCCATAACCTCCAGCTCTGGGGTACCCCCCATATCCTCCCCCATATCCTCCCCCATATCCTCCCCCATACCCTCCCCCATACCCTCCGTAGCCACCTCCATACATCCCATACCCTCCTCCATAGCCAGGGCGACTCAGGGCACTGCCCAGCACTGCTCCCCCCAGGGCCCCAGCAGCAGCAGCTCCGGCCATCTTCCCGACACTGGAGCCTCCGCTTTGGGCAGGCATCGGTCGGTATGCCTGTCCACTTGAGGAAGGCACCGGTCGGTATCCCGTGCCTCCCCCTTGACGAGGGTAACCCCCAACTCCTCCACGGCTACTACCTCCCCACCCCCCACCACGGCCGAAGCTCCCACCACGACGAGCCGCGGACGCTGGGCACAGCGTTGATAGAAGCAACAGGCAGGTTCCCAGGTTGAGGAAAAGTGAACTACAGCCAACCATAATCATTCCCTGTGAAGACAAGAGCATTGAGTTTTCTATCCCACATTTCCACTCTGGGCAAAACAAACTAACTACTATAACTAAAAGTGTCATAAATAAAATCCATGGAAGATTTAGCAAAGGGAGGACATTTGGTCCTCACAAACAAAAAAAGGCTATTTTAGGAGTAGAAGTTAGAAGGTTAGGGTTAAAATTAGGGTTATATATTGAGAGTAGGTATAGGATTAGGGTTTTGAGGGTCAGGGACATGTTTTTATTAATGATAATCAATTGTTGTTCCTTACAAGTAAAGTGACACCAACACGTGTGTCTGTGTGTATAGATGGACGCCCATTACAGTCAAGTGACACAAACATGTGTGTCTGTGTGTATAGATGGACGCCCATTACAGTAAAGTGACACCAACATGTGTGTATAGATGGACACCCATTACAGTAAAGTGACACTGTGTGTCTGTGTGTATAGACGGACTCCCACTACAGCTGATCCAGTTTCAAATTGGTTTCTACCACAAGGGAAAACTAATCCCATATCAATGCTAAATCTGTCTCCAGCCATTAGATGACACAGTGACGTAATGCCCGTATCCATCAGCAAATCTGGCCAGTCTGTCCGGTGATTAGTATGGTAGAACACAACATACATACACCAACACACTTAATGCCCTCGTAATCTGCAGGCTTTGTGAATGTTCTCAGCAAGGGTTATTTTTGCCCTAGAGGCAAATTAAGAGCAGGACAAAGTGAGCGCCAGTTGCTAATCCAGCTTTGTCAGAAAAGTGTTACACAAGAGCAGTGAGGAGTCACCACACTGGTAACAATTTGGTATCAACTTTCATTTGAGTCTAATCCCAGGACGATCTATGAAAAACAACAAGGATTCAAGGGGAGACCTTTTATAGTAAAAAATGTGGGATTCAAATCTGTCAGTGAGAGTTAGCAATAATCCTTGTAAACACAGATACATTTCCCCCAAGTTCAGGAGTTCATCACTCCTGAGTTCATCATAACATAACACAATCTTTAAGATACTTTACTGGGAGTTTTTTCCACAAGAGTAATATTTCAATGTTTTTAAATTCTTGTTTAGTCTTTCAGTATCAATGTGGATTTTTAACAAAAACAAGTCACAAATGTTGGGGGTAGTTATGATACATTGTTAATTCAGGGAATTCTGCTAATATTGTAAAAAATACATATATATGTTATACATATCCTCAAAAGTGGTCAAATGTGAATCATGTCGGAGTGATTTTGACCTGATAGGCACATCACATCCTGTGGGAGATGTAGTTTTCAACTGTAATAACAAAAGTCTGTTTGGGTATTTTGTTTTTAAATATCAGATAACATTATCTGTGTCCATGGTAATGATGGTGATGTTGTATTGAAATGACCCCAGTTGAGAATGTATGTGAAATATGGTTCGTTTACTTAAGTACCCTATCATAAGAACAATAACAATCACACAATTTAAAAACATAATTTCTCTTTTCTTACATTCAACCTCTTTAGCACAGTAATCTAGTATGTCTTAAATAAGATCTTAAAATCTGGCTATCCTCATTCCTCTCGTTACATCACACACAGCATTGCAGTGTAATCTGTATCCTCAGATTCAAGGCTATACTTATCCTTTAGCCTTTAGAATAATCCCACACAGTAACTTTCCAGTTGCAAAGATTACCTACTGTGTTATGTTGGGATTAATTTAGAATATAGAGTTATGTTCTAGTTAGTTCAAAAAGTACTAAAACTTCATTTCGGTTAATTCTGAACACTTCAAGAACTTAAAGGGGCAATATGTATGAATTTTGTTGTACTGCGAGTATAAACACAACCAAAAATTACCAGAAGAAATCTGCAGTTGTTTTATACAAATGTTTGAAATAATACAGCAATGGGAAAACTTAAGAGACCACTGCACCTATTTCTTTCCTTTCCAAAAAAGTTGAAAAGGAAAGTTTTGAGCGAGGAACAGAAGCTTTCAATTTGCAGTGGTCTCTTAATTTTAACCCTTCTGTTCCTCACTCAAAACCTTCCTTTTCGACTTTTTCGGAAAGGAAAGAAAAAGGTGTAGTGGTTTCTTAATTTTTTTCCAGAGCTGTATTTTTTTCTGCAAAACTGATCCAAGTGCCTAAGACACTCCATATTTAAACGGTGTCGCTGTTCTGTCTGTCTATCAGATTTTGTTGACATTCTATTTAGAAACTTTTATCCTCCCCACTCTGGACACTAATGCTATTCTGGTTTTGTTCATTAAGGTTGAGGAGGAGACAGGTTGTGTTATTCTTTAGAGGCAGGATTCTACACAGTGGCCCTTTAACTCCTGGCACATCTAGAACTCTTCAAATTCTCATTCCAACAAAAGCAGATGTCAAATAAAAAATATTACTTTTCATTCACTTGCTTTGGATGAGTTTTGACTGATGTCAGTTGCCTCTTAATGACTCTGTTTTTACTGTGTACCAGTGTTAGGAATGTTACTTTGAAAAACAACAAATTACTGGCACGCTGACTTAAGTTCAATAAAACTAAATCTACCTGTAAAACAAATATAATTGACTTCACTGATGTTCTTTAATACAAAAGAGTTTATTGCATCCAAAGCAATTATAGGTTCCAAAAACAAGTTCCAAAAACAGATTACTTTGGTGTCACTTTGACTAAACAAGCTGGTTTGAGACCAAAAAAAGAAGGGCTTGTTATTGTCTGCTTCACTCTTGTTTTATTTTCCTTACCAAAAAAAGTTGTGTAGCTCCATTAGTTAACAACACCACTACATGGAAACATAATTTGATTAAAGTTATTAACTACTAAAAAACAGCCGTCATGTGAATCATTTTCAAATACTACTAATTTCAACTATTGCAATAGTTTACATACATAGGTAGTTCTCTACTCACAATTATTGTTGTTTATTAACTTTGCATGGATGCCAGGTAGCTTTTGGTAAGCATTTACAGAAGTCTAGATCAGGGCTGAATTCAATCTAAACCACATTGCAATATTTACGCAGTGAATGATTGCATTAAACCATGAACTTCGCTATGGCCGGTTAAAATTAATCCCATTCAAATCTTCAGACAAAAATTTGATCACTCTGCAAATAAACAAAATGTTAAATAACAATAATGACACTGCAGTAAGCTACATCAATAACACAGAAAAGTACATATAACAATGTTTTTTTTTAAATGTATATTCCAATACAAGCCCCAAGAGAAAAGCAGTAGTGAGTTAAACTCCTACCTGTAGAAGTTGACCAAGATGTGCAGAAATTCCAAGACGGGTTTGTGGATTTTTTTGTCTTCCTCTGTTGTCACTTTGTCTGCTCTTTTTATGTGAGTCCTGTGACGTTGATGGTCTCAGACAGGTAGAAGGGATTTTTCTCTGACTTCCTCATTGGCTGAATGGGAAAAACAGTGACATCCATCCTTACTAACACTGTAAATAAGCCCCGCCCCACCAACATAGTACAGACAGTAACACCTGCACCTTTTACAGTAGCTGTACACCTAGCCAGAGATGACCTGTGAGTGTTAGAGGATGATTCAGCCGGCAGTTACTGTAAGCTTCTTAGCACACCAAAACTAAAGACAGAAATACTCCTGAGTTATATCACACCACTTTGATTTAAAGTATTATACAACCAAGAAATCTGGTTACACACTGATGTATTACACTACAAAGATGAACTGGCTACCTACAGAACCAAAAAGATTTACAGACCACATTTCCTTCAAGATATTAGTACAGACCACATATTCTTCAAGGTATTTATTAAATAATAGTCACTGTTATAAAAAAATGTATCCAAATAGTGGCATGTCTGAAGAGTTTTCCCACACCAACAAAAAGCACTCAGTCATAATATAACAATGAAACATTACAACTATAATAGTATCAAGTCAATGTGTCAGTACTGAAAGAGATGTAGAAACTGAAAAGCACACCTGCAGGAACCATGCACACACGCGCAGACAATATACAGCAATGTTTTAAAAGTGGAGAGAAGATATATGTTATAAAATTGTGGTACCAAGATCTCAAAATAAGGTATTCAGGCGCACGCACACACGTGGACGCACAAACTCATGCACACACAAAACATTCCTCATTTGAGCCACTCTAGTTGATCCTTCATCTACATAATTCACAATCTAAAGGAGCTCTGGTCATCTCTTGTGCTTTAGCCTCCAGGTCATCTCACATCACGTGATTAAAAGCCTGGAATATCCCTGGATTATAACAACACACAGGAAATAGAAATCCTCACGTTTTTCACATTCCACTTGAACAGGTTAAGGGACGTTTTTTTTAATCAACCGTGGCAACAATCATGAAATGACATTACAATATACGTCTCTGTAGTCACACTGCCATGTTTCAGCATCACATCCACTGTCCCAGGACAGGAGTCATTCAACCCCCTCACTGACTGGCTGGTTGGCATCTATAGTGGAATATCACCGTGTATCTAAGGCAGGTTCTGGTCAGGAGAGAGGTGGAGTACAAGGTGACACTGAATGGTCAAAAATAAAATCAGAAAATGTTTACAGAGACAGAGAGTTCCTTCTTACTCCATAGAACTAAAAACGATGAGTAGGCCAACATAGAGGGACAGATGCGCTTAAAAAGTATTGTGCATTCTTAGTGGGGTTTTTAAGACATGTATATGATGTGGCAGGCTCAGTGCTCCACATGGATCCATATGAAAAGTGCCAGACTTAGTTTCATTAATAAGACCTTAATTCTAAACCATTATTATTGCTGACATGGTACAGTTAATATGAGGACAGAGCGACAGAGTTGCGGGTATGTCAGAGGGACTGGGATTGCAAGGACATAATTACTGTTCGTGGCATGAGCAGAAAGAGCTGGCACAATGTTTTAAAATGAGCCCAACCTCAACTGAGGAAAGTACCACCCAACCCAGCTCAAACAACGACAATGTCCCTGAAAGCCTCTCCTTCGGGTGGTTCTCGGTCACTCCCGTTTAGTGCTTGGACCAGAGTCTGGACGGAGGATGGAAGATAAGGATGTCGGAGAGGTTTTGGGAAGATCTAGGGGTCACTCCCTACATTAAGTCACATACAGGTAGTTTCTTCAGGAAGACAACGCAGCTGCTTCTCAATGATACACCGCAGATATGTGTACCTACAGAGACCAGACAGGGTGAACGAGACAAGAAAATATAATATAAATACACAGTTCGGCATACAATAAATTTCAGCTTTTCAAAAGTAATGTATTTGCACCCTGTACATATACCTGGTCCTAAGTTTCTGGACCTCACGGTCTTCTTCTTCCTTCAGCTTAGTGATGAAGCTCTGCAGCACTGGCATCTCAAACTTAATATACTGTGCCACCTGGTGTGGAGGAGGGAGAAATGCATTTACAAATATTGACCGGACCTCAACCAGCCATTGGCCATTGTTAAGGACAGCTTGGATTGGCTTGGCTTGCAGACCCCTAAGCAGTTTAACTTGTTTAGCTTTAACTAATGGTTTTGGTTTGAGTCCTGACCGTAAAAATTGCTACTTTAATGTAAGTCTAGTGTCTCAACAGCCCACTCCAGATTCCATTGAACTTTCAATAGAAATGCAGACCGGCAGAGTATTCCATTCTAAGGGTGTGATTTAGTTAACGGATACTGAGAAGTGGAGAATCATTTGGCAGTTACAGGGTGGTCTGTGGGTGTGGAATAATTTGGCAGTCTTACATCATAGGTGACTTCTTCTCCCAGGTCCTGCTCCATCAGGAAGATTCTGCTGACCTGTTCACACGGACCCTGAAGAACACGCATCACCAGGGGGTAATCACTGCGCTTCAGCTGCACACGCTCTAAAAAACAACAACAAATCGACACGGACACTGCTCACTTCAGCGTCACAGTCTTTTACGGAAAGAAACTCAGCAAGCACACATACTCCCTTACCCCCACTTGTGTGTACAAGATACAGTGCAAAGTCATCTGGGCTGTTCTCAATCTTGAACTTGTTAAGTAGCACTCGCAGCACCTGGGGCGTGGTCATACAACTGTTGATCCGCACGTTAGTCACAGAACCATAAGCTGGAGTGAAGACAGCAGTCTGCAGGGGTGATGGAGCAGGGAGAAAGGGAGAACATTGCTTTTTGTGTAGTTGTAGTATTATGGTGGATGTGTTTGTGTGTGTGCGCATGCACATACCTTGTGATTGTAGAAGTGTCCATTGATGGAAAAGCGGTGCCGTCTTATCCTTCTCTGGTCACTAGGCGACCGCCGCTGGCCCCGCCTTAGAACGCCGGCATCGCTTTTTGTCCTCAGCAGCTGGGCGGAGCTCTCATATTCCTCTGTCCAATCAGAGGACAGATACGGAAAAGTAAGAGACAGATAATGAAATTCCTAACGATTCCACAACTTCACTCGAGTCGTTTAGGATATATTGTGTTGAACAAGCATGCCCATCTGAGGTAGGACAAATAATTGGATTATCAAAAGTTATACACTGACTGTTTTTGATATTATTCTAAAATAAGACCCACCTTCTTCCTCGTCCTCCTTCACAATGCTGTCTTCTGATTGGCTCTCCTGCTCTGTCACTTCTATGGTAGGCAGGGTTTGTTGGGTACTATCTTTGCTATGGACCCAAGGCAAAAATGAATATTCCCACCATTAAATTAAATGCCTAGTGAAACCCACAAAATTGGCCACAGAAATCATAGATTTAAAAGACAAAATGTCTTCCCTTTCAGTTTTTTTTTGTTGAGCATATTTTTGTCACTGTATGTTTTTTGATCTTTAACCATAACCTACAATTTATAAACTGACAATAAGTAAACAAATATTTATTGTATCATATAACATATAAAGTTATACAACACCCAATCCCCACTGTGAAAAGGTTAAAATCAATAAACCCTAAAAGTCAGTACTGGTTGTAAAAAATGACCACCACCAAACGCTCTCCTCAAAGTTTCTCATATCACAGTGGAAGAATGTTGTCCCAGTCTTCACTGCAGAACTGTTTTACCTCAGGGACATTTGTAAGTTTTTATGCATGAACTGCTTGTATCAAGTCCTGCCACAATATCTGAAATAGGTTAAGTTCTGTTCATTGACTAGGCCATTCCAAAACATTTAATAAATGACAGAAATTCTGAGGAAAACTTGCTTGTGTGTATTGTATTCTTGGTGTGCTATATGACCACGGTGCTCTACAGATTCAGCTCACGGGCAGATCATCTGATACCTGACAGACCATCTGTCTTTTAGAATTCTCTGACACGGAGCAGAAGTTATGGATTCTTCAGCGGCGGCAAGTCTCCCATTTCCTAATACAGCAAAACATCATATCACCAAAACCATACTTGACCTTCAGTATTGGGTCAGTTCTGTGGAATTCACTGTATGGTTTTCACAAGATATAACCAGCAATCCACCCATGAGCTGAATCTGAAGCACATCTGGATCATGCTGCAAGACAATAATCCAAAACACACAAGGACGTTCACCTCAGAATATCTCAAAAGCAACACATTTAAAATACTGGAATAGCCTACTACTCAAAGTCCGGACTAGAGATGTTGTAGCAGGACCTGAAATTATCAGTTCATGCTAAAAATACCCAGAACCCAGAATTTTGCTGAATTAAAGCAGTTTTTATGGCAAAGGCCAATATTCTTCCACAGCAATGTGAGAGACTGATTAACAACTACATGAAGGTTTTGGCAGTAGTCATAGAAACTGCAACAGTGCTCCATGGTGTTGTATATATTTTTTGTGTCATGGAATATCTCAGTGAAAAAACAATTTCAACAACATAAAAACTGTAAGTGCCTTGGTTGCTAAAGTGGTGCGCACCTTCATAATAGGTGTTTTAACTGAGTCCAGATTTAAAAATCACATTACTAATCATGTACAAAGGTAAATTGCTGTCACCAGACATCAAATGAAGTGATTCGGATTACACCTAAATAAAATCAGCTATTCTTGTAGGAATCCTTGAAGGTTTCTTACTTCAGAGATAGCCACGGTCCACAAGGAGCTAACAAAAGACATACAGGACTTTATTGTAGAAAGTATTATGGCACCACCAGGATACTGCAGATCAGAACGTCCCTCCAGAATTTAAAGACTTTCACTCATCAAATGTAATACACAGTAGGTCATATTTGACAAATATGGAAACACTGGGCAGTTACTTTCACAGGCTGACTAATGACACATTATCTGCTCTTCAAAGTAATACAACATCAATCATGTGGACAGTGGAACAGTGAAATATGGTCTCTATGTAATCAGACTGGAGACAAGACAGGGCCAAAGTGGATTAGGAAGGCTTGGCAGTGGATGGGCATCATATTTTATGATTATAAGGTTACACAAATACTTTATTATTAGTAAAGAACTGATTTGTTTAATCTTTACAGGACCACAACATGGCTCCACTAATAACAAAATCTGCAATTCACTGAAATGCGTTGCCTTCTATATTGCCTGTAAGTGTTGTTGGTATGGTTACCAGAGCTCACTCAGTTCCTACCTCTGATTATCCAGAGCACAGCCGGAGTGCCAGGATGTAGAGGAGGGAGGAGGTCTGATTCGCTCGTGATCATCTTGCATCTGCAATCTGATAGGTCGACGCAGGCCCCAGGAGATATTCAGCAAACCTTCCACTATCAGCTCACCTTCTTCCTGTAGAAACAGTTACCATGATCAATACGCATAGAGACACACACACACGCACAGTTATTACCCCTTTAAAATTTTAAAATTAGGATGCAAATATCAGACATTGTTTGACTGTAATTGGCAACAATGAAAACACACATACTTCTCTGTGTCTCAACTGGAGGTTCTGCCCTTCATAATAAAGGTTATAGGTTTTGAGGTGGGAGAGGACTGTTGCCCTGAAAACAAAAGGACAGCCATCAAAAACCACCGTTCCATACATTTTTATAATGATCTGTGTGTGTGTGTGTTTGTGTCTTACTTGCTGATGAACTTGTTGTCTCCGATCTGAACCCCGTCCTGCATGTTATCCATTCAGTCAGCATGAGAAGAACTAGAGCGAGAGAGACACAGAGAGAGGGGGGTGTAAATGACGGTCAAACCTTTATCTAGAGGATGGCAGGTACCAGTCTAGGTATTAGAAGAATGCCAGAGAGATGTCAGAGTTTGTCTAGATACTAGGAAACAGCCAGAGAGATGTCAGAGTTTGTCTAGATACTAGGAAACAGCCAGAGAGAGGCCAGTGTTTGTCTAGATACTAGGAAACAGCCAGAGAGAGGCCAGTGTTTGTCTAGATACTAAGAAACAGCCAGAGAGAGGCCAGTGTTTGTCTAGATACTAGGAAACAGCCAGAGAGAGGCCAGTGTTTGTCAAGATACTAGGAAACAGCCAGAAAGAGGCCAGTGTTTGTCTAGATACTAGGAAACAGCCAGAGAGAGGCCAGTGTTTGTCTAGATACTAGGAAACAGCCAGAGAGAGACCAGTGTCAGTCTAGAGACAAGTAGACAGCCAGAGGGAGTATGTGTAAGGGGAGGAGAAATGGGGAAGAGGGTAGACAACACAGTGGATAGACATTAGACAAGGATGCAATGTAGAGAGAGAGTGAGAGAGAGGGGAGGGGAAGACAGAGAGAGAGGACTCCTACGGGTCTCATGACACCACATGATCGACCTAAAGCAGCAATTCACCCCACATGGCCACAGAAAGGCAGAGGCAGGAAGTGGGTGGGGTGGACAGGGTAGACTATGATTAGAGGAAGAATAAGATGCAGAAAGGATTGGAGAAGATAGAAAGAGAAATACCAGACAGACTGAGGGATAACAATGATTGCAGAACTGTTTGAGATAACACTATCTCAGTTAGTTGGCCAGACAGTTTCCTTGCAGAGATAATGTTATGCTCCCTGTTATGACAGAGCAGTTCAGTTTTAAATGGCTGTGGGTAATTTCTACTTCCTGGTGCGGTTCAACAAATTGTGAGGCGAGTCTCTGTCTAAGACTGAGTCAACAGGAATTGGATCAGTAAGGGTAAGATGCAGCAAGACAACTGAGCAACACAAGCTCTCTCTCTTCCTCTTTCCATTTATTTCTTCCAACTTCCCATCTGACTAAAGGACACAAACACACGCGCAGTTGTTGGACTTTTAATTTAACATGGTACACTGCCAGCAACCTTTGATCCAAAGGTTCCTTTCTGCCCAGCTGAAAGGCTGTGTGTGTGTGTGTGTGTGTGTGTGAGTAGCACTGATGCTTCCGGAAGGCCAAGAACAGGTGCAAGGCACATGGGGAACTTCCGAAACACATTATTTCAGTGTACACACAGTGAACACCCTCTGAAACACACACAAAGTCTTGTCCCACAGAATGGCTATGTTCCTTGTATATAAACAGAATTTTATATTTTTTAAGATGAATGTGCACAGTTAAAAAAAATATATTACTTTACACGTACAACAACTTGTACTTCTTCCAGTGTTTTACATTTCAAAAGACTCTTTAGTAGATAATGTATCGTGATTATTGATATCAATAAGGTACATTGTCCCAGCTGTAGTTCCCGTTTATTGGAAGACTTAGAAGTTGCGGTTCACAAAGGACACTGTAAACCCACTCTGCTGCTGTTGTATAAATCTCCTTGGCCTTTTCTTGATCCCTTCCAATAAACATTACTGAAATACCTGCCAATAACAGCCACATCCAACATCAACATTTGGCTGTGTGTGTGTTTGTGGGCATGCAGAAGGCTTACCGTGACAACTGTGTGATCCTGGCAAAACAGGAAAGAGAGATCCACTATCTCTAACGGTATAAAGTAGCTCAAACACACAATATTTGAGTCCTCAACATCCAGTTGAACTGAAGACGAGTGTATGAAGATATTGTTTCCTGTCTGTGGAAGAATGAAAGAATGTTCAGCACTAAGCATGGCTCTTCTGACTTCCGTGGATTGCTATCCAGGGGAGTTACCCAGGGCCTCCGTCTAAAGCTTCTGTTTGTTTGTAGGGGAGAGGGGACGGAGAGGGCACCAGAGAGCGTGGCCGTTAAAGGGTTGGTTTAAAGGATGTTCTCTTCCGTTAATCACTTCCTCCTTCAGAGCTTCTGTCACAGCGGAAACTGACATGGCCACCGTGATATGAGATAGACTTCCTCAATTCATACTAAAGACATGAAATATGATATCACACACACAGCTTTTCTCTGAAAGGCTCACACATATCTTGGGGACAGAAACCCAACTAGAGTGAAGCACAATGATATCATTGGGGAGGTTACTCTTGCATGCAAAATCGCAACTTTTATTTCATGGAATGAACAAAATATAAAACTACAAACTTCAGTTTTGCAAGGGTATCCAACATTTAAGTTTGAATACCCTTGGAGAACTGGTAATATGTACCATTTGTAAAGAAAACATGAGTGAGCAGGCAAAACACTTTTTTATGGGATTCACATTCAACTGTAGGTCATAACAGAATGGAACAATCCTAAAACAAAAAATGACAACAAAGAAAGAAATGAACTGACCCCTGTTCAAAAGTCTGCATACCCTTAGTTCTTAATACTGTGTATTGCCCACTTTAGCATCAATGACAGTCTTTTGTAATAGTTGTCTATGAGGCCCTGACTTCTTGCAGGTGGTATAGCTGCCCATTCATCTTGGCAAAATGCCTCCAGGTCATGCAAAGTCTTTGGTCATCTTGCATGAACCTCACGTTTGAGATCTCAGAGTGGCTCGATGATATTAAGGTCAGGAGACTGTTATGGCCACTCCAGAACCTTCACCTTTTCCTGCTGTAACCACTGGAAGGTCAACTCGGCCTTTTGCTTAGGGTCATTGTCGTGCTGGAAAGTCCAAGAGCGTCCCATGCGCAGCTTTTATGCAGAAAAATGCAAACTGTCTGCCAGTATTTTCTGATAACATGCTGCATTAATCTTGCCATCAATTTTCACAAGATTCCTTGTGCTTTTAGAGCTCACACACCCCCAAAACATCAGCAAACCACCACCATGCTTCACTGTGGAGATGGTATTCTGTTCACTATAGGCCTTGTTGACCCCTCTCCAAACAAAGCGCTTATGGTTGTAACCATAAAGCTCATTTTGGTCTTAACACTCCAAATGACAGTGTGCCAGAAGCTGTGAGGCATGTCAAGGTGTTGTTAGGCATATTGCAACTGAGCTTTTTTGTGGCATTAGACCAGTAAAGGCTTCTTTCTGGCAACTCGAACATGAATCTCATTTTCGTCATATTGTGCTCCTTGAAACAACCATACCCAGAGCAGCCTGTATTTCTCCTGAGGTTACCTGTGGGTTTTTCTTTGTATCCCGAACAATTCTTCTGGCAGTTTTGGCTGAAATCTTTCTTGGCCTACCTGACCTTGGCTTGGTATCAAGAGATCCCCAAATGTTCCACTTTTTAATAAGTGATTGTACTGACTGGCATTTGCAAAGCTTTTGATATCCTTTTCCATATTTGTGAAGTTCCATTACCTTGTTACACAGGTCTTTTGACAGTTATTTTCTGCTCCCCATGGCTCAGTATCTAGCCTGCTCAGTGCATCCACTTGAGAGCTAACAAACCCTTTGACTATTTATACACAGACACTAATTGCAATTTAAAAAGCCACAGGTGTGGGAAATTCAACTTTAATTGCCATTTTCACCTGTGTGTCACCTTGTGAGTCTGTTACAAGGCCACACATTCAAGGGAATGTACACTTTTGATCAGGGCCTATTGGGTGATTTCTGTTATCATTATGATTTAAAAACGAGCCAAACAACTATGTGATAATAAATGGCTTCATATGATCCCTATCCTTAAACAAGAATTTTTTTTTTGCATGATCAGTCACATTTTCAAAATCAATGCCAAAATATCACAATTTCTTCCAGGGTATGCAAACTTATGCACACAATTGTACATATACAGCTCTGGAAAAAACAGAATTAGCAATTTCTCTGGTTTTACTGTTCATATATATGTGTTTGAGTACATTTTTCATTTTGGTTTTATTCTATATTAACTACTGACAACATTACTCCTAAATTCCAAAAAAAGTATTGTCATTTAGAGTATTTACTTGTAGAAAACAACAACTGGACAAAATAACTAAATAAATATGCTTTGTTTTCAGACCTCAAATAATGCAAAGAAAATAAATTCATATTTTGTGGAATAACCCAGATTTTTGCGTCTTGGCATGCTTTCCACCAGTCTGTTACGTTGCTGTGGGTTGACCTTATGCCACTCCTGGCACAAAATTCAAGTAGCTCGGCTTTGTTTGATGGCTTGTGACCATCCATCTTCCTCTTGATCAAATTCCAGAGGTTTTCAGTGGGATTCAGGTCTGGAGATTGGGCTGGCCATGACAGGGTCTTGATCTGGTGCTCCTCCATCCACACATTGATAGACCTGGTTGTGTGGCATGGAGCATTGTCCTGCTGGAAAAATCAATTCTCGGAGTTGGGGAACATTGTCAGAGCAGAAGGAAGCAGGTGTTCTTCCAGGAGAACCTTTTACTTGGCTTGATTCATGCGTCCTTCACAAAGACAAATCTGCCCGATTCCAGCCTTGCTGAAGTATCCCCAGGTCATCACTGATCCTCCACCAAATTTCACAGTGCGAGACACTGTGGCTTGTAGGCCTCTCCAGGTCTCCGTCTAACCATTAGACGACTAGGTGTTGGGCAAAGCTGAAAATTTGACATGTCAGGGAAGATGACCTAACTCCTTTCCTCTACGGTCCAATCTTTACAATCTTTTACAAATATCACCCTGGTTCTTCTTTGCTTCTCATTGATGAAGGGCTTTTTTTCTAGCTTTGGACGACTTCGGCCCTGCCCCTAGGAGCCTCATTCGAACCGTCCTCGCCATGCACTTCACCCCAGCTGCTGTTTGCCATTCTTTTTGTAGGTCACTTGATGTCATCATACGGTTGTTGAGTGACATTCAAATTAGTTGACGGCCATCTCGGTCAGTGGACAGTTGTTTTCGCCCTCTGTCCGTTTGTAGCTTTGTTGTTCCCAATGTCTTGTTCTTATGAAGCACTGTCTTTGAAATTTTGAGGATGGAAGCAACCTGACACTCACTGTATGCCTCTGCCAGTAAAGACAGAATTGAACCTTTCTTTTCCACACTCTAAGATTTTTTTTTCAACTCTTTTGTCATGCTGAATAGTAATTTGTGAAGTACTACTTGCACTGTTTTTGCCATGCAGCTGGTCCTATTGCAAGAGGTTAGTGATGACCCCAGCAGCGGTTTTTATACTTTTCCTTCCTAAATCAGATTTGGTTCAGGTTATCACCTAATCAGTACCTCATTAAGTAAAATGAGGTGTGCCTGTGTTGGAATTTAACAGACACTGGAATGGAATGGTTGCCATACATGTAGAGATGTTGATTTAAGAAATGTGTTTCTCTTTTAGGAGATGTATGGGTGTCTATAGTACCCATTGAAGGGAGTGTCTAACCAAAATAGTGGACATCGAAGTACGAGCATGTAAGAGAAATTAGGTTAATTAAAAGATGAATAAAGATGTGGCTGAACTCTACTTCTGATCTGTCTCTATTCATTTGTATTAATGACTTTCATTTGAACAGGGCCAATATGCAAAAAACACAATCCCCTCGGAAGTGAAGCGTTGCACTAGATTTAACTAACAGCTCATTTACATCTGTATTCTACAACTGTCGAAAACATACACTGACGATTGTTCTGTATGGAATACAAAACAAACTGATCCATGGCCAGACAGGCTTCTCATGTGTTCTGTTTTGAATTCCAGCAGAAGTTATGGATTTTGGGAGAATGTAATCAGTTTGGTTCTGGACAGGAGTCCAAAAATAGCCTCCAGCTTTCCCCTCCCTCTGCATTCCCAAGAATATTCTTCTACTGCCTCATTAACAACAACCACCGCAACCAACCCCGTCTCTCCTCCCTCCCTATGCCTCCATCACTCCTCTAGTTGTCTTAGGAGACTTAGTCTAAACCTAGCTAATTTCCTCCCTGTTTTCACACAAATCTACCAGTAAGCTTTACAGGGATGTAAACCATGCTGGATAATAAACTAATGGTATATTGTTTTACTTCTTATTAAATATCTATTCACACTGGGGTGGTTGTTTCCCTATTTGTCTAGCCCCCTTCCAACCACCTCTATTTAAACTCCTGACACTCTTTTACGACTGAGTTTAGATTTATACCCTTGTGCCTTGTTGGGCTGAATGCTGGACCAAACCATCATGTCCATACTATTTCCTTAACATTGCTGGCTTACTATTGTTCCGATCGGCATAGCAACCTTAAAAACAGAACCAAATCGATTACACAGGGCCAAAGCTTGTGTGTAAGAAGATACCCCTAAAATCTGACTCTCGACAAATTTCATATGACCTTAGGAAGCATAATGTCCCATTAATCACTTAAGATACAGGCAATACATTATAAATTCCCTCACTATAGAGTGGAAAATATTATCTCATGTTTGGAGGTCCACTATCTGAGTCTCTTTGACGTAGCCTACCAGTCCAGTTTGTGTGTGTGAGAAAAGCAAGTTACATATCTGATCGTTATGTAACTTGTCCAGACAGAGAGATTTTAGAGCGTTCTATAGAATAGACATGGTTCTGGACATGGCTAGGTTTCACTTTTGTGCAATAGCGTATTTCTCCACAGCAGTGTCAAACGAATTTAAAACCTCTTACTATTCAGGTATTTCCGATTACTTGAAAACAGTCCGTGTCGTTTGTTGTAATTAGTCACGCACGTATCTTGTCACATGCATTGGCTGTATTTCTAAGCAAATACATAAGAAAGTACATGATTTGTAAGTTAATCGATCGTTAGAGGCATGGCACACTGATGCTGCGAGAAGAGCATACTTACAGAAGATGCTAGTCTGATGATATCCCGAAGCCTCTTTAGAGTGTAGTTATTGTTTATGAACAATCAACTGGGCTTGGTTTTTCTCTGCCACGTTGGGGGCTCGGACAACCGTGCGTCGCGCCGTCTGCTCGTTCCCTGCTTGGTTCACCCTATCCAAGCATTGGAAACTAACACGCGTTGGGGCTGGCGTGCAGGTTGGGTGCGGGAAAAGAGGAGAACCCCATCTGTTGTAGTCCGCCTCTCGCGCTGTAACCAGTAACCAATCAGTGCGCGACCTGCCGCCCCTTTGTTCCCGCGGACTACTACCACTCTGAATTGGTGAATAGGAGGGGGAATCCCACAAACAATACAACCCCCAACACACATGCATAATAGATATCTACAACCTGCCCTCTGCGCATAATACGAGGGATACACATGCCCTCATAGGCCTACTTACTAGAAAGTAAGAGTCGCAATCATCATTTTCAACTGAATATGTCAAGTTCAACATTATAGCTTTTTAAACCTTAATACATAACACTGCAAGTCTGATTTAATGTCCCCTGGTTGCATGGCTGTGGAATCACTTTATTTAAACAGTCAATATGATGTGTAACGAAGGCATTATCGTGTAGCTCTGCTCTCTCTTTCTCTGTCCCACTGTAATCTCTTCTGAAACATCTGCTCCCCTTGCGTCGCTCATATGTTTTCCCTTCAATTAATGGACTGCCGGGATATCAGACAACAATGATTCTCTACGATGAACCCCCATTTTCAGTAATAGAGAGGTAGAGAGAAACAATGTAATGAGGAAAATTCGAGCAAAAGTTAACACTGCATGCGCTCTGATAGATGTTGTGCTGTATTTTTATTTAAAGGCTGCAATTGTAAGATACAGTTCTAAACAAAATGCAATAAACTAACAATAAAGACAACAGACAGCGTAAATTCTGTAACATCTTATTAAACTATTTTAGGAACAAAGAGTATAACATTCTGCTGCTACTATTAGTATACACAATGTCTGGTCCAGAAGGTTTCAGCACACAAAATTCAATATACATTTATATATTTTTAACATTTGTTTAAAGTCAGCGTGTCAGCTTTTTCTCAATTTTACTGATACTGTATTAACGTGATAACAGGAAGCAATGTTAGAAAAATACAATATGAAAAATGTGTTGCTAACAAAAGTATTCCACCAAACTACAGATTTGAAATAGAAACAAACATTTATTTTCTTTATTTTAATTAAATAAAAATGTAACAAAAATGGTGCGCATTGCAGCATGTCAATTTAAGATTAAATGCATGATTTATTTTCTTACAGTAAATTCTCTGTAAAAAACCAACAAAAAAAAATGTATAAAAAACAAAGAAAAACATTGAAAAAGATAAAACACTTGAGATAGAGAAATGTATATTCTTCAAGGTAGCTTCCCCTTCAAAATAACTGAAAGGGATAATTCTTTGTGTCATACACCTTGTGGTCATACATTAGACCTGACCTGGATCCTAGGGCATGGTTTCTGACCTTGAGGGAGATCAATCGTAACAATATTTTCTCTCACTCACCCCCCATCCCTCAAAAATATTACAAACTATAGATGTATCAAAGTCAAACCAAGCGATTGTTCAACACTTAAAAATAAGTATTTTGACACAGATTCAGGATAAGTTTACCCACTCCAAATCCTAATATAAACCATTAGTCAGGCGGAATGACCATAAATCAGTGTCAGGGGCCCTCTATTCTGAATTAGCCTTGCCCCAGATCCACAGACTCTGAATGAACCAGTGTCTATTCCTGCATCCAGCAACATGCATAAAGATTCCAACAGAGAAAACAAGTACACTTAAACAAAAAAGACACCGACACCGTATCTGCAGTGAGGGCCAAGGAGGAGGAACATGAGAAAGGAGTGAGAAATGGGGGAGGCAGGAAACAGACAAAACATCTCTGCTAGTTGCCGGGTGCTGTCACAGAAATAGCATCATAGAATATTCATGTGTGTTATAAAGGAATTTCAAAGGAATTTCACAGCTAGAAGAGCCAGAACACACACTCTCAGCTACCATTGCACATCTCCAAGCCCAAATCAAAAGACAGCTAATCTGTGACATACATTTTTCTTAGTCTAGGGAGCAGAGCATTGGAGGGCAGCATAGCCTGCAAAGCCATGGACTGTTCTGGCTTCTAATTGTATGACACCCGTTTACCCAGAGTCAGGCATTCTGTCTTATTAAACCCTGGTACAAAACCATGAAAAACCCACCTGTTTAGAGCAGAATGTTAAACATAACATTAATGGAATGACCTATTGTATGAAGAGCACCTTATGGGATTTTATGACCTTTGTAAAAAGTTTTTCTTCTCCCTCTCCAAGCTGTAAGAGCACCCCTCTGGAGCCTTCCACTAAACAGCTCCATTTAGAAGTTGTCTATAGGCACAGAAATACCGTGTTCTAACTATATACATGAGGGAGAATGTGAACAGAACCCAAAGGTAACTTCCACATACTGCTTGTGGGGCTGACTTCATCTTTATGCAGCATGGGAGATTCAGAAAAACATTCTTATAGGGCCAGAACAAGTAAACTCAGAATGGATCAATATTTTGGACACTGTGCATAAGGCAGACAAATAAGCGTCATAAATCTCACTAAACATGAACTTTCTTACTAATCATAAATAAATAAATAAAACCGATCAACAAGATAAAACCAAGGAAATCTAAAACGTCACTTAACATTTCTTTAAATCTCAGAACAAGTGACTTCCACCACTCTTTGTTTTGGTGCAGTGAAGAGAAGGTAATAAGAAAGAATGAACAATGGACAGGTGTTTCTTTAGCTTTCAGGGTCTGTGGAGATCACCACCAGTCTGCTTGTCTACGTAACATATTATGAAGACTTGTGTCTTAGTCGAGTAACTACACTGGCCATGAAGAGTCACAATTCAACTCTACCTCAACCATCAACCGGTGGTTTTCTATACAAGACAGCTCCCACAAGAACACAGCTTTTCTGTGGTGTTTCACAGGGGTGCCTCCATGTCAACTCTATACAAGTCATTCTCTTGTCATAGTGTACTATATATGGTGTCGGGTCCCATTCTGATGCACTCTCCATTGGATAATGCTGGATATGAACTTGACCCCAGATGTGAAACACCCTACCACATAGTCAGGGAGAAAAACTTGGATGTGAAGAAGGAAGCAGGCAGGGGAGCAATAGGGAGAGGGCCGAACGCCAACAAAGTTAACAATGACACCAGTAACAACACTCAAAATGACAATGGTCAGAATCAATGAGTCCAGGACAAGAATGTACAGTCAGCGAGCGATTGAAGGAAATACCCCAACAATCTCCCTCTCCTGTACAAACCTCTCAAAAGACCCCATCCAGGCCACCCCCAAACCTTCAACGTGAGGACGACTGGGTTACGGTGCCGTGTGGGGAAATGCAGCATGTTCACCTGAACACAGCAGTAATGTGTGGAGCAACAGGACAGAGCAGAGGGAGGCCACTAGAGATCAGAGAAAGGATTGGCACTACGAGGACAAAAATGCATTTTCACACTTGCCATCAGGCATTTGGGTACTAAAGGTTTCTAAGTGCCTTTCTGGTCATTTGCCTAGTTACATCTGTGGGGGAGTGTCTACCCAACCAGCTAAACAAGTGCATTCTGCTAGTTGATAAAGCATTTTAACCCCCAAAAAGTGGGCTTCCAAACTGCCTATGAACTTGGCTATACAGTTTGTTCCACTTCAGATTGTACTGTACACATCCAACTGAACATGACTATAAGGTTTGTTCCAATTGCGATTGTACTGTATAAATCCAGTTGCTCATCATTTATGATTCTAGGTCCTTACAAGCAGTACAACTTACAGCAATGACTACAACCTATTCAATAATGGCTTATGAGCAGAAGCCAACCATAAAACATTGATTCCAGGTGTAACAAACAGCAGCTATGTTCTGGGGAGAGCTGGTTTTGGTGGAGCTAGTTAACGATGCTAAAGATAATACTGACACAGTAAGGCCTGGAAGTTAATCCTCGTTCCCAGTCCCAAATCAAGCCCTTAAACCCAGCCCTAGTTCTTACACTGACCTAGACTCCCCAGAGATCATGTGGGTAGAAGCTAACAGTCCTTTTAGAGGGCTAGACATGGGCCTGTGTTGTGGGTAGAAGCCAGATAGAGGAGCAGCTTTCAGCCAGCGTTATCTTTTGCGAATAATAGTGCAAAACAAATATCACAATCACTTTGCATGGCTACGGTCTGCCACCTGAAAAGCCACTTGAATCTATAGGATCTTCATGACTATGCATTTCTGCATGCAATAAACGTGTGTGTGTGTGTGTGTGTGGGTACGTAGTGTGCAGGACTGTGATTAGTTTAAAGTGAATTTGCATCAAGCCTATCCAAGGGTTTCATTCATCAAACGTGTCAATGTACAAGACTGGATATAACAAAACTACAAAGGTTGGTAGTTATCAATATTGGAAATTAGGGGAAAGTTGGGCCATTTCTGTGCAGAAGTCAGACCATGCGTATGGACAAAAGGTAGTGGCTGATCATTATTCAACTGTATTGCGAGAAACTATAACTATTTGGGGGCAAATGTAAATGTTTGATGCAATGGACCTATACTTCCAGTCAACTATAAAACATTAAAACATAGACCTAATGACAGAACAGATAACCAAAACCATAGTAGCACATAGCCTCATTTATATAAATATATAGATAATATACTTTTTAAATAAAGGCCTAAATCTAGCTGATAAAATACAACATAAATGACGATGGTTGAGTGGTGATTAGTGTTGGCAGACTTTATGACATTGGAGATTTAACGCTTTTATCAAAAACTACAGATATTAGTAACCAAAGGATGACCTGCTTTTACACGAGACAGTGCCATTTATATCTTAAAAACTCACAGAAAATATTTAAACATTCTGCCCACACCTCTACAGATGGGATCACATTTGCCACTGTGATTTATTTGATAAACTCTATGTTCATATACCAACTTCTAAAATATATACAGCAAATTAAGGAGTTTGTGTTACCATAAACAGTGACTAGACACCATTTAACAGGCAGGGTTGTAGGTAAATGCTAGATCAGATGCACACAAATACACCATGTCCCCAATTATCAACCGGAAATGCAGATATGATACAATTAATAGAATCTCCAGACGTATATAAGAGACACCGCATCTTTCATCCAGTTGCCTATAAACAGGAGACTACCTTTCCCATAACCACCTCGCCAAACATGGCAGAATGTATTGGACTCCTAATGGGTCTGTGAGCTGACTAACATTCAGCTTTGAAACATGACATACTGTCCGTCCATCCATCTGTCTGTCTTTGTTCATTTGTCCTTAAACAGGGAATGTCTCAGTCAAGTGACACACACAAACCCACAATCGAAATGGGTGGGAGGGCGTAGCCAGGCACGCACGCACGCACACCATTGGGAGTGGAACAGAATCCGAATATTTTGGTTCAACAGCTGAGAAGAAACCTTTTCTTTTCATTCCTCTTTGAATGAATGTAGACAGACTGACTGATGTACACATGTTGACTGGGAAAAGAAATGTGTTGTAATGAGGATCCAGTAGAAATACTGCGTTAATTAGGGGAACCAGTAAGGGGCCAGTCTAAGACACTCACAAAGGCAGAGGCTAGACATTGTTACACCCCTATATGTAGACAACTGTTCTGAACATGCTTATGACATGTTATAACAGCATGACTAGGGCATGAACAGGGAGTTATATATAAGCACATACAACTGAGGGTTGAGCACGGCACACTGCCCTGATGCGAGCCCAAAACCTCCTCCCTTCCCTGGTTCCAAACACTCTCCCCCTGCCCTCCACCCTGGTTCTACCAGCCTGTTATACCCCACTCTCCCCTGTGACTCCCTCCATCTCTGCTGTCTTCCCCATCTCCCCCTGCCTCCCCCTATGTCTGCAGGACTTGCGGATCGTGGCCCACTGGTAGCCGTTAAATGTGGGGCTAATGGGGAAGTATTGGAAGATGGTGTGGCGGCGCAGGAAGTCCATGCCGAATGGGAGGTCATAGGTTCTCATCCCCTCCAGCTCTGCAGCACTGGTTCCTGACCCGCGCTTCAACTTCCTGATCCCACGCTCCTCTGGGGTACCTGAAAACCGGACAGGAGAGCGAGGAAGAGGGTACTTAGTAATAGTATTAGAGTTAACGACTACCTGTGATTATGTTATAGATTACAGGAATACTTTCGTCTACTCACCAGGGATAGTGTTGTCCAGTACAAATGCCACTGAGCCACCTACAAACATTGCTGTGGTCAGGAGCACGTTCAACACCTGGTCTATAGACAATACACCTGACAGACAGAAACAACAGAAAGAAGCAGACAGACAGAGGGTTAAGAGAGCCACCCAGACCTTCTAGTGTGAACACTGAACAAGTAGGCAAAGGAGCCCAATCTGTGGTGCAATCAACCTTGTCTTGTGCTCACCAGTAACCAGAGGGTTCTGCTTGAGGTAGCTGGGCAACACCAGGCCAAAGAAGATGGAAAAGCCCAGAACAAAGAGGTTCCTGGAGGAGTTGAGGTCCACAAACTGCAGGTTGGACAGTCCCACAGCTGTGATCATCCCAAACAGGGTACAGAAAAGGGCCCCCAGGACAGGGTCAGGCAGGGAGGCGAACAATGCGCTAAATTTACCCACCAGCCCTAGGAGCAGCATCATAGCGGCACCATATTGGATCACACGCCGGCTGCCTACCTACAGGACCAATCAGAGAGAAGCAGGGAGGGAGAGAACATCAGTAACACAAAAACGACCCCACAGAGTCAATGAAATCCAAGCTCCTACTAAAACAGAAAAAGTGAAGATTTGAGAAGAACTCGTAGTGCGACTCTGAAACGGTTACCTTGGTGATGCCCAACACGCCTATATTAGGACTGGAGGAAGTAGAGCCATTTCCTGTCCCCATCAGCCCATCCAAAACACAGGACAACCCTTCCATGAATATACCTCTACAGAGAGGACAAAACAGAGACAGAGAACGAGGATTGAGGGTTTCTCATGTCAGGCAGTTACCAACACACACCCAGATGACTGGGGGTCATTGCAACCACTACGTGTGACTTAAGCAGACGTGGGCAACAGCGATGGCAGACATTTCTATAGAAGTAGCACAATGACGACATGTAATAGAAAAGTGTCTGGGAGGATACCTGTTGATTGCATGAACAGGGGGAGGGGGGGCACAGGAGAGACGGGCACAGGCGTAGTAGTCCCCTATGGACTCAATGATGCTGGCCACCACTGCACTGAACATACCGATCACACCGGCCGCCGTTACTGTAGGAACTCCCCACTGAACTACGGGTGAAAACACAAACTCAACATCAAAACACAGACGTGGGGCTCCTGACTGGTGCAGTGGGCTAAGTCAACGCCTCGCTGTTTAGAGGCCGGGGGTTGACATCCAGGTTGCGCCATAACAACCGTGCCCGCGGGCCCTGCAGAGGGTGGTGCCAATAGGCTTTGACTTGGGACGGGTGGGGAGGACCTGGGACGGGTCAGCCCACTCTTGTCACGCATTAGCCACTTCTTCTGGTGGGTTGGGCGCTTTTAAAGTCAATCTCCTGTCAGCAGGATAATCCAAGCGCGTACGTACTGGTGAAACATCGATCTTTGACTCTCCTGAACCAGCTGGACGTTGAGGCGATGAGTCAAGACCATAAACACAAAACTGACATTTAGAAATGGGGAGGGGAGATAAACGGTTTAAACTGAGAAGAAAACAAGAACAATAAAAATAAACAATTATGCAGAAACAAACAATTCCAGAATATAGTCGATTTTCAATAGTTCTAAAACTATTGTAGGAGTACGTGGAACATCACAGCGTAACTCACAGGGGTAGGGGATCTTAAACCAGGGTGCGGCTGCCAGTATCCCCTGGCGGGCGTCGGTGCGCGCGTAGTAACCGTATTTGTCTTTCTCCGGCGGGAAAACATTGGTAACAGTGAAGATGAAACAAAGGAGCCATGACACCAGGATGGCCATAATGATCTAAAGGAGAAAACAACACAGCGTTAAACATGACCTCAAAACACTCCCAGAAGCACACAATGTCCTGCTGAGTTAAAGAAAAGGATCCCATAAACCTGGTTGGTACTAATCTAATTGCGCTGGAAACAGTTTATAATAGCAGTAAGCTGTCTTGGCGGTTTGTGGTATAGTGAACAATTGGAAATGGTATCTTGGCCATACACTATACTCCCTTATACTCCCATATTGCTTAAATATATGACATCTAGTGTTAGACAGTAATGACAATAATGAAATAATACAAATTAGTGTCAAAACCAATACCACGTTGTTACGCAACAAAATACACATTGAGGAGGATGAATACTTGTGATACTTTGAAAGATATCATGACCAGCAGGGGGCAACAATACAACACTGACACATTGGAGAAGGACATACAGTACAGAAGACAGACAGAGGAGGGAGAGAGACTTAAAGAAGAGACACAGACAGAGATTGAAAGATAGAAAGGGGAGAGACTACTTACTTGTTGTTCACTGTTTGTTTTGCCTTTAACTTTAATACATATTTATGTATTAAAGGGAGACAAGGGAAGGGGAAGAGAGACCGAGACAGAGGGGAGAGAGAGAGACACACAGGGAAGAGAGCGACGAGAGCAACAGAGAGGGACGAGAGCGACGGAGAGCAACAAAGAGAGAGGGGAGACCGACCGAAGCAAATTCATTCGGATCATATTAAGAGGAGTGGGGAAGGAGGAGACTGCCCATGTGAACTGGGTTCCAACACAAGGACCAGACAGGTAACGGGAGGAGGGAAGATGGTGATGGGGGAGTGTGAGAGGCCATTTGTGACCTCACATGGCATTGTGACACATCCCAATCAATCACCCCGGTCCCTAAACGTGAAGGGGAGATGGGTCTAACCATGTGTCTGAGAGGCTCAGCTGATCTGCCAGTGTATCTGGGTGTGAAGGTACTCACAGGAAACATCTTGAAGAGCTGTAATCTATAAGATGTCCAGCCTTTCTTAGCCTTGTAAACCGGCAGAGGGAACTGTACATTCCTGGCATACTGAGAGAACAACAGCACCAGGAAGATTGTTCTAGAGAGAGACAGATGCAGAGAGATTAAATAGCATAATGCACTAAGGAGACACAATAAAATCAGTGAATGGATAACAAGGACAATACAGGTGACAGATCTGATGCTGTGCTGGTTGAGATTCATCGTCCAGCTGTAAAACACAGTTCCAGAAAGAGACAATAAAAAAGGTAATTACAGGATGTAGCACCAAAAACAGTCACCAACAGACAGGCCTTCTGAGACCAGAGGCACACTTGGGTTTCTACAAATGGGTTTCTAGCCCATTTGGCGGCAGCGGCTGTGTCTGCCAGAAAGGATTTCTGACCGGCTATTTAATGGGCAGTTAAAAATAATTGATTTGTCAGGGATGTCTCTGGGGGGGGGGGCAGTGTAACAGAATACAATAAGATAAATAAGATGGCAATCACTTTGTTTCCAGAGAAATGTGCCATGCATCAAAACAAGACACAGGGACAACAAGACAGGGAAGGAAAACCTGGCTGTGTACAGGAACTCTACAGGTAGTCAGCCAGTTGGTAATATGGGTTTGATTCCCAAAGGGGACCAGTGAGGAAGTGTGAAAATGCATGGGTGAGAGCGCCTGCAAAACGACTGGAACGTAAATGTCAGGAGAGTCTAGTTACACGTCGACCACTCACAGCATAGCGATGCCCCAGTGTTTCCCTGCTCTCTCCCCCGCAGCCTGGAAGCCAGACAGGCCGATGAGCGCCACGGTGGGGGTGATGGTCAGGGGCCCGATGTACTTGAGCAGGAGCCCTGGGAGCCCCAGGAAACCGATACTGACCTCTATTAGAGAGGACACGATGATGGCCCCCTGGATCTGGAGGGAACAGACAGACGGCTTTACAGATCTCCATAGAAATGCATGTATGCAGTCATCATCAGAATCTGGACCAGTTCATGTGAACACCTGAAGTCCTACTTAGAGAAATGACTCATCCTTGTTCATTCACAAGCACCCCCTCCCTCCCTGTCTGTCTAGCCTACAGATCCTTGATCCTATTCATTATGAAGGAGCTGCCGCCTCCAAACTGGATCAAACAGGGTTACCAAACCCAATTACACCAGCCTTATAAAAGGTTAATGTGAGTTAAAAGCCACACTGTGCACGTGCACACACACACTGCTTTATGCTGAGTCAAGGCAACAAGCCCGAACAAACAGCCCGTTGGAACCATTTCCCCTCTCTGATTTGACGTAGGCCCTGAGGGTGCCCCCTGTGACTGGCTAACCTGACCCAGGTTCTGACACAGGACTGGACGTCTCTCTGTACACTCCCCAGAGGAATGGATTTGATACGTCGTCTCACCTCTCGTATCCGGGGATGCCAGATGTGCTCAGTGTTGAGCAGCATGGTCTCATTGAACATGGGCGCAACCACTGATGAAGGCACAGACAAAATAACAGACAAGGATGGAGAGGAAAGAACAGAGTGAGTAGGATTATGAAATATTAATGTTCTGTTGTCATCCGTCTCCGGGAAAGTCCTGAATGAATACAACCACTTAGATCCATTGATAATGAGGTTAACAGAGTGTTTGCTATGACTTTTTATTTATTCACTTTTATTCGTTCCACATTATTAGTATTGAAACTTGATATGGAAATAAAGGGGAATGTCTATGATAGAGTTTGTGTTTAACTAAATAAAATGCACCAAAAAGGTTTTTCTCCTGGGGTCGCTATCTGCACCAGACCAAACCAAACAACCAAATCTGATGCCAACTGAGGCCTTTAACACCCCTGCTGAGGTCAGCGACCCTGGCAGAGTGAAATGAAGGCCGTACCGTGAACAAGGGTCTGGTGGCGTGTGTCCCCTCAGGTGTGTGTTGTTTACCTGTTGCGTTACACTTCCACTTATCCAGTGACAGGATTGCTCGGGCAGGCGCCAGGAAGGCAAACGCACTGGCCTGGAACAGAGGGAGCCTGCAACCACGACAACACACACACGTGATATGTACTACTGCCCTAGAACTACAAGGAAATTATAGAATGTCTGAATATAACTCAACTATCACTTCAAACAGATTATTTAAACCTATTTAAACCCATTTTAAACAAATGTTTAAGAGTTTGTGTCAGTTTGTGTAACATCAGTCATCATAGTGCGGTCACGTAATGATTATGCGGATGTTATATAGCTCTTAAAGCGGTCGATTCAAATGAAATTAACCACAGTTCTTATGTCTGTCCACAAGGTGTCGCCGCAGAGCAACACTGAGCAGCAGGTTCTCCTAACTTGACCCTGACTGGGTAACAGTAACAGCATGGACACTGACTGACAGCTGCCCTGTTGGAACTGAGCAAGTGCTGCTGGCTCAGATTTGGCATTCATTCAAATGCTGGTCAGTCAGTGTTCAGTAAGATATCATAATTAAATTAAAAGACTAACCAGTTAAATTGGATCAATGTGAGATGAATAATCAAAATGTACAAAGCTAGTGTAATAAGCCATGTCAAAAATAAACATGAGTAGAAAGAATACCATTATGACGAAAAAAAATGAATGTATAGTTAAAGGCGGCTTTATGTGAACGTTCAGTTTGAATCAAATGAAACAGTGTAGGGTGTCATCTTTTGGATGAGAACTGCTGTAATGGGTGTGAAAAGTGTTAACCCTGGGGCCTGGCTTTGCTCCCAAACTGGCCCGACTACCATCAGGGTCTCCTAATTATCCCCCTTCATTCCTAATTGGCATCGATCACTCACCTCTCCATCTCATAGTTGATTGTCACTGTGAGTGGATGAGGCAAGTTTCCCTCTTATTATGTACAGAGCTGAGTACCTCAGTTGGTAGGAAGGAGCAAATCATATTTATAATTATTTTTATTATTAAACTGTAGATAAAATAAAAAAAAACATGTTTTTGGGGGAGGGTTTAAATAAAAAAAAAAAACGGTTATTATGATGGATAAACAAATAGATTTTAAGAGGCCAAAAGAGATTGTGACAAATCCACACAAAAGCCAGTTCACCCAGCAGCACTCATCTACCTCAGATGGTTTACATGCTGGCTTCAGGTGGGATCAGCTGTCCATCCCAAAAAAAATATGTTTGTGTCCCCCAAAGATTTATTAAATGAAACAAAGACACACACACACACACACACACACACACACACACACACACACACACATTAGTTTTTCTATTGTTGTGGGGACCACTAAACTAAACCCCAAGTCAGCTTCTTGTGAAGGTGTGGCCAGGCCAGTTCACATAATATACTTGTTTTTCGCTTACTCATAATGAGGACATTGGGTTCTCGATGGGACAACACTGACTCCTCATTAGGACAACATTGACTCCTCACTAGGACAACGTTGGGACAACATTGACTCCTCACTAGGACAACGTTGGGACAACATTGACTCCTCACTGGGACAACATTGGGACCACATTGACTCCTCACTGGGACAACATTGGGACCACATTGACTCCTCATTGGGACAACATTGGGACAACATTGACTCCTCATTGGGACAACATTGACTCCTCATTGGGACAACATTGACTCCTCATTGGGACAACATTGACTCCTCATTGGGACAACATTGGGTCCTCACTATGATAGCAACACAGTAAAACACCCACACAGTGTGTATGCTCACCGATATGACCTCACTTGCACCATGAATCATCAAGCACAGCCTCTCCACTCTTCCTTCATTTCTCTACTCTTCACCCCACCATCTTAGTCTGGCTCATCCCATCCTTTATCTTTCCATCTCTCTGCCTGCCTAGGCCCTGTCCTTTCCTCATGCCTTTGTCTCCTCTCATCGATTTCTCCCTCATTTCCAACCCTCCAGTCTTCCTCCCCCCTCATGGAGGTGACACAGACAGCTGTGATTTGTGACACAGAGATGACAGTCATTAGTGAAAACATGGACGTCATATTGACGTTAGATGAGTTGGCTACAGACTGTGTGTGTGTGTGTGTGTTAGAGCCAGCTAAACACATCCGCATACCACTGGCCTGTGTCTAAACGTCTGTGTGTGTGTGTGTGTGTGTGTGTGTGTGTGTGTGTGTGTGTGTGTGTAATGCTTCTAAAGACTGTAGGCTGATTGTTATCAAAATTGTATCAAAGCTGTTACTAAAACAGTAGATTGCGGCTACCTAAATCAATATAATTTAGGGTTAGGGGTTAGGTTTAGAGCAAAGCACAATATGGGAAAAGTGTAAAGTTGGGGGGAAATCTGATTGTGACTGGGAATAATGTTCCCCACAAGGATAGGAAAAAGTAAAGTGTGTGAGGGCACAGTGATTTCCTGTAAATTCTGCTGTATCTGGGCCATGACACTAAACAGGCAGACCGCACAAACACAAAAGGCAGATTACATGACATGATGAAGCACTTAGCAACACATTCACGTGCAGTAGAGAAAACAACCAAGTAAACAATGAAAAAACGTTGCAGTGGAATTTCTAAAATATGTCATTTCTAGAGATAACCAAAATAAAATATTGTACCGTTTAATTTTTTCATTTCATTTCATTTTGTTATTATTCAATTAGTATTTTCCTCCTTTTGGCAATGTCAATAAATTGTGTCTGTGGTAATAAAGTAATTTAAATGTAGTTATAATGGGGAGAGAGAGAGAAAAGAGATCGACTCGCCGCTAATTTTAACCAGAAATGGCTAGGTGGACATACTTCTATGAGAGCAAAATCAGTGCAAATAAAACAAAACAAGGTGTCCTCTCCCCTTATGTGTTATACTGAGGTTGGGGCGTATTCTTGGCTGGGCAGTATTGGTTGGGGAGTATTCTTGGTTGGAGAGTATTCTTGGTTGGAGAGTATTCTTGGTTGGAGAGTATTCTTGGTTGGAGAGTATTCTTGGTTGGAGAGTATTCTTGGTTGGAGAGTATTCTTGGTTGGAGAGTATTCTTGGTTGGAGAGTATTCTTGGTTGGAGAGTATTCTTGGTTGGAGAGTATTCTTGGTTGGAGAGTATTCTTGGTTGGAGAGTATTCTTGGTTGGAGAGTATTCTTGGTTGGAGAGTATTCTTGGTTGGAGAGTATTCTTGGTTGGAGAGTATTCTTGGTTGGCCAGTATTGATTGTGGAGTATTCTTGGTTGGGCAGTATTGATTGTGGAGTATTCTTTGTTGGGCAGTATTGATTGTGGAGTATTCTTTGTTGGGCAGTATTGATTGTGGAGTATTCTTTGTTGGGCAGTATTGATTGTGGAGCATTCTTTTTTGGGCAGTATTCTTGGTTGGGCAGTATTGATTGTGGAGTATTCTTGGTTGGGGAGTATTCTTAGTGGGGCAGTATTGGAGTCCCTGTTCAGTATTCTTGCACAGGGACTCCTGTATAAGAGTTATGAAATCCTTTTAATGAACCCGTCACCAATATAACATTTCTGCAGGACCACAAATGGCCAGAATAAATCGACTTGGTCTAAGGACTTCTCTGCATCAAGGGATATAATGGAAAAAGAAAGTGCCCGGCCCTGTCTTTGAACCTGCTCTCAAAAGCCACCAGCAACCAAATACAACATTGGTTATCTACCCTACATGACATCATTAACACAGCAGCCATTTATTAATCTTATCACCACAATAAGAAGCCATGGCTTAAATATTTGTTGGATGACTCTTTCGGTGTTTGGTTTCCTAGAAACATGGGGTGGCTTTACTAACTGTTTGGGTAAACTTCCCTCCAACTAAACATTTGTTGACACCAAACACACTCAAAACACAAACTCCGGCTGAGGCCAAAATGACCCCTATTCCCTGCCAGTTAACACACTACCACTTGCCAATGGGCCCTGGCCTAAAGTAGTGCTCTATATATATATATATATGTTGGCCACACCCACCCACTCCTGTTTCTAACTGGTTCCTTTCCAGTTCACAGCAGAACTATTGTGCCAGTGTTCCTTCACTATGAGATCCCTTTGGTGAGGCTCTGAAAAAGGCTTAAACAATCACCACAGGTAATGCAACTCCATTGACCCAGTTAGTTTCCTCTTGTTTTGGCAATGTCAATAAATTGTTTCCGTGGCAATAAAGTAATTTAAATGTAGTTGTAATGGGGAGAGAGAAGGGGCAGCAGTCCTTCATATACAACAATGGGACATTCTCTACAGGAATGTTGGCAAATGTGCTAACAGAAAGTGCTGATTCACAAACACAAGCACCAGGAAGTGACAAGAGGTAAAAAGAGGAAGCACAGAACACTGACAGTCTCCTCAACATAGAGTTCAAACATAAAGCCCCTGAAGGGGACAGAGAGAAAATGTATATAATAGCCTGTAGTCACAACACTAGCCAACGGTTTCCCCAGGTGTGTGCGTACTAGCCCAGAAACATCCAGATGTGTGCGTGCTGTGGTGTACCTGCAGCCCAGCGTGGTTTGGAGCAGGGTGGTGATGCCCACGCAGAAGAAGATGGTTCCTATGAGCTGACTGGTCGCCCACTGGTCAAAGCCCACACACATGGCTTCAGCCAGGAGGAAAGGCACCGCAATGGTACCACTGAAACATGTCAGGTAGTGCTGGGGAAGGAAAGGAGAGGAGGGGGTAACAGCGTGAAATGGTGTCTTTCTGTGTGAGACTGTGAAACATCAACATCCATACGCTTGTGCTTCCAAGAGCATGAGTGTGGAGGGGAGGAGCTTCCAGTAGTTACATCAGGAGTGGAGGGGCTTACAGTAGTTATCAACAGGAGTGGAGGGGTTTACATTAGCTACATCAGGAGTGGAGGGGCTTACAGTAGTTACATCAGGAGTGGAGGGGCTTACAGTAGTTATCAACAGGAGTGGAGGGGTTTACATTAGCTACATCAGGAGTGGAGGGGCTTACAGTAGTTACATCAGGAGTAGAGGGGCTTACAGTAGTTACATCAGGAGTGGAGGGGCTTACAGTAGTTATCAACAGGAGTGGAGGGGTTTACATTAGCTACATCAGGAGTGGAGGGGCTTACAGTAGTTACATCAGGAGTGGAGGGGCTTACAGTAGTTATCAACAGGAGTGGAGGGGCTTACATTAGCTACATCAGGAGTGGAGGGGCTTACAGTAGTTACATCAGGAGTGGAGGGGCTTACAGTAGCTACATCAGGAGTGGAGGGGAGGGGCTTACAGTAGTTACATCAGGAGTGGAGGGGAGGGGCTTACAGTAGTTATATCAGGAGTGGAGGGGAGGGGCTTACAGTAGTTATATCAGGAGTGGAGGGGCTGTTACATCATGAGTGGAGGGGAGGGGTTGTTACATCATTAGTTATGAAATAGGAAATAGGAGAATTAAATAAGATATGTCTTGATATAGGCCAGGTAGTATTTGTATTGTGTGAGGTAGCTTCCTCGCTCTGTCTGTATAAACTACACTGACATGTGAAAGCAATAGAGAAGAACCTTATAAGGACTCCATATGGTTTAATCTCACTGGTCATCTACACCAGTGCAGATGAAGCTACATTATTCAGTTGCTGCCTAAGTAATACAAGATGTCAGTAATAGAGCATGTCTAAGGACATGACACGGGTAACTAAAGGCGTATTCACACTGGACCTTAGCCTAGGGTTAAGAGCCTCCTAAACCCTGGGCTAAGCGTACTTTCACATTTGCATATTTTGAAGAGTGCTAGCACCACCCTTAGCCTAGGGCAGAGGTTTCCAAACTAGGGGTCGCGACCCCATGTGGGGCCACCTGATATGAAAATGGGGTCGGGGGAGAATGTTTTAAAATGTACTCTCATAGCCTCAAATAAAAAAAAGATATATATAATTTTTCTTCACAAGGTTGGGGGTCGTGAGAATTTGTAGATATTGAAATGGGGTCGATCGGCCAAAAAAGTTTGGGAACCCCTGGCCTAGGGCTAGCTGGCCATGCTCTGGAGCAGGGTTAATGCTGACTATTCAGGCCTACTCCAGAAACACGGTGACAAAATAACCAGTGTGAAACAAAACCATAGAACGTTTATTGTCCAATCACAAAACCTGCCCTTTCACTTAATTTACATATGCTTGTGATGCATGCAGTTACCAACAGTCGGTTTTGGTCTTTTCACTCTGCAAACTTTTACAGTTTCATTATACCTGCTAAAACTTAGCGTAGTAGTTATTGCAGCTTGCTTTGGATGTAAAGCAAGATTAACATTTTTCTCTTTTTTTGCGTAGTTTTAACACAGTTGTCCAAGCACACACCGACAGGGCGGGCATCTTGATCAGCCGATGTCATGAAGTCGTTAATGGAATCGTGGTGGCGCAACATTGATCACATGTCCGTGATGTAGGCTACTGTAACATTACATCTGTAGCTTATCACAGAATGTAAAAGGGTATTTTGTCGTATTTGCCCGTTAGCCCAGGGCTTAGGAATACCAGTGTGAATCCTTAATCTAGAGTTAAACCTTAGCCCAGGGTTAACAAACTCTAGTGGGAACACAGGCTAAGTTAACCCGGGATCAGTCTTAGCCTGGGGCTCAGATCGCCCAGGACTTCGAACAATGCAGTATGAAAAGGCCTTAATTGTATGTTACCGCCTGTCAACCAGACAATGAGTTCCTCACCTGTAACCCCAGGAATACACAGAGATACCAGGGAGGCTTGTCTTCAATGGTGTAGATCATATCCATCCTCCGGGCGTCCGTGCTGTCGGCACTGTTCAACGTCTCGGACATAGAACTCTGCACGCACACACACACACACACACACACACACACACACACGGTGAGGCTGATCCATGTTTTGACTACAGATGCAGACCACACCCTTTACCCAGCACAGGGTGTATGGTCTGTGGAGCAACGGCTTATTAACCCTAGATGTTCCACTTTATGTGACTGTTGTCCTTTGGGAGCTAGAAACCTAAAGCCAGCCCCTCAACAGAGCCATGCTTAAAGCATTAGTCACCGGGGTGACTCACAGTTGGTACCATCAATTATAGGCTGCGACCCAAATCCAACCCAATAACCCAGTAGTGCCTTAAGAGGGGAGCAGTCGTAGACTAGGGAGTACTTCAGTCATACAGAGGATGTTACAGTAACATGTTCAGACAGTGAATGGAAGTGGGGCGATATAAACAGGGAAATACTGAACAATTTAATACGAGACGGCTGATCACATGGTTTAAAAGGGAGTGCTCTGTGTTTGAAAGGGAGAGAGACAAGCGTCAAACACCGATGGCAAATTCCTCCGGGCTATGTCATGCCCTCTCCATCTCACACCAGGAAAAAGTGCAGAGTCACAGTGACGGAGAGGGGGATCAAAAGTCCCTGGGGGGGGGGGGACCGAGGATGTAGGGGGAGTAAAGACTGTGTGTATGTTTGTTAAGGCAAGGCCACCAACAAAGTCCAGTCTAGCACTATGGTAACCTGCAAACCACGAGCCATTCTGTACTTCACACACACAGTAAAATATAATGTCCCCTGCATATTATGTGGCGAACAGTTGCCTCTTATACACAGAATTGTACATGGCTAGACATGACAGGATTGTTGGCTAGCAAACGACGGTGAGACAAGACAGACTCATAAACATTCACGTGAAAGAGGGAGAGGTTTTCATGTCAACCTGTTCTCCGGTGTAGTTCTGGAGGTGGGCTGCTGATTGGCTAAACGCTGCAGGCCTTTTATGACGGACGTTCTGAAATGCATGCCACTGAAGTAGGGCCTCAGCTCTCAGGGCCAGTGTTAGGGAAGCTAAGCCACGTACACAATGCTGGCTGTGAATGGCCTTCATAATGGCATGAGACAAAGGCAGGGAGGCCAGCGAGTCTTAGTGTCATGGCCCGCCCAGCTGTGAGAACAAGGGCGTCTTTACAGTGTGGATGAACATAATGACCTTGGTAACTTTTAAAACCTTTCCGAATATAACTGGGACACGTGGATTCAAATGAAGCCTTTGAAAATGGGTTTCACCTTCTCCTCCCTGTGGTTCTCTTTAGAGTAGATGGCCATCAGCTCAGTGTCTTCTGCGTCTTGATCTCCAGCTGTCTGTCCGACACCATTCACCACCACCTAAGACACAGGTCACATGTCAATACAGCTACTAGGTAGGATTCTACCATCATTACTGCAGTGTGTTTGTCATCTTGGACAGTAACAGCATTACTGCAGTGTGTTTGAACTAGGCTGGTAATGTTAACTTATGATATCCATGCACTGTAGGCTAGGAGGCAGCGACTGGAAACTTGTTTTGATCTAAGTGTGGTGCTGTGCAGTCACATTCAGTCTTTAACAAAGTAGAACAACTATCAGAGAGTTCTCTTGAAGGAAAGCAAAGCAAGGACATGGCTACTGCTTGGGTAAGGTTAACAAAACGATCAGACGGAACACACAAGGACAGCCTGAGGGCTGCTTTGGGGGCATTTGCCTACAATATTTCTCATGGTCCAGAAGAATAGTAGTTCTTTCATTAGTCCATAGTTTGATTCATTTATAACACAGGCTCAGTGGATCCAGGGTCATGACATCAGGCTCAGTGGATCATGGGTCATGACATTAGTGAGTCAGTGTATTGGTTCCTGTCTGTTTCTGATGAGTTAACTTCCTTGGTTGGCAAATCGTAGATGAAGGTCATTGTTCAGACAGACAAACGCACCATCACAAGTGCACACAGAAACGAAGAGACGCGCGCACGCGCAGAGGCGAAGAGACGAGCGCACGCGCAGAGGCGAAGAGACGAGCGCACGCGCAGAGGCGAAGAGACGAGCGCACGCGCAGAGGCGAGCGCACGCGCAGAGGCGAAGAGATGAGCGCACGCGCAGAGGCGAAGAGACGAGCGCACGCGCAGAGGCGAAGAGGCGAGCGCACGCGCAGAGACGAAGAGACGCGCGCACGCGCAGAGGCGAAGAGACGAGCGCACGCGCAGAGGCGAAGAGACGAGCGCACGCGCAGAGGCGAAGAGACGAGCGCACGCGCAGAGGCGAAGAGACGAGCGCACGCGCAGAGGCGAAGAGACGAGCGCACGCGCAGAGGCGAAGAGACGAGCGCACGCGCAGAGACACCACAGAGACGAGCGCACGCGCAGAGAAACCCAGACACATTTGCCTTGCTTTGCAACTCGTCTACCAGGCATTGGAAATAAAGTACTCTTGTCAATGGCATTCAACTCTGTATAGCTGTGTGTATAAATCCTTAAGGACAGACATTAGGATAGAATGTGATGTATCTTAAACAAGCGTGTAAAGATGTCTGGCACAAACGTCAGATGAGACCTGAACTGAAGATAAGGTTCTAGACAATGGATTCTAAAAGAAAGATAATAGATTACAAGGTCATTTTCTGTCCATGTTACTTGTGTTATTGGACTTTAGTTATGTCTCTAGTCATCACCAAACTAGCAAACTTAGTGTAGACGTAAAGAAAGGCTATGAAGGGGAGATTTAGAATTAATATGAAAGCAGGCAAGCAAGGAAGGAAGGAAGGAAGGAGTATCAACAGCCAGGACCATGTAAATAGAATGATTAAAAGAAACAGAATATCATTTGTATTCTTTTTTATGATATCTTAATTAAGACGAGCTTACTCAACAGCTATGCAGCATGTTTGGGAGACTCAGATTAAAATGAATACTTAAAAGCATCTCAAATCTGACTCAACCAGGAAGTATTACCGGAGTCATACGTGATAAGGGAGAGGGAACACCCCAGCCAACAACTACAAATAACCTTGCAGGCACAAGGACAGCTGTCTTCACAAGGACCACGGAAAAAAGCAAGGCAACCCTGTCAGGGACACACACAAACCACCAAGTACCGGAATGGGGTAGAAGTCTGCGCTGTGCTTGTTCTCCTCCTCATACTTCCCGCCTTCTCCCTCCATCAACTTGGAGGTGGTATTCTTCCCCACTCCCATTCCTCTCTCCTCCTTGGTTTTGGCCGTCTCGCCACCCCCTCTCTCTGGTAGAAACGCGGCAGATTGTTCTTTCAGCTCCCTCACATGGTCCAGGACTGTGTCATCTAGAGAGATGGAGAAAGGTGGGAAAGACAAATTAGACAAAGTTGCGGTTTATATCCCACTAAATATTATCAATGTATTTACGCTGTTTAGCACCACTGCCTATGAGTCCCGTAGACTCTGCTTACTATAGCCTATAAGTAAGCAATGAAAAACTTTTTTTAAAAGACACACAAACACACACACCTGAGAAGTGTGGGAGAGTAGGGACATAATGAATTCTGAACCAAGTAGTCACTAGCAGCAAATGCATGGGGCCAAATCACTATTCTACAATAATTGCCTACGTTTTTAATAACAGTACTTATTACAAGGTACTTTTTGGGTTCTGAAGCAATTTAAGTTGCCATTTTGCTTGATGGCCTTAGTACCAACTCATTAAGCCCCTTACAGCTTATGAAAAATCATGAAAATGTCTTCCTCAAATCATAGTACATGACAGTACATGATAGTACATGATGTCAGGGATCAAAACAAAGCAGGGGAGACAAGGGAGTAGAGAACCGGATAAAGCCAGGAGGAAAAGGATAGAGGATAGAGGAGGGGGAGGGAATGTTGGAGATAGGAGAGGAAGAGAGGAGGGAGGGAATTGGTGAGAGGAGAGGTGGACAGGAGCAGGACAGAGGAGAATGTAAGTTCAATTTACTGGTTTCAGGCTCTCTGAGTTCTGGTCTTAATCCCTCCATACTCCAGTCTAAGCAAAAGTGCGTTGGCTGTGTATATTTCTGCATGTCTATCTGTACAGCATCACTCACCCACTGTCTCACCCCTTTCATCTTTGTAACTTCGCACAACGCTAATCATTTAAAGTCAGTTAAATCATTTAAAGTCAGTCTAATCCTTTTTCCTCATCCCCTTTGTTTTGATTTATTATCCTCCCAATTGTTTTTAAAGAGCCACTCCAATCACATAATGACCCATCCCTAAAGAGCCGCTCCAATCACATAATGACCCATCTGAAAAGTTCCACCTTGCAAACCAATCATTGGTTTAGAAGAAAAAAACAAGTGAAAACGGATTGTAGCCTATTCAAAACAGCAATGCATTCCATCATCCCAAACAACTTCCTACCTGGACCCCATTTTGAATGTGATTGGGGGTGATCCGTCTGAAACAAGTCCCTGTTAAACCAGGTGAGATCACTTGTTGAGAACAGTGTGCTTGTGACCAGAGTGCACCAGCCACAAACACCCTGTTTAATAACAAACAACTGTTTAATCAATAATTCCCTACAATGTCAGTCAAAGACCAAGACATGTTCTCCCCGATGCCCATCTCGCCAAGCCACTTATCACACTCAGCTCAGATTAATCCGACAGCACACAGGAAGCCACAGTCCAGGAGTAGCTTCTCTTGTCCTAACCCAGCCTCTTGTCCTAACCCAGTCTCCGGTCCTAACCCAGTCTCCGGTCCTAACCCAGTCTCCTGTCCTAACCCAGTCTCCGGTCTTAACCCAGTCTCCGGTCTTAACCCAGTCTCCACCCTTACTCTACCTCACCTTCCACACCCCTGTTCCCTTATCCTATATTCTTACCCCACCCCTTCTCAGATTCTCCTCCATCTTCATGTGAAGAACCTAGTCGACATCTCCCCCATGTCTGTTGGCCCCATCTCCACCCACCCATCCCCCCAGTCAGTGGTTAAATGTTGGGAAATGAAGTACCTAGTTGACACATCCCATCGCTCCTGCCAAGCTGGGCAGCAGGGTGCATCTGTGTGGGAGGGGTGAAAGAGGGAGAGGAGGGAGGGAAGAGAGACAGATGGGGGGCAGGTGAAGGGTAGGGGTGGGGGGGGCAAGATAGCAGTTAATATAACAGCCAACATTCATTAACCCTTCATCGGTCAGGTAATTCATGAGATGAATTGACTGGTGACGTTTCTGTCTTGCCACCGGCCACAGTGGTATGAAGTGGACTAGAACAACCCAGTTTTTCCCGGCTCAATGTGTTCTGATGAGGCGGCTTTAACACCAGGAGACAGTAGCGTGTGAGCCGCCCAGCCACAGAGAGACGGTCAGAGCGACAGAGACAGGGTGTGAGAGAGACGCGGTAAGGGAGAGAGACCAAATGAGAGTGAGACAGGGCGAGAAAGAGAGAAAGCAACAGAGAGGAAAAAAGTGTGAGAGGGAATTAGCAGGACAGAGAAACATTAATCCCTTTTTTTCCCCCCTGGTTCATACTTGTAAGTATTTGCACAACGTTACAACACTGTACATAGCTAATATTACAACATTCCCAGGTGAAACCACTGTGTGGAATGTAAACTTAAATAAAAGTGCAAATGTAGATAAATTAAGTTCCAGATTTTTCCCTTGATTTTTCAATGCATAAAAAAAACTCCATGCCAATAAAGACTTTAAATCGAATTGAGACCAAGAGAAAGGAATAGAGAGATAGATACAGACACAGATAGAAATAGAAAAGACAGAGACTGATATATGTGAAGAGATGAAGAGATAAAGATATAAAGCGAATCAAAAAGATACATATGTAGAGACAGAGATGACAGTGAATCGGAGAGAAACGGTGGGACAGAGAGATGGGTAAATATAGAAAAAGAGAGCTTGTGTTGGTGCAGCTAGCCAGAGGCATGGAAACCATGGATGTCAATGACATGAAGGGCTCATCACATGGGCCAGACAGAAAGACAGACAGACTGAGCGAGCGAGAGATAGTGAGACTAGGAGATATAAAGACACAGCTACATCTGCCTGCTCTGTTGATGTTCACTAACTTCAACACTCGCATCTGTATAGCGTGAGATAGATAGTTCAGTGCAGTCATTGTATAGGAGTGACAAACGAGCATCTTGTAAAAAGCCTACTTAATGAAATGCCAGTAATAGGCCAAAATAATACCAGCACACACACAGTCAGTTATGACTTCCTGCCATTGACGTTGTAGAGAAACAGATTTGAAATGAAAAACCTCACATGAAGCATTCAAAACATTACAACAGCACCTAGAATAACCTCTTTCTTTCCAGCCCACCCAGACATAGTCCCATGACTCAAAGGAAAAACTAAAATACAACTTCTTTATAAACAAAGCACACACACCCTGAGGTTAAATGTGTGGAGGCAGTTGGGAGAGAGGTAAAAGAAACAGAGAATATGATGGACAGAAATAGAAAGAGAGAAAGAGAGACTGTTTTGAGAGAAACAGAACAAAGAGGAACAGAGACTACTGTTTTGAGGGAAACAGAAGAAGCAGGGACTGTTATGAGCGAATTTCACAATAATCTGCTGAGAAGTTTAATTGATCTAAAAACTGTCTCTGTGTGACTCAAACTGCCATGACCTGGTAACAATCGGATGTCATAATCAACACAATGAAATATATTTTATTAGAGATACTCTGGGATTTTGTAGTAGACAAAGTACACAAAATTGTGTATTTTCAAGTCTTATAAATCTGAAAAAGTACACCAAAGCTGGGTTGTAAATATTACAACATCATACATAGTAATCTGTTAAAAGTAAAAATACTTACTGATAATCGTAATGAATAGATTCCATCAATTCCCTCATGTACAGATAGCGAACTACTTTCAGATGTTCACAGATGTTCACTCAAGTATATGTATTCAGAGTAATCTCCCTGCTTTTGAGAATAATTGGCAAGTACGGGGCTTTATGCTGGCATTTTATTATATATATATAATATAAATAAATAAATAAATAAATAAATGTGTGGAAATACATTTTTATTCAAATTGTGTTTTTATTGTCTCTAGTGCTAACAACTAACCACAAAAACTATGGACAATAAGAGAGCTGAAAACATCAACATTTGAGCATTAGCGCTCCTTTAAATCAAGAAAAGGAACCAAGCAAGCCTGGTTCTGCCGGACCACAATTAAAAGGGATAAATGTTGTTGCCCAAGTTCGATTTGACCCATTGTTTACATTGTGACAGACTTATTTTAACAGAGGGTGTGGGTATACGTGATACGTGTGTAGAGATGTGTGTGGGTGTCTGTTTACTTGCATTGTCAAACCCACGGTTCCCTACTTTAGTTAACATCCAAACCAACAACAGGATCGCTACACTACATTCAACACGTTAATGAGATTACTGTAGATGGCTAGCTAAGAGTCAGAATGGGAAACTGAGGCTTTCTGAACCAATGAGGCTTGTTTCGAAAAAAAACGCTTCATTGCTTGAAGCTTTCCAACACAGTGCACAGGAAGGACATCGGTTGGACAAAATGTAATATGACATGTTTGATTTAGACGTATCGTATTTAGCCCGGAGCAGTGTATTAGAATAATGACTGAGCCATTTTCGTCAACAAAATGACCTAATGTTTTAGTCTAATTTTAGTCCAATCACAGTTATTGCCTTATTGACCTATAGTAGCCTAAAAACTGTGTTGTACTTTAAAACAAGCTTCTCGAACACTGCATCGAAATAGTAGAGTTCAGAAAACGGAGCGGTGCTTCAGACCATCTTGTTTATTCGTCCTATCCCTAGCTAATAGCTATACAGTATCTATAATGAAAACAATTACTCGAATCACTCCATGACTGTTTAGTTTCTTTGAAAAAAAAAAAATACAGTTGAATACCTAACCACTACGCCATGTAAATCTAAAACGAGAGCTATATGTTCGTCGCCGGTCTAGTTCGTCCATCGCAATATAACGCGAGGTATAGTCTAGAACTTAACAAAACCTAATGTCTCATTCGTTTGGACCGCAGGAAAGGATCAAAACCTGGTCGCCTGTGTGAGAGGCCATGTCTCGAACCACTACGCTATTTAACAATGGTTAATCATTCATCTCGGCTCAGCTAACGCGTGCCGGCAAAAATAAAACGTTGAGAGGCACTTATTCTTTCAATTAGGCACATTATTCTCTCTGCCCAATCCTGTTTTGTCTTTCAAAATGCAGTTTTCTAAAAATAATTATAAATAAATAAACCAATTTCGATTTCATTGATTTAATTATGTCCGAATCATTAAAATGTTGTGTTGGACCACTACTATGTTTTAGTGTAATGACCCTTTAGTCAAACAATCATGTTTATTTATAAAGTCCTTTTTACATCAGCAGATGTCACAAAGTGCTTTTACAAAACACCTGGCCTTAAACCCCAAGGAGCAAACAACAGTATTGTTGAATTTCAGTGGCTAGGAAAAACTCCCTAAGAATGCCAAAATTTAGGAAGAAACCTAGAGAGGACCCAGGCTTAGAGGGGTGACCAGTCCTCTTCTGGCTGTACCAGGTAAACATATTAAGATTACAATTGTAATAATTAATAAATGCTTGTGGGCTGAGTCTAGAGTCTATTTAAACTTAGTCCAGGTCAGAAGCATGATGGACAAGGAAAGGGACAACATGGGGGAGGGGGAGGTGTCAGCTGAAATCGTCAGGCATAGTCTCGATCTGCAACACAACCAGGAGGACTCTGGGCAGGGACTTCAACGGGTCCCCCAAGCCAGGTACTCCGCAGATGTGGGCCAGGACCTCATGCCCTCCTAAATTCAACATATCTAGCCCTTTCAATGCACTTGCGTGGTATTTGATAGATGTAGTCTACTGCTACTGCTGCCATTTTATACTAATATCAAATGGATCCAAAAACTGATCTAACTTAAAGTTTGGCAACTGTAGCAGGCAGGTCACAATTCCTGAACATTAATGAATTTCTGGTAGGTGTCAGCTAAAAATAAAATGTGCGCAACAAACAGGGCAAGCAACATGCAGTTAATTTGCCAGACATCGCAAATGAGCTTTTAGGCCAATATCCTAAACTGGCGTGGGATAATTTCAATGATGTGTTGATTAGATAGTAGTTGGGAAACTAGCGTTTCAGACTTGAGATTTTGCCACAGAACCCACGAAAACCACATACTTCAAATGTATTCTGCGGTACATTACCCCAGCTAGGAGTTTCAATGAAGCGCACACAACAAGATAAGACAACAACTCCGTTTCCAAAGTTCTGTTTTAATGGGCTCTCTGCACAACCGCTTTCCGAATTCCCCTTAATACTACTCCTGCATTTCCAGTTGTGCTGGTCGAGGGTGGTCCAGACAGCTTCCGCATCACAGCATGCAAGGCTATAAATCACAACCTACCAAATTATCTCCTCTAAAATAACCTGCATTATTGGTGGTTATAAAACGCGTTCCAAGGATTGGTTAGAATTTGCTGTTCCCCAGGTGCATACAGAGTCGGGTAAAACTGATTTTGTGTATCATGCCCTTCGTTCATGGAATGAGCTCCAAAAAAGCCTTAAATTCGATGTCTTGGTTTCTATTGGACAATGTAGAGCTATTTTAAATGAACGTATTGTTGTTGAATGCAACGTTTTTGTGTAAATGTGTTTCTGTGTCATTATGATTTTTGTGCACAGGCCTCAGCTGTAAAAGAGACCATGGCCTCAGTCTGACACTCTGAATGAAAAGGATTTTTTTTTAAACGTAAAAAAAATAAAACTATTAGAACACAAAGCCACACCCATCGTTAGATTGAAACTCCAGTTTGTGTCAGAGACAGCCATTCAAAATTGTGGTCTTTCAGCTGTGTTTTTGGAGTGGTCAGATAAATAAAATGCCACAACGTTGTTGCTTGACAGGGTGTAGTTCTAATAAGCCATACGTTGTTTTTTTTTGCGGTACCAAATTCAAGAACAGAGCCCCAAAGGCAAGTGCATTTGTGGCACTCGCCTATTAGAACACAAAGCCACACCCATAGTTAGGTTGAAACTCCAGTTTGTGGCACTCCAGTTTGTGCCTTTGTGGCACTCGCCTATTAGAACACAAAGCCACACCCATCGTTAGGTTGAAACTACAGTTTGTGTCAGAGACAGCCATTCAAAATTGTGGTCTTTCAGCTGTGTTTTTGGAGTGGTCAGATAAATAAAATGACCCAACGTGGTTGCTTGATAGGGTGTAGTTCTAATAAGCCATACGTTGTTTTTTTGCGGTACCAAATTCAAGAACAGAGCCACAAAGGCGAGTGCTGTGCATCCAGGTCTTCAGACCTGATTATGCCTCAGCCAGGTAACCTGGAACCAGAGGTGGAGGTGGAGCTTTAATGGGTGCTATGGCAGCCAAACACAGGGGACCCCAATAAGTTTATCTTATGGTTGAAAAAATTATAGCAAGCCGAATACAATTGATTCATTTGCTACATCCTATTTAGTTGACAATGAAGTGAATAAACTTCTATATTTTTTATGATTCCATAATGCATTCTTATGATCGACTGATAAGTGACTGGGAGTGTAGCCAGCGGTGCCAGATGGTTCAGTTTCCCCCTTAATTGGGCTATTTTTAATAAGAGTGCATTTTTTGTGTAGTCCGCAGGCGATTGGGCCTATATTATCAGTGAATCTAGCAACCCTAGGTATAATGTCGGATTTTGTCGGCTGGTTTTGCTGAACAGCGGAAAATTAAGTCACAAAACAAAAATGGAACGTAGATGTCTGCCACACAGAGGAAAGAAAAGCAATATATTATAATATAATGATATGTGCTCCTGAGAAACGTATTTAGTAAAGATGTTGAGCAGCAGAAGCAAGAGAAAATGGATAGATCTGACGTTACAATAAAAGCAGCAGCATCGCAGTTCATAGTGAAATGGGATTGCAGTTACAATCCAGATCCAAAAGCAGCTAGCAGCTAAGTTTTCTTGCAGCCTAATAACAAGATTCTGTTCATCATCGTACATGAAACTTAAGTACATTTTTGGTAGAAAAGTATGAAATAATTATCTACCTATATTTTAGTTGGTATATCAGGTAGCAAGAATTTTGCGATGGGGGGGTGGTGGTAGGGGGGCCTCCACGACTAAGATTAGCACCCATGGGAGAAAAAGCTAAGCTCTCCCACTGCCTGCAAACCCGCTACTTCACAAATGGATATGCGTGGTAAACACTAAATTACAGATAGGAAACGCCAATAATGCTTACATTAAACAAGATAGTGGTGTTTGTTTTTCATGTTACAAAACTGTTTCCAGTACAGTAGTATTTCGGGCAACATCTAGCTGTGTTATTGTAGCCTATATGCTTGCGACATACAGTGCATTGGCAGAACTTTACAGCTATGTACATCATAGCCTACGGAATCAAAGCGAAAAAGCAGAATTAAACTTCAGTTAACGTTACTGTAATTAGTTATAAATAAAAGGATGGCGTGAAACCCATCATGGAAGTATATAAGCACATTTTAGGATGGAAGGGAAGTAGTGTTTAGATTATAATTTTTTTTAATTCAGAGGATGCCTTTATCCTGTGCGATTTGAGTCCACAACAACTATGGCACACCAGTCACCACTATGATCTGCAGAGCTCATCTCGGTTGAGCTTTTGTAAATAGGTTGCTTCTCCACTCCACATCAGCAGTCTTCTCACTCAGACAACAATAATGGTCAAAGGTCAAGAAGGCATTATCTTGGAGATGTCAAAGGCCACAGAACAATGCAGGGTGTGTGGGTGTGTGTGTGTGTGTGTGAGAGAGGGACAGGTGTTAGGGAGTGTTGAGGTGACAGATTTGGACCACAGTATTGCAGTAGTCTACCCTTAAAATAAAGTAGTAATATATTATGGTTAGTAAAGATGCTGAATAACACTATCACACTTCATGCTTTTAAAACAAATAGCCTGCTGTCCAGATCACCACACCAGTCACTAGATAGTAGGGGCATACCATACTTGTCCAGAACACATCCATCGGTCTACATCTTCATGACAAGGTATATGCAGTGACTTGAAAAAGTATTCAACTCCTGAAAAGTCCTCTAATATTAATTAGAAATATTACATTGACATTTTGTTTTAAACACACTAAACAACTCAAAATAAATGAAGAATTAAAAATGCTATTATATTTCCTGGATAAAACCCCATTGTTGAAGGATCTTTGTTCAGGCTGTGAATCAGAAGGAAAATTAAGACCAAAGAACATTTTACAGAATTTGAAGATAGTGATGCAAATGAAAAGAATACATAATAATACTGAAGTATCACACCAACCAGGAATTCTCAAGAAAAGGCTGTCCTTCAGCTCAGCATTCCAACAAGGACACATGTGAGAAAAGACAAAGAGAGGCCAACAATCACTTTAAAGGAGCTACAGTGTTCAGTGGCTTGGATTGGAGTACCGGTGCACCAGTCAACCATATCAAAAGCTCTGCACACTGGCCTGTATAGGAGCATTACAAGACATATGTGGAGTTTGCCAGAGCGCATGAGAGTGGATGTAGATAACACTGGTCTGTATGGGATGTTCTATGAGACCAAGATAGACCAAAGCGCTATGTGTGGCACAAACCTAACCTTGCTCATGCCTAAAGATGCACCTTCCCTATAGTGAAGTATGGCGGTGGTGGCAGCATCATGCTGTGGGGATGCCACTCATCAGCAGGGACTGAGCATCTTGGTCAAATTAAAGAAAGGCAGGAGTAAAATATAGGGACATACAGCAAGAGAACCGTAAAACCTTTTTTTTTTTGAGTCACTCCAAAGTAACATGCACATGAGCCCTCAGGACTCCCTCGTTCTAATGACTCATAGCTGTCCCTGTCCAAATTCCTCCTGGTCGTGTTGTAGATTAAGTTGCTGCCTGATGATTCCTGTTGCCACTGCCCACACCCCACCTAATTGGCCCTGTCCACCTGGTAATAAAATACATTTGATTGACTGGTCTAATACTGGGTACCTAAAGTGGGGTTCACTGCAGTTAGAGGTTGTGAAAAACTTCTCATAACTTTAAAGTATCTGCTCACTAGCCCAAATATTTTATCAGTGATAGTCAAGACAACACTCAGTGTTCTTAACCTTTTCAGAACACAGCCAACTCCCTAGTTAAAACAAACATTAAGTATCTACATGACATTAGCTGTAGAGAGTTGCAGTGACAGAACAGCATTGTGAAACCCCCCTCCTGTAAGGGTTAGATCTATTGGCAATAAATCCCTCTGGTCCTTTCCATTACAGTAGCTGATGCAAGTTTTGATGTTGTCATTCATTAGTTGTCTCTGCAGGAGGGCAGTATTTAACCACAATAGACCCTAACTGTCCCTGACTCCGAGCCTGTGGATGACGCCCCAGGAAGGCCTGTTAAACCCTGTTAATACTCCACCGCTATGCAACCCCTCACAATGAGCTTACCTAATAACAAAGCATGGTATGTTTTAACCGTTGATATACCTGCAACACAAGAGCTGAAATACCAAAGAAAGACAGTGGGCAGAAATTGTGTCTGCTGGTGGTGTGCCCACACACACATATGGAAATAACAACTACTATATTTAACAACGGTTGAAAATAATGCATTTGAGTTAATATGAACTCTCCGGGACCTAGTGGTCAGAGCATATGGCCAGTAATTATTTTGAATACTCAGACAGACAACATGAAAAACCTGTCAATATTCCTTTGAGCTCTACAGCCAATGCTGATGAATGCAGATCCTAGCCTGAGGGTGTCTCAGGGGAATGCCTTTTTTTTTTTTTATCACATGTATTTGAAACCCACAATTGTACATGTGAAGTTCCTACAAATATAATCATGCATCACATTAGTATTGAGTTATAATTATCTAATTATATTTCATTGAATTATATTATCAAAATGTAACTGTACTAAAGCTACTACAAGTCAACTGGTGAGTAAGGAATGCTAACTTTGTGGAACAGTAGTTAGGATAGTTTTCTTCATTTCGAGGTGACTCAGGGGTCATTATGCATTTTGCCTGGCAGCAGGTTAATAACACAGCAGGCATTTTCCATCAAGCATTATTAAGAAACCTACAGCCCTGTGGATCCATTGTTTGGTAGTCTGAAGTAAATCTTCAAAGCCATACCCCCTCATGGTGGGTTCTTATTGCCACAGTAATGTTAACTGCATTAACGTTAATTCTGCTGGTTTATAAAATGAAACTACAGAACGAAAGATGTGCTGGGGCCCCCCGAAAGGTGCATCGGTAAAGTCACTGCCTTGTTGTTTGTGAGACCAGGGTTCTAATCCTGTTCATGGAATAGCCCAGTGGTCCGACAGAGGGAGGTGCCATTGGCCAGCATCGTTCGGGTTTCGGATTGCACAGGTTAGCTTATAGTAGTATGGTAGGAATGTGTTCCTTTGACGCATACAGATTCTGTAATAGATGCCTTTGTTGAGCAAGAATTGTAACAAAAAGCATAGTGACATTGGATGCAACAACGAAACAGGGCCTCATTTGGACATCCTGAAATTGGGGAGAACAAGAAATGAACCAGGCAAGTTCAGCTGGCCCGTGGATAGAAGGGATGAATGTCGTTGCCCTCATCTGATTTGAACCTGGGTCTCCCATGTGAGAGGCTCTGTCTTTAGCTACAAAGCTATACGTATTTTGAGTGTCGACATTAGATCATTTTGTAATGCATTAACATCACACAAAGTTTGAATATTTCGCTACACACCATTAAGCATTGTGTTAAACTTTAAATCCTTGTAAACCTTAGGAATGCACTCTACATTTTCCTTGTCTCCTGCTCCATTTAAACTTAGGAAAACATGAGGTCTTAGCCAACATCTCCCTAGTACCAGGCTCGAAAGACTCGTTGCTGCCCCTGTCCAAAGTCCTCCTGGCTGTGTTGCAGATCAAGATGATACCTGACGATTCCAGCTGCCAGTCTGCTGACCATCCCCCCCATCCTGTTGTTCGTGTCCTTGTCCATCTGGTCATGCTGCTGACTTGGATTAGGTTTTATAGACTGGACACAGCCCAAATGTATTTATTAATTATTACAACCCGTAATCTTAAAATGTTCACCCGGCACAGCCAGAAGAGGACTGGTCACCCCTCCAAGCCTGGTTCCTCTCAAGGTTTTTTCCTTAATTTTGTCCCCTCTTAGAGTTTTTCCTAGTCACTGTGCTTCAACACTGTTGTTGCTTGCTCCTTGGGGTTTCAGGCTGGCTGTTTTGTAAAAGCACTGTGACAACAGCTGATGTAAAAAGAGCTTTATAAATAAATTTGACTGATTGATTGATACAATAACTATCAATATAGGTGACGATAACTGACTTTTTCATCACTTGAACAGATGAGAAACCCCTCTTTAATACCCCTGCATACTTCAAAATCCACCAGAAATAGTCGGAATATAACTAAAAACAATTTTATTTCAGGCTTACTATTTTTGTCTGTCCTGAACAAATTCTAATGCATAATTTGCTTTGACTGCAGCGAGGCTCGAACACTGGTCCCCTGCGTGGGAGTCTGTATCTCTAATCACTACACTATTTAACAAGGGTCAGTTGGTCCTTCACTCACTCAGTAATAGATATTCGCTCTTCTTGGACAGCTCCGTTTACGTGGTCCGGCAAAAAGGATAAAAGTAAAAATCTATGATTTGCTGCTAACTGCATTTAAGAGCTATACAGGGCTCCAAACTGCGACTAAAATATATTTATTTGCGAGTGAAAAATCTGCCAAGGTCGCCATTGGCGACAATACAAATGTACTCCCTTTGATGGTAAAATTTGCATCCTACGTGCATTTTTTATAACCAGTAGCCTATGCTTCATTTGTTTTGTTAACGTCATTCATTTGTACATAGTCTGGCCCCCTTCCACTATGGCGAAAACTAAAAATGTTCTTGACTGACCGCCAAGCCTCATTAGCCGGTTGAAACCGGTTAACCGAGTAGTTTAAAATATGCTCTATTTGAAATAACAGCCATTTCGAGCCGCGCCTGCAATTTCCGCTCTGTTTGCGCCTCTTGTATGCTATTGTCTATGGTTTGCAATGAGACATTTTAATAGTGTTTTCTGTCGGCTGCAAAGATTAGGTTGACGATAGCCTACTGACTTGCGATCTTTGCAGTAGGCTAGTGAACGCGCAAGAGAGAAATGCACATTTCCTACGGATTAGGATTATATATATATATATATATATATTTTGGATAGTTCTGTTTAGAAACAGCTTTCTGTAGATTTTCATTTTTCAGGCCTGTGAGGCGAGTAGGTTACGGTTCGGTTCATGATGATATAATCTCCAGTTAATGCGCCGTAGCCTTATGTTGTGATTATTTATTTGTCTGCTATATTAACTTTTTATGTATTAAATCCAGGATAGTGGTTAATGAAAAATTTATTAAAATGAAGATACAATTAATACACAACATAAATCCTATTGCAGTTTGTGGGAAGTCCTACTAACAAAAGAGCCCTACTGCACAGATTTCCAGAATGTTTTGCATCTAGTTGAGATAATGCTTGTCCTACCAATTTCGGCTGCTCAGTGTGAACGTGGTTTTTCAGCTCAAAACAGGATCAAATCTAAAGTACGCAATTCACTCCATGTGTCAACCTTGGAAGATTTGATCAGGATCAGCACTGAAGGCCCATCACTTGAACAGTTTGATCCTGAACCATGTGTCAAACGCTGGCTTTCTGCAAAAAAGAAGAGGAGACTGCCAAACTACACTCAGTGGCCAAGTGATATGGACATAATCATGGTCAGTGGCAGTGACACAGGCTCAGATTCTGCATAATTATATATTTTTTGACTTTATATAGTTCATAAGTCAGAAGAGGAGAGACATGCACACAACAAGGTGAATAAAAGTAAGTGCATTGTTATGTGGCTCTTGAAAAAATTATTTGGCGCCTGTTTTTTCCCCTATAGGAGCCAATGGCTCCTTAATTGATTTTTTTGTTTGGAGCCCTGAGTTACTATGGGCTACTTTTGTAAATAATTAGGCTCAAAACACTAGTTATTATTTAGTTGTGTTAGAGGAATTAATCAAGGACTATTTCTCAGGACAGCAAGGGGTTTAGTTAATAGTTCTTGGCCATCAAGATATGTCTCTTTTTATGGGTGTAGAATGGCAAACAAATCAAAGGGAGGATGATAAGAGAAAAGAAACAGAAGGTAAAAGATAGGACAGTGAGATGGTTGTCCATCAACAGTTTGCACAGCCACTTCTCATCTGACAATCACCTAACATCTATGAAACCATCACACACAGAAACGGAGAGGAAATTCCTAAGCATAGAGAATGCCTGCCTTTATGGACTGGATCAGTTCTCATTTAATACTATTACGGACAATAACCATTGAGGTTAAACATTAATATCCATTAAATAGTTAGTTGGATGCATCAAGATTACTGCTGTGCTGACTGGCATTTGCTAAGCTTTGGATATCTTTTTATATCCTTTTCCCATCTATATAAAGTTCCATTACCTTGTTACACAGGGCTTTCAACACTTTTTTTCTGCCCCCCATGGCTGAGTATCTAGCCTGCTCAGTGCATCCATGTGAGAGCTAACAAACTCAATGACTATTTATACACAGACACTAATCGCAATTTAAAAAGCCACATGTGTGGGAAATTCACCTTTAATTGCAATTTTTACCTTGTGTGTCTGTAACAAGGCCAAACATTCAAGGGTATGTAAACTTTTGATCAGGGCCATTTGGGTGATTTCTGTTATCATTATGATTTAGAAAGGAGCCAAACAACTATGTGATAATAAATGGCTTCATATGATCACTATCCTTAAATAAAATAAAACATTTTGCATGATCAGTCATATTTTCAAAATCAATGCCAAAATGTCACAATTTCTGCCAGAGTTTGCAAACTTATGAGCAGAACTGTATATCAAAACAGTTTAAAACTGAAAGAAATGTGAAATCATATTAAAATCTGAAGGAATGGTGTTGAAATGCTTCAGAAAGATATTGGTAAGTTCAGGAAAACAAAGACCAGCAAGTATGATCTTCTGTGTAGAAAATAAACGATCACTGATTAGCATTCCCCCAGTCTGATTTATTCCCTGGTCCTATCCCCTTTTCTGGGGGACACAGAAGACACACATTTTTAAATCCCATCTCCCTGGAAGGGAATAATAATATTTGGGAGCTAAAACTGTTAAAAGGTTATATTTGAGACACATTTAGGAAAAACATGGACACCACTGTTTATTAAAACCACATTTAGCAGCGACATCACCCTGGTTCTATGAACCAAATTAGTTTTCTAAAGGTTTCTCCCCAACCCCATTTTCAAATAAGGAGAGCGCACAAGCTGTTTCAACACCTAGTTCTGGAAACACTGTATTGTTGTATTTTGAACATAACTTGACCTATGTTTTATCATCATAATAAATAAAAAAACATGGTCATCTAATGCACAGCCTATGAATCCATAGCTTAATTAATGTTCGCTTTGTGGCCCAGGATGGTCCAGTTGTCTTACAATGTTTAGTCAGCTACAGTACCCTACTAAGTCAAGTGAATCGTGCAGTACTGGGAGTCAGGTTATTGAGTGATTAAGCTTTTAAACTCATTAGGCCAACTATACTCTGTTCTGTTTTATGCTCAGTAGTACTGTTTAAAAGGGATGCTGAAGCTGACTAGCCCCTATGCTGGAATGTCATACAGGGTAACAGAACATGCAGGTTATTTTCAGTGATCACACACTGAGCCACAAAAGCCTGTCGCTGCACACTTTCTCACTCTCCTTTCATCATTTTCCCATCTCTCTCTCGCTCTCGCTCTCTGAGGTGACCCAGCACAGAAGTGTAATCTCAGTCACATGGTACCTTTGGAAGCCAAACACACCTAAATCGGCATCTGTGAGCCATTACAGGCCTGGTCCACCCGTGTTATACTCACCATAGTAATAATAATTAATAACGGTAGGCTAAAGGCTTAATAGCCTAATCCCAAATAACCCACATGGAAGGCAACTGAGATTTTTTTTTTCTTCCAGAATGTGATTTATATAATAGCCAAAACATGACTTAGCACATTAATGTTGTAGTGTATGAAGCACGTGAGAAACAGAACTACATTTTATTTGATGAATAAAGGAAAACATTCTTTTTTCAAAAAAAATGACTAGGCCTAAATAATTAAGAATGCCTGCGTGTTCCGCAGTATGCACATTCAGTTTGGCACACCACAATGTGTTGGTGGCCTTTGATTCCGAGGACCCCCGGGAGTTTTTTTATTTTTATGAAGAAGTACTCAGTTACTGCCGAGTATGAAAAAAGACTGCTTCCTCATGTGGGTTCACACATGTGATGCAAGCACATAAACATTCGTTCCTCTAAGCCTGTTTCTATGACAACCAAATCAGAAAGTCATAAAGCTCATCTTAGATAAATATATGATACTTGACAGTTTAAAATAAATACAACCACTCTGGGATAACACGAAGTAAAGGACTTTTTGCCATTGTAGTCCTTGAAATGCACAAAACTAAGAAGACAAAAAAAAACTAAAATCAACAATCTAACAGTTCTTGTTAAATGGTCTTCCACAACTTGTAATATCCTGAAGAGACAGAGATTTTATGGCAGAGACATTAAGAGGTAAAATAGACAACTTTCCTGGTCCTGTAAACTGAGATGTCCACCACCAAAGTGTAGCACACATTGGTGATGCTTCCGCAACTGTTAAAGGACCAGTAAACCAGCATGACCAAACAGTGTCCATAAGAGGCGAGCCTGCAGTCTACTTCCAACCAGGACAGATGGCAGAAAAGCTGGCAAATATGCAGATCCTTTTATTATTCTACTGTGCAACTCAGTCCATTAAATGAGGCCCACAAATTAGGCACATCCATTCTCAATCCTGGTCACAGGGAGCTAACAGGTGTACATACATTTTGTTGCCCTGGTACTACACAAAAGATTCAAATATTGAACTAATCAAGTTTGATAATCTAAATCAAGTTTGTAGGGCTGAATCTAAAACGTGCACCCATTTGGTCCCCAGGACCAGGTTTGAGAACCACTGTCTGGTCCTTCTGCACCCTCCCGTTTGCTATTGGTCCATCCACGAACGGTTGCTATTTCCCTAACGGTTTGCTATTGCATATATTCCTCATCAGGAGAATATTCCTAATCAAGATGGAAATAAGGTTAGACACCCTAAACGACTGGGTCTCCGAATACAGACTCACCTGTCCTGGGGAAGGAAAATCGGTAAGACCCGTTTCCCTTCAGGGTTATGGTAGAGTCCCCGTGGCAGTCGCGGTGAAGTTAGAGCTGATTAGTGGTGATATAGTCAAAGGTAAACCCGTACAAAAACCTTCAAATGAAAGCGAAAGAAGCGATAATTGTGTCTAAATCCAGTTATTAGTAAAGAAAATAACTATTCTAGTCTACTGCGCAAGAACATGTGGATGTCAGATAGCAATGTCTAGCTATTTAGCTACAAGGATTTTGTCTGACATAAACGTACAGATAGACACGGGGTTGACTACAGACGAAATAGCGCATGCTCAGATATAGGCTCTCGACGTCAAGCACTTCCTCTGTTCCCTCCTTCAGAACCGCCCTTCACCGCCTTCAGCCAACCAGAGAGGTCCGTAACTGTGACGCAGGGACCGTCATCTTTTTATTCGTTTTGTTCTTTGGCACGCGGTTCTGTAATCATACCCACTGTCGCTTTCCCGTCTCTCTCGCGTTATCAGCGCGCTTGTAAGCCTAGCTGTGCTGTCTTTTCAAAGAAAAAAATGGCGTCTTCCCCTTTCTCCCTTCGTAGGTGTATATTTGCGGGGTTCTGTACTCCCATCTAGTGGTGTTCAAAGCAGATAGCAGAAGTGTTATTTAATTGACCTACTTGCTATTTACAATGTCACTTGCCGCTCACTGTGCTTCACCTGGAGTCAGGATGTATGATCCAAAAACAGGATATTAGGCATGCTTCTCAGATGTATAACCCAAATACTGAAACACACAATAAGGATTTAAAAAAAGTTGTTGACATCGAAACATGCTTGTTGTATTTTTACATTTGGCATAAACGGACAAATAAACCATCGTTTCCAAAAAGTTCAATTTCTCTCTACTGCCTGACTACATTTCCGTGTTGTTTGTCCATCTGTATACGAAGCACATCTAGAAGATACATTCCATGCTAACTCCTTGTCACCCATTGTCATGTCAATATTGTGTAAGTGATGCGGGTTTAGGCCGACGGACGTTACGGGTCCAATCATGTCTAAAATGTACAATCATTTTAACTTGCCTAATATATAATTGGACTTTCTTGCGTTCGGATCTTTCCATTATACAGGCGTACGTAATATGGTATATTTGGTATATTTTAGGTGTTGGATTTGGCATTATTTTATAAGATTACGTCATGTTCTTTAAATGTATGGTTTTGGAGTAGGCTCTGGACAGATTGGCTATTGAACAGGACTATCATAATTGCAATGCCTGTCTAGGCCCACACATTCAGTCTTGAGAGCATTTTCTATTTTTTAAAACCTCAACACAGAAGTTAGGCTTTTAAAATAGGCCATTACTGAAGGATTCCTCACATTTTACCTGTGAAATATTAAAAAAGCATTGCTATTGTAGGGACTGGTTCTGGTAAAATGCTACAACCCTGTTTCCCAAAAAGCTTTCGATGCTGTGTAAAATGTTAAGAAAAACTGAATGCAAAAGATATACACTCACCTAAAGGATTATTAGGAACACCATACTAATACTGTGTTTGACCCCCTTTCGCCTTCAGAACTGCCTTAATTCTACGTGGCATTGATTGAACAAGGTCTTGAAAGCATTCTTTAGAAATGTTGGCCCATATTGATAGGATAGCATCTTGCAGTTGATGGAGATTTGTGGGATGCATATCCAGGGCACAAAGCTCCCGATCCACCACATCCCAAAGATGCTCTATTGGGTTGAGATCTGGTGACTGTGGGGGCCATTTCAGTACAGTGAACTCATTGTCATGTTCAAGAAACCAATTTGAAATGATTCAAGCTTTGTGATATGGTGCATTATCCTGCTGGAAGTAGCCATCAGAGGATGGGTACATGGTGGTCATAAAGGGATGGACATGGTTAGAAACAATGCTCAGGTAGGCCGTGGCATTCAAACCATGCCCAATTGGCACTAAGGGGCCTAAAGTGTGCCAAGAAAATATCCCCCACACCATTACACCGCCACCACCAGCCTGCACAGTGGTAACAAGGCATGATGGATCCATGTTCTCATTCTGTTTACGCCAAATTCTGACTCTACCATCTGAAATCGAGACTCATCAGACCAGGCAACATTCTTCCAGTCTTCAACTGTCCAATTTTGGTGAGCTTGTGCAAATTGTAGCCTCTTTTTCCTATTTGTATTGGAGATGAGTGCTACCCGATGGGGTCTTCTGCTGTTGTAGCCCATCCGCCTCAAGGTTGTGCATGTTGTGGCTTCACAAATGCTTTGCTGCATACCTCGGTTGTAACGAGTGGTTATTTCAGTCAAAGTTGCTCTTCTATCAACTTGAATCAGTCGGCCCATTCTCCTCTGACCTCTAGCATCAACAAGGCATTTTCGCCCACAGGACTGCCGCATACTGGATGTTTTTCCCTTTTCACACCATTCTTTGTAAACCCTAGAAATGGTGTGCGTGAAAATCCCAGAAACTGAGCAGATTGTGAAATACTCAGACTGGCCCGTCTGGCACCAACAACCATGCTACACTCAAAATTGCTTAAATCACCTTTCTTTCCCATTCTGACATTCAGTTTGGTGTTCAGGAGATTGTCTTGACCAGGACCACACCCCTAAATGCATTGAAGCAACTGCCATGTGATTGGTTGATTAGATAATTGCATTAATGAGAAATTGAACAGGTGTTCCTAATAATCCTTTAGGTGAGTGTATATTGAACAGAACATAGTACAAATGCAACATATCAAATGTAGAAACTAGGAAATGTTATTGTTTATTGAAAAATATGCCCACTTTGATATGCAATATGTTTTAAAAAAGCTAGGACAGGGGAAACAAAAGACTGGGAAAATTGTGTAATGCTAAAAAAAACCTGGAGGAATATCTCAACTAATTATGTTAATTGGCAACAGGTCACTAACATGATTAGGTATAAAAAGAGCATCCCAGGGAGGATGTCTTTCAGAAGTAAAGATGGGGAGGGGTTCACCACCCTGTAAAAGACTGCACAGGCAAATAGTGCAACAATTTAAGAAAAACTATGTAAAATTGCAAAGAGTTTCAGGATCTCATTATCCACAGTACATAAGATGATTAAAAGATTCAGAGAATACGGAGAAATCTCTGTACGCAAGTGACAAGGCCGAAAACCGTGATCTTTGGGCCCTCACGTTTCTGTAGTGGATATCACTGCATGGGCTCAGGAACACATCCAAAAACCATTGTCTGTGAACATTTGCTGCATCCACAAATGCAAGTTAAAACTGTACCATGCAAAGAAGAATCCATATATATACACAACATACAGAAACGCCAGCGCCTTCTCTAGGCCCTAACTCATTTAAAGTGTCCTGTGGTCAGACAAATCAAAATCTGGAAATCTTTTTGGGAATCATGGATGCTGCATCCTCTGGGCTAAAGAGGAGATAGACCATCCAGCTTGTTATCAGCACACAGTGCAAAAGCCAGCATCCATGATGGTTTGGGGGTGCATTATGGGTGACTCGCACATCTGGGAAGGCACCATTAATGCTGAACAATATATACAGGTTTTGGAGCAACAAATGCTGCTACCAGACAGTCTTTTTAGGGAAGGCCTTATTTCAGCAAAACAATGCCAAACCACATTCTGCAATTCTGCAATGGCCTGCCTGCAATCACCCATTGAAAACATTTGGTGCATTATGAAAAAATAAATACAACAAAGGAGACCCTGAACTGTTGAGCAGCTGCAATCAATATCATAACTATAGCAATAGGCTCTATGCACAAGCGTATGGACAAACTTCCGCTTTAGCTAGATGTCGGCATATCATTTTCCGGTTTACTTAAGGCGATCACCCGCGTCGCCCAAAATTTCAGTTTTTAGTAGATGTCTCCAAGACCTGCCTAAAATAAGCATTAGTGATGTCCATCGAATTGTTGATGCCTGGTCTCCTGCTCCAACAAGCAAGCGGAACAAGGGATTCAAACTCTACGTATCGAGTTATCTGCACAACTACGAGGGTAAGTAGTTTACTGTGGTGTGCTGGCCGGCTATCGGCTAAGCTAGTTAGCGACGTGTTCCTTTTTAGTGTAGTATTAGGCAGGACAATAGAACGCATAAAAATTCACCCTAGCCTCAAAAACGGCAAAAGAACGCTGGCTGAGCTGGAACGCTGGTGCGTCCCCATAGCAGGTGAATTGAAACGAACCTTCGTTCAGCCTCTTCTAACCTGAATGAAGCTTAAAATTCCATAGCCTCAAAAAAGCACCAAAACAGGTCTCCTCTTTTATTTTACTACTGTAACCTCATTTCACAACGAAACTGAAAAATAACAACTGGTATAGGAAGTAAACATCTGGTCCTATATGGTATTAATTGTGCTTAAACCTGCGTTACGTGGAAGTATATAAAAAATCGCCTTTTCTGACTATTTCTAGTCTAGTGTTTGAAGTCATTGAATGGCGCAAGCCATATTTTATTAAAAAGAGCACATTCTCCTGATTAAAATTAAGCCCCACTTGTACTCTGAAACTTAAATGAGTCACGTACATGATATTTCTTTTATTTTTGTCGTACAACAGCATCACTCATCTTGTTGTGAGTTTAGGTGTTTACTAATGCGGATGAGTATTAGTAAGTAAACCGGAAACTGCAATACCAACTTCTAGACAAAAGCGGAAGTTCATCACTACGCTGGTGCACAGAGTCTATTGCTATACAAATGCTTACAGTGTTATTTAAAAAAGAGGTGATGCAGCACATGCCCTTGTCTCAACTTTTTTTTAAACGTGTTGCTGGCATGAAATTCAAAATGGGCATGTATTTTTCCAAAAGCAATTAAAATTTCTGTTTCAACATTTGATATGTTGTCTTACTACTATTTTGAATTAAATATAGGGATAAATGGTTTGCACATAATTGCATTCAGATTTTATCAGCATTTTTCGCAGTGACATAATTTTTTTGGAAACGTGGATGTGATTACATGTCTATGTGATATGTAAGGCATTCAGCTTTGAGCTAAATGTATAGTAATTGAGCAGCTTTGTGACAATCTTGTAATTGGAATAGGCTTAATAATAAGACTACGCTAGAAGTATGAAGAATAGGCAACAGATCACTCTGATTGTTATTTAAGATCTTGTGTTTTGTTGGTCAAGTGACCTTTAACTAGCGGATGGCTCAGTCTTTTACCTCAGGAACGCACACACCCTCCAAGCTCTCGCACGTTCGTGGATGCGAATTCGGGCACTGGATCTAGATCGGTGTATTCTTAAATTGGAAAAAAGTAATCGCTGCCCCCTTCCATCATCACATAACAAAACACGATTTTACTTAATTACAACCGTTTTTGCGAAACAGATTAATAACGAGTAAACCCTTAGTTATTTTTCCTAATCCATGTATTTATTTGAAAGTCAAAGTATACACTACCATTCAAAAGCAAATTTTCTGTCCATTAAAATGACATCAAATCCATCAGAAATACAGTGTAGACATTGCTGGAAACAGCTGATGGAATATATTTTAATGGAATATCTACATAGTGTGAAGAGGCCCATTATCAGCAACCATCAGTTCTATGTTCCAATGGCACGTTGTGTTTGCTAATCCTAGTTGACGATTTTAAAAGGCTAATTGATCATTAGAAAAACCTTTTGCAATAATGTTAACACAGCTGAAAACTGTTATGCTGATTAGGCTGGGTGTTTTGTAAAAGCACTTTGTGACAACTGCTTCATGTAAAAATGGCTTTATAAATACATTTGATTGATTGATTGAATAAGCAATAAAACTAGCCTTCTTTAGTGTGGTTGAGAATCTGGAGCATCAGCAATTATGAGTTTGATTACAGGCTCAAAATTGCCAGAAACAAAAGAACTTCAGTCTCTTCTTCTTCTGAGAAATGAAAATTGCCAAAAACTGAAGATCTCATACAACGCTGTGTACTACTCCCTTCACAGAATGGCGCAAACTGTCTCAACCCCGGTGCACAACTGTGTAAAAGGACAAATACAATTTCAACAATAGTTTGAAAAACATACACTTTACAGTTCCTCAACTGGCAGCTTCGTTAAATAGTACCTTCAAAACACCAGTCTCAATGTCAACAATGAAATGGAGACTCTCGGATGTTGTCCTTGTAGGCCGAGTTGCAAAGAAAAGCCATATCTGAGACTGGTCAATAAAAAGAAAAGTTTAAGATGGGCAAAAGAACAAAGACACTGGACAGGGGACAACTGGAAAAGTGTTATGGACAGACAAATTCAAGTTTTGAGTTGTTCATATCACAAAGAACATTTGTGTGAGACAGACCAAATGAAAAATTGTTGGAGGAGTGCATGACGCCACCTGTCAAGCATGGTGGAGGCAATGTGATGGTCTGGGGGAGATTTGTATAGGCTAAAAGGGATCTTGAAGAAGGAAGGTTATAACACCATTTTGCAACACCATGCCGCACCCTGTAGACAGCGCTTGACTGGAGCCAATTTCCTCCTACAATGGTACAATGATCCAGAGCACAGCTCCAAACTATTTAAGAACCATTTAGGGAAGAAACAGTCAACTGGTATTCTGTCTATAATGGAGTGGCCAGCACAGTCACCACATCTCAACCCTTGAGCTGTTGTGGGATCATCTTGACCGTATGGCACGTCAGAAGTGCCCATCAAGCCAATCCAACTTGTGGGAGGTGCTTCAGGAAACATGGGGTGAAATCTCTTCAGATTACCTCAACAAATTGAAAACTGAAATGCCGAAGGCTGTAATTGTTGCAAATGGAGGATTCTTTGATGAAAGCCATGTTTTAAGGACATAAATATTATTTCAATTAAAAATAATTATTTCTAACCTTGTCAATTCTTATATTTCCTATTCATTTTGCTCTATTTCCTATTCAAACTAATTTCATGTATGTTTTCATGGAAACCTTTGAATGGTAGTGTATATACACTAATAATATATATATATATATATATATATATATATATAACTGAAAGACCATCAATTAGGGACATAATGTTCATATAGAGCAGTTTGGCAAGTCAATCTCCATCCAAAAACCAAATAATTATTTAACAAATTAAAACAATGAACATGCTACAGTACAGAATATCATATTTACTAAATTAGGAGCTTGAATTTTCATTGGCAAAAGTGACCCTGTCATGATCTTCCTGGCTTTTGGGTAATCCCCAATCCGCCTTTACCCTGCCAGCCCCAGAGATCAGATATGCCCAACACAACCTCTCTGTGCTCCTCTATTGGCAACATAACCATGTCAAATATGTATCACCACATGAGTATGACTACAGGTAGGTAAGGTAAAGTCTTAAGATGGCCCATTCCCATTTTGAAAAGGCTTTTTTGTTTTGGTGTTTGGTTTATGGTGAAATAGCTTATGGTAGAAATTAGGGTCAGGCTTTAAGAGTCAGATTCAGGGTCCAAAATTAAGGTTAGGTTTTGGGGTTACAATTAGGATTAGGTTACGATTTGGATCAGTTTTAGGATTAGTAAAAAATATAATTTAAGGGCAATACATTGTCTCCATTTGTATAGCTAGGTCTGACGTGTGTATGTGTACGGGAGCTGAGACCAAGTAATTAAGGTCAGTAAAAGCAGGAATCACATTTTTCTAAGTGTGTTTAATGAAGCTAGAATACATTAGGTGTTTGGCAGAAGGAACAGCACTACAGAGGGTATAATCTGGATTTACACCTTTGTCCACTTGGCAACACTTTCTAATGCTCCTTCACACACTAACACTTTGTACTGCCTGAAATGTACCACAAAATGACAAACACATATGCATAAATGGTGTGTATTTATAGTCCTTTAAGCCTTTCTACACTTCCTGATGAAACCCCCCTGAAGAGTCCTGAGATATACATAAATATATATTAAATTAACTGTTCTTCATGTTGTTCTAGGTATAAGGCAGAGATCACATGCCACTGAAGTAACTGGAATGTACAGCCTGGGAGTCCAAATTAATTAAAATACTGGACATTCAGGTTATGCTATATCTCACCATGTCCAATTCCAAGTTATAGAACAGGTGTGTATGTGAGCTCTAGGCCAGGTGCCAAAGTCTGACAATGCTGCCTGTGTATGATTTATTTCCATGGTCCAGTCTCTAGTCTGTTTCATTAATTTCTGCCACATCACACAAACACCCGTTTATTTTTCGGACAAACTAACCATAACCAACCTCCCTAAAAAATATTCCTGTCTTGTACAACCGAAAATGTACCTTTAAACAAACCTCGCAACCTGCTTATCCCAGTCCCAGTCCTCATTTTTAACTTAAAAGTAACCTGGCTGAGCATACTCAACTGTTTGTATTTGATTTTGAGTTAAGAAGTTTAACATTTTATGTCAGCAAAAAAATAAACCTCCGTTGTTGTACAGGACAACAACAGTTAAGAGTTCTAAAATATACATACATTGGGGAGAACAAGTATTTGATACACTGCCGATTTTGCAGGTTTTCCCACTTACAAAGCATGTAATTTTTATCATAGGTACTTTTCAACTGTGAGTGGCGGAATCAAAAAATCAAAAATCCAGAAATCAAAAAATCCAGAAAATCACATTGTATGATTTTTAAGTAATTAGTTAGCATTTTGTTGCATGACGTAAATATTTGATCCATCAGAAAAGCAGAACTTAATATTTGGTACAGAAACATTTGTTTGCAATTACAGAGATCATATGTTTCCTGTAGTTCTTGACCAGGTTTGCACACACTGCAGCAGGGATTTTGGTCCACTCCTCCATACAGAGCTTCTCCAGATCCTTCAGGTTTTGGGGCTGTCGCTGGGCAATACAGACTTTCAGCTCCCTCCAAAGATTTTCTATTGGGTTCAGGTCTGGAGACAGGCTAGGCCACTCCAGGACCTTGAGATGCTTCTTACGGAGCCACTCCTTAGTTGCCCTGGCTGTGTGTTTCGGGTCGTTGTCATGCTGGAAGACCCAGCCACAACCCATTTTCAATGCTCTTACTGATGGAAGGTGGTTGTTGGCCAAGATCTCGCAATACATGGCCCCATCCATCCACCCCTCAATACGGTGCAGTCGTCCTGTCCCCTTTTCAGAAAAGCATCCCCAAAGAATGATTTTTCTATCTCCATGCTTCACGGTTGGGATGGTGTTCTTGGGGTTTTACTCATCCTCATCTTCCACCAAACACGGCGAGTGGAGTTTAGACCAAAAATCCCTCACCTTCTTCCATGATCATTGATGCCCCACAAGGTGAGATCTTGCATGGAGCCCCAGACCGAGGGAGATTGACCGTCATCTTGAACTTCTTCCATTTTCTAATAATTGAGCCAACAGTTGTTGCCTTCTCACCAAGCTGCTTGCCTATTGTCCTGTAGCCCATCCCAGCCTTATGCAGGTCTACAATTTTATCCCTGATGTCTTTACACAGCTCTCTGGTCTTGGCCATTGTGGAGAGGTTGGAGTCTGTTTGATTGAGTGTGTGGACAGATGTCTTTTATACAGGTAACAAGTTCAAACAGGTGCAGTTAATACAGGTAATGAGTGGAGAACAGGAGGGCTTCTTAAAGAAAAACTAACAGGTCTGTGAGAGCTGGAATTCTTACTGGTTGGTAGGTGATCAAATACTTATGTCATGCAATAAAATGCAAATTAATGATTTAAAAATCATACAATGCGATTTCCTGGATTTCTGTTTTAGATTCCGTCACTCACAGTTGAAGTGTACCTATGATAAAAATGACAGACCTCTACATGCTTTGTAAGTAGGAAAACCTGCAAAATCGGCAGTGTATCAAATACGTGTTCTCCCCACTGTATTTATGTCTTTTAAAGTATTGGCCATTGGTGACAAAAAAAATTTACTAGCAAATCCTGCTAATATCAAAAAAGTAAGAGTGTATGAGTATGTTCAGCTAAACCTATTATTAATATTATATTTACTTAGTTTATAAAGTCATAGGTACTTTACAATTAATATTTTAAATAAAACTTTAAATGTAATCAGTCATTATTTACTATGGGCCTCAATATGATGTTTATGCAATCTTAAGTAAGGAGTAAATTATTTATTTGGTCCTAAACTTCAGTCACTCAAGTTAGTTCTGGAGTAGAATTGCCATATAAATGCTCCTGGCTCCTATATCCTTTTATACCAAGTTTGAACTCAGAATTGACAAACGTTGCCTAGCTAACTCCTGAAACCAGATTTGTAGTACACCCCTCAGGTCATTTGAGCTATATTGTGATGACAGAGACAGATAAATCCACCGTTAAAACATTCTGGTTAGGAGACCCAGTGCAGCGCTACAGGGTGTGGTAAAACTTACTATTACTCAACACTCTCCCACCATGCACTGCTGTATATACCTGAAAAATAACTACAACATCAACAAAATAACAACACCAAACAACAACAACATATTTTATCAGGGCATAGGATAAGAAATGACAGTGATGTCATCACTACAAGCTAGTGCTCAGACCTCAGATAATGACATCATAGATCACCCAAATCGCACCTTATCTCGTGTACTGCACTACATTTGTCCAGAGCCATGACACAGTATACCCTTTATAGTGCACTACATTTGTCCAGAGCCATGACACAGTATACCCTTTATAGTGCACTACATTTGTCCAGAGCCATGACACAGTATACCCTTTATAGTGCACTAAATTTGCCCAGAGCCATGACACAGTATACCCTTTATAGTGCACTACATTTGTCCAGAGCCATGACACAGTACACCCTTTATAGTGTACTACATTTGTCCAGAGCCATGACACAGTATACCCTTTATAGTGCACTACATTTGTCCAGAGCCATGACACAGTATACCCTTTATAGTGCACTACTTTTGCCCAGAGCCATGGCACAGTATACCCTTTATAGTGCACTACTTTTGCCCAGAGCCATGACACAGTATACCCTTTATAATGCACTACTTTTACCCAGAGCCATGACACAGTATACCCTTTATAGTGCACTACTTTTGCCCAGAGCCATGACACAGTATACCCTTTATAGTGCACTACTTTTGCCCAGAGCCATGGCACAGTATACCCTTTATAGTGCACTACTTTTCAAAGAGATCAGGGTTCCATTTGAAATGCAGACAAACAAAATAAAAACGAAAGAGGGATTAAGAAGGGAGATAAAGCCATAGCTGTATATTGTGTATTCTTTTGAGGGTGGCTTTACAACACGTTAGCGTCCAACTCATCACTAAACACATTATTAAGGTGGCACACACATACTGTACATCTTCATCATGCTGGTCAGTTGGTGACAGAGCAAACCAGACCTTCTGTATATCTCATGCAGGTCCATTGGTGATAGAACACAACCTCCTGCACACAACAACTAGAGGTAGAAGCCACTGACCGTAGGGGTATCTTAACTGACTGAAATGACTAACACGTTCCTGCTAACTGAATTTGTGTTCTTTTAGTGGACACAGATTATCTGGCCTTAACCTTAATGTCTACTCATAGTGCAGTAAAGATGACAGCATGACACCTGGCTTTATGTTCATATATACAGTATCACTGTCTATACACATCTAAATAGCTACAAGGATTTCCTTTAGTGGTCCACAATGGCAATCCCCATTTACAGTGCATTGTCTTCTGGTGCCTATTGTACAATATGAATGATTATTTGTACAAGCAAATCACACATCACGACGGACAAATAGTCTGTTTTTTGTTTACTGTTAATGTGGGGTTTGGTGTCAGTGTCATAACTATCTGTCTGACCTTCAGTATGCTACAAAAATTCACTGAAACACTTGTCAAAGAATGTGTGTTTGTCAACAGTTACCCTTTCCTGGTGAGTCTCTTCTAGGTGTGTGGGACTGTGTGTTGTCTCTGCTGTGTGTGTTTGTGAGTGTGTTTAGTTTCTGCAACTGTATGAACATGACCTTTCATTTTCTTTGCTATAAAGCTGATCTTCAGGGATACGGATTGATTTGCGCCCATTGTGTGGTAAGGTCACGATCTGGAGGTCAGCAACATTGTGATTAATTTATTTACTCTATTTCCTTTCGGTCTCCATAATTTTGACCATTTGTCTTTTTGGTCCAATGAGGAGACAGCGTACTAGAAGGATTTAGAATAAGCAGAGTTAATGTAGTTTGGTTCTTCTATTTTCTTTGGAAGGCAAAGAAGCTGTAAGCAGATCAACCCTTTCCTTTTTAGTTTTCTACTGTCCTCTTTAGTCCAGACAAAGTGGCAGGTTGACTAGTGTTTTCTTTAGTCCAGATGCAGTGGCAGGTTGAGGCTACTGTCCTCTTTAGTCCAGAAGAAGTGGAAGGTTGACTAGTGTTTTCATTAGTCCAGATGCAGTGGCAGGTTGAGACTAGTGTTCTCTTTATTCCAGAAGCAGAGGCATGTTGAAACTAGCGGTCTTTTTATTCCAGAAGCAGTGGCATGTTGAGACTAGTGTTCTCTTTATTCCAGAAGCAGTGGCATGTTGAGACTAGTGTTCTCTTTATACCAGAAGCAGTGGCATGTTGAGACTATTGTTATTTTTATCCCATAAGCAGTGGCACCTTGAGACTATAAGTATAAGTAAAGGACCACTGCTAGTTTCTTAACATGTACAAATATCTGTAGATTTCCACTGGATTTAGGTTGTGTGTGTGTGTGTTTTGTATGCCTGCAAGCATGTGTGTAAAAGGGTGGTAACAGGCTTTTGTGTATAGACAGAAGGACACAATCAAACATTGGGAAAATGACAGAACGTTCTGCTGGGCTCTAGAGCACATTCTCAAAGAGCTGCATGGAGTTCATTATGTTCTCGTCCTGGAAGAAGAAAATAAGAGAATGTTGAGTGAAAGTCCTTATGTTGATATATTTGTTTCATTCGATTCTTGGTTCACAAACAAATCTCCCATTAAAATTGGGGCAACACGTAAAACAAGCAGGGTAAACATAAGACATTTATAACACCTTTATAAAACCAGGAGAAAACACATTATTATTAGTATAGTTGTATAACTGATAAAATAATAATTTTTATTATAATTTGCTAAATGAATAGCACAATATTTTTTTATATAATTCCATGTTCTCTTTAAATTATGTTTAGCTTATAACTATGCCTTCATAAGCACAATGTACGTGTTGAAGCATTTATATCGTTATTGCTTTGTGGCAAGACAAATTGTCCACAATATTTTTTGTTTTAGTCAGGCGTTGGCATGTTTATACATTGAAGTCGTATTTCTTAAGTGAGTGATTTGGCTGTTTCACACAGTGTAGATAATAGTGAATTGTCAACGGTGTGGAACCCCAGCTACTATTGGATGCATGTCTGTTGAAATGTATTTTTCGCTACAACTCTGCACATCCCCTACCATTTAGGCAATCACAGGCCGTCAATGTTGGACTTCTTACTACTCTTTTGCATATCATTTCCTTTGAATGGCCCAACCTGGTCTCAGAAGGATTACGCAAACTATTTTACGTAAATTTTTGCCAGGGGATTTCATAAGATATATGACGTTCAGTAAAATAACATTAGAGTCGGAATGGAGAAAAAAACAAACAGAAAACCATGTGTCAAATCAGCGACCTTCTGCATCCCAGACAGGTGCCTTACCCATTGCTCCAGTGAGGAACCTGTACCCAGTGAAGACGAGTGGTGGTGTCACAACATAAATATGTTTGAAGTGATTTCCTTTGTAATCCTAACCCAAATCATAACCCTAACCCCAGTGCTGTGATACCTAACCTTAACCCAAATTCTAACCTGAACCCCAGAGCTGTTAGACCTAACCCTAACCAAACCATAACCTAACCTTTTTTGTTTCCTAACCGTAGTCCAAACCTTAACCCTAACCTTAACCCCACTGCTGCGATATCTAACCTTAACCCTAACCATATGTTATTTTACGTTTTAATAGCACTCGTAACATTTGATACGTTGTAATAGCGTTCGTAAGATACGTTTTAAATAATGTCGTTATGTATCATACGTTTTGGTGGCGCATTGTAATGTAACTTAACGTAACATCACATATCATACAAAATCGTGTGCCATGGATATTCGTACAATAGTATACGTAGTGAACTGAGACCATGTTGCAACGGCCAGCCTGTTTCTGGAGACCAAATATGCTATTTACTGTTAGAATGTTAATTTAAATAGCCAGATGTTTTTATTTCATCAATTTACTCTCAGATGTTCCAAAACATGAAGCAGAAATAGAAAGAATTCACCAGCAGATAAGTAATAAAGAAAAGTAAGGTGATGAGTTGCAACTAACCATTTCAGTAAAAGAAGCTTATCGATCTTTAGAAGCTTCTGGTTCTTTAGTAAAAAAATATATTTTCATTTAAGTGCAGAACAGAAAATAATCTGCAGCCATTCATAAATTAAAACAATATAACTTGATATATACATGTCTATGTATTATAAGGAACTTTAATTTAGACTTGTATATTTTTAAATGTAAGAAATTGTCATAAATGTTTTTTTTTTATATCATACATTTCCCCAACTGCAACATGAAAATTTGTTGTGACTGGATTCCTAAAGGTGTTATGAATGCCAGTAGCACCATCTAAATCATTTATTACTCATGTCAAAGTTTGAGCTAGCATACAGGTGAGCCGATTTATGTTTTATAACTGTTGTACCTTCTGACACGTCTCAATGAACTCCTCAATAGTCACCACTCCATCTCTATTTCTGTCCATTTTCTGTAGAACAAAGGGAATAAGAGAAAGAGAAGGTGGGGTAATGGTACAATGAGCAGGTTTGTTCAGTTACAGGTGTGTGATTATGTGAATGTCATGACGCACCTGGAAGAACTTCTCCACGTGTTCAGATGGTGCATCGTCCCGTACACTGGGGTAGGTATATCTGCCCATCATGTCATAGATGGACTTCATAATAGCCAGCATCTCCTGAGAAGGAGAGAATGTGAGGCATGGTGTAGGCAATACATTTAGAGTAACCAATGAGATTGTACAATGAGTGACACCTGCATGATAAAAGTATGAATATGTATGAACACTTAGTGAGTCTCTCTGTAAAAGAGTATCCACTTAATAACCAAAATGTAAATGCTTCTACCGGGGCAAATCACATTGTACTCTTGTGATGTTTGATGTGTGGTGTTTTTATAGTAGCCAAACACATTGTACCTCTTCAAATGTGATGTTATGCATTGTACCTCTTTAGTGATGTAACCATCCTTATTTATGTCGTACAAGTTGAAGGCCCAGTTGAGTTTTTCTGTAACTGACCCTCTCAGAAGAACAGAAAGACCAATCACAAAGTCCTCGAAACGAATGGAGCCATTTCTTTCCATATCAAAGGCATTGAAAAGGAAATGGGCATAGGTTGTGGCATCTGTAGAGGGCAGAGGAGAGGTGAGAGGGGAGAGGTGAGAGGGGAGAGGACCAATGGAAGAGAGCATTTTCAGTGTACAGTAATTAAAATACTATCCATCAGATCTTCCTGGCATTCTACAGTTCATCTTTCAAGGGAACTATTACTATTATAATCCTGGAAAATGAAACTAACAATGGAAGCCCTGCTCTGTGCGATGGTCTTACCTCCTTGGGGAAAGAACTGAGAATAGATGGTCTTGAACGTCTCTTCATCAACCAAACCGCTGGGACATTCCTACCAGAGACAGGGAGGGGTGTACACAGAAAGTAGCCACATGTGTAATATTCATATTAATAGTAAAGTCATTCCCGTTTATCTACTCACTATATGCCATCACGTGTATTCTACAGTCTACTGTACTACTTTCCCATCCTGGTTCTACAGGCTCGCCACCCCAAGCTCTGGTCTAGGGTGTTACATGTTGCTTGCTAACGCTGAAGGCTAAGACCACTGGACCAGCGCTACGCTGACCCCATCCTCACGTCTCCCCCTACATACGTTCTTGAAGCCCCTGTATAGGGACTGGAGCTCTTTCTTGGTGAACTTGGTCTGAACCTGCAGCTGGTCCAAGCCTTCTGGCTGGTGACGAACTGTGGACAGCTCCAAATCACTGTCACTACTGTCTGTAGAGAAGAAAGAGGGGCAGAGAGTGGGAGCGGGAGATGGGAGGAGATGAAGCGATAAGAGAAGGAAACAAAAAAAGGAGAGGGGAAATGGAGGGGAGTAACAGAGGGATGGGGAGAAAGAGAAATTCAGGAATTGGGAAGGGTTGAGTTAATTCCAGACAGGGCAAGAGAGGAGTGTGAGAGAAAACACATTTAAGGGATGGGAAGGGATGAGTTAATTCCAGACAGGCCAAGAGAGGGGTGTGAGAGAAAACACATTTAAGGGATGGGAAGGGATGAGTTCATTCCAGACAGGGCAAGAGAGGAGTGTGAGAGAAAACACATTTAAGGGATGGGAAGGGATGAGTTAATTCCAGACAGGGCAAGAGAGGAGTGTGAGAGAAAACACATTTAAGGGATGGGAAGGGATGAGTTAATTCCAGACAGGGCAAGAGAGGGGTGTGAGAGAAAACACATTTAAGGGATGGGAAGGGATGAGTACATTCCAGACAGGGCAAGGGAGGAGTGTGAGAGAAAACACATTTAAGGGATGGGAAGGGATGAGTTCATTCCAGACAGGGCAAGAGAGGAGTGTGAGAGAAAACACATTTAAGGGATGGGAAGGGATGAGTTAATTCCAGACAGGGCAAGAGAGGAGTGTGAGAGAAAACACATTTAAGGGATGGGAAGGGGGGGAGATGGAAAAAGAGTTAGCAAAAAAGAGTGGAAGTGCGAGATAGAAACACAGAGTGGACTCAGAAATAGAGGGGAAGTACTTTCTTTTATAGTGTGATCTTGGCAAACAAACCCATTAATCTATTAATGTTCACTGATTTAGATTTAAATGAACAGGTTCCAAATGAGTACTAGTTGTACACTGAATAAAAGCTATGAGTAAGACAGCTGACTATAGAGTTCTGGTTGAGAGTCCCATATACAAATCTGACATTTTAATAGGTCCCCTTTGGTAATGGAGGAAATTAGTTGTGCAACACCAGCATCAGCGTGGGCTATCAAGTTCCCTCAAAAAAAGGTGGCCTTAAAATTGAATGCAAATTACAGTTTATCACTTGAATCTCAGTGAATGACTGAAACAAGTGTTTGTGTTGCATTAATGTAAAATCCTGACTCTCTTGCTAATATTGGAAGAAAACATTCTGGGACAGTAAATGAATCAAAATAACATGCCAGATCTGTGCAAATGTTCCCACCAGAGACAGAGGTTCCATCACAAATCAACCTTTCCTCCTGCATGTACTCCCCATTAAAATGGATCAATAAAGTCCACATACTGATTAAAAAACGTATATCTTACCTACCTATTCAAACACTTTAAAAGAAAGCACTAGGAAAAATTATTGCAAGACATTGCTCAAAAAAGAAAAGGAATTTCTATATATTTCTACTGTTTCCATACTCACCATCTTAAAACAGACAAAACAGTTTTAGAAATATAGATAGAGAAATAATGAGACAAATGTAAAGACAGTAAATTAAGTAAAGAGTAGTATACATAGACAGTGAGAAAGGAGAGAGGGGGAAAAAAGAACATGGTCAAGTTAGGTCAAGATATGTTCAGATATAATCTTCACATGTGCCATTTTCCCGCCATCAAACCTCTCACTTCCCCTATCCTCCCCTTTGTCCCTCCATCCAACCTGTCGGTCACTCTTCTCCTCCCTCTCCCTACCTGTTTCCCTCTGGCCCTCTACCCCCCCCCCCCTCTCACCAGTCTCAGTGATGTCGATGAGTCCCAGCAGGTGCATCAGTTTGAGAAACATCAGGACAAGGCAGACGATACCCACCGTCTGAAGTCCTTCTGACTCCCACCTCACACTCATCTCTCCTTCTTCCTCCGTCTTTACGTCTTTCTGTTCCCCCAGCGTAAAAACTGTCTCTCTGTTCTCGCTTCCTCTGTTCTCTCTCGCTCTGTTGTATCTCTCTCTCTCTCTCTCTGTCAATCTCAATGAAAGACCATCTGTCTTTCAAGCTAAAGAGAGATATTGCTTTCTTTGGGATATTGTACAGTTCCAAAGAATTATACAGTTCTAGAAAGAATAGTTCCAAGTGAAAGAGATTTTATGTTGAAGCCATGTAAAGCGGTTGTATCAGATTGACACTCAATGATATCGTAAAGGACTCAAAACAGTAAACAAGAGGGAGCAAATATGATTCTTCTTTTCATAATAATTCCAGTTCTGTTTTCCTAAAACATTATTCCAAATGTTTACTTATTCTCCCGTCCTGTAAATCCCAGTGTCACTGATGAGACTGATCATCCCACTGAATCACAACTCTGACGAGCCAACAGACAGCTGTCACTTAACCATGAAAACAGACTCTTTTATCCCTCCTTCCTTCCTTGGCCGCCCCTCCTAATCCCATTAACCTGTGAACGCCTGTCAAAACCACCCACGAATACAGATGGTTTCTGCTAACACATTTCTCCTTTTAAATAATCAAGAAAAATCAAGGGACAGTTCTATGGCCAAAGAAATCCCACTGGGCTTCCAATACAAGTCTGCATTCATTACTAAGATGTTTCCACAAAATTCAGGACTAGCTGCTAAACTCATTTGTGTCCATGGAGTCAGTGTAGATCACTGCATTTCTACAGTCTAGTGCCCTCCTCTACCTAGCTCCCTTTCTACCCGATAAGACAGAACAAGACAGGAAGAAGCTGGTACCCAAACAGACAGCCGCCATATTGCTTTCAACAACCCTACGTTGTCAGATCTGTGCCGACAGAGCAGTGAAGAGACAAAGAAAATACAACTGTTTGGAGAAATGACTCCCAGCCCAAGTGTCCTAAATCCTACATTCCCAGACGGCCTGGTGATCCAGTTCAAGTCTAATTGTTGTAGTCTCTCCAGAGTTCATTAACACCACTCTCAGGTGGCGGAGGATTCATAGAGAAGACATCCTAAACAGCACCCTAAACAGCACCCTAAACAGCACCCTATTCCATCAACAGCAACTACTTTTGATAGTGGCTATACTATATAGCGAACAGGGTGCAATTTGGGGAGCATTTACCCAGAAACAGTCAGATGGAGCAGATACAGCACCACAGTAATTCACCTTTGTTCCCTTGAGGTCTGTGACATTTGCCAGAAACTCATTGTGGTAGTTTAACGTCCTCATACTTGTGGTTTGTTACTCACATGAAAGTACAGACACTTGTGCCCATGGGCGCACATGCCAAACACAAACACGCACCAGGGCTGGACTCATTTCTCTTTGTAATGTGGTTTTCTCTCTAAATTCAGTGGAATTTAAACAGAATTTACCCTAAGTCTCAGTCACTCACATATTTATAGAGGACTCTATGCGTGGACATATAGGGTTACAGATAACACATTCAAACAGATAGGCTGCCGATGAATATTGAATCAGAGCAGTAACCAGGTCCCTATGGAACATGGTTGGGGTCTTAGCCTGTCAACAAAGATACATGTGAAATAACACTGTGACCCTCACATAAGACTATTGACCAATTTGCACTTGAATATGACTTCACATCGCTTAATTCCTTAACGTGTACATCATTTGTTTTTAACATACTGTACATAGGAATGTCACAGTGATTCATTGGTATGCATGTTATGAAGCTGGTACAGTTTTACAGCAGCAGCTCTATACTTGGACGGTGGATGGCAGGGATATGGCTCCCCTACCCTAACTCAAAATAGCTGGGACTCCTGGTAAAAAAAAAGCTAACTAATGCGAATCATATTCTCACCTCTTGAGCAACGCATATGTGGCTAGTTAGCAGCTATAATAAATCTAGCTTCTGCCTGGGGCGACAGGACCAGTTGGCTAGCTGGTTTTGTTTGTTATCTACTTTGTTATCTATCGTGTTACTTTCATGTTTTAAAAGTGAATATAGTCACCTGGATTACTAAATCGTTGACCAATGATTATGGTAATTTTATTCAGGCTGGTTTTAAATTCTGTTATTTGAAAACATCAAATACTGTTATTTAACATGTTAATGTTGACATGTAGAGACCCAAATAACATTAAATAAATGGGTCGCCCTAGACTTATGTAGGCCAGCATTCTAAAGGTCACATACTGTCAGCCTGTCAGCATATCCAAGATTACTAAATATCAGTTCAGCACGTTTGCACTAAGGATGTTCGGGCTGGTGCTGATTGTCACACACAGATGAAGAGTGAACATTACTGTCCTCTGGTGGCAGTAGAAAGGAAATTGTAGGCAGAAGTCCAGAATGTATTGATCAGTCCACAGCCGTTATAACATAAAAGGCCAGACTCTCATCTTACTGACGCCATCACAGCATGAAATATAATACACAGCCCCACACATACTAGAAATGAACCCACCCAAAATACAAAACAGTCCCAAACATTCTAGAAAAATACACGAAACACACCCAAAAGGCAGTACACATTCCCACACATTCTAGAAATACAAAAAACACCCAAAATACAGTACATAACCCCACACTTTCTAGAAATACAAAAAACACCCAAAATACAGTACATAGCCCCACACATTGTAGAAATAAATGAAAAACACCTTTGATACAGTATTCTGGAAAAACATCAAACACACCCATGAACAAAATAAATTCCAACCTTCAACAGACCTTCAGTTAGAGGAATGATCACTGTAATTGCTCAATAATACCTGATAAGGTGGGTAAATATAATCATATGCATAACATAAGTACTACTGACCAGAACTACTCGCACTTTAAATAAATAAGTAATGAGGGCTAATCATTCAGATAGATGGGACCCTATGTTTGTGTGGTCAATACAACATTTTATCATTTTTTATCAAGTAACTTTTATCATTATAGATGAGAAGACAACACAATTTGGTTAAAAGAAGTTGATAAAACATAAAATATTTAAGTATTTGCAATTTTCTAAAAAGTTGGCAGATGTCACATTATTACTTACAATATTGTCACTGCAATAAAGTTTGGTAACTTCAATTATTCTACCAGGTAATTAGGTAAACAGTTTCCACCACATAAATTAATTTAACAGAACAAATAACCTTTTACAGTAAATACACCAAACGTACCCAATGTACAGCACACAGCCCAACACATGCTAGAAAACATCAAACATACCCAAAAGTACACGGCCCCACACGTACACGGCCCCACACATACTGAAAATACACACCCAAAACACATGTACTACATAGACACCAAACACTGGCCTGGAAAGTCCTACTGAACAGTGGGAGAGAGGATTCTATTGTAGGACACTACTGAACAGTGGGAGAGAGGATTCTATTGTAAGACACTACTGAACAGTGGGAGGGAGGATTCTATTGTAGGACAGTAACGTTGAGAGGGAGGTTTCTATTGTACGACAGGAACATTGGGAGGGAGGATTCTATTGTAGGACAAGAACAGTGGGAGGGAGGATTCTATTGTAGGACAGTAACGTTGAGAGGGAGGTTTCTATTGTACGACAGGAACGGTGGGAGGGAGCATTCTATTGTAGGACAGAAACAGTGGGAGAGAGGATTCTACTGTAGGACAGGAACAGGGAGAGGGAGGATTCTATTGTAGGACAGGAACAGCGGGAGGGAGGATTCTATTGTAGGACAGGAACTGTGGGAGGGAGGATTCTATTGTAGGACAGGAACAGCGGGAGGGAGGATTCTAGGGGGCCATTGCAACAGGGCCAGTGTCCTTCATGGTCCGGGTGAAGGACTGCAAGCTCCATATTTAGGCAGTCTCAGATATAGTCAGTTCGATAATGCATGTATAATTAATGCTAGGTAATGCTAGACCTGGGTTTGAGCCCTGCCTCTGAAGATGTGACCACAAGAAGAAGGAGATGGAGAGCTGAATGGAGAGAATGATCCACTGTGTTAAGACAGATGGAGAAGGAAGAGAGATATTTGAAATTGAGAGCGAGGGCAAGAACATTTTGAGATGGGGGATTGGTTGAGGGAGGGTAAAAATTTGAGAATGAGAGATTGTAATGATTCCTGGATGAATCACCCAATCAACATTAACTTACAGTATAAGATGTTCATGGATTCGCCATCTAAAATCTAGCCACAGGAGCACTAAATGTGTAAAGTACCACAATTTACCAGATTCCAGAATGGAGGTAAAGGGTAGACGTTTTGCCACCACAGCGCTCTCTAATGCTTATGATGCCTGTGGTAAATAAAAAAAGAAACCCTTTAATCTGCAGTGTGGCTGGAGGCTTTCAAGTGCAATTGCTTTGGCACAGTGACTGTAGGGCACTTTGTCTGGCCTTCAGCCTAAAACTTCTTCAGGGAACATTCTAGAATCTGATTGATGTTTCTTTATAGTCCTACATTAGATCCACAACTCTACACTATACCTTCAGCTTTAATATACCTAATGCTAAGACAGCACACTGCAAATGCCCCACCCCAGATACTAGATACCCAGATATAAGGAATAGATACTGGTACTATACACTGCACCCACTTTGCCTCCAACATTCCAAAGACAGACTCCACAGCCAATTTCAGAGAACAGATATTTCACGCTGAAACATTCAAGTAAATGCCATGTCTACCTTTGTGAAAATATAATTAAATATACAGACCACCATCATTTATGCCTCTCAGCCCTTTCATTGGATTTCCACCCTCAGTAGCTGGAGCCCCCAGGGCTCTTACCTTCAAAGGAGGAAATAGGCTCCAGGATGCCAAAGCCCTTGAGCACAGCCACAAACATGACGAAAACCACGCCCATGGCAAACAGCTCCATGCCCTGGATCTGAAAACCCATGACTGGGAGAGGGCAGGGGGAGCCTGCCGAAGGCAAGCCCACACACAAAGGCTTGGTGCTGGGGAGGGTCGGAGTGCAGGTTGGGAGACTCACACTGGTGCAAGGTTAGTAATAGTCACTGTAGTTGAACAATGCAAGGTTATCTACAAGTCAGTAAGCTAGCATAGGTACTTGCTGCTTGGCTAAGATGGTCAGCTTGCTCGAACATACAGAGCTGGTAATCAGGAATGGGCAAAAATAAATCCCTACGAAATGTCAAAAATAATGGAACAGAAAATATCCCAAACAAGGCAGACATGAAAAAAGTGAGGAGCAGTCCAAAGTTAACACTCAAGTCATTCCTCAACAGTTGCTTTCATATCAAAACAGACAGCCAATGATAGGTCTTCGGTATCCATTTGGTATTCGGTTCATGATGTGTCTTCAAACAGTAAATCAATGAATGAATCAGATGACTGACCAACTGAGTCAGGAAGGTGTGTAGAAGGACAGCGGTGAGAGTGAAATTCTAGACCCCACTGTGATCATCTCATCTTTCACAAAACTTAACAGCAACATAAGAACTACCAAAAGATACAGCAACTAAATCTTTGTACCCTCTCTAAATATTCTGGGAATTAAACATTATGCCAATGACCACCAATAAAAGCTTGGCACATTCCCTTATTTTACAGCTTGTCATAGTACGGCATATGCATAGATCTGTATACATCACAGTTATTTATCTTTGATTCCCGAACCATTTCTTCCTCTTCTGAGTAACAGTTGGTCCAGTTCAATCCGGTCCAGATCTGGTTGGAGTCAAAGCCAGGTTCAACATTAATAAAGTCTATCTGGTCCAGTTCAATCCGGTCCAGATCTGGTTGGAGTTTTAGCCAGGTTCAACATTAATAAAGTCTATCTGGTCCCAGGTCTAATCTGGCCCAGTATTTCCAGTCAGTCTAGTCCATGTAGAGACCACAATGAGGCCTGGAGGATCCAGTCTGTGTGGGATAATGGGTCCGATGGACTGTGAAGCTACTAGCGCTCACCGCTCTCACTACCAGCTGTCTTGGTCTCTCTCTCTCTGTGTCTCTCCACTTCTCTCCAATGTCAGTACTGAGGGCTTTCAACTAGATCACCCCTCCCTCCCTCCTTCCATCTCTCTCTCCCCTCTCTCCCCTCTCTCCCCTCTCTCCCCTCTCTCCCACTGTCCCGTAAGAAAACCACAGATGATAAAGTTACAATGGGCAGTCCACTCCACCCCTGCTCTCTTTCTGTCCATATCGCCCTTGCTCCATTCCTCTGCTCCTCTCCTTGCTTTGCCCATCTCAGTCAACTTATCCCTTTCTTTCCAGCCGCTCTCGATCCCCAATATCCATTCCTCCACTCTCTCCAACCACAGGCTCCGTATCCTGTTCTGGACCCGCTTTTATTCGCTCCCCCAACCCCCCCCCCCAACCCCCAATTACCTTTCCCCCTTTCATCTTCTCTTTCAAACGTTGCGCTTGGGGACCACGGATGAAATCACAATTCCAGATTGACACAGAGAGAAGGCTGGATATGTTGAACACACACACACACACAGATCCTATAGCAGACACCTCATCGCCCCATCAGCCACTCTCCTCTCCAAGAGCCAAGGAAAACAGAAAGAAACCAGATTGAGGTGACAGTTCTACTGCAATGTTTCATTTTCAAAGTTATTCTGGAACAAACTCTCATAGACCACTCCTATCTGTAGGTAAACACACAAGTAGACACACACACACACACACAGACACACACACAGACACACCTATGAATAGGTGGGTGAAAACAGAGGGTAGGATAAAGTAGTTGATGAGTATGCACTGGCTAATGCACTGAGTATGATGTGATGGAGACAGAGGTGAGTATGTGTGTTTGTGTGTGAGAGAAAGAGGAGAGTGTAAGAGAGAGAATAAGCGCTAATGCACTGATGGAGATGGCAGGAAGAGCGAGAGGCCAGTGTGTGAGAGATCAATGAACCTGGGGGGAGTCTCTCCCCTCTTCCTGTCCCCTGCCCCTACCTCCTCCACAGCACCAGATTCCTGATCCTCATATCCATACACTATAACCAGGAAAGCCTGCTCAGCAATCATGTATCTTGTAACTCAAAATGGGTGACTGTATGTACACACACACTCACACACACACACCCACACACACACATATACACACCCACAGACAGCAGATTCAGACAAGTAAGAGTTCAAAGTATCAGGTGCGCATTGTTAGGTCCTCCGCACAACAGAGCCACAGATAGCTGGAGAATTGATCCACGCTAGCTGTATCTGTCTGGTAATGGAGTCAGGATCACACACACAAACAGACTAGATAGACACTGGTCAATATGGAGACATCTAAATACTGCTTTTAAACACTGTAGATCACCCAGCGGAACATGACTTCTTGAGTTGGGAGGGGGAAAGGGAAGGATAGACATAAAACAGAGATAGGAGGAGTACTGTACAGTTCATAAAGTACTAGAGAGTAGACAGAGATTATGTTATGATGAATGTACAGCATCTGGGCAAACAGAACACCTTTGAATTCCCTGCATGGCCTTCTGTGAAAAGGGTTCTCATATTGGAGTAGAAGAAGTAGGTTCTAGATTGGTTTTTTGTAGCAAGTATATGCTGACAGTCAACCAGACAAGAGGAATATGGTGACATTCAGCCAGACAAGAGGAATACGGTGAAATTCAGCCAGACAAGAGTAATACGGTGACAGTCAGCCAGACAAGCAGAATACCGTGACATTCAGCCAGATGAGGAATACGGTGACATTCAGCCAGACAAGAGGAATATGGTGACATTCAGCCAGATAAGAGGAATATGGTGACATTCAGCTAGACAAGAGGAATACGGTGAAATTCAGCCAGATGAGGAATACGGTGACATTCAGCCAGACAAGAAGAATACAGTGACATTCAGCCAGACAAGAAGAATACGGTGATATTCATTCAGACAAGAGGAATACGGTGACATTCAGCCAGACAAGAGGAATACGGTGACATTCAGCCAGACAAGAGGAATACAGTGACATTCAGCCAGACAAAAGTAATATGGTGACAGTCAGCCAGACAAGAAGAATTCGGTGACAATCAGCCAGACAAGAAGAATACGGTGATATTCAGTCAGACAAGAGGAATACGGTGACATTCAGCCCGACAAGAGGAATACGGTGACATTCAGCCAGACAAAAGGAATACAGTGACATTCAGCCAGACAAAATTAATATGGTGACAGTCAGCCAGGCAAGAAGAATACGGTGACAATCAGCCAGACAAGAGGAATACGGTAACAGCCAACCTGAGAAGAAGAATATGGTGACAGGAATATGGTGACATTCAACCAGACAAGAGGTATATGGTGACATTCAACCAGACAATAGGAATATGGTGACAGCAAGAGAAGATTCACAGTGAGAGAAGTAAAGAGCCGGCAGAGAAACAGTCAGACCTACCTGAGCGGTGGTACCGTGCAGCATTAGAGCGACAGTCAGACAGACAGCTTGGGTGAGACAGACGCCTCCTGGCCTCCAGAGACAGAGCTGCCATCACCGCTCCCATAGTGACCAGACCAGACCCCACAAGTCAACTATATTATCCTATACTAGACTATCTACTATAATAGATTCCAAGTCTGTATAGTATTAACACAAATGCCTAGAGTAAGATGAAAATTAGACACAACTAAATACTACAAAACAAGTTCAGACTTCCACCAGACTCATAGAAAAGTACTAATAAAGTAAACTTGAAGAATAACTATTTTTCCTGTCATAAACTACCACCCAATGGATCACAGCACAGATTGAACTGACAGATTGAACTGACTCTGACAACTGTGTGGAGAGGATGACAGTGTTTGTGTGTGTGACATTTCCAAGTCTGTTTGGAGTTTGTGAAACTGGGCTTGAGTCAGAAACAGATGAAGAGAGAAAAACAGGGTCAGACAGAGAGATCAAACAGGACAGACCAAAGAGCCTGACCTTTCACATAAAATATCACACAACACCACTTCTTCATTCTCTATATCTCCCTCTCAGAACAGAGTCTGTCACGTTATTTTCCAACTTCCTGACCCTTTCCTTGTACATTCCTTACTCAACCGTGCAATAATAAAGAAATTCATTATTTTTAATATACAACCTATATTAAGTTCACCTGAGTAAATGTATAGTTTTAAATAGATACATTCAACTGAGAAAGTAATAAATTAGAGGAACATATCAAGTATTTAGGAAGGTACACTTATGTTAAGAGCCAACGTGTTTTCACAGAGTCTGGTCACTGCAAAAAAAGGTATTGATTCATTGTTAGCTATGAAAACAACAGTTGCTGATATGCTAGTTCCGGTTGCCATGGCGCCTTTATGGCACCCCAGGCTGATGGCTCTGCTATTTTAATAGCTTTTTATTTATTTATGTATTTTATGTGCATTTTTCTTGAATAACTTTTTAAATGCTGATCAGTTATAATATTTTTTATTTCAACTATAAAAATCGAACAGAAATTATACCTTTCTGTAATCAACTCATTGGAGCTAGTTGACAGTTTTTTTTGAATATTTGTACTGAAAGTCTGTACTGACATTTCACCTATTATCTGGGGATCTACAAAGGACTGAAATGAAGGACATCTACTCAGGGTTATTTCTTCATAGTTTTGAACAATTCTGTTAGTGAGGAGCACAGGGAATGACTTGCCTAACTTGGAATCCTTCAGAAAAAGGCCAAACATCGAGGAGTGAGTGGAAAGTGGGTAGGCAGCTTTGGAGAGGTCACGGTTGGATGGCAGAGATGGCGGGGTGCTGATGGGACCAAGAGCTGGGTGGGCTGTGCTGCCTGCCTGCTTCTGGAGGACCTGCTCGTCTCCCTCCTTGAACACGTTGGTCCTCACACTGCATGGGCCATGTTCCTCTTGGCGATCATTCTAACTATTGAAAAGCTTCAGCTCTGTCAGAAAGTTCTAGTCAAGACCTACTCTATCGTAGTCGCTCTACTTTATTTTGTTTTATCAAGTGATTATTTTCTATAATGAAAAGCGCTATAGAAGTTGAATAAATTATTATTATTATTATAGATCCAGGCTTGTTGTTTCGTAATGCACCATTTATCTCTGAAGCTCTAACGCAAATATTTAATCTAAAATAAATGTTGGGGTCATCCCTAAAGTTTTGAAAATGACTCGTGCTCCCACTGCATTAAGGTGTAAACTCGACCTTGATAACTCTCTAAATTGTCATTCCTTTCAAAATCCTTGAGTCATTGGTAAATAAACAGTTACGTTCCTTTTTATCAGAAAATTTTAGTTTGAACAATTTGGGTTTTAGACTTGGCACAGTATTCTTACAGCTACTTTACTGGTTGTAAGTGACATTGTCAAAATTAGGTTGTGTTGCTCTGTTTCTTGACCTGTCAAAGGGGTTTGATACAGCAGATAACTCAATCTTATTGAAAAAGTTATTTTCATTGGGCCTGTCCAAGGATACTTGCCTCTGATTTGAAAATGTTTCTTAGCAACAGAACCCAGACTGTTGTAACTGATGCAATTAAATCTTGTAAAAACAAGATTTAATAGAAATACATTTCTTGTAATCCCACAAAGGAGTTCCACAGGGTTCAATTTTGGGTCCTATATTGTTCTGTCTGTATTTTAATGAAATCTGTAACTCAGTAAGAAATTTCAAGTACATTTCATTTTTATGCTGATGTCACATTACCTTATGCTATGGCACCCTCTCTTAAACAAGCTGTGGCACACCTACAGTCTGATTTCCAAATGACTACCCTAAACGGTTCTTTTACAGAACGTGTTGCTCCATGTACGCATACCTTGAGGTTTGATTAGATGAACATCTGTCAGAAATGGCTCAAATAACTCATACATTAAGCTTATGATATAACACAAACTGTATAATATTTACAGTCTGCACTAGAGGGCGCTAGAACTATGTACAAACCATGAGGGGGCTAGAAATAAAGCAGTTCACCTGCAGTGCTCTGAGGAATTACCTGTTTCTTTTACTAATACTTCAATCCTCGCCATTCTTTGATCTTGCCAAAGACATTAGGTAGAAGAAGGGGGAAAGAAATGTACCCAATATATGGGATGGTGCGAACACCCCTATAATGTTGAGTTTGTCTGTTCTTTTTTTCATATTTGGCCATATTGATATTTAACACCGTTGACAGAAAAAGGTTATTTAATTTAATCAACTACATTGACAATGTTTTTTCTACACTCTGCAATGGTTTATGCAGTTATATAGAACGTAAAGGCTATTTCCTTGTGTAGAAAAAGTTAACCGCTGCCATTTAAAGTCATAAGAGAGTCCCACCTTACATAATGTGCCAGTGGGGATTTCTTTAAGACTGCAAGGGAAGCTCTGCTTCCCCTATAATGTCAAAAAAAAAGGTCAAATATGTACTATTGTGTAAACATTTTATTGACTAGAAATGCGTTAAAACACGTTCATCTCTAAAACTAGTTAGTTCAGAATCAGCTACAGGTCGGCTGACTCGATTTTCTTCTCATACAATCCTGCAGCGTCACAGTGCATTTCCCTGTTGACTCCGAGCGTCCATTGGCTTCAATGGGGCTGCTTAGAACAGTTTTTTTCAGTGCTCCGAAAGTAGACGGTGATTGGATAAATGCTGCGATTATGTCCCGCCCACGGACGCCGAGCGTCTCTGGGGGTGAATGAGGAGTGGGCTGGCCCAGACTCCGGGCTTCCGCGTGATGATTGGAGGATCTGACAATCTGTCAAACTGCATCTCCTTTTGACTGACAGCGGTCTGTACTATAAGAAGTCACTGAAGCTGTTTTGTGCTCAGTCCCATGGCGGATTTCTCAAGTGTGTTCGAAAGACAAACTGCTGCAATATTTCTTGATATTTGTTTGGCGAAATTGCTAGTGGGTTTGCATAATATATTTCACACAATTATAGGCTACACCACAGTCCTTGTTTCAGTTTTACAATGTTTTTTTTAGATAGTTCATTCATTCATATACAGTAATAGGCTAGGCTAGCGTCGTACGCGGGTGAAACTGCGGACAGTGCTAATATTGTCGACCTGATTTTAACAGAGTAAAATTATATTGGTAAAAAAAAAAAAATACCAAAAGACCCCAAAGACCCCGAATGTCACTACAAATGAAGACCATCAGAGGGTTATAATGTAGGCCGAAAATGAGCTTCCCCTCTTTGAAAGACCAGCAGCCACCACTGGTTCAGACACATGGTTTGGTCTAACCCACACAGGTAAGTCGTAACAATGTAATTAATCCCACTATTTAACAGTGATCTACAAATGGAGAATATCTACCGCTGCCAATCTGTGACGCCCCACCAAATTCAGCTAGAGCTGACCGAAAGATTCTCAAAGTCTCTTCGAACTCCAGGGTAACAAGGGACCTACAGGCATCTCTTAACACAATCAATCTCAAAGAATGTCAAAAAGAGACAAGATTTGGCCAACCACCAGGTCAGGAACAAAGAAGCCTCTGCATGAAGAACATGACTACTGGAATGACAACCAATTTGGTCCTGGCAGATGAGTCAAAGAAAGGGGAGTTGTTTGGCTGCAACACCAGACGCCAGGATCGTCAAAAACAAAACACTGCCACAAAAGAGAACAACCCAATACAAACTGTAAAGCCTGGTGGTGAGAGCTATATGTTTAGGACTACTTAGCTGCTATCCTTAAGTCAATAAAAAAATAAGTATTCTACAGAATGGGAAAAAAAGAAATGTATGAAGTGTTATGGAACAATTGAGTCAACGCACAGATCTTGTAAATCTTTTTTCATGTGCTTATTTAACTCTCTTTTTCACTCACAATCTTATGATTTGCAATGAGTGATTATGCTGGTAATTGCCAAGAACCTCAAGATAAACTATTATCAATATATTATTAATGTTTTCACCTCCTAACCCCTCTGATTTAGGTAACAACTTTAAAACACATTTCCAACGGACAGACTAAGGTGAGCAAGAGAGAAAAGGGGGGGATGGAAAAAGAAAGAAGGAGTCATAGCATCGCTGTTGTCTCTCTCTTTTCTGGCCTCTGGAGTTAAAAAGGAATGGGGATAATGAAAACAGACAGACTCAAAAATGCTTTCCCTAGACAGCCCTGGGCTACATAATAACCCTGGACGGAGACAGAAACGCAGCAGGCAGGACGGGAAGGTCAGCAAAAGGAGAAGACGTGAGCTTGCTGAGTCAGCAGTGGGAGAGAGGATGATGAACGAATGGAAGCTGTTGGACAAAAGGACATATGAGGATAGTTTTACACTTAATCAACGGTCAACGAAAGGACAGGCAACCGTCCAAATACCCGTATGTCATAACTGTCCAAGTGTTTTGACCATAAGTCATGAGGGAAAATTAGAGGGAAATGGCACTATTTTATGTCTGTATTTTGGGTGGAGGTAAATGTCACGTTATAGATGTCACATGTAATGTAATTCCGCTGATTTTGAAATATGTACCCCGACCAACGTTAGAACCTCCTCTTGCCGGTTCAGTTGTATGCGACCTGTAAAAATCATCAACACTAAAAAACACATTATCAGTGTAGTGAAGCTGGTCTCCAGACATTTTACACGTAAAATTGTGTCATTCCAAAAAACTTTTGTGGACTAAAACAGTTTTCCTGGACTACCTATGTCATTCTCTGTGTAGTCAGTGCTGAGAATGAACGGAGAAGTACTGCCCGACTTGCAACAAAATTGACATGTGGTCGAAGATGGAATCATCCATTTATTGTGTGAAACATCTAAATACCTGGATAATTATACAGAAAATGTAATGTTCGTGGTTTGTTTTTGAAACTCCATACTGAAGAACGAGCAGGAGGTAGTCTTACGGCTCACTGGGGTACGATTTTCAAAAACAAATGTCTGGTCTTCTATAATGTCATTAGAACCAATGATGCTAATCTCATTCATTAACAACAAGAACAATTTGTCATGGAATGTTTGGCATGGATAGCTTCGACAGCATGGATATACAGAGGAGACCTGTTTACATCTCTATGATTCAACAAAACCTCTAAACCATGCTGTCAATGAACCACATGCTAACTTTTCTACATACAGGTCTCTGGCAGAGAAGAGCATAGCAGTGTACTGGACAAAGATGAAGACAGCCCTTGGAGTACCTGAAGAGAATGATCCAGTCAGGAAGCCAAAGAAGCAGCGTAGGAAGTTATTTAGTTCCTTCTCACACTCTGCTCTGCACTCATTCATCCTAACAAGGACGGAGTTCAGCGTTCAACACAGTCCAAACCCGGGATAGAAAATGTGACCTGAACACAGCTTGTTCAATCCTGTTGTTAAGCACAGCTCAGTCGTTAAACTCAGCATGGATTTAATCTGGTCATTCCCTCTGGTGGGTTGGATATACCATAGTCTATGAAAGAGGTTTTCTGAGATGTCTAAAGTGTAGCGAGGTTCAGTGCAGCATCCAACACAGATTTGATCCACATACTGCAGTGCCCTGAGTAATCACAGTTGAAGTTATTGTCCCTTTGAAATGATGGCCTCTCACCTATTCAGAATCACAGTCTCTGGTAATAACCCTCCTCTCTGTTTCTTATCTCTCCTTTTCTCGCTCTCTTTGTCTCTCTCACTGCTTGTCTATTCATCTGACAGAATGCAACGTCTGTCCCTCCCCTCTCTCCAGGGCATCCAGTTTCAAATAACGCATAGCAACAAACCCCAACACAGAAAACGGATATGTTGGTTATCAGAATCCCTGGTACTCACAGAAGCTCCACACCACTGCACTCTGTCTCAATAGAATCATATACGTTTGGTTGACTGTTCAATGGCACATCCCACCACATTCACCTTTCCTAAACCCCCATCAGTATTTGATCCTCCAGTATTACACACCATCCCCATCTCAGATTTATGGTAACACTACTACAAACCTGATTCCAAAAAAGTTGGGACACTGTACAAATTGTGAGTAAAAAAGGAATGGAATAATTTACAAATCTCAAACTTATATTTAATTCACAATAGAATATAGATAACATATCGAATGTTGAAAGTGAGACATTTTGTAATGTCGTGCCAAATATTGGCTCATTTTGGATTTCATGAGAGCTACACATTCCAAACAAGTTGGGACAGGTAGCAATAAGAGGCCGGAAAAGTTAAATGTACAGATAAGGAACAGCTGGAGGACCTTATTATGTCAATTGGCAACATGATTGGGTATAAAAAGAGCCTCTCAGAGTGGCAGTGTCTCTCAGAAGTCAAGATGGGCAGAGGATCACCAATTCCCTCAATGCTGCGGCGAAAAATAGTGGAGCAATATCAGAAAGGAGTTTCTCAGAGAAAAACTGCAAAGAGTTTGAAGTTATCATCATCTACAGTGCATAATATCATCCAAAGATTCAGAGAATCTGGAACAATCTCTGTGTGTAAGGGTCAAGGCCGGAAAACCATACTGGATGCCCGTGATCCTCGGGCCCTCAGACGGCACTGCATCACATACAGGAATTATACTGTAATGGAAATCACAACATGGGCTCAGGAATACTTCCAGAAAACATTGTCGGTGAACACAATCCACCGTGCCATTCGCCGTTGCCGGCTAAAACTTTATAGGTCAAAAAAGAAGCCGTATCTAAACAGGATCCAGAAGCGCAGGCATTTTTCTCTGGACCAAGGATCATTTAAAATGGACTGTGGCAAAGTGGAAAAGTTTTCTGTAGTCAGACAAATCAAAATTTGAAGTTCATTTTGGAAAACTGGGACACCATGTCATCCGGACTAAAGAGGGCAAGGACAACCCAAGTTGTTATCAGCGCTCAGTTCAGAAGCCTGCATCTCTGATGGTATGGGGTTGCATGAGTGCGTGTGGCATGGGCAGCCTACACATCTGGAAAGGCACCATCAATGCTGACAGTTATATCCAAGTTCTAGAACAACATATGCTCCCACCCAGACGTCGTCTCTTTCAGGGAAGACCTTGCATTTTCCAACATGACAATGCCAGACCACATACTGCATCAATTACAATGTCATGGCTGCATAGAAGAAGGATCCGGGTACTGAAATGGCCAGCCTGCAATCCAGATCTTTCACCCATAGAAAACATTTGGCGCATCATAAAGAGGAAGGTGCGACAAAGAAGACCTAAGACAGTTGAGCAACTAGAAGCCTGTATTAGACATGAATGGTAATTCCTATTCATGGAACATTCCTATTCATAAACTTGAGCAACTTGTCTCCTCAGTCCACAGACATTTGCAGTCTGTTATAAAAAGAAGAGAGGATGCCACACAGTGGTAAACATGGCCTTGTCCCAACTTTCTTGAGATGTGTTGATGCCATGAAATTTAAAATCAACTTATTTTGCCCTTAAAGTGATACATTTTCTCAGTTTAAACATTTGATATGTCATCTATGTTGTATTCTGAATAAAATATTGAAATTTGAAACTTCCACATCATTGCATTCTGTTTTTATTCACAATTGTACAGTGTCCCAACTTTTTTGGAATCGGGTTTGTACATCGCTGGGAATAAAGGGAGGTGAAACCCTTTATATTTAACTCACCTGGAAGACCAGGTGTGTTGAATGTAGGTAAACACTGAACTGATCAATTAGCAAAGTAGCTATGTAGAACAAAGTCCTACAATACATGTGGGCCTGGAATAAATATCTTTCAAACAGACTTTCCCATTTTAAACTACAGTGAGGCACTGATGAACTGAAGGTCCTGACAAGGCAGTCACTCAAGGAGCAAATATTTCCTCCTTCCCCTAACATACTCTCTCCCCCTCACCTTCCACTCTTTCCACCTCACCTCCCACACTCTCCCCTCATGTTCCACCCACTGACCTCTCCTTTCACCCTCCCCTGTTACCTCTCACCCTTTCCACCTCACCTTCTTCCACTCCCTCCCCTCCTCACCCTTGTCTGGTGTTGTCCTGGCGGCGATGACCCATTTGACCAGACAGCAGTTCATCAGGGCTTTGCGAGTAAACCGAGGCTTCTGCCATTTCTCCGACTCCTTCACTCTTCCTGGTCTGGGCTCTACACCATTGGCATCACCCAACAGACTGCCGTCCATGGTCTTACATTCCTCCTAGAGAGACAGAGAAACAGAGAGAAAGAGTTACACGGTCCAAACCGACAGAACACTGGGGAGTGCAATCACAGAGACTAAATGAATCAATAACGCACTGTGGGCTCAGTGTTTCTGTGGCTTGCCACTAACCTCACACATCTTACTCTCTTTGGTAAATGTATTGTATCTCCGAGTAGTGTTTAGTAAGGTCAAAATACAGCTAATTAACAACAAGGAAAGGCATTGAGGAATGGCTGCAAGACTGCTACACCAGATGTGAGAATATACTCACACCCTCTGATGGATTTAAAGATTTGGACTGGTGTAAACTAGGAGTTTTCAACATACTTGTTATACCCATTGATTCCTTTTGAAAAAGAGGGAGGGAACCAGGTAAGAGAACACACTTCAGGATGCCCAGACCTCTGCTCTGGTACACCAGCTGGTCTGGAGGAAAACTACTATAGTTCGACAAATGCTAACCCTTTAGCATTTTCTGTATATCTGCAAAAATCTGACCTAAAATTATATCAGATCTTCATCAAAGCCCTTAAAATTGATAAAGTGAAAGAGATGGGTGGCTGGAGCGGGTCATCAGATCACAGTTGACATGTCTATCAACATCTAATTGCTGTCCGTAAAGCATTGCAGAACAAAAGTGTATCTATAGAAAATGATATTGACATGACGACTGAGCAGGCCAAGGGCACTGTGAATGTAAATGTGGACGAGAGATCTAAGAAGTGATACAGCTTCATTTATTTAGCCTTTCCTAAAACCTCTCCACTGATCCGTCTTGGGTCTTGGCCCCTGCTGCCACAAACACAGAGGATTGGCTGAGTGAGGGAAAGAGATGAAAGAGAGGAGACACAGGAGCTCTGTTTTCTTCCTGCCATGTGGGAGGGAGACGAGGGATGACGGGAGAATAAAGCACACAGTGTACGACATCCTGGGGGAGTCTAGCCACATAGAGAGAAAAGCAAGAGAGAGAATGGGTATGAGAGAAGGATAGAGTGGGAGAAACAGAGAGAAGGGAGAATGGATATGAAGGAGGGAAACCAAGTGTTGGGATGTTCCCAGATGATGTTGATTATTATGGATGCTGAACAAGCGATCAAGGTTTGGATTGAGTAGAGGGGTTCTAAGGTGACGGGGGGGAGATAAGGGGGAGAAAAGGGGAAGAAGGCACAGAGTAGGAGGGTAGGGACAGAGGGAGTGGTAAAGAGAATAAGTATGGGAAAAACATGAAGACAGAAGTGGAAAGAACAAAACCAAAATGAGAGATGTAGATTATATTACAGGCATTTGCTAGCAATGTATTTGCATAGCTATTTTTGGCGTGAAGAGAGAAAATAGGTAGAGAGGGAAGTGGTTTGTGTGTGTGTGTGTATGTGTGTTTGTAAGCGTCAGTGTGTTCATGTCACACAGATATGCTATTGCATAATGACCAGATACTATATATAAAGTAGTGGTCATTATCTCCAGGGGGTGAAGAGACTGGAATGGAAAGGAAGGACAGGAACAGTCCAGTCTTTCATATGGTGGATAAGAAATAGTTTTCATTGTGGGGATATTATGTTATAAGAGAGAAGGAACATTTAGGAGGAGAGAGCATGCAGAAGGAAGAGAGAAGAGTGTCAAAAGTATGAGAGGAAAGGACAAAAGGAATAATTAGAAAGATTGGACAGAAGGAGGAATGAGTAGGTCAGAACCAGAGTTTCATCACACATACTTCAGAAACCATATCTTTATAAATAATAACCCTTAACCCAAGTTATACACACTGCTACAAAAAATTAAGGGAACACGTAATCATCACAGTGTAACACCAAGTTAATTACATTTTAGGGATATCAATCTGTCCAGTTAGGAAGCATAAGCAATATTGAATCAATGTCACCTGTTTTGGTTTAAATGAAGTGACAGGTGAGATCCCCCAGGACACCAATAGCCCTCTCATCAGGAGCATGCCCAGACATTGTCGGGAGTGAATACAGGCACGTGGGGGCCATCCACACTACTGAGTCCCATTATGAGTTGCCAGGATGAAATCCAGTTGGAACAGCCTGTGACTTCAGTTGTTTACTTTGATTTTCGGCGTGAGTTTGAATCCAGCCCTGAATCGATTCTGTGATTTTGGTTTCCATTGACCGTTGTTACATCATTTTGTTCTCAACAAATTACACAGTGTACAGTTAAGTCTCCTTCATCGAGACCCAATGTGTGATTTAAGTGTTTCTTTAAATGTTTTATATTTTTTAACTTAACCCCTCTGGCTAAAAGTATTACAACACTGTCAACATGTCTCTACACGCTGATGATATTCTCCTCCACGAACCCTAATCCAGGATCCTATTCACACTTGTTTTGGCCAGTTTGATTGGTAGCATCTCTGTATCAAGTGAAATTAGAGAATGCTTATCCATGTACTGACGCAACTCCTGTGGGTCAGAACTTCTCCAATTCAAGATCTCCCTAGACAAATGTAACTACCAGGGTATTATTACAAAATAATAGGTATACAACATTTTGGCGAACCTTCCCAATGACCCTGCTGGGAAGAGTTTGTGTCATTAGAATGATTCTCCTTCTGTAATATCTTTTTTATTTTTTTAACATTGTCATATTCATAACAATGTACTTTCATAAGCAACTCAGGGACTCAATCAAGCCATTTTTCTTGTAATATAAAATACATTGGATAGGTTCAAAAGAATACCGCAAAGTCAAGATGGACAGAGGTTTGTTTTGTTTGTTTCGGACATGTGCTCCTTTCTACACGGTCTGCATTTTCCCCTTTCGCTTTGGGAAAAAAACATTGTTTTGTTCATTGCAGTGGTCAATATTAATTATCTGGGGGGAAAAACTATTTTAGCACCTAGATCTAGACATTATATAATCTAGACATTATATATCTATAACTAATTCATTTTAATGAAGAAGAGGAGAGCGCAGTGTGGAGAACAGGAGAGAGATGAGGAGGGGGAACAGAGGAGAGGAGAGATGAGGAGAGACGAGGAGTCCTCGGCTTTAGCGTCACAAATGAGTGAATCCATTAATAAGTCATGTTTGATTAATATCCTACCTGGCCATGCAGAAGAGATACGTTCTCTCTAGCTTTCTTTCTGCTCTCTATCACTTTCTATCTCTTTTACCCTCTCTCATTACTCCTTCTCTCAATCCTGATTCCGTCTCTCGCTCTTCTTTCTATCTTTTCCTCTCATTCCATCTCCCACACTTGCTATCGTAAATCTCTCTGTCTCTATTACTTACGGTGTCTCTACTCTTCCACTGTCAACCCTCTACTCTTCCTCTGCTCTGTTCTCCCCTGACCTCCCTCTTCGCCTCTTCACCAACATGATGTCCACTTCACCATTTAAACTTTTCTCACGTACTCCCCCTTGCCATCTCCCATGTGGGAAGTGATCGGGTGGTCGTGGAGGTCAACCTGTAAGTAGGATGGTGGAATAGTGTCTTCCTTTCCAAGATAGGCAACTTTTATCTGGGCTACTCTGTATCCTTCTGAGAAAGCATTTAAGAGATCTTGTGTAAAAGAGAAAATGATGCACATATTTAAACATAAGTTGCTGACTATTGCTTAATTAATACTGTTTTATTTTAACGGGTTTTGAAGAATTGAAGGTGAAAAGATATCGGACATGATTTGTCTGGATTTTGGCATTTACATCAATAAAAGCTGTATTTTCAGTAACGCTGCATAGACTTCAAAAAGTCAGCAGGGGTGGAGAGATGAAGAGAATACAAAGACAGAGTCAGGGGGGAGAGAGACTGAATGTGATTAGAAAGACAGAGGAATAGAGTGAGGAAAAGAACAAGAAAGGAAAGGTTTCTGTCCTGTTTCTCTGTTCCATTTCAAACTCATTAGCATCAAGCATACAGTGGGGAGAACAAGTATTTGATACACTGACGATTTTCCCACTTACAAAGCATGTAGAAGTCTGTTCACTGTATAATGATGACTCAAATCTCAAGTTGTCATATGCACATAAAAACTCTACAAGACTGATCCCAGGAGGTAAATACAGCAACCCCTGTCCACCAGTACATCCAGGTAACAACATCTCTGTACTTGTAAATACACTAAACTGGTGGGGTCTAGCTAAGATCAAATCTTACTAGACCAACCATCACTGTCAGAGGCAAAATCATTTTGCCAGCTTTTCTTTTCTCCCTGACTTTAATTTTATCGGCTAGGAATCCAACTTATCTGGTGTCCCAGATCCATCAGCTCAATTAACAGGAAGGATGACTCTGAAATCAATAAGTGGTTAAATCTTTGAGGAGATGTCCATTCATTAGTACCTGACACCAATTGTCCTAGTCAATAGCTGCTGGAAGAGTTTTTTCAATCAGACACTTGTGGTAGCGTGGGTGGACGGAAGCTGCTCCTGAGTAAAAGGCATTTGACATGTCACTTGAAGGACTCTGAGAGCATGAAGAAAATTATTATATGGTCTGATGACACCAATATCAAACTATTAGGCCTGAATGCCAATCTCTACATCTCACGTTACCGCTCATCACCTGGTTAATACCATCACTTTAGTGAATCATGGTGGTGGGAGCATCAAGCTATGGGGATGTTTCTCAGTGGCTGGGACTAGGAATCTGGTCGGGATTGCGGGGAGTTTAAGTTCACATACTGATTGGTCAGAAGTTGAGCATCCTATTTTTTTGTACCAGGGTAATATTAACATTCTTCCCCCATCTATCTAAGTTAAAGATAAGAAGGAGTCAAGCGCACCACCTTCAACTGCACAAGACAAATGGTTCAATGCGCCATGCAACCTAAGTCTACTGCCTATGGGGGAGGAAAATTAGGGGGCAGAGAGGGGAAGAGAGGGAGATCAGCAATATTACTCTATTGAACAGTAACATTATGCAAGCTTCAAACAAAATGAAAAAAGCTAAAGAAAATAAACAATATGTACAAACTGAGGAAATCCCCTTTGACAATTACAACCCTCCCCCAAAAATTCAGGATGCAAAAGTGGTGACCATGCACCAACTTTAAGTGCAAACTAAGATTTTGGGAGGGAACTCCGGTGTCTCAATAGCTGATTACACCAGGTGCATCAGTCACATAATTAGCCATGCCAATGTTTTAAATGTAGTTAATCAAGCAAGCGATCTAAACTTGTACTAATAATGGCAAGTAACACAAACAGTTCAATTGCCGTGCAAGAAATGATTCCCTGTGACACCTCACAGAAAGCAGCCAGAGGATGTGGTCCCCGCACCTTGCGCGCGGAGCGTGGCGTACCCCAACTCAAAGCGACATGTAATAACGTTACTTTCCCGAACTCAGATGTCTCAGATGTACAAATGTGCTGCTGAATGAAATAACAGAAGGACAGAAAATAAACCCACAACAAGTTGTCTTCTCGGAATTACGCATAGTAAGCTATTCGCAGTGAAACCAGTTTTAGACTGACACAATTTCAGATGCAATGCTGGGCTAATCTTACTGAAAATACAGCACAACCCTAATCATTTTTTTAATAAAATAAAATAAATGACAGTGAGTTTGTTTACCTGCATGCTGTCTGAAGTAGGCTAGCTTTCCGATACAAAGGGTTATATTTTCTCGAGTTCTGCTCAAGAAGGTTATACTCTCGCCTAGCGTGCTGCGACGTCCCCAGGAATGCAACGGAATGCGCGCACCAAATGTTCTCTTGGAGAGAGGTGGATGTAGAGTCAGAGAAAGAGTGAGACAGAACGGGGGGAGTACAAAGAGAGAAAATAATTAACCGTTCCATAGGCTATGCTGTTCCATAGGCTATGCTGTTCCAAAGGCTATGCTGTTCCATAGGCTATAAGCATTTAGTATCATTTTTAAGGGGGTGTCATTTTATTGGCAATGCCGTTTTTTTTTGTTAGTATAAACAGAGATGAACCTTTACGTGATATGCAGTTTTTAATTTATGTAATGAGAATTTGAAAAAACTCCCTAAGTGATGAGATGGTAAAGCATGAAATTGGAGAAAATTAACAGTCGTGAAGAGGAATAAGTCTTTCCACAAAAAGGGCAATTTCTTCTTTCATTACTGTTTTATGACGCATCCAATTAGTCTTGTCAAGTGGGGACGACGAATCCCAAGGGGAAGACACTGTGCTAGAGTGAGCGCGCGTTTGTGTGTGGTGTGTGTGGGTGGGTGTGTGTGTGTGTGTGTGTGTGGGGGGGGGGGGTTACATAAACGCAATTAAAAACCTCGAAAGGATTTAAACAGATTTGCAAAAAACAAATAATTTGGTCGACCTTGGTTCGTGTCTGAGGTCATGGGCAGAGAAACGTGGAGAGACAAGGGTTTTGGAGGGAGGGAGAGGAAAAAGAAAAAATATAAAATATGCAGTAAGATCAGGAGGCAGAGATGAGAGATTATTGTAGTAACAAAACATTATTGGGTCAGAATCTCCCACTACAGTACACACTATTCAGCCCTTTAATTTAAACTAAAGGCCCCAAGTACTGATGAACCAAAGGTTACCCATTGGGTTTTAGTAGACTTGCTCAACCCTAATGTCACCCAAGACACCTGCATATGTATTATGTACAATGTCTTATTTTTAAACCCTGGAATCTTGAAAAAAGAAAATCAGAAGCCCTTCACCCTCCAGCGCTACTCCTGCCGCAGCACTGACAATCAATGCAGGGACCATGTACTAATCTTGGCCCTCCTTTAACAGGTCATTGATTGAGGCATTACACAAAACAGTTTGTGTTTGGCAAGGAATTACAGACCTCCGGCTCCATTACAAAAGCAATCAGATCCCTGAGCTCTCTTCAGTTTCTTCACATGCCACAGATCTGCCCATGTTCTGAATCATGTTCCCCAGCAGAGAGAGAGTGGCCAGATAGAAGAGGGGTGGGATAGGAGAGAGCTAGAGAAAGAGAAAATGAAAGGCCTGGGTGGAATAGCAATCAATCAGATCAATCATTTTCTGGACGTGTTCATTGCATAATAGTTAAGATGTGCAGATAGCGTGCAAAATCTATTGGCTTTAACGGAATCTCCTCTGAATATGCTGTTGTCTGAATGTACTGTACTCTGAATATCTGTACCTCATAGCACACTGCACATGCACTAATGTGCACTAACGTCTGCTTACGTTTCTGGTGAAACTGTAAATAGAGGTCACATCAGTGAGGACAAAGTTCGTCCCAGCTGTTGTCCTACTTTAGTTTATACCTCATTAAGTCCACAGACAGGGCTGAAATTCTGCCATGAAGCACATTGTCATGGTGCGGTGAGCAGCAGCGCCACCGTGCCATGTTTTCCCAAGTTCCCATATCTCACGAACACATCCCGGACTGTCACATGTTTCCCATCTTCCACACCAGGTCCCAATCTAGCTCGTTTGTATGTGTATATATGTTTCCCCTCTGCTCCCCACATTGTGGATCATTGTTGCTGTCGCTGTCATTGTTGCTGTGTGTGCATTTAATCGGTGAGTGTTATTGAATGTACTGTTTGAATGTTAATTGTTAAGACGCATGTTGCGCACTTTTATTTCATTCAGTCATTAGTATTGTTTTTCTGTTCGTGTTTGGTTTGTTTGTTGTTTTAATAAATCCCACGAACGAGAGTACTGCCTGCGCCTGGTTCCCTCCAACACTACACCTTGACAAGTTGTTACAGAATGATCCACCAAACCTGGAACCAGCAGGCAGTCCCTCCAGAGAGGGTATATACCTGGAGGGGCGATTGGGGGTCTGACTCCCTCTCCTCAGATGACGACGAAGCGGTCTATGAGAGAGTGGAGGAGGATCCCCTTGGGGAGCAGTGCTGGGGGTTGCCCCAAGACGGGTTCGGGGTGCCACTGTGGGGCATGGACCAGTATGGAGTGGTCAAGCCCCTCACCAAAGAGCAAGGGGAGCTGGTGAAGGGTCTCCTGCAGGACATGCAGGAGGCAGGAAGGACAGGATGCAGGCGTGGCCGGAGGAAGAAGAGGGCGACGTGCCCAACGCCCGGTCCGAGGTCCCCCCAGGAAAATTTTAGGGGGGGGCTGAGAGGGTGCCCGAGGGAAGTCCCGACGGCGCCCCCTCTATGTCCGGTGCCTCCTCGACCCCGTGCAGGCTGGCCAGGCTGTAGGCTGGCAATTAGGCGCACACCGCTTCCTGCTCCGCGGCCTTCCGCCACCCCTGTCCCTGCGCCACGGCGCCGATTGCCCCCTGCTGCATCGGAGCAGCAGCCAGCGCCTCCTACCTGCCAGCAGCGGCAGTCAGCGCCCCCTGCGGCATTGGAGCAGCAGCCAGCGCCTCCTACCTGCCAGCAGCGGCAGTCAGCGCCCCCTGCTGCATTGGAGCAGCAGCCAGCGCCTCCTACCTGCCAGCAGCGGCAGTCAGCGCCCCCTGCTGCATTGGAGCAGCAGCCAGCGCCTCCTTCCTGCCAGTGGCAGCAGCCTGCACCGCCTGAGGCCGAGGAGGAGTGGCCTGCACCGCCTGAGCTTGCCGGGGTTTGGCTGCCACCGCCCCTTCCTGTCCCGGCCGCCCCGGCGCCCCTTCCTGTCCCGGCCGCCCCGGCGCCCCTTCCTGTCCCGGCCGCCCCGGCGCCCCTTCCTGTCCCGGCCGCCCCGGCGCCCCTTCCTGTCCCGGCCGCCCCGGCGCCCCTTCCTGTCCCGGCCGCCCCGGCGCCCCTTCCTGTCCCGGCCGCCCCGGCGCCCCTTCCTGTCCCGGCCGCCCCGGCGCCCCTTCCTGTCCCGGCCGCCCCGGCGCCCCTTCCTGTCCCGGCCGCCCCGGCGCCCCTTCCTGTCCCGGCCGCCCCGGCGCCCCTTCCTGTCCCGGCCGCCCCGGCGCCCCTTCCTGTCCCGGCCGCCCCGGCGCCCCTTCCTGTCCCGGCCGCCCCGGCGCCCCTTCCTGTCCCGGCCGCCCCGGCGCCCCTTCCTGTCCCGGCCGCCCCGGCGCCCTCTCCTGTCCCGGCCGCCCCGGCGCCCTCTCCTGTCCCGGCAGCCCCGGTCCCTCCTTCGGCTCTTCCGGCTACCGACCCGCCGTCGGCTCTTCCGGCTACCGACCCGCCGTCGGCTCTTCCGGCTACCGACCCGCCGTCGGCTCTTCCGGCTACCGACCCGCCGTCGGCTCTTCCGGCTACCGACCCGCCGTCGGCTCTTCCGGCTACCGACCCGCCGTCGGCTCTTCCGGCTACCGACCCGCCGTCGGCTCTTCCGGCTACCGACCCGCCGTCGGCTCTTCCGGCTACCGACCCTCCTTCGGCTCTTCCGGCTACCGACCCTCCGCCGGCCACCGACCCTCCGTCGGCTCTCCCGGCTACCGACCCTACGCCGGCCACCGACCCTCCGTCGGCTCTCCCGGCCTCTGACCCTCCGCCGGCCACCGACCCTCCGTCGGCACTCCCGGCCTCTGACCCTCCGCCGGCCACCGACCCTCCGTCGGCTCTCCCGGCTCCTGACCCTCCGCCGGCTCCTGATCTTCGGCCGGTTCTGCCTCCCCGGCCTGTCCCGACGGCTCCGCCACCATGGTTAGTCGCGGCTGTTCCGCCCCCTCGGCGGGTTTGTGCCGATGGGGGTACTGTGCTGCCCCGCCCCCCCTCCCTTGGGCTGGGGTTCGTCTTGGCCCGTCCGGTGGCCGGGCCTTTGGGGGGGGGTACTGTCATGGTGCGGTGAGCAGCAGCGCCACCGTGCCATATTTCCACAAGTTCCCATATCTCACGAACACATCCCGGACTGTCACATGTTTCCCATCTTCCACACCAGGTCCCAATCTAGCTCGTTTGTATGTGTATATATGTTTCCCCTCTGCTCCCCACATTGTGGATCATTGTTGCTGTCGCTGTCATTGTTGCTGTGTGTGCATTTAATCGGTGAGTGTTATTGAATGTACTGTTTGAATGTTAATTGTTAAGACGCATGTTGCGCACTTTTATTTCATTCAGTCATTAGTATTGTTTTTCTGTTCGTGTTTGGTTTGTTTGTTGTTTTAATAAATCCCACGAACGAGAGTACTGCCTGCGCCTGGTTCCCTCCAACACTACACCTTGACAAGTTGTTACACACATACCCTGGATTTAAAAGCAACACAAACTGTGTTGTCCATGTCACAACAAGGACAGCACAATTTCAAAATAAAAAGGTCTAAAATTCTCAACAAAAGGGTTATTAAATGGTTTCATTAGGTGAGCAAGCTGTAGTGTTGATTTAATCGTAAACCAGAAAAAATATGTCTACTTCAGGCTTCTGTGTATGCTTGTGTGTGTTCATAGTGTATGTGTGTTTGTGTGTGTGTGACATAGGTCTTTCGGGAACAGATGTCCGCATAAAAGTAGTTAAACCAGAAATATCTATTTCTGCAACGTTTTTTGGCAATTGTTTGGCAATTTAGACAACACAATATAGCAAAGCACCTAAATTGCCTACCCTGCAAGCCTGTGCTTCAGACATAATGAGATGGATGACAGAACGTTTTTTTGTTTTTAAACTGTGCTGTCTCACAATAAACCTTAACTCCCAAAAAACTTTGAAGGACGACAGCATTACTCTGGACATGGATCTTTCTTTTAATGAACATACAAAACATATTTCAACAGCTGCTTTTTTCCAATGGAACATTGCAGAAAATAAGAAACTTTGAGTCAAACCACAACGCAGAAAAACCCATCCACACTTTTGTTAGTTAATTACACAATTGCGATGCTCCTGTCTCCAGCAACTCGAATAACACGCTAAACACCTGTCAATTAGTGCTAAATATAGATGCTAGAATTTTGACCAGAAGCAAGCAAGCAAGTTTTTTAATATAGCACAATTCATACATTGCAGCAATTCGATGTAATTTACATAGAAAAAGAAAAGTATAAAAACAAATACTCAGATGAAAACATCAGAACCAAAAACATCCTGATCACTCCAGTAGTAGCCTCTCTACACTGACCGACTATAAAGACTACTTTACTGTTAACTTGCAAAGCATTACATGGACTCCTACTTAACTCTCCTGCCGTGAGTAAAAATGCATTCACCATGGTCACAAGATGCAAGACTTCTTACTGTACCTAGAATTTCTAAACAAACTGCTGGTGGCAGGGCCTTCTGGTTCTGTTGCATATCTACCTTCTGCTTGTTGATTCCTGGTGTTCCTGTCCACAGCCCATCTGGTCTTCCCTTTCTTTGTGCACCTGGTTGTGCAGCTGATCTGTCTTCTGCCTGAAGAGTCTGGAAACAGCTGGCCTACATATATTGACTTGCTGGTCACCAGAACACACAAAAACACTGATGTGGTCCAAAAAGGTAATGTACTATTATACCTGGCATTAGGAAGAGGATTCTGGCTCCCCTCTAGGTTTCTTCTTATGTTCCGACCCTACAAGAGAGTTCCTACATTATTGGTTCTTGGTTTCTCTTTGGGGTTCTGACCTGTAGCTACATCTCCGGAAGAAATTAAGAGACCACTGCACCTTTTTCTTTCCTTTCCAAAAAAGTTGGAAAGGAAAGTTTTGAGTGAGGAACAGAAGCGTTGAATTTGCAGTGTTCTCTTAATTTGAACCCTTCTGTTCCTCACTCAAAGCCTTCCTTTTCGACTTTTTTGGAAAGGAAAGAAAAAGCTGCAATGGTCTCTTAATTTTTTCCAGAGCTGTATATAAGCACTTTGACGACTGCCAACATAAAAAGGGCTTTATAAAATACTGTCTGGTTAGGCCTCCCTGTTGCCGTCAATCTCTCTCCATGTATCTCCCTCTGTATTGTAGCCATGTTGCCCAGCCTAGCTGGTCTTCCTCGGTTTACACATGCGCACACACACGTCCAAATGAATTTCTCACCCTCTCACAGACACTGATGATGTATGACAAGACACAGGGAAATGTCGCCCTCTATGTCTTTCCCATGTCACCATTTTTTACCCTCCTCTGTCTCTTGCCTTCAGATCAGTCTTTCAATCAACCCCTAATCTCTCTCTCTTCTGCAACCATATCAGTCTCTCCATCCCTCCATCCATAGATCCATCCATCCAGCTCTCTCTCTACTGCCATCACATCAGTCTCTTCATTCATGTAGTCATGTTGCCCAGCTTCACAGGGTCAATATTAATTATACACACTTAAACAAATACACACACAAGCACACATACACAAGCACCTACACACACAGTGAGGAAGGAGGATAACACTTATCATTAGATTGAGTGGCTTGGCACAGCAAGCAATCAAACTTAATATGGATTCCATCTCAAGCCCAGACAGTTCCCAAAATAAACTAAATCTATTTAAATAATTGAACATAGATTACAGAGTTTTCAGTACTGATGTATTTCAACTGGTTGAGTCCTGTTATACAACAACACAGTATGTACTGGCTTCCAAACCAGACTTATTACAAATCTATACCACCAAGGACTTACTACTAAACCAGAGCATGTAAGATCACAATATTATCACAAAGTCAGACCTTGTGGAACTTATCATACTTGAAATGCATCTGTCTCAAAAAAAAACAATTAGGTTAAAATAAGTCATACAAAGCAGCCATAACTGACTATAATGTTGCTTTACTGTCCCCTTCAGAACTATTGTCCCTCTTGGTAAAAACGAGGAACAAAGAATCAAATGAGAAATAAATAGAGCTTTTATGCATAAAAACAGGAAGAAACAATCCCTGCTTCCCTACTTTAAAGTAGGATGGTAGATATGTGGTGATATGCAGGCCTGTTATGCTTTCAAAGGCTCTTTGAAACTTGTTGGCATCGTGGATTCTGTCAAGTATGAGGACATTTTAGAGCAAAATCTGCCAGAAGGCTCAAATTGGGTCAGTGTTAGGTCTTCCAGCAGGCCAGTGATCCAAAGCACTCCTCCAGATCCACACAAACATGTCTCACTGACTAAAGAATCAGGCTTTTGAAATGTCCATCCCAGTCTCTTGACCTAAAACACAGTGAAAACCTCTGGGTTGGAGAGTCTTCAGTGAAAACCATATTTTTTCTTATCCTCACCCTAGTCTTGCAAGGCCATACCTCCAAATCCCATCTGGCATTGTTGGAAGTATAGAAAAACCTTGCTTTTTCAACTCTTGGAACATTATATCTGGTCAAGGGGATGGTGCGCAAAGAATGAAATGCAAGGGTGCCATGTGAACTGTCTTGGAACTTTTTAAAATGTTGTCTGCATGGGAAGGTTAAATGTGTCTTTTATTTTGAGTGAAAGAGCAAGCTGATAAACAACAACAGCTTTGTTATAGCCTTATTTGATCATCTTCAGCTAGAGGTCCAAAGATTCTAGAAGATGCTATATTTGAACACACAATGCATTGATTGACAAGCTGAAGTCTCTTCACAAAGCACATAGTTTCAAAGGTGACATCTATGTGCCAGTTTGAGTTACTCTGTGTGATATTGTGTGTTTGTGTGTGTGAGAGAGAACCAGTGGGAGTATGGTTTCACATAGATGTATGTACAAAATAGAAGAGATCAGATGATCGCTACAACATATCAACTGATTCCCTGGGTTAGTAGTCTACTGTACCTCATAGAAGAAACACACAATCTCCTAAAAGGATTTAGAAAAGGCTTTGCAGTCAATACGCGACCAATTAAAGTCTTCCCTCATTCCTTTCTTTTCATACATAATAGGAAGAGTTTTCTGCCATCAAACAGAAGAGGAAAACACACAGGCATGATACTAACGTAAGAACCCACACATTGGAGGGCAGTTCCCTGCTCAGATGCATTTCATGTTTCTATGGAGAGGAATGTGACTATTTTTAGAGATGATATAAATAGCTTTCCTTTGGCTCAAACATTTGCAATTATGTCTGAGTCTAGCCAGAAGCCTTATATTCCTGTTGTTTGTTCTGCTTCTCTAAGATGGGCACTTACTTCAGTGTGTTTGTCTGTGTGTGTCTATTCAATCACCCCACAGATTGAATTCATATTATGTAGGGATTAAGTGAAACTGTAATTTATGGCCAGTTATATGCTGGTACGAGGGAGCTGGTACGAGGGAGCATGTTGATCCATTTATGGATTTCTTGTAACAGTCTCTCTTATTGTGGGCAGCATGTCTGTAACTTCAGGGTAAACGTAACGAGCTGAGCAATCTGTTTGGTATTAGCTTAGTTGCATTTGCTTCAAATTGTTCGGCACATCCATTCATGCATGGTGCATTATGAACTACACGGTCATAAGCAACGTAAACGGCCTTCCCTTGGAGAAATAACATTCCCTACCAGCATCACCATGGGATTTTATTACTTCTAGGGTTGCGAGGGCTGTTGCTAAATCTTAGCAATTTCTGGGAGAGTTATTTATTGAAAGTTAAAAGAACAAATATTTTTTATTCAGCCTAAGCATATGGGTAAGATGGAGAATTTGACGACAGAAATGCAAGGATGTGTTAACTATTTAGAAAACTGAAAGAAAGAAAAAAGTCCTGTGCAGACTTTGTGTGTCAAATTAACCCCTATGGAAAGTTACCCCATTAAAGTGCAAGCAAAAAATTCCTTTGAATAACTGGGTGCTAAGAAATCCATGTAGTTGTGAATACCTCCACCATTAATTCTTTGGAGACGTTTCAGACACTTTCTCCACATTTTGTTGTGTTGTAGACTTCATTTATAATTCACTAATTCACAGCTTTGAGTCTTTGAGAAGTTTCTCCCATCTCAAGCTCTGTAAGATTGGATGGGGAGCGTCCGAGAACTGCCATCTTCAGCTCGACTGAACAGATGTTCAGTCGGGGTTCAGTTCCATAGTTTGGCTTGTCTCATGGACATTCAAAGACGTGTACTGAAGCCACACCGGCGCGGTCTTGGCTGTGTGTTTCAGGTCGTTGTTGTACTGTCAGAAATCAGACTTTTCGTAGAGTGGTTGAAATAACGATCGCGTACACGGTCGTCGGGGGAGTCTATTAGCTCATGATGTTACAGACACGGTCTTCATACACAATGTCTTACCAACTCAATCTCTTCTCAAAGAACTTCCGTTTGTCCTCTGCTTATATAGATATGCCACCTTGAATACACATCCCGGTACTGTAAGCCCACTGGCTAATTATTGTCGCGCTTTGAATGAACGTGACTTCCTGTGTGCGGATAAACAGATGTTCTTTTGTAAACTAAACATAACACACTTCAATAGTACTGAAATGTGAATTTTCGCCCCAGTCTGGATTATGCACGCTCTGGTTTTCTTCAATGGCCTCCTTATGTTGTTCCGTTAATTAATCCCTCCATCCTGATCAGTCTCCCTGTCCTGAATTGTACATAAGTATTTAGAGTCTATTTCAAGTGAGATATTTTATTTCTTAATTTTTAATTTAATTGGCACACATTTCTAAAACCATGTTTTTGCTTTGTCATTATGGGATATTGTGTTGCCTGTGTAGATTAATGACAAAAACATAAATTTAATGGATTTGAAAACAACAATGTGGAGGTCTGAATACTTTCTGAAACCATTGTAGCTCAGCAACAGTCAGAGCTCTCTTGGAGGTGTTTGAGGGGGACAATAGAGGGAGAGAATTTGTCACCGTGGAAACTGTTGCTAAGTAGCAGAATTGGAAATGCCTGGACTGAGGGACAAATGTGAACCTGTGAAAGGGTTAGGGGAGAGGAGAGAAAAGACAGGAAGACCTGTGTGTTTGCACATTTCCCAGTATTCTTTGAACCGAGTCACTCACACACACACACACACACACACTTAAAGTGCTTTTGCCCTCTGTGGGCCTTGCGGCTGGTGGGATAAAAATAACCAGGGTTTGGCTGTCTGACACCACAGTAGCTTACAGACAGACAAACTCACACACGCACATACACACATCCCTGTATAACTATGTTTGTGAGGACTTTTTTGAGGACTACAAACATATTTTTATTCAACATTTAATTTTTACTTTAACTTACTCTTATCATGCAAGACCAAACTTACAAATCTTATATCACCTCTTTGGAGGTATGGAAATGCATATACTCTGCTCAAAACAATTAAGGGGACACTGAAATCACACATCAAAACAAAATATATTCATCATCATCATCATCTTCCGCTTATCCAGGGCCGGGTCACGGGGGCAGCAGTCTAAGCAGAGATGCCCAGACATCCCTCTCCCTTGACACTTCCTCCAGCTCTTCCAGGGGGACACCGAGGCGTTCCCAGGCCAGCCGGGAGACATAGTCCCTCCAGCGTGTGCTAGGTCTTCCCCGGGGTCTCCTCCCAGTGGGACGGGACCGGAACACCTTCCCAGGAAGGCGTTTCCTGAGGCATCCGAAACAGATGCCCAAGCCACCTCAGCTGACCCCTCTCGATGTGGAGGAGCAGCGGCTCTATTCTGAGCTCCTCCCGGGTGACCGAGCTTCTCACCCTATCTCTAAGGGATCGCCCTGCCACCCTCCGGAGAAAGCTCATTTTGGCTGCCTGTATCCGGGATCTTGTCCTTTCGGTCATGACCCAAAGCTCATGACCATAGGTGAGAGTAGGAATGTAGATTGACCGGTAAATCGAGAGCTTTTCCTTGCGGCTCAGCTCTTTCTTCACCACGACAGACCGATACATTGACCGCATTACTGCAGAAGCTGCATCGATCCATCTGTCAATCTCCCGTTCCATCCTTCCCTCACTCGTGAACAAGACCCCTAGATACTTAAACTCCTCCACTTGAGGCAGGCACTCTCCACCAACCTGAAGTGGGCAAGCCACCCTTTTCCAATTGAGGACCGTGGCCTCGGATTTGGAGGTACTGATTCTCATCCCCACTGCTTCACACTCGGCTGCAAACCGGCCAAGTGCATGCTGAAGGTCTTGGTTTGAAGGGGCCAACACGACAACATCATCCGCAAAGAGCAGAGACGAAATCGTGTGGTCCCAAACCTGACACCCTCCGGCCCCTGGCTGCGCCTAGAAATTCTGTCCATAAAAATTACGAACAGAACCAGCGACAAAGGGCAGCCCTGCCGGAGTCCAACATGCGCTGGGAACAAGTCTGACTTACTGCCGGCAATGCGGACCAAGCTCCTGCTTCGGTTGTACAGGGACCTGACAGCCCTTAGCAAAGGACCCAGGACCCCATATTCCCGAAGCACTCTCCACAGGATGCCGTGAGGGACACAGTTGAATGCCTTCTCCAAATCCACAAAACACGTGGATTGGTTGGGCAAACTCCCATGAACCCTCCATGAGGGTATAGAGCTGGTCCAGTGTTCCACGGCCCGGACAAAAACCACACTGTTCCTCCTGAATCCGAGGTTCTACTCTCGGCCGTATTCTCCTCTCCAGAACCCTGGCATAGACTTTCCCCGGAGAGGCTGAGAAGTGTGATCCCCCTATAGTTGGAACACACCCTCTGGTCCCCCTTCTTAAAACGAGGGACCACCTCTCTGCCATCCCAGAGGCACTGTCCCTGACTGCCATGCAATGGTGCACAGGTGTGTCAACCAAGACAGCCCCACAACATCCAGAAACTTGAGGTATTCAGAGCAGATCTCATCCACCCCTGGTGCCTTGCCACCGAGGAGTTTCTTGACTACCTCTGTGACTTCAGCCCGGGTGATGGACGAGTCCACCTCTGAGCCCTCATCCTCTGCTTCCTCAATGGAAGACGTGACAGCTGCCCACCTCTACTGTAAACAGCGTTGGTAGGGCACTGTTTCCCTCTCCTGAGGCGCCGGACGGTTTGCCAGAATCTCTTCGAGGTCACCAGGTGGTGATCAGTTGACAGCTCTGCCCCTCTCTTCACCCGAGTGTCCAAGACATACGGCCGCAGGTCAGATGAAACGACAACAAAGTCGATCATCGACCTGCGGCCTAGGGTGTCCTGGTGCCACGTGCACTGATGGACACCCTTATACTTGAACATGGTGTTCGTTATGGACAAACTATCACTAGCACAGAAGTCCAATAACTGAACACTGCTCGGGTTCAGATCAGGGGGGCCGTTCCTCCCAAACAAAATTACATAGCAACGGTCAATGGTCAGTGTACGGCCTTCATGTGCCTGTATGCACTCCCGACAATGTCTAGGCATACTCCTGATGAGAGGGCGGTTGGTGTCCTGGGGGATCTCCTCCCAGACCTGGATCAGGCATTAGTGAGCACCTGGACAGTCTGTGGCGCTACTTGGTGGCGTCAGATGCACTAACACATAACGCCCCAGAGATTCTCAATTGGATTCAGGTCTGTGGAACATGAGGGCCAGTCAATGGCATCAATGCCTTCGTCATCCAGGAACTGCCTACACACTCTGGCCACATGAGGCTGGGTATTGTCCTGGACCAGGAGGAACCCAGGGCCCACTGCAACAGCCTAAGGTGAAATTATGGTCTAATGATGGTTCTGAGGATTTCATCCCCGTACCTAACAGCAGTCAGGGTACCATTGGCTGGCACGTGGGTCTGTTTGACCCTCCAAGGATATGCCTACCCAGGCTATCACTGACCCACGCCAATCTGGTCATGTTGGGTGATGTTGCAGGCAGCATAGCGTTCACCATGACATCTCCAGACTATTTCACATCTGTTATGTGTGCTCAGTGTTAACATGCTCTCATCTGTCAAGAGAACGGGGTGCCAATGACGGACCTAACAATTCTGGTGTTCTCTGGCAAATGCCAATCGAGCTGCACGGTGCTGGGCTGTGAGCACAGGTTTGGTCAGAAACATGCACACTAGCAGCCTGCTGGAGGTCATTTTGTAGGCCTCTGGCAGTACTCCTCCTGTTCCTCCCTACACAAAGGAGAAGATATCAGTACAGCTGTTGGATTGATGTCCTTCTAAGGCCCTGTCCATTTCTCCTTGTGTAACGGCCGTCTCCTATCTTCTCCATGCTCTTGAAACTGTATTGGGAGACTGGAGCTGGAATGCCTGTGCAACCTGAATGGGCTGCAGGTATTGCCTCATGCTACCAGTAGTGACAAGGACACTAGCAATACGCAAAACTAGAGAAGAATCAATCAGAAAGGATAAGGAGAAAGCAACTGTCTGTGGCTACCACTAGCAAAACCATTCCCTTTTTGGGGGTTGTTTTGCTGTTGCCTCTCCAGTGCACCTGCTGTCACTTTAATTTGCACCAAAACAGGCGACACTGATTCACAATTGCTTATGCTTCCTAACTGGGCAGATTGATATTCCTGAAGTTTAATTCACTTGGTGATGTAATTACGTGTTCCCTTAATTGTTTTGAGCAGTTCATTTCAAAACAGTATTTTTGGAGTGAGGTTCCTATAGCTAAGATTTCAATTGTATGTTATATTCCAGGAAACCTCCCCAACCTCTTACAGTTGTGATGGCAGTTCAAACAGGTATGTTTAATGGAACCAACAGGAAAACAAACGAACAGAGTCTCCTCAGGATAAACACAACTGACCTAGGGTCCCCAATAAGAGGCAACAATGTACAGCTGTCTTTAATAGATGCAAACAAAACCAGGCTAGAGGCCTCTCCTCTGCCAGGTCCCAACTATGGCCTCCAGTCCAGTGTAGAGATGGCTAGGGCCATAGCCAGGACCTGACATTACTGTTCTATTGAAGGTGTGGTAAGTGTTGCTCGCCATTGTTTTCTGATAGAACTTTACAAATATTACAAAAAAGTGGAAGAATTGCATTCTGTTTACGTAGAAGAATGCTCTATTCACAAAACTCTGCATAAAGCCTGTACTGATGAAAATACATGTTTTAGAGTATCTACATACAGACTATAGTAAAATTAAAAATAGCGAAATCAAGGTTGATTAGTTTCTCGTCTGATTTCAGTAATTGAGGATCAAGTTTGTGTTCTGAGTTTTAAAGAGGCACTGTCTGGAGACCTGCCTCTATTGCTTACAATACGTAAGTTAAACAATAACACAACTTGTCTCCTCTTCTTCCCTTATCAAACAAGACTGGCTGGGTTAGGTTGGGAAGGATAGTACTGTAAGTGTCTAAAGCCAGTAAGAGGAGATTAATGCAAACTTATAGATGGGCCGCGGGAAAGTTTAAATTGGGCATATCTCGGGCACTCTAAACAATTTTGTAGAAAAATAATATCTGAAACATTAACTTAAAACATTAACTGCAGATGTCTACTGGTCAGTTTTGCATGGTAGTAGTAAAAACCTTAGCTTATATATGGCCCCTTTAAAGGAATCTCTGCTGAATTTGCAGTTCAAAATGGCAGAAGGAGAGTACACAATTATCATTGGTGATGCCTGCTCCAAACTGCATCTCATTGGAATGGCAGTCGCAAGGTCCACATCCTCATTCAATAGTGAGTTAAAGTGTGTCCTTCTTTTTGTGATTTTATTTAGCAAAGTTGACTACAATAGATTTAGGGACAGAAGGAAAGAGTGGAGTTTGTGGTTATAGCTCTGTATCTAAGGGACTTTTGTTTGTAGCTAACTATGTGTATTATAAAGCTAGGCATAAAGAAATGCACACTCTTAGCATTTCAATCAGAAACTTTAACATTAATCCCAAACCCTAATTCTAACCATACCTCATCCCCTATGTGTAAAATAGAAATGTTCCTTGTGAGGTCACGCAAAATGTGAAGATGTGCAAAATGTCAAAATGTTTTCAAATGTTCCTTGGTTTCCTATACGGGTAAGGACTTCTGATTCTCATATGTATTCTTAAATGAGCATTTAAACACATACACTTAAGCTTTTACTATTCTTGTAGGTGCACTAAAAAGTATTACCATTCAAAATATGCCTTATCCCTAAACACAATCTTAAACCTGAACCTTTCTTTTCTTCATACAAACCTTCCTGATGTTCTATCAATATTCAAATTGTCCTTGTTTTACTATTGTTGTGGATAGTGTTGTGCTCATAAGTGTAGTAAATCAAGGACACACATACACACTTCAATTCAATCACCTAAATCCTACTGATGCCTCTCATATTCACTCCCATCTTTTCACCCCTCGTCCACTCATGCCAATCTGTCTTCCTCTAGTCACAAAATAAGATTAACGGACACAAAGAGGAATTAAAATACTGACGTGGGTTTGATTCCCACGCTGGTGAGCTGCACTCAATGTACACTCAAGTTTGGACAATTTGGAATAAAGCATTGGCTAATTAAACCTATTTTTATTATAATGTCTCTTCAAAAGCCTTCTAAATAAAATTAACTTGCAATCGTAACTAAATTCACCAGCTGACAGCCTGCCATAGTTTGTGAGGGGAGGTTAACAGCGTGACAGGATAGTCTAGCAGTGTTCATGAGAACTGGGTACTGGAAAGGCTGCTGGTTCTTATCGCTCACCAGGCAAGGAGAAAAATCTGTTGTTCTGTCAACTTACCTAAATCTGTTCCCAGGTTCTTGTTGAAAATTTGAATAAAATACTGATACATACACCGTTGTGTAGAAGTGTATTTCAGCACAGCATCAATCACAAAGACACTCAAGGACACTAACTTGGTATAATTACAGTTCAGCTTAAATTATTTATTATTATTATATGTTGTGTAACAATACAACAAGTCACTGCAAATTCACAGACATCCTTCCCGAGTTGCCTAGTGTAAAGGACATCACAGGTGCAGCTTAGGAGGTACCTCGTCCTCACATCTCCATGGGCAACACTCACCCCTGAACAGTGCATCATGCTGAGCCCAGCTGGTCCTCCAGATCCCAGCACCACTATAACTAACGTCATGTTGCTGGGAAGCACCTCTTCCTCCACTGCCGAACACAAGGATTGAACCAGTGGTCCTCTGCTTCCCAACACACATGACCGCCTTAAAGTGTCTTAATCTTTGTGCTATTCACAAATTGGCTGATAACTGTCACAAACATGGGCCTGAGGAGTGGGTTTAACACGTATCCATGTGCTATACCAGTGGAAGAATGAAATCACTAATTGACCAGAGGTTATTTTAAAACACAGTTTTAAAACAGTTTGATGCCTGTGATTGGTCAAAACTGTGAATGGTTTGAAATTGTTGTATTTAATCCACAATACTAACCTAAATGAGATGGAGGCTTACAGAACAAAACGTTTCCTTTACACTCCATTTGCAAACAGGCGCTAAACTAATAACACAGAAAACATTTAATTTAACATTTTGTCCTAAATAGAATGCCATGTTTTGAGGGAAATCCAGCTCAACACTCTAAATATTTTGATATGTGATGGTTCTGTAATAGCTATGCTTTTTATAAAACAGAATAAAGCTAACCACAGGATAAAAATCTTAAGAGAAAAGCCTGGTTCATTCTGCTTTCCACTAGACACTGGAGATTAATTCACCTTTCAAAAGGACAATATCGTCTTGCTGTCACCTTTATCTTTCTGTTTCTCTGGCCCAAATCCTGTCTCTAAAAAGCAATTTACTAGCCAGACAGAGGGCAAGAGAGGGGATGTCACAGTGAATGAGAGTGAGAATAGTTTGGACCAAAGAGATAAGTGTAATGAGCAGAAAAGCCTGAGTAGTCTGAAGGGGCACTCCAGACCAGAGAGAGAGAACTGGACCCTTTATAATACATGGTCTGGCCCAAGAGATGTGAAGGGGCACTCCACACCAGAGAGAGAGAACTGGACCCTTTATAATACATGGTCTGGCCCAAGAGATGTGAAGGGGCACTCCACACCAGAGAGAGAGAACTGGACCCTTTATAATACATGGTCTGGCCCAAGAGATGTGAAGGGGCACTCCAGACCAGAGAGAGAGAACTGGACCCTTTATAATACATGGTCTGGCCCAAGAGATGTGAAGGGGCACTCCAGACCAGAGAGAGAGAACTGGACCCTTTATAATACATGGTCTGGCCCAAGAGATGTGAAGGGGCACTCCAGACCAGAGAGAGAGAACTGGACCCTTTATAATACATGGTCTGGCCCAAGAGATGTGAAGGGGCACTCCAGACCAGAGAGAGAGAACTGGACCCTTTATAATACATGGTCTGGCCCAAGAGATGTGAAGGGGCACTCCAGACCAGAGAGAGAGAACTGGACCCTTTATAATACATGGTCTGGCCCAAGAGATGTGAAGGGATGCTACATTTTCATCCCATTCACATCTTCACATACATTTGCAAAGTACGACATTTGCTAGTGTGCTTTTTAAATAATCAGAAAGCATGAACAAAAATATTCAGAAATAAACATTTATTTGCCTAAGGTGGTTGAGCGGTTTAAATACCCACACTACTGCAGCATGGGTTTGACTGTCGTCTACAGCTACTTCAGCACAACCTCTTCTATCTTTCCCACTCTCTATCAGTAAAGTACAAAATACCCAAAACACATCTTTATTTTGTAATAAAATAAACATAACTACAGTTGGAATAAGGAAAAGAGAAGCAAGGAAAAAGAGAATACAGGAAAAAAAGGATGAGAGAAAAGAAGGGGTGTAGTGCTAACTGGAAAACAACGTTCAATTAAACAATCAAATCTGCCACAAAATGTCAATCAAGATAAATGAATGAAATTAGAAAGTGTTTAGGAGATGAAATCTCTAGAAAGGGAGAATGATGAAAGCGATGCCTAGAGTGAGCAATCTTTTTATTTTATCTTTCAAATGGAAATTAATTGCGTTTACTGAACCCAACAGATTAGTAGGTCACAGAAGACTACAATCGGTGAACACACGCCATTCTCCCCAGGTTTCTGTGGACACAGTGCAACCCAGAGTGCAGATTAATTCTGAGAGCCTGTGGTAGCTATTATTACTGAAAAATATGCAATCTGCAGTGAGTTTATAATCCAATCTTCCGCTTGTTGCTTTTTGAACCCAGTGATGTGCCATGGATGAATGGAAGGGGTTTGACTAGAGCCAGATGTACCAATGGGATTACGGTATTAAGAAAACCTGGACTGATAGTGCATTTGTAATCAAGTGGGAACTTACTGCATATGACAGGGAACTCTCCACTTGAACGGTCACAGCCAGGCCATACACACAAACTGTATCCCCTGGAGAATGGCTGGCTGCCTGACCCCCCTCCCCCCATGTCAGAATGTGTATAAACTCAGAAAATTAACATTAAATTACATTTTTCTCACTCTGCCTCTAATCAAAAATATTTTTTGGCCAGAGAACACAAGCCATTTAAAGCAAGCAAGCATTCATGCCATGGTTTGACTTCTGAAAGCAGTTTTCCCACAAGAAAAAAGTTTGTATTGACACTTTGGGCCCATTTTCAGACAGCAAATTTACACTGTTAAACAAGTTGTACACACTTTGACATTGTAGCAAAGGGTCATTTCTTAAGTCAGGGGTGTCAAACCGGTTCCACGGAGGGCCGAGTGTCTGCAGGTCTTTGGGTTTTCCTTTAAATTGGTTCCCAGGTCAGACCTGAACAACCAGGTGGGGGTAGAAATTAACCAATTAGTGAACTAATTAATCAATCAGGTACAAGGTGAGAGCGAAAACATGCAGACACTTGGCCCTCCATGGAACCGGTTTGACACCTGTGCCTTAAGTGATGCCACATGAAAATAATCAAATATTTACAAAATGTGAGGGGTGTACTCACTTGAGATACTGTATCAACAGTAAATAAATTACTTCAGTCCAATCCTATCTATACTATTTGGCAATTGGGAAAACACCTGAAGACAAATACTTTAATGGGCTTCTTAGACCACACATAACTTATGCCAAGTTCAAAATAAAATGAGCCATGAGCACCATCTTGTGGTTGCAGACAGAATGCACTCCAAATCAAAATCAAATTATTTATTGGGACACTGAGTTTATGGATACAAAAATTGGGGTGGTTAACATGAACCCACAAAATATTTACATGCTTATCTACAAGTTGGAATGAGCATTTGATTTCCAAACAGAGAGGGGTACATAGGTGCTGACATTCCTAAGAGGGATGGCTAGCCTAGGTCACAGGGCAGCAACTCTTAATAAAACTAAAATCAATTCCATGATGCAAAGTCAGCCATCCCTTCCCTCCCCAAACTGGAAGTACTGCCGCCCCATCCACAGGAAGTGAACCAACCCCCTGTTCTGCCATTGACCCAGGGAGTCTTAAGAAGCCTCCTCGTCAATCTTGGGCGCCAGGTAGTACTTCACGTGGCCCATGTCCGCTATCTTGTACTCCACCACTGTCAAAGAACAAATTAATCAAGAGATTAGTCCGACATAATGACAAGAAACAGCAGAAAATACAGGCTGAAAGTATGGCGTCCGGGGAGGGCTACCAACCAAGGGGGATGTCTGCAGACATGCTGAGAATGACAGTCTTGGAAAGGGGTGTGGCCTTGGTGAAGAAATTCAGGTAGTTGAGAGCAAAAATCAGCTGGACCGGTTCGTTCATTTCGATACTCACCTGAGATAAATGAGGGGGAGAGAACACTTAAACCAAAACTAAACCCAAATGAAAGTGAATCTCTTCTAGGAAAATGCTATTGACTAAGAATGTGACCATTTCAACCAAAATGTTTATAGCCCATCACAGTGATGCGCCTCACCACACATTAACTCCTACTTACAGCTTCCTCCTCCTTGTCCACATTGCTCGTCTGAGAAAGTTTAACATTGCCTGTGCCCAGCTCTCCCGTGGCGGAGAACTTGACGCCGTCTTTGGCGCAGGAGATCATGACGGCGTCCCCAATCTGAGAGAGGTCACGGCAGATACGAGCAAACTCCCCCGATGGCATCTTCACCACACAGCTGTACTCCTGCTCCTAGGGGGGTAGGGAAAAGAAAGATGAGAACGTGGTAACTAAGGCAGTATGACAGTGGGGACAAATGGTATTTCTACTGGCCCCCGTATGGATTCAACTCATTGAAAAGTCCGTAGTATCACGGGAGAAGAACTTACTGGGATTCCTAACTGTTCTACGTCAAGGTCCATCAGCTTCATCTCATAGTCGGACACCTTCTCCTGGTCTGGGACAGGTTAACAGCATGTAAGCTTCTGAACACAATAGCAGGCATATGTTCACACCTACTAGTAGAAATCCCTCGCTGCGGTTTCTCGATGACAAATAAGCCACATGCATCACTACACGGGGTTGCTGAAGAAGGTACTCACTGAGTGTCTCAAAGACTAGGGCGAGTGTGTCTGCGTTGTCCTCGGCTCTGAGCGTGATGATATCCTCATTGCCAGCACACTTCAGGATCTTTGACATACTAGGAGAGGGTGGTATACCATCAGCCTAGGCATAATATTACTGAAACCACAGGTTTAAGACGACTAATTTTGAGTGATCAGTATAAAAAGTTGTCACCAAAGTCAGGTCTGTCCCGAAAGATGATACCATCATTTCACTCAAATATTCAGGAATGTTTAATACCTGAACTAATTTGGCGTTGTAGGCCAGTGTGCATACTGGAAATTAGCTTTAGCCTGGCACGGTGCATAATACTGGTGTAGTTCAACATTACAGTTTAAATCAAAGTGGAAAATAAAAAACGTGTTTTGGTAGGTAAGCGAGTTCACTGACACTACGGATTAAGCAGTCAATTTCAGAAGTGACCTGCATAAACTAAGCCATGGATAATGGCTGAGTTCGCGGGTTTGAGAAATTGCCGCCATCCTCTCCAGAAGGTAGTGGATTTGGCGCTTAAATTACGTCACTAGACATTTTCAAAGGGCGGCTTAGCGCCTTGCACACACAGTACCAAAGCCTTATTTCTACACTTCCAGTCATAAGGCATGACAAAACTGGTAACTTCAACATTGAAAATGTATATTATCCGCATATAATGTTAATCATCATAACATCGTAAAAGTTACATGACGTAACAGTCACACCAATTTAAAATACAGGCGCTAAGTTACTAGTTTGCTAACTGGCTACCACGAACAACTCGGCATTGTTTGCCTAACTAGAGGGTTAGCTAACATTACAGTAACATATACATTGAAATCAATTCTGTTTACCTGCTAAGATTGACTCCCATGGCCAGGTTACGGTCGCAGCGGTAGGAGTCAAAACCATCGCTGCGAAGAGTGAGCTGAACTAGGGAAACGTGGGACGAGTCCATACTCTGAAGAGAGATACCCGACGAGCTCACGTCCCAACAGGCCTCGGTGATCAGATCTTTTAGAGCCTCCAAAACCTTCTTTAGGATGGATCCCTGTACCAAGCGAGCCTCAAACATTGTGGATTTGCTTGTTTGGTTTTATTAAAAACAGGAAACTGGCAAGAGGTCCTCCCGTCAACTAGCAGCGTTAATGCGTTGAAGTCGCTAGATTGGTTATAAAACAGCACCCTTTCTCGCTCCACAAAGTACGACACCACTTACGCACGGAAAAATGGTGTGTGGAATAGTGGCGCGCGATAACGTGGTATTTTAATACTTTCGCGTCATTCGTCATTTCCGTTTAAACATAAGCGTTTCCGTCTCCTCCCACTGCAGAAACTGAGGTACTATACTCTTCATATTGGTTCGACTAGTAACTTGTCCGTACTGTCATAACAATACATTGAGCCAAAATGGTAATCATTGCAAATCCCCGGAAGTACCGGAATTAAGAATGTTCGATGGCGCGAAATCTTCGCCAGCTGTTTTTTTAAGCAGTGAAACTACTCAGATACTTCGTAAATACCCATTACTGCCACAAATGTGAAGTGTACACTCATTAAAAGTTATTTTGTTGTAATCCATTTAAAATTATAGGTCGTCCTATTCCAAATGATGTGACATGCGACAGTATATGTACTGGCGCTTTATATTTGGAATGAAGTGCTAAACTTTTAGATTTAACATCTGAACTTTCTCAAAAATGTATTATTCAAGAAAGAATCTTGTTTTTTTATATGAAATAATTGTCAGATGTATACATCCCCTACCCTTGAATTGACTTTCGCTAGTAACGTTTAATAAACCTCACATTTGTGTTTGAAAGTGTAATACGAATTACTGTCATACCACAGTAAGACGAACGTTTGAAAGCAAATGTTCGCTCACAACTTTCGGGGAACCCTTTTAGCTGGACAGCCGGCGATATTTATACAACCAGTGGGTTGTCGTAGATATGTTTTCAGTTAATTGTAAAAATGAGTGTATTGACAGATTGACAAACGTACTGGTACACATTTCCCAATAAATATATCTAGCAAGAGTTAACATTGACTGAAATAAAGAAAAACTCCCCAAATTAAGTATTTTATTGAAATACTTGATAATGTCGGGCAACCTTTAGTGCACACACCCCAGGTTCACACCCACCTACACACATTTGGATGGATGAACAAAAGAATGTATTTGATTTCTCCCCTGAGAATATATTTAATATAGTAATTCATCTTTGAAATGGATGTCAAACATTTTACACAAGGTTAGACAGAAAAGTGCATATAGCACAGCACTGATAGGTGCCTGTTCTAGAATCTTTTGTGCAATGAATGAAATTAACTGGCACTATATCAGATGTTTTTTATATTTCCCACAGGACGGATTCTTACACATTCTATTTCTATCAGGTTGCTAGGCACTGCGTTGGATGTAGTTGGGTTCCTAGGCGCTGGGCAGGATGTAGTTGCTAGCCATGGCAAGGATTGGAGCTCCAGTGGGCACACCAGGAAAAGGTCCACTGGAGCCAGCAATGTCGATGTGAGAGTAGGGCAGAGGAGTGCCAGAATCCACACCGTGCTTAAAAGGGCAACAAGACAATCTTAGCAGGTCACACACACACACACACACACCTAAAGGATATGAAATATAGTGTCATAATTACATTATGGAGTTAACTTTGTATGTAATAACTTTTGAGATTAACAAGAATGGCTAGACAGAGAGAGACTGCAGAGCCAGACAAATTAATATGCCAACCAGGTCAGTGGTCTCATTACTAGTGTGAATCGAAAATTATATTCATATATTATTTAAAATGATATTGTGCTCACGACAACTGATGTAGTCTAAACAGGCTCCAAACTGATTAAGACAATGTCTATCACTCTGATCATTTCTTACACATTTTTTACAATTAGGCCAACGAAGGTCAAGTTTGTCAGATTTCTTGACAAGATTTCCATCACAGTTGAGTGTAGGTGTCTGTGAATGAGATTAGTGTTAGAGTGTGTGTACCTACCTTGTCAAGTCCAGAGGCCATGATGAGAAAGGCAGCAGGGGTCTGATGTCCACGAGGGGTTGCAGAAGATGGAAGGTTGTTGCTCTGCAGAATCTCCTCATACTCAGACTTCCCCTTATGGAAGTCATAATCCTCACGCCGGATACTGGACACCTCAAACAGATCACCCAGCAACTCACCCGCTAAAAACAGGAGGAGGAACACACAACGTTCTCATTCTCTAAAAGTTCATTCTTAATCCTTTCTCCTGCATTATTCTGGGATGCACCTAACTGTAGATTGCTTGTGAGAAAAGTTTATACTCACGTACATTCACTTATACATTCTACCCTCTTTAATTGTCTTTTTTTTTTTAAAGGAAGAAGATATTCCTTTGAGGAAACACCAGAAAACCCATGTTCTGTAAAAAAAGTTTGTTGATTTGATTGAATAGTACAGTGTGTGGGTGTGAAGTGTCTCACCTTTTTGCCACTGCTGGGCATTGCCGGAGCGATGGGCAGCTCCATTGTCCATGATAATCTACATTGGAAAGATTTAAATGTATTTTAAAATGTAATTGTTCTGTAAGTATGTTTGTATGTATATACACTGCTCAAAAAAATGAAGGGAACACTTAAATCACACATCAGGTCTCGATGAAGGAAATACATTAAAGATCACAATCCTTACTGTACATTGTGTAATTCCTTGAAAACAAAACGACATGAAGGTCAATGGAAACCAAAATCACCAACTGACTGATGACTGGATTCAAACTCACACCGAAAAGTGAAAAATTTAAATCACAGGCTGTTCCAATTTTTGTAAATGTCATTACGGTAACTCAAAATGTGACTCATTAGTGTGCCTGTATGCACTCCCGACAATGTCTGGGCATTCTCCTTATGTGACGGCAGATGGTGTCCTCTGGGATCTCCTCCCAGACCCGGATCAGGGCATCAGTGAGCTCCTGGACAGTCTGTGGCACTTCCTGACGGCATCAGATGCACCGTTATATAACGGCCCAGAGGTTCTCTGTTGGATTAAGGTCTGGGGAACGTGTCAATGGCATCAATACCTTTGTCATCCAGGAACTGCCTATACACTCTGGCCACGTATTGTTCAGCACCAGGAGGAACCCAGGGACCACTGGACCAGCGTCAGATCTGACTATTGGTCTGAGGATTTCATCCCAGCACTTAACAGCAGTCAAGGTACCATTGGCTATCACGTGGAGGTCTGTACAACCCACCAAGGATATGCCTCCCCAGAAAACCACTGACCCACCGCCAAACCGGTCATGCTGGATGATGTTGTAGGCAGCATAACGTTGTCTCTAGACTCTTTCACGTCTGTCACGTGCTCAGTGTGCTCTCATCTGTCTAGAGAATGGGGTGCCAGTGGTGGACCAGCCATATCTGGTGTTCTCTGGCGAATGCCAATCGAGCTGCACAGTGCGGGGCTGTGAGCACAGGTCCCACTAGAGGACGTCGGGCCCTCATCCCACCCTCATGGAGTCTGTTTCTTATAGAGTTTGGTCAGAAACATGCACACCAGTAGTCCGCTGGAGCTCATTTTGTAGGGCTCCTCCTCGCAACAAAGGAGCAGATACCAGTCCTGCTGCTGGGTTGATGCCCTTCTACGGCCCTGTCCAGCTCTCCTCGTGTAATGGCCCATCTCCTGGTATCTCCTCCATTCTCTTGAGACTGTACTGGGAGACACAGCAAACCTTCATGCGACGGCACATATAGGTGTGCCATCCTGGTGGAGCTGGACTGCCAGTGCATCCGGAATGGGCTGCAGGTACCGACTCCTGCTACCAGTAGTGACAAAACTAGCACAACTAGAGAATAATCAGTCAGGAAGGATAAGGAAAGAGCAATTGTATGTGGCCACCACCTGCAATGCCATTCCCTTTTGGGGGGTTGTCTTGCGGTTGCCTCTCCAGTGCACCTGTTGTCACTTTAATTTGCACCAAACCAGCTGACATAGATTCACAATTCGCTTATGTTTCCTAACTGGACAGATTGATATATCTGATGTGTAAGTGACTTGGTGTCATACTGTGATGATTACATGTTCCCTTCATTTTTCTGAGCAGTGTATGTAGTGTCCAGCACTCACAGAGTAGTTTGGTCCCATGGCTCTGATGGCGTGTCCTGTCAAAGTGGCAATGGTAAACAGCTGAGGAGACACCTCAAAGGCCGCCTGAGAGAGAACAGAGAAAGCAAGGTATTTTTACACTGATGAGAGTTTGTTTCAAGTTTGGTAAAGTTGTGCCCCTAAAGGGGCAAGAATGTCCGGGCAGTCAGAACAGACTTGTGAATTTCTCACCTTCTCTTTCATCTCACAGAGCAGATCCACCATGACCATGCGCCCCTCAGCGTCCGTGTTCCCTACACGGATCCTGCGACCCGCACGGGACAACACCAGCTCATCAGCTACGTAACAGTCTGACAGAACACACAGAGAACCCAAACCCCATTAAAAAAACAGAGAGAAAGGTCTTCTGTCCTGTTTCTCTCTCCCACATCAAATAAACAGTGATGACCCCACTCCACCTGATCAATCCCAGGAGGTAAATACAGCAACCCCTGTCCACCAGTACATCCAGGTAACATCTATATAGACTACTGGCACTCCACTAGAAGGCTAGTGAAGTACTGTCTTCTAAAACTGGTGGGGTCTAGCTAAGATCATATCCTACTACATCACGAGTTGGTGTAATTTCTTCTCATTTGCTGGAAGGTCTTACAAACTCATACTGACCTGAGCCCACGCTGTTCCTCACCATTGCCATAGCACCCACCACCTTCAGATGCTTGGGTTTGAGTTTAGCCAGGACCTGCCAAGCAAGACAGCTACGTTAGCTGAGACAGCGACTTAGCCCACGGACTACGAGTCCATTGGTGATAACTTTGAGGTGTTGTTCACCTCAAAGAATCCTGCCACAGCAGCAGCGCCACACTTGTCCCGATGCATGCCAGCCATGAAGCCACCAGCCTTGATGTCAGCTCCACCTGTATCATAGGTGATTCCCTGAGGAAAACAAACAGGAGGACATGTTAAAGACATGGAAGGCCCCGCCCTCCCAGCTACCATCATTGGGTCACCACTTTTTCCACAATTTTCTCTGCAACTTAAAATGGTCTGTGCTCAAAATGGAATTGAATATGAGACTCTTTATCTTATACTATTATATTACTGTAGGTCGTTATGTCTTGTACCACACCTGTGTATTCATGTTTTACGTGTTACGAGCGGCTGCTGATTTTAGCAGTAGCTAAATGGGATCAGAGTAAGAGCCAGTCCTACATCCTCTCACCTTGCCAACCAGCATGAGTGTTTGTTTGACAGGTCCTTCTCCACAGTATTGCAGATTGATCACTCTGGCCTGGTGACGGGGCACAGCTACAGGAAAGTAAAAAAACATTTCAAACCACATACACACCAAACTCATCACATACACACTTTTTTTTGCTGCATGCAGAATTTACATTCATGTAAGCTACTGCACCTGTGTCTGGTGGTTAAGAACCAGTTTTGCCTAGTAAGAGGTATTGTCTTTGGAAGATTACAATTCCAAATATATGTCTATATACTAAACTAAAAGTCTAAACCCCCCTTGAAGTTTCATTCATCCATACTTTCAAGGGGATTGTTTACATTTAAAATAGAAATAGACCTGAAGTATCATACTTGGATAAGTCTCCACCCTTTGAGTTAATAATTGGTGGAAGCATCATAAGCAGTTAATAAACCTTTGAGTGTGTTGGCATTGGTCTCCACCAACTTTTCACACCAAGATTTTTAAATACCTGACCATTGTTCTTCACAAAAGTTTCTTGTGGACCATTGATGGACAACAATCTTCAAAGTAATGCCACGAGGTGGAGATTTATACAATTAAATTTCATTAGTATTTTATAAAATAATTTGATTTCACAATAATAAAAAAAGACATACTTGGAAAATAATTAAAATGCATTAATTGTTTAAGGGGGTGTAACCTTGTTATTGGCACTGTACAAACTGTTTCAAGTCTACATTACTGTATAGTGTAAATATTTTTACTTAGGCTACATGCGTCACATATTTATTTACACTAGCGCAGTGTAAATAAATGAATCAATTTACATTTACACTGCATGACTGTTACAAGGACCCCTAAGTCCTTGTAACAGTTGACCGAAAATCATTCATGGCTATTGTCCTGATGACATCCCTGACACACACATTTTACGATAGGTTTTACTGTACACACCACTGGCACATCGGTTCACAGCAGCCAGGCAGGGATACTCCTTCTCCAGGACCTTCAGATCACTCACCACTTCCACCTGAGGAGGACAGGCGGGTTGAGACATTAACACGTAGAAAGGAGACATGCTGGCGCAATGAAAGATTTCTATATTCCAAAAAAAGAAAATATATGTATTTTCCAAAAAAGACGGCAAAAAAGTGAGCTGTTGACAGGCTGAGGTGAAAATTCAATAGATTCTTTAACAAAGAGTTATGAATAACAAAACATTTAGATTTTTAACACGAAAAGCCTCTCCCCTCACCTTCACTGGGCTGTTCTCGAAGAGGTTTTGGACGTACTCTGCTACCAGAGGAGCAGCCATCCGCTCAGGATCTGACCCTCCTATATCACGGCAAGCCAGGCTAGAGAGAGAGGGGATGGGGAGATATTATATACACACACACACACATTATTTTGCTTTTGTCATGTAACAACATTCTCTTCTTTAAGAGTGCTCTTTGTTACAGATAAAAATGTCTGTGTGGGCGAGCCTCACCGTCCACTCTCCAGAGCAGTGGCCAGATTCACCAACTCCTCGCCACTGGCATCCTGGTCCACCCACAGCCCCAAAACACACACCTTATGCTGGCTATTCTTTATAGATGCCTCCATCACCTCCAACGGCTAGGAGAGGGAGAGAGTATTAATGAGTATGCAAGTATATTATATATCACAAGAGCATATTTCACAGGAGCGTTCTCTCGTCTCACCATGTAAAGTGCGTGCAGAGCCCCTAGGGCTGCTACTAAGGTGCTCCTGTCATAGCTGCTATGGCGTGGGCAGATCAAAAGGGGTCGCTGCATGCCTGCTTTCAAGGCCCTAAGGCAAACCACAGAGAGTATGGTGATGAATGGGAAAGATAAACACAGGACAGGGATACCATTGTATGGTGCCCTTGATGCAGCTTGGTGAGTACACGTGTGGTGTTGACTCTAACCTCTTGATACCACTAACAGCTGCATCGCTGAAGCGTCTGACATCATCGTAGTCCCGGTTAACTGGCCCGGTGGATGCAAACACCAAGCGGTTACCAGGCAACCCCGGAACCTTCAACACCACCACCTCATCTTTCAGGCCACAGTCCACCTAGAGAACAAAGGCAGAGAGAGAGAGAGAGAGGAAGTAGAGTGATCAGAGGGGAGGAGAAGGGGGAAATGAGAAAGGGTGAAGAGAAAGTAAAGGCATATTCATGTTTGTGTGTGTGTGTCTTACAGAGCTATAGTCCTGTAGTGGTGCTTTCAAACAATCCAGCTCTTTGGGCAGCGTGTCATAACTCTGGGTCACCAAGACTATGCCATCATAACTGGAAGAGAGAAAACATGCAGTTAGAATGGTCCTTCCATCACCTTTTGAGAAGTGTAAGATAATTAACTAAACTAGGAAGTGATTTTGTCCTCGTGGAGATCGGCAAAAGGTCCTAATGAGGACAGATTAGGACCTGCAAACACATGCTTCATTTACAAAGGCAGACTAAATCTAACATTTGACCCAAAGACATTGTAATCGATAAAAATGTGTCAGTAACATCAGAATTGGGCTGCCTGTGTAAATGTTTAGTGAGTCATAGACAAACAAGGTGATACTCACTTGTGGTTCTTACAGTCAGTGGTCCACTCAAGGGGCTGGACACTATAGAGAGAAATCTCATTCATTATGGCTCCTAATAAACAGGGTGCTTCACATTCTGAATGCTGACTGTCTGACAGCCACGGTATACGGGGCTGTATACCAAGGAATAACATAACTTTGATTTTTTACTGCTCTAGTTGTGTTGGTATTCAGTTCATAACAACAATAAGGCATCTTGTGGGTTTGTGGTATATTGCCAATATACCACAGCTAAACGCTGTGTTCAGCAACTCTGTGGTGTGTCGTGGATAAGAACTGTTTTTTAGCCGTGGTATATTTTCCACTTGTGCCTTATTGCTTAAATATAGGCTACATTTTTGGCTTGAAAGTCAAACTCCATATCCAGGTCCAAAACCTTTTTGAGCTCTTTCCTACTCCTTTGTTGTATTGCCTAATAAGTGACAAGGTGTAAGCTATGATAACAAAAGCAGACCTTGGTTATGAAGTGTTCTCTACGCATCGCTAGTGATATCAGTAAGATTGGTTCAAAGTCTAGCTTCTGAGAAACCTTTGGCCTCTTGGTACACACTTAGACTGTTTGGAATCTGGATATCTTATAGTCAAGGGGCAATCAATTCTATAGCAGCCCTAATGTTCCCACCTGTCCAGGCAATTACCATCTGAACAAATAGAAAATAAAATAGAGCATACCTTTTAAGATTTCTGAGAATGTGCTGTAACCTAGCTAACTAGTTGTGTTCTATCTAAAAGTCCTAAAACGTAGTCGTTCAGTAAATAAATGTGCTGGGGAATTTGGAGGGATACTGGTTCAGGGATGTGGCAAAAAAGCATGTGACTAACAGGAACAGAATTTGCAGTGTTCAAAAATATTTTTGGACATACTGACATGGAGAAAATATTTCACAGCTACTTGGACGCAAATTGTAACTATCAGGCCAATCAGTCGTTCTTCAAATGCAATGTATTGGACAGTCCACTTAGACTCTCGTTGAGCAAACCCACGTCGCAATAAGTTACACTGTTTAGTCACTCAATAATACAAAAAAATGCAACTGATACTCAATACCTATACTAGATCTTGAATACATTATTCTAACAAAGTACATATTATGACTAAAACAGGGAACATAAACTGCACGGTTAACAGCAAAATATATGAACTATAAGCTTACCGGGTACACATTGCTTGCCTTCCGACGTCTTGATTGAAAGAAACAGAAAGCAGTCAGCTGACACAATGTGTAGTGATGTGGGGAGGCGCGCAAGATGGCGACCGGTGAGGAGGTAGATTTGAGATGCTGAGGATAAAAGTTTGTTCCTTCACCTCATATCGTTCTTTTTGTTTTATAAATTGACCAATCCGACATCTGAATGTAAGATTTTAATATTTACCAGACAATTAACACGGAAAGTTGCTGTAAATTGATTTTGAACTTTATAATTAACCCGGAGAGACTGCACTGAATGGCGGAAAAACGAGAGAGGGAGAGTAACCTTAAAGTCAAAAAGAAAAGCCTAACAAAGTCGCTGACAAAGATGAAGGATAAAAATGATGAAATGCAAGTTTGCAGCACTGACATTCAAACAGAGCACTCGTATGTAGTGCAAGGCATCACAGTTTCTTTACCGGATTCAACGCCCAGCACTCCTGATCCGAAGAAAAGTAAAAATGAACCGTCTCTGTCTGAAATTCAAGAAAACATCATGCGTTGCATTAATGAAAGAGTCAACGGATTAAAGGAGCTCTTAAGAGCAAATACGGTGAGCATTGAAGCTTTGAAGAAAACTACGGAATTCCTCTTCAATGAAGTAAAGGATGTCAAAGATGAGGTGAAAATTTTGAAAAAGGACACGAAGGCGATGCATGAGGTCAGTGATGCGCATAGCAAGAAAATGTCGGAGTTCGATTCAATCAATCAAATCAAAATTTATTTATAAAGCGCTTTTTACAACAGCAGTTGTCACAAAGTGCTTTACAGAGACACCCGGCCTTAAACCCCAAGGAGCAAACAACAGTAGTGTTGAATTTCAGTGGCTAGGAAAAACTCCCTAAGAAGGTCGAATTTTAGGAAGAAACCTAGAGAGGACCCAGGCTCAGAGGGGTGACCAGTCCTCTTCTGGCTGTGCCGGGTGAGATATTAAGAGTCTAATTGGAATAATAAATACATTTCTCCTGGCTAAATCCAGAGTATATTCGATTTTAGACTAGGTCAGAAGTATGACCAGGTGGACAAGGAAAGGAACAGCAACGGTCCCCCCAAACCAGGTAATCCGCAGGTGTGGACCAGGACCTCAGCTCCTTCTAAAATTTAAAATTGGAGGAAACTGAGAAAAGTTAGTAGTACATCCCTCATGTCCCCCAGCACAATAATATAGCAGCGTAACACCTTGGAAACTGAGACGGGGGGGTCCGGTGACACTGTGGCCCTACCCGGGGGAGGCCCCGGACAGGGCCCAACAGGCAGGAAATCAATCCAACCACATTGCCAGGCATCAACCAAAGGGACACCCACCAACCGCAACCCCCCTGAATGAGGGCCGAGTATTGCTAGCAGCGTACAGCCCAACTGCACAAGTGCGCAATAGAGAGTCAACAACAAGCCAGTGACTCTTCCCCCGAAGGGCATTGGAGGGAGGGCATCCCAGTGGCGACGAGAGCCCACCTGGCAAGACAGCAAGGGTGGACAGTATCAAGCCTACTGGTCACCTTCACGCCCCCGGGCCAGGCTACACCTAATTATAAACCGTGCTGTAGAGATGAGTTTTTAGTAGACACTTGAAAGTTTGCACTGAGTTTGCATTTCTAACCTTAATTGGCAGATCATTCCACAGGAGTGGAGCACTATGAGAAAAGGCCCTGCCGCCAACTGTTTGTTTAGAAATTCTAGGTACAATTAAAAGGCCTGCATCTTGCGATCTAAGGTTACGTGTAGGTATGTATGGCTGGATCATTTCAGCAAGGTAAGTAGGAGCAAGTCCATGTATTGATTTATAGGTTAAGAGTAAAACCTTAAAATCAGCCCTAACCCTAACAGGCAGCCAATGTAAGGATGCCAGGACAGGAGTAATGTGTTCGAATTTTTTTGTTCTAGTTAGGATTCTAGCAGCTGTGTGCAGCACTAATTGAAGTTTATTTATTAATTTGTCTGGATAACCAGAGAGAAGAGCATTGCAGTAATCTAATCTAGAAGTAACGAAAGCATGAATTAATTTTTCTGCATCAGTTTTTGATAGAAAGTTTCTAATTTTTGCGATGTTTCGAAGATGAAAATAAGCAACTCTTGAGACATATTTTATATGATTCCAGACTTAACGAGGTAGAAAGGTACAAAAGAAGATGGAATTTGAGATTGTACGGTCTGACTGAGCAGGCCGGTGAGGATGTAAAGGCGCAAGTGGTGGATATCTGTTGTGCAATTCTTCCAGAGCTAACCACCAAAATACAACAAGATGTAGACACAGTACACCGACTCGGAAGAAAACTTGATGGAAACGTCACGAGAGGGAGAACCGTCATCATCCAATTTGTGTCCAGATCCGTACGTGATATGCTTTGGAAAGCGGCGAAAACCAGTACCTACCTGAGGTCCAAGGAGTTACGGTTTGGAGAAGATTTGACTACTATGGACAAAGCCATACGCAGACAACTGTGGCCAAAAGTGGAGGCTGCTCGGCAGGTAGGAAAGAAGGCTTACTTCGTCGGCGTACGAGCCTTCGTTGATGGAAAGGAAATACCTCCCTAAGGTTTTGTATATGATTACGCGCATAATTCTTGATAAAGAACTGCACATGGACACAATTCTGCACGTGTTAGTATACGGTTACAAGTGCAGTTATAATCTGGATGGAATTTTGTGACATTTACGACGGAATATTTCTGTCAGTTTACGGCCAGAATGGATCCATGTTAACTGAAATACTACGATATATTGCACTTGCAAGTTGTGCTGCATAGTTTTCGAAAGGTTTGATTTAGTTCAAGGTTAATATTAAGGTCAATTTGGGTTGTAAGTTCTACTTTTGAGGTGTAGGAACATGTTTTGTTTCATATTTGTTAAATCTTAAATTGCTAATATAGCATACTGGTATCTTTGTCATTTTTATCTTTAAATGTCAGGGGAATTTGAGATTTGCTGAAAAGGAAAGCAGTTTTTTTGTTTTGCAGGAAATTTAAATGTGATTTTTATTTTATTCAAGAAACACACGCATCTTTGTCAGATCATAATTTTTGGAAGAGCCAATGGAGATGATTTATGGATGTCATATGGGAGTAATCAATCAGCTGGTGTTGCAGTATTAAAAGGTACATTTAAGGGGAAAATAATTAAAACCAAAATGCATGATTCAGGTCGATGGGTGATACTGGTTATAGAAAAGAATGCTGACATTTTTATTTTGGGGAATATTTATGCAAGTAATTTTACCACTCAAAACAACTTTATTTATTATAAATAGTGGAACAATATAACAATGCAAAATTAGTACTCGGAGGGGATTTCAATACTATATGGGATTCTGAAAAGGATTGTTTTCCACCTCGGCTAGGTAACAGGTCTGTTCTTCCAGAATTGAATAGTATATGTTCTACTTTGGATTTGATTGATATATGGAGACATAAGTATCCAGACAAACTTCAATTTACATGGTGTAAAGGAAACCTTTCTCAACAGTCACGCATAGACTATTGGTTAATTTCAAGGAATTTATTGAATTGTGTTAATGAAGTCTCTATAGAGCCTTCTGTTCTTACAGATCACAAAGCTATTTTTCTCTCATTAAATACAACTAAATCCAAAGATGTAAAAGCTTTTACATACTGGAAAATGAACCAGAATATATTGACAGATGTGCAGTTTAGAGATAAAGCAAAAGAGGTTATAATAGATTTTTGGAAGAAGGCAAATATAACATTTATTTGGGGTAAATTGGGAATTAATGAAGTATAAGATTAGGACTTTAGCCATAAGGAGAGGAAAGGAAATAGCCAAATATAAAAGAGAAAATGAAGGAAAAATTATACAGGAAATTATGTCTTTCTGGAAATTGTAATATAGATCAAGAAAATAAAAATAAATTACTACAACTACAATTAGACTTAGATAAAATATATGAATATAAAGCAAAGGGTGCCTTCATAAGATCAAGAAAGAAATGGTTAGAGGAAGGGGAAAAAAATACAAAATACTTTTTTAATATGGAAAAAAGGAATGTAGAACTTGCATCTATGGTCAAATTGAATATTGATGGACAGTTAACAGAAAATTCAAAAGAAATATCAAGATATGTGGCTGAATTTTATGAGAAATTGTATTCTTATGATAACAAATTGAGTAATGCACAGTCATTCTTAGATTCTATTAAAGATGATATTACAAAGATAAGTGAGTCTTCTATTGAAATATGCGACCAGGAGATTTCTTTAAAGGAAATATCTCATTGTATTAACAAACTCAAAGACAATAAGTCACCCGGGAATGATGGTTTAATTAGTGAATTTTATAAATATTTTCAAAATGAATTATCCCCTTTTTTGTTAGCTGTATTTAGGGAAGCTATACAACAAGGTTATTTACCCAATTCACTAAGACAAGGTTTGATAACTTTATTACCAAAGCCCAATAAGGATATATTATTTTTAGAGAATTGGCGTCCAATTACCCTAATCAATAACGATGCAAACATTTTTGCACGAATATTTGCAGAAAGATTGAAGAACTGTCTTGATCCCATAATTGATGAATGTCAATCAGGATTTATGAAAGGTCGTCACATCTGTAATAATATTAGGCTCATTTTGGATTTAATTGACTACAATGAATTTATTACAGATAATAGTATTGTTTTATTTGTGGATTTCTTTGAAGCATTTGATACTATCGATCATAATTTTATGTTGGAGACCTTAAATTATTTTGGATTTGGAGTATACTTTAAAAAAGCTATTAAAACACTGTACAATGACTGTAACAGCTCAGTTAAGTTATCATATGGAACGTCATCCAGATTTAAAATCAATAGAGGTATACGACAAGGCTGTCCCATTTCGCCATTTCTTTTCTTACTTGTAACACAAACCATGGTCATACACATTAAAAGAGATGCATTTTGTGGTATTAGACTTTTGGAGAAAGAGTTAAAATGTTCTCAATTAGCGGACGACACTGCTATTTTTTTTAAAAGTGAAACTGAAGTTAAAAAAGCTATTGAGTGCCTTAATATTTTCTCTTCTGTATCTGGTTTATGTTTAAACATAAAAAAATTTGTGTTATTCCCCTTGAAAACATGTAATCATAACAACATTCTTGGTATTCCAGTAAAGGAGGTAGTAGATTATTTAGGTATTAAGATCTGTAAAGATCTGTTTTTAAGATTTGTAAATTTTAAACAAAAATTTAATTCATGGTTAATGAGAGATCTTTCATTAAAAGGAAGAATATTACTATCCAAAACTGAAGGATTGTCACGCTTGGTGTATACAGCTCTTGCATTAGATGTTCCACAATCAGTTATAAAAGAGGTGGATACTGTTTTGTTCAATTTCATTTGGAAGAACAGACCACATTATTTAAAAAAAACTATTTTATGCAATCCAATTGAGGATGGTGGTCTTAATGTACTTGACTTTAATACTGCTAATTGTGTATTTAAGAACAAGTGGATAAAGAACTATTTGAAATCTAAAGGCAAAATTTGGAATATTATCCCTGAGTTCATTTTTGATAAACTGGGGGGCTTAGAATTTTTTTTGAGGTGTAATTTTGATGTAAATAAGATTCCGATAAAGCTTTCTTCTTTTCATAAACAGGTTTTTCTATTATGGATGCTCATTTATAAGCATAATGTTTCTCCACACAAATCTGTCATTTGGAACCACAAATATATTACATTTAAAAATAAATCTTTATTTTACAAAAACTGGTACAATAATGGTATAATTTTGGTCAGACAGTTATTTAAGAATAATGGATATCTTTTTAATTATTGCGAATTCCTTAACTATTATAAGATCCCTGTAACGGCTAAGGAATTTGCAGTAGTATTTGATGCTGTTCCTAGTGGCCTCATTCAACTTTTATCAGGCAATGTATCTTCTGAAGCTATCCCCATATATATTAATAAACAGTTAAGTATTGATGGTGTGAACATTATAGAATTTTTTTTTAATAACTTTTATATTAAAGAATTATGTAGAATTGCATTAGTGCCTAAATTGAAACCTTTTTGGAACTCAATGTATAGTCAGATTGAATGGAAGGAGGTCTGGAACTTACCCAATAAATACTGTCTGACCAATAAAGTTAAAGAAATTACATATAAGATTATTCACTTGATTTATCCAGTGAGACAAGTAGTCTCAAGATTTTTTAGAGACATGGAAATTACATGCAGCTTTTGTAATACAGAAGAAGAATCAATAAAACATTTATTTTGCGAATGTGTATTTACCCAATTGTTTTGGATTGAGGTTGAATATCTTATATTTAAATTTCCAAAATTAAAGATTCAACTATCTGGTAAAGATATTTTTTTGTTATACAAAAATGAGAATGTGGAGCAAAATTTTGTTGTTAACTTGATCATTATGTATGGAAAATACCATATACACAAGCAGAAATGGACAAATAATAAACCTAACATCATATTATTTAAAATTGAACTTAAACATTATATTGAAGCCCTAAAAGAAGCAAGAAATAAAAAAGCAAAACGGATGTATAGAATTTTTGAATCCTTTTCTGTGTACATTTTTATTTTTTCCCCTGTGTAATTTTATTTATTTTTCTTTGATGCTGTTTCTAGTGTAATAATACATTGTGTTCCTCTGTATATGTATGTTCTGAATAAAAATAAATAAATAAATAAATAAAAAAATGTGTAGTGATGTTCATTTTGCGAACGACTCCTTCTAGTAACTCAAGAGTAACGAGTCTTTTGAGTCAGTCTTCCTCGCAATCGGTCATTTAAACGGCTGAAAGCGGATCTGTACGCTCGGATCATTGCTTTCATTCTGAGCGGGGTGTTGGGGGGATATCGAAAGGACGAGCGTCGCATACTCAACGGTGGCAGTGACCCGCGTCTCGTACCCGTACTTTCCACTATTGTTTCAATTTAATCACAAATGAACTTAATGACTCGAATAAGCAGTTGATTACTAAACGACTCCAAAAGATTCCAGTCAGTAAATAGAGTCGAACTTCCTATCACTAGAAGCCTGCTTCGCTAGTCGATCATGTGATTTACACGTGTCCTTTCAACGTAATCACGGGAGTTGTCGTTTTAACATACTCGTTACTTACTTGTATGTATGTGCAGATAATCTATGAAAACGTCGAATTTTGTATTAATTCAAAGCAATACATACGGTATACATACTAGAGAAGTTTCTACTCTTAAGATTATGTATAGCTGTGAGCACTGAGTGTTATTGTACTATAAACTAAACTACAAATACCAAACCAGGAAGTAAACTTATGTACATGCATGTTGTCTGTACAGTCGACAAGAAAAAGGTAGGTCTTTTCACCTGACTGACAATATAATGTCTGTCAGATCAGCTACTGTTCATCGACTACATTATTTGCGGCTTTTGGGTTTTGCTTATATTGTTGTTGACTGTTTTGCATTTACAGTCAGTGATCACTGCTGATCTTGTACTACGATTCTATTGGAATACTGTGGCACTTTGTATTGCCTGCAGAAGCTCTGGATGAAAAGGTTAGCACTAACAGAATAATTAGTACTTTAACTGAGAGTTGAATGAAACAGTTGGGGTTTACCCAGAAATAGGCTGTTTATCAATTCCAAGTACGCTAAGATGAACGTTCTTGTCAAGCGTCTTTAGAATGGTATCGCAAGATCGCGAGGACAGAGAACGCGCCTATATGGATTGAGATGCATGTGTACTTTTTGCGCTATTGCGCAATACCCCTCCACTCATATGAGGGCTGTAACCTCCTCAGGAGTCCCTGAATAAAATATGAATGTGAAGATGAACGGCAGAAGGTTGTATGGTTACTATAGCCACAATCATATGATATGACAATTGTATATAAAAAAAATGTGTGTGAAAGTGAAACTAGTGAAAGTGAAAATCAACTGTACTAAAAAAAGCTGTCCCCCTCTACCGGTACTGTAATTACTGAACTTAGCTAACGTTAATTAACCTATCCACTGCACTGACTAAAGTTAGCTAGCTGATCAAAAAGTCGGAGTAAAGTTATAAATCATTAGTTTCTTAAATAAAATAAGCAAATATTCAGCGACTACAATGCCCATTTCTCGTCAAATTTATTTCAGATGCTGATTTACAGGTACCGTTTACCTGAAATAAGAAAAGTTTAAACTTATTACAGTTGTGGAGTTTTTCCTGACATCTTGAAATGACTTCTGGGATATCAGATGCGTTCTCGCCGAACAAGTCACCAACCCATGCATCCTCGATAAAAGAGGCGGATCAAGTACTTATCCGGGCATTTTAGGCGTTCTTGGTAACTTGTGTTATTTGGATTGGAACCGTCCTTAGGACGCGGATTGATAAACGGCCATAGATGTATGGGTACAATGCGGTACAAAGACAAAAGGGCTAGTGCAAGTAATGTTAGATTTCACGGATCATATTGAAAGCAATTTGATTTCCTGGTCAGATGCTCATGACAGAATAGAAAAACAAATTGAAAATGAAGCTGAATTCTCTGCAATCACTAATAATTATATTGACCTGTTATATCCATACCATTCTCCCCTTTTATACTTTAAACTATTCTTACGACTTTTCATTTCTCTCTTTATCTCTCAGTAAAGTCCCTTTTTTCTGTTCTCAGTAGATGAGACTTTCTCTTCGCTCCTTGTCTCTTGTCTTGAGGAGCTTCTCTGATAGACTCTCTGCTGTCTCAGAAAAGCAAATAGATTCTGTTGCTGTGATGCGATTGGTGCAATTCTGCCGCCAAGGAGATGATGGAAGGATCAGGGTTGGCGTTGAGCAGGGTGAAGGGCTAGGGGTCATTGACCTTAAGGCCTATGACTCTTCAATGCCAACAACAATGAAAGAGCTGCTGGAGATGGGACCAAGGGGCATGCAGTGTGCACAGAGGTAACACAAACACATACAATGGCTCTCAAAAGTATTCACCCCCTCTGGACCTTTTGTGTTACAACATGAAATCAAAATGTACTTATTTAGGAGTGTTTGCCATTGACTGGCACAAAGACATTCATTCTGGTGTCATAGCGAAAGGGGTGAATACGTCAATCAATTGTGTTCAGTTTTATATTTTTCATTAATTTAGAAGAATTTGCAAATTGCGGTTTTCACTTCGACATTGGGCTTTTTTGTGTTGATCAGTGGCAAAAACCTGTAATTAAATCTATTTAGATTTAATGTCGTAACACAATAAAATGTAGAGGTCCAAGGCGGGGGGGGGGTACTTTTGAGGGCCACTGTACAGAAAGTTTGTTGGTACCTGTCCATTAGCCATACTTAACACCCAGAACAAACACTGTGTTCTCGTCCTCAGGGCGCTTGACGCTAGTCCTGCTAAGTGTGTGGTCCCCAGTGCGGAAGTGAGACTGCTCTCCCCAGTCCTGGCCCCAGAAAAGGTGGTGTGTGTGGGAATGAACTACCGGGACCACTGCCTGGAGCAGAATGCCCCTATCCCCGAAGAACCAATTATTTTCAGCAAGTTCCCCAGTGCTATCACTGGGCCCTTTGATGACATCATACTACCCAATGAGAGCCAGGTGAGGGCAGTCTTGGTGCCTGTTAAACCCAGAGGAGGAAACAGGAGTACAGCTGATTTGCATGATCATTAGAGATGTGCCTGATTCAGCTGAATGGCACTGAGTCATCATCCGTTGAATAACTCAGTCAGTTAATGACATTTTCTGCTTCTCTCTGATTGGAGGAAGTGGACTGGGAGGTAGAGCTAGCCTTTGTGATTGGACGAAAGGGGAAGCATATTAAGGTGAGGGAACACTACTTAAAAGACACAAGGGTTTAATATCCCTCAGACAGCCGCAGCTATGAATGTTTATACACGTCTACCCAAACAACCCTTTCCACTCTCTTTCACAGGAAGAGGATGCTATGTCGTACGTGGCAGGTTTCACAGTGGCCAATGATGTCAGTGCACGGGATTGGCAGTTGAAACGCAATGGGAATCAGTGGCTTCTGGGAAAAACATTTGACAGTTTTTGTCCTCTTGGCCCCGCCTTAGTGACCACCTCTGCTGTGAAGGGTGAGACGGAATGAGAATAATCAGAAAAATCTATATGTATAATGTGCTTATTCGCATCTATTTATTTTTCATCAGATCCCCATAATCTGGGTATCCGCTGTCTGGTGAATGGAGTAGCTGTCCAAAACAGCAACACTAACCAGCTAATCTTTAAGACTGAGCAAGTGGTGGCCTGGGTTTCACAGTGAGTGATTCACAAACACAATCCATGTTCACACAGTCTTACACTGTTCATAATTCTGAAAGGTCACTAAACAGTTAATATAAAGGTAATTCCTTGCTATTTCACCAAGATTGTTCTGAAATCTTTCTGTAGTTAGAGATAACTACAGAAAGATTATTTTGGAAAGTGGTAGAACACAGGTAGGGATTTGAGACCATTTATCCCATACAGAAGCTCTCCAGATCCTTCAGTGTCCTTGGTCCTCGATTTTGGGCTTTCCCTGCAGGTTTTCAATAGGATTTAGGTTAAGGGACTGTGATGGCCATTATTAAAGCTCCCAGGTGGTTCCTAGGGCCTGTTCATGTACACTACCAGAACTAAAAGTGGTTATTAGGTTATTTCTGTATGACCATGGCTCTTTTTCTCACATTCATGTCTTGTGTTTATTGCCACAAAGATCAGTTCAGTCTCATCGGACCATAGAACCTGATTCCAATGACATTTAGCTAACTCCAGGTGCTTACGTTTGTGGTTTGGTGATAACAGAGGCTTTCTTCTGGCAACCCATCCAAGCAACTACCCATCCAAGCAACTTGTTGGCATAAAGTTTGAGTCTAAGCGTAGTTTTGGGGACTTGGAGATGTTACCAATGTCTGTAATTCTCAAGCTGTAATCCTTGAAGATTTTTGCCAATTGAACCATCCTTCTCAGTGTATTTGGGGGCAACATACATATCCTTTTCATTCAGGCAGATTCATCACAGCTGCAGTTCTTTTACATTGCTTAATTATTGTCCTAATTATGGAGATGGTTATTTTCAAGTATGGCTTTTTATAGCATTGGTTGGTGTAGGTCAACAACCTTTTGTCTCATTTCATTCATGTTTGTGTTCACTCACCTTTTCCATGTTGATGAATGGCTAAGGGAATGTGTGCTTGGGTGTGAATTCATGTTTTTACTGCAGTGAAAGGGGTGCCAATTATTTGTGGCACATGTTTTTTGTAAAAAAAAGACTTTTTTTTGTAAGTTTTTTTTTTTAACCAGTGTCCCTTCAAAGTTTGATGTTACATGCTTTTTTTGTTGTTGTAAGATCAAGCTGATCAACAATGAGTGTGCTAATAATTTTGAGGCCACTGTGTGTGTTTTGTGATGCAACTCCTATATTGTTCTGGTTCATATTGCTGCTCGCTAAAGCAGGAAGTCACAACCAGAATCCTTATGCGGTGGACAGAAAGCACTTTCCAGACTTGCCTAAATTGAACTCACAGGATGACACAAGGTCATGCTGGAGCTCAAGTCAGTGCAATCCAATTGAATGATTAAGCCAACCAATCCCAGACAATATGCTGGCCAATTGCATTACCCTTGTATGACCCCTGGGCCAGTACAAGAGCTGGATTCAAACCCTGGTCTCCCAATGTCAGCTAACTGTGACTATGATGTTTCTCAGTGGCTTGGTAAAAAACACCTAATGGGTTATACAGCAGTTAATTTCTTAGTTAAAACAAAAACAGGAGTTAGCAACACTGATTTAGCGTTTCATTATTTTACTTTCAATGTGCCTCCCTCTGCAATGATGTAGGTAATTTTATCGGAGAACAGTTACAATTGTTGGTGCAGGAGAGAGATGCTTGTTTTTGGTAAATACTGCAATATGTCTTCTGTCTTTGGCCAATAATATTATTTTGCTGGATAACTGATGCATCTTCCACAGCATATGCAATTCCAATTTAGTTCTTATCACAGCAGCAAACTACAAATGGGTGCTGGCACATTTATCATTCTATGCTAATCTGTGTTTTCCAAGGACCAAATAAAATGTAATTGCATAATTTGTCACTGGAAACTATTTGCTCCTTGGTGGCATTTCACCATTTATTTTAGATTCATCGTGTCAATAATTGTAGCAGGTAGCAGTTTGGATGTTGGGTACTATAGTTTTTGAATAGAATTGGAAACATATATAAATTGAGATGTCTATTTAGGATGCAATCAAATCTTAATTTAAGGAATACTTTCTAAACAATTTGAGCTGTTGGGGTTCAGTACATTTCTTTGTGCTTTTTCAGGTGGCATGACTCCGCTGAGATACCGTCATGGCTAAATAAATATTTGTGAGTGGTTGCTCTATGGTAATAACTAAAATGTTTTGGTTTGCTCCTATGTTAGGTTCATGACATTGTCTCCAGGTGATGTGTTTCTAACAGGGACTCCTCCAGGTGTGGGTGTGTTCAGGAACCCACCAGTCTTCCTTAAGGTCTGCATCTAACTTGTGTTAAGACATCATTGTGCTGATCATTGACTGTCTGCTAATTAATGATTGGGCTAGAATAGATGAAATATTAAACACCTTTCCATGCATTGTGAAATTATAACATCTGTAATGTAGTACACCTGGAATGTAACTGTAAGGTTAAGGATGGTACCAATCAACAATGCATGCAGTCCATAAAAACAAGTACCCATTGGTCACAAATGTCTCAAGCTTTGTCTGTTGTGACATGAGAGATGTAATGAAGTGTTCCTGTGTGTTTCAGAAAGGAGATGTGGTAGAGTGTCAGATAGACCAGGTGGGGGTCATACGCAACAATGTTGTCTAACCTTTGAATTCTGAAGCTGCCTGCCCATTGGTCAGCTCTTCAATCAACCAATCATTATAACTGATTAATTCAACCTTCCTTGGACAGAAGTGCCATTATTGTACTCCACTGTAAATGGGGTTATAGATTTAATTTGTATTTAAAAAACTGTTTACACAGGCAGTGTCATCTTGCTGAAATATTAGCGAAAGCTCTGAAAAATCAATTAAACTACTGTCACAGCCAAATAAAGGTTATTTGAAAATTGTCACTACAAATGTTGCATATATTTTGTGGAATCAGGGTGATTATTAAAAATATAAAATTGAAAACTGTCTACTGTCATGATGCCACAGTACCACTTGCAACACTAAAATGGCAAAATATTGGATTAGTCTTCACAGAAGATCCCTCTGATAACACTGGCTGAGTTCTTATTATAATACCATGTTCCCCCATTGGCCAGTGCTCAAACATTTTATACCATTCATTGTAAAAAACCATGCAATAGGAATTTGACCAGGAACACAAATGGATAGGGTGCCATTCATTCACCCTCATTTAGTTGAATCAAGATTTACGTTACTTAAATCTGATAACTCCACATGGAACCGATTACGGCTCATAACTGTTCTTTTTTTTTAACAGGAAATGTACACATCCGTATCATGACATCAGGAGAAGGTGCAGACAGGTGTCTGTCAATTATAGCACCCATGTCCATTGGCATTGTACCGTGTGACAAAGAGAAAGGCCAAGCAGCTCAATACACGGTTGAGGCAGACCTCATCTCCCACTCTGCTGTTCTGGGTAGCTTGTCTTATCTGTATGCAGATGGTGGATTTGGTTTGGATGATTCAATCAGACATCTGCATGATTGTGAACATATTACATGTTGGGGTTCTCTGCAGCCTGATGCTTTACTGAAGCACAAATACAAAATTAAGCATTAGGAATGTCAGTTACCATGTAATGCATGGATAGTCTCTCGCACACGCTTACTGTGTCGAGCACTTGTCAGAGATAAATACTCAATCTAAATGCAGTCGGAGAAACAGAACCAAAGGCTGTTGAGTATTCAAGAAAAAAAGAAAACACCCACCTGCTCACTGACACCCACATTTAAAATTCTCTGGATTTTTTCAAACCACCACAAGGTGGCAGTGGCATGCCAGAGGACTAACCGGTTTGGAATCTAAACTGACCGCTAGTGCTCAAACCATTGTTATTTATATGAACACAGGGTACCACTGAAATGAATGATGCCTCCATGTTTGTTTTATGACCCTGTATTGTTCCTTATGAACTGGGGGGGCTTCAGCTTACTGAGAGAATAGGAAACACACATTTAATGAAGAAATGAACATTAGAAAGACTTGCAAGAATTTCCATAATACTATAATGCATATTAAAAATAACTCAACTCGTTTGCATTTCTCATCTCCAATAATTAGAACACTTATTGGCCAAGTCATTATTCAACATAAACAGTGTACATAGCTGGCCAAAGGAAAATTCTGAACTGACTTTACGGTCTTTTACAGCTTGGTCTTTGTCTCGTGGTGCGTGTTAGTTGTAGTTTCACAGCTTGATCTTTGTCTTGTGGTGTGTGTTAATCATAGAGGAACTGAGAGACAAAACTGCGTAGTTTCTTTTTGCTGTCTGTCTGTTGAAAGAGTTGGCTGACTCCCAAGAATACACAACCTCTCTGCTGCCCTTCAACCAACACCTGAAAACAGACGAACGGACGGAAACACACACACACACACACACACACACACACACACACACACACACACACACACACACACACACACACACACACACACACACACACACACACACACACACACACACACACACACACCGTGAGTCACTGTTAAATGTTAATCACACACAGGCAGACTAACTGTTACTAACCCCCAGGTCTGTCAGCGTCCTGACTGTCATACGTGCCACCTCCGCTGAGCAGCTCTCTGTGAAACACACAGATACACACTGGCTCCGAAACAGATACATGACTTAACACGTGTTAGTGACTGTCGTGTAGAAACGGAGTACGAGTCATGCGTGTAACCTCCAGACAAGTCAGTTGTTGAGGTGTTTTTCAAAAGCTAAATGTTTGATGTATTAGCATGAGGCTGTGTCACTGTGAATTTTCTAATCTTACCATAGTGCCCCCTGTCCCTCTGGGCACTGTCACGCAGATGGGAGTGAATCTGAGCCAGACACACTGCCTCTGTAGGGGGAGACATGCTACTTAGAGGAAGTCTCACGTGTCCATATTGGTTACATAATCAAAGTGAAGACTGGCAATTTGATACCATTAAAAATAAATTTTGCACAAACACCTATCCCCTAATCCTAACCTTAACAACCTAGCCATTATGCCTAAACCTAATCATTAATGCCGGAGATAACGCTTCTTGTCCAAATGTCATCACTACAGGATTTTCCTTGGTTTATTATTGTAATGTAAATTAGTAAAACAGGAAGACGCATGCGCACACACCAGGTAGGGGGGTTTGTAGGAGGTCTAGTCCATCTGTAGCCCAACACAGAGCCCTCAGGTAGCCAGCCATCAGACTGCACAGGAAGAACAGCAGCTCTGGACACTGGCTGGGCTGGCTCAACTACAGCGAGAGAGATTTCATTAATCAAGATGTTACAGAATGTTTCAGTCAGTGAGTTTAGTTGACTGGTAGCAGTGTGTTTGCCTTGTAGCAGCGTGCATCTCCTTCTTCACACTCAGAGTCAGAGTGGTTGGGGTCGTCCGTGGCACTCCATGCCAGAGTACCCTGCTTCTTCCAGAAATCGCAGATCGGCGTGTCCCTGGGAACCTACTCACGGATATAAAGGGGAGCACTTAGATGACTGGGTGGCACTGGTGAGCGCGTGTTGTCAATTTTGAGTTCTCACCTCCTCCATCACTAGGACGCCACAGCGCACCAGAGTGTCCACTGCATCCAGAGCAAAATCATGAGATGACTGACACGGCTAAAAACCGCGAGGAGAGAGAGAACACACTTTTTACAAAACTGGACATATGTCGTCAACATCCCATCCACATCTACAGATCTGACATCAATATCCCATCCACATCTCCTACAGGTCAGACGTCAATATCCCATCCACATCTCCTACAGATCTGACGTCAATATCCCATCCACATCTCCTACAGGTCAGACGTCAATATCCCATCCACATCTCCTACAGGTCAGACGTCAATATCCCATCCACATCTCCTACAGATCTGACGTCAATATCCCATCCACATCTCTTACAGGTCAGACGTCAATATCCCATCCACATCTCCTACAGGTCAGACGTCAATATCCCATCCACATCTCCTACAGATCTGACGTCAATATCCCATCCACATCTCTTACAGGTCAGACGTCAATATCCCATCCACATCTCCTACAGGTCAGACGTCAATATCCCATCCACATCTCCTACAGGTCAGACGTCAATATCCCATCCACATCTCCTACAGGTCAGACGTCAATATCCCATCCACATCTCCTACAGATCTGACGTCAATATCCCATCCACATCTCCTACAGGTCAGACGTCAATATCCCATCCACATCTCCTACAGATCTGACGTCAATATCCCATCCACATCTCTTACAGGTCAGACGTCAATATCCCATCCACATCTCCTACAGGTCAGACGTCAATATCCCATCCACATCTCCTACAGGTCAGACGTCAATATCCCATCCACATCTCCTACAGGTCAGACGTCAATATCCCATCCACATCTCCTACAGATCTGACGTCAATATCCCATCCACATCTCCTACAGGTCAGACGTCAATATCCCATCCACATCTTCTACGGACCAGATATTTACAAGGTAATAGACAATGAGAAAGCAAGATAACCAGCCTTGTACTGCACTTAGACAAAGACAGAAACTGAGAGAATGATTGTGATGTCAGATGGAAAGAAAAACAGATAGAATGAGAAAAGACAAGGGAACGGGGAAAGAGAGAGATAATAAAGTAAGGGAGGAGAATTGCTTAGTATTTATGTCTTTGATTAAAAGCCTTTGAGGATGGAGAGTTAGAGAGCATACGTTCCATAGCCAATCTGTCTGGCTGACTGGCTAAGATAGAACCAGGCTAGATGAAAGGCTGTGCTGCTCCATTGACCATCTATTGAATATGATATGCTGGACTGGCTGGCTAAATGTGCAGGGAATATTATAGTATGTCCACAGGCGGTAGTTGTGTGTATGACTCACTGCTATATACCCTGGGGGCAGACGGTGTGTGTATGACTCACTGCTATATACCCTGGGGGCAGACGGTGTGTGTATTACTCACTGGTATATACTCTGGGGGCAGACGGTGTGTGTATGACTCACTGCTATATACCCTGGGGGCAGACGGTGTGTGTATGACTCACTGGTATATACTCTGGGGGCAGACGGTGTGTGTATGACTCACTGCTATATACCCTGGGGGCAGACGGTGTGTGTATTACTCACTGGTATATACCCTGGGGGCAGACGGTGTGTGTATGACTCACTGGTATATACCCTGGGGGCAGACGGTGTGTGTATGACTCACTGGTATATACCCTGGGGGCAGACGGTGTGTGTATTACTCACTGGTATATACTCTGGGGGCAGTAGGTGTGTGTATTACTCACTGGTATATACTCTGGGGGCAGTAGGTGTGTGAGTTGTAGGGCTCTCTCAGTCAGTTCGTCCTGACACAGCGCCACATCAAACTCCATCTCCCCTCTGTACTGTTGACCTTTAACCCAGTCGTCACCGCCACAGGTTGCTACATCATAGAGCATGGCCGAAACCGCACATGCTGGACACACAGTGTTATTACAAGCAAATGTAGGAAAAGGTTTAATAATAATAAATCTCCAAACTGATAGACACACACCTCCTACAGCCTCCTGGATGAAGGTGTGTGTGAGTATCTGGGCGTGGCAGGAAAGAGACAGAGTGGCGGAGAGAGAGGGATGGGGAGCGATGAGAGGATCAGACCTGGGAGCAGAGACATTGTTTTATTCATCTGATGTCATTTGATCCTACATTTTGTGATTTCCAATTACAGTTAGAAATATAACAACCTCGTCATATCGCAGTAACTCCCAACCTGCTAGAGATAATCGAAACTCAGAACAAACATCCTTTGACAAATATCCCGCCAAGCCGTTCTTCTTATTTCACACAGCTCACTCAACCAGGAAGTGAACAGAGTTTGTGCATTGGTGGAAACACTCCTTCGACGAACGACCTTAGATTATCTTGCCCACCCCCGTGCCACTCTGGAGGTCAGCAGAGAAATCGCTTTGGTCATTCGCATAGTCATCCACACACCTGTCGTTGGGATGGGCAGCAATGATGAGGTGAGGGACGAGTAGACTGAGAGCGTGGTAGACCACCCCAACCAGACTCCCCCCAAAGCCCACATCTCGGTTCCTGAACAAGACCTCCTCCAGCAGCCAGGCCACATCACGGCACAACACAGACAGACACACCCCCTGGGAGGAGAGGGAAAAGAGGGAGGGGCTGAGCACACCTAACCACCAATAAAATGAAAGAACAGTGCTTGTTGTGAGAAGGGGCAGACACTAACAGTGACATCAGCAAACAAACCCCTATTGATGGTCTCACACAGGCACACACGCGCCCATCATCAGATTTCTAGTAGATGTAACATTTCAAGAAACCTTCCCCGCAAGCTTGTTGAAGGTGTGATTAGTATTGTTAGCCTGTGTTTTCAGACTGGATTGGAAACAATTCAGAGAGTTATTCAATATGTTCAGTTTGAACAATGCAGAAAATGGGCGAAGAAAGTATAAGAAACAGGGTGGAACATGTTTGTTCTGCTTTTAGAGGAGTGTGCTCTATTCAGAAAATGTTGTGAACGAAGCTATTAGAACATCTCTGCTTATAAACCCGTACTGACATAGGGGAAACATTTGGCATGTCTACATACAGGCTATGGTAAAAGATTGGTTCACAAAGTGTGGCCGAGTCTGTGATATATTGAAATTGAAAGTGCAGAAATCAATGATAATAGTAAATTCTCCTCTGTGTTGCTCCATAATTGCAAAACAGTATACTCTGATTTAGGATTCTTGACATTTTTGATGGCTCAGAAATGGTCATTTCTGCTCCAAACACTGTTGTACCGACAGTGTCTCATTTCAATACTGGTTGATGGATCCACACAGTGGATAATTAATGTGTCCATCTAATTTTATTAGCTTATATTTGTCATAGTTGCCTGAACTGGAGTTGCCAAAATTGCTCCAAGAGATATCGGTAGAGAGAATGGGGTATGGTTATCACGCAATGTTCCAATGAAGACTCTAGTGAGCACCATTTTGAACCCTGCTCAAGCAAGTAAGGCATCACATAATTACACAGGCGTTCCTCCCCTTTCAAACACATTGGTTCAAGCCTAGCGTAACATGGTGACCTGGTCTAAGTGCCACCCTAAACTGAATCCTTAAGCGCCATAAAAACACATTATTAACCATAGTTTGGACATACAAACACAGCGTTGGTACCTTGCGGTGTTTGTGCAGTAGAAGACAGGATACAAGGCTAGTGGACATCACTGCCATGCAGGACCTAATGGCTAGAATGAGCAACAACACAAGGTAGATGACATGTTTCCAAGACAAAGAGGTGGGTGGGTGGCTAATGTGATTCTCCCTAATGTATAACAGAGAATCAGGAGAAGTCTATGGCTTAGGGCGTGGTTTAAGCACTGATAAGTCACTTACAGAAGATGGGCAGGTGTGTGTGTAGTACTCACAGTAGCTAAGGTGCAATGTGAGGGCAATGCTGAGGTCTCTCTCTGATTGGCTGAGCTCAGGCACATAATTTGGGGGCAGGACCCATGACATCATTCTCTGGCCAAATAGCCTATCAGACCTGGAGGGAGAGAATGGGTGCACACACACGCACGCACACGTACGCACACGCGTGCACACGCACGCACGCCATAAGACCTTTCACTAAATCAGGTCATTCAAAGCAGGAACTGATCTAAATGAGTGATGCCAGATAGACAACAGGAAACATAAACCAGAGACAGTACAGACTAAGATCAAAAGTGTGTGTGTGTGTACACACGCACGCACGTATCCCACCAGGGCCAAGCTAAGCTGACCATCTCCTGTTCACTGCTGTGTGTTTTTGTAAGCTCTGAACAATAGAGACAATAAGGCATCTAATGCCTGCCTGAACAGAATGGACATCCTAGTGCTGACACCCTCTGCCAACTCCTCCTCCTGGTTCTTATCTTTCTCTCCCCTCCTCCCTCCAAGTTTTTCGAGGGACAATAAAGATTGAGATAAGATGTGATTTATTCCTGAATCTTCTCTTTCTGCAAGACTTGAATTATAAATGTTTTGCAATCCTCCTACTCTTTGGTGACAATGATGTAAAAAGCTTTCTCACTGACTAGGAAATGTTTGTCTTTATGCAAACTGACAGAATGTTTACTGCTAACAAACAAACCTGTTGTGTAGGATGGTGGGGAGCAGGAGCTCCAGCAGGGGGCGACTTCCATCCACACGACACCTCCCCGTGTTGCACATCTCCTACACACAGTGCAGAGAGAGAAGTCGCGCACACATCCACGCGCGCACGTACACAAGAAACTTCAAACTAAGCTTCTCAGTGTTTGTAAATCCCCTTTTTTTTGGACAGTGTTTGTTTTAATGCTAAGCCCCACAGTCCTCCAGGAAGGAACAACAACAGCTACAACATGCCAGTCAGTACCTGCCTGGTCCAAACAAGGCTGAACATACCTTTAGGGAGAACGGCTGGGCCAGGTGGATCCTCACACAGCCTCTTGCTCTCCTGCTGAACAGCAGGGAGAACACACACCTGAGGGCAGACAGCACGCCAGCCTGGAGCATATGAACACACCTTCAGCATCACCCAGTCTAGAGACTAGGAACGCACCTTCAGGATCACCCAGTCTAGAGACTAGGAACGCACCTTCAGCATCACCCAGTCTAGAGACTAGGAACGCACCTTCAGCATCACCCAGTCTAGAGACTAGGAACGCACCTTCAGCATCACCCAGTCTAGAGACTAGGAACACACTTTCAGTATCACCCAGTCTAGAGACTAGGAACACAGCTTCAGCATCACCCAATCTAGAGACTAGGAATGCACCTTCAGCATCACCCAGTCTAGAGACTAGGAACACATCTTCAGCATCACCCAGTCTAGTGACTAGTGTGAAACGGGGTCAAATCAATCAATCAATCAAATTTATTTATAAAGACCTTTTTACAACAGCAGTTGTCACAAAGTGCTTTACAGAGACACCCGGCCTTAAACCCCAAGGAGCAAACAACAGTAGTGTTGAATTTCAGTGGCTAGGAAAAACTCCCTAAGAAGGCCGAATTTTAGGAAGAAACCTAGAGAGGACCCAGGCTCAGAGGGGTGACCAGTCCTCTTCTGGCTGTGCCGGGTGAGATATTAAGAGTCCAATTGGAATAATTAATACATTTCTCTGGTTTAATTCCAGAGGCTATTTGATTTTAGACTAGGTCAGAAGTATGACCAGGTGGACAAGGACAGGGACAGCAAAGGAGGCCCCCAAAACCAGGTAATCCGCAGGTGTGGACCAGGACCTCATCTCCTCCTAAAATTTAAAACTGGAGGAAACTGAGAAAAGTTAGAAGTGCATTCCTCATATCCCCCAGCACAACAATACAGCAGCGCAACACCTTGGAACTGAGACGGGGTTGGGGCGACACTGTGGTCAAGAACAACAGCATAGAATGTTTATTGTCCAATCCAAGAAGCTGCAATTTCACCTACTTTACATACGCTTGTGGCTCGTACCATTACCAACAGCAGCACCATAGCTCTGTTTCGGTCCTTTAACGCAGCAATATTTTGTTGTGTTATCTTTATCTGAGCAAAGTAGCTACCAAGTAAATCTACGAAATATTTCGAAAGTCAAAACGTGAAACTAGTCACATTCTCTGACCTCATGTTTCTATTTTCATATTGACGCTTTTGCCTTTGTGTGGGTTCTAAAGTTGCCAAAGCAATGTTGACAGAATGGGCATCTTGATCATCCCATGTCGACAGAATGGCCATCTTGATCATCCCATGTCGACAGAATGGCCATCTTGATCATCCCATGTCGACAGAATGGCCATCTTGATCATCCCATGTCGACAGAATGGCCATCTGGATCATCCCATGTCGACAGAATGGCCATCTGGATCATCCCATGTCGACCGAATGGGCATCTTGGTCATCCCATGTCGACCGAATGGGCATCTTGGTCATCCCATGTCGACCGAATGGGCATCTTTGTCATCCCATGTCGACAGAATGGGCATCTTGGTCATCCCATGTCGACCGAATGGGCATCTTGGTCATCCCATGTCGACAGAATGGGCATCTTGGTCATCCCATGTCGACAGAATGGGCATCTTGAACATCCAATGTCAAAATGTTGTTCACTCAATCTCGGGAAACTAACACTAGCCTTGTGTCAGTGACGTACATTCAACATCATTCGCATGCCAGAGAAAACAGAACCTCGGTAGCCTGTCAGATACAGAAAGTAAGTTTCGTCCTATTTGTCCGTTAGCCCAGGTTTTTACAAATATAGCTCAGGGCTAAGATCAATGCAGCGTGAAGTCCTATATATGAAACCACATGGGTGAACTGTTGGAATCGGAGAATAGAATGGGGACTTTGGTGTGGGTGGGAAGCCTGTAGTGATTAAACAATAACACCACAGCAAAGGGCTATACTCAAGCACTTGGCAATGTGTTGTACATTAAAATGCACATGGCCTATGTATAGTGGCTGTACACTACACACCTCGTGCCTTTAAGCTTAAGGATCCTGTATGTGAGGGAGTGATAGTGAAATGGAAAATAAAAGAAATGTAGAATACGTGCAGATGAATGAGTCATGATGATTATATCATAATGAGCTCTCCCACCAGAGCAGCAATAACAATTAAGAGCGGTCTCTTTTAATGAACAATATAATGAAATGTGTTTGTTCTCTGAGTCACATGTATAATGGACAATAAGACACTGGGAACATTATTAACCCGCCCACTCTAGAAACACATGACCAAAGCCAACGTCTGACAAACTAGTCAAGAAACAACATTGGAGGGGCTTTATGAAGAACACCTTAAAAAATGAACCATCTCAAAGTGGGTCAACTGTTCTATACTGTACCGGAGTGCCGGTGCTGGGGATGCAGTCGTAGGAGATGCCCACTGGTACCAGGCGGACATCCGGCACCAGTCCCTCTGTCACAGCCTGTCTGATGCGTGCCAGCCACTGCCCTCCGTGCCCGCTCATTCCCGACACACACACACTCAGAGCCTGGCCCTCACACAGCAACTCGCCAACCAACTACAGACACAGACAGACAGCGTTGGACAAAGAGGCATGTTTGGTATGCAGGGGTATAATAGATTACACCGCCCAGCAAAATGGCTACCTCTAAGGTCGGGTGGAGGACCAGAGGTGGAGAGGGGAATACAAAAAGTAGACACTGAAGAGTGGTGAATAGTGGATGCTTCTATTTTAAAGCATTTTCCCTACTGAGAAGTGGACGAGGCATTGGTGATTATTGAAAAGGGGAGGATGAACAGAGAGGGTGAGTGCTAACCCATTAACTAGGGATTAAGAGATGGAGAGCTGTAAGTAAGAAAGACCAGTGAAAGTATTCAGACCCCCTTTACTTTTGCCACATTTTGATAGTTTACACACTTATTCTAAATGGGAAAACTGCTTTCACTCATAAATCTACATACAATACTCCGTAATGGCATAGCAAAAACTGTTTCTTTTTTGTTTTGAAATGTGTGCATATTTATAAAAAGAAAAACAGATCTCACCTTCACATAAATATTCAGACCCTCTGTATGCAGGTGCATCATGTTTCCAATGATCAAATCTGAGATGTTCAACTTCATTGGAGAGAACCTGTGGTCAATTGCTTGGACATAATTTGGAAAGGCACACTCATCTGTCTATAAAAAAGGTTCCACTGCTGACAGTGCATGTCATTGCATAAACCGAGCCATGAGATCAAACAAATTGTCTATAGAGCTCAGAGACAGAACTGTATCGAGAGACAGATCAGGGGAAACATACCAAAACCTTTCTGCAACACTGAAGGTCCCTAAGAACACACTGACCTTCATTGTTCTTGAATGGAACAAGCTTGGAGCCACCAACACTCTTCCTAGAGCTGATTGTCTGGCCCAACTGAGCAATCAGGGGAGAAAGCCTTGGTCGGGCAGGGGACAAAGAACTCAATGACCCCCTGGACAGAGCTCCAAAGCTCCTGTTCGGAGATGGAAAAACCTTCCAGAAGGACAACCATGTCTGCAGCCCTCCATCAATAAGGGCTTTAAGGTAGATGAAAGCCACTCCTTAGTAAAAGGCACAAGACATCCCACTGAATATGCCAAAAGGCAGCTAACCAAGCACTGCTCATCAATGGGCCAATACCTTCCCTATGGTGAAGTATGGTGCATAATGCTGTGGGGATGTTTTTCAGTGGCAGGGACTAGGAGACTTATCAGGATCAAGGGAATAATGAACAGAGCAAAAGACAAAATCCTTGATGAAAATTATCATTTGTACTCAGGACCTCAGACTGGGCCGAAGATTCACTTTCCAACAGGACAACATCTGGAATCACAGTCGAGAAAGTTGGAGTGGCTGTGAGACATGTCTGTGAGTGGTCCCAATCGAACACGAATATAGATGTGCAGCGACGTTCCCCATCCAACCTGACAAAGCTTGTGTGCAGATTGAACAATTTAATTCATTTTCGAATAAGGCTGTAACACAACAAAATGTGAAAAATGTAAAGGGGTCTGAATAATCACCAAAATCCACAGTATATGCTTCCAAAGCCTCAAATCGTGTTTCTGCTTCTCAGAGTGAATTCAATTACTTAGACCAGTGGAAGAGCAGCCTAGAGAAATGAACTCAATAAACAAGGTCTATTAACACTGATGTACAGCCAGGCAAAAATCTGCTTCCTTACAGACAGCCAATAAACAACTAGCTTACCAACAGACGGGTAATAAAACAACCAGCTTACTTACACAGCCAATAAACATCCAGATTGCTTAAACACACCAGAAACACTGCCTGTTGACTTTAACAAATAACAAGCTTATTCAAAAAACACAAATAAACGCACTAAACCATGACTTTTACCATCCAAACCTTCTGACTAAAGATAAGGCACCAAGAACGCATGTTGATTAAAAGGGTTGCACTTGATTCCAACCAATGTCTTAAAGCTGATTACAAATCCATGACATTGAAACGTATCGTACATACACATTGAACATTATTAGCACACATTTAAATGGGATATTCATCAAATCCTAAATTATTGTAACAGACCCACAATGTGCTCACAAAGTCCCAATTGCATAGATTTGTCAGGCAATTTTTGCGAACCTAAGGTAGCAGCTTAGACTGCGGGACCACCCTAGTCCAAATTAAACGTTATTTAGAATAGTAAAGCCAGAAAATGCAATTCTTCGACCTGAAGAGATAGTCCATATCATAATATAGATGGGAATTATTTGGTCGTATTGCCACAGTGTACAGATTTGTTCATTTTATTTGCAAAAAGATTGGTTGTCTTTTATATCAAAAGTGAGTGCCACTCAGGCTGGCTAACAATCCTCAAATGCTAGCTCAAACATGCATGTGTAATCACAGTGTCTAGCTGCTTTATGTATTTTTTTGCTTTTCTAGTGTTAGGTATTGCAATATAATAATAAGTACAGTCGATGATTCGGACAGCAACTTTAGTGTGATAAAATCATTTAGGTTCTACTTATTAGCGCAGGTGATTGTGATACGCAAAAGTAAAACACGAAGTATCTGATGTAATGTTCGCCTTCTGGCTAGCTAACCTTAACATTACTTAATAACTGTCAATGCCGTTGCCTGTTTGTTGTTGTCATGTGAATTCATGAAACGAAAGAAATTCCAGAATCTATAAAAATTATGAGGGGGGAGTATATGTGACTTCAAGGATTAAAACATGATTATTGAACTTATGTGGAAAAAACATATCAGTTATATTAAGTTATTATTCAAATTATGATATTACAGATGTTTATTTTTAATCAACAGTTCAAGTTGCTTATTTGTAAACTCCAAATCCTCTCATTTCACTCAATGGCCTTTGTGCCCTGGCATGTGGCCTTTGTGCCCTAAAAGATGTTGTGACACTGAAGGCCAAGTGGCCTTGCCACCTAAAATGACTAAATTCCAAGCCTGCTTATATATAGCAAAGTTGTTGTAAAGTGTCTTGTTCAAACAGCATATAGGACTGAAACAGTTTCATAAACACATAAGACAAAAACTGCCACAAGTGTTAGAAAGAAGCTGGAAAGTAGCAGTCGCTATGTCTTGGTTGAGAGTGCACACTGTGCAGCGTGTTAAAAAACAAACAATAGCTCCCATTCTCTACCTTATGCATTTGTTGCATAATAATTAATTTGGAAATAATTTGGCAAATACACATATAGTTTGTTGTGGCAAACCATTCATCAGTACTGTTTACAGAAATGTAGAATACGTCCCCAACTCTAACCGCATTTATGCCTCAACATCAACAAAATGACAATAGCTTGAAAAGCTTACATGGGATTCACGGTTGGATCAAATGCCTGCACTCTTTGCAGTCATCCATAGAAGGGCTAACGTGTTTATACAGTAGTGTACTCATTGTGTACTTTGTGCCTTGATCAAGAACACAATGGTAGGAGATGGTACAACTACGAGTCTAGCAACCTTCTACTTAGATTTACATGGCCTGCAAATAGACGCTGCCAGTTGTGGTGGTATTTTTAGGGGGCGAAATTTAAGGGCCATGATACCTCGGTCGAGTGGACTGAGTCGAAAATCTTAATTTCAATTAAAGTACTGTTCGTAGTTAACTATAAATCAGTTTACATTTAATCATTGTACTCTACTACACTAAATTGAGCTTTAAGCAGAAACCTGAAGGTTGGGCAACACCTGATTTGGTAGTGTTACAATAGGTTAAAAACTAAAAACACAGGGTGTGTTCTGTCTCAGTACTCCAGATTTCACCCCTATTAAATTGGTGGCAACTCAGCGGCCAGTAGTTTTTACATAAACATTGCTAATCATGAAAAAAAGGTGAACAAGGCTACATTGGAAAATAAAACAGGCCAAAAAAAAAAAGTGACAAGAAACAGCGAGGGAGTGAGTCAACCCACAGCACTTCCCCAGGCCTCTATAAATAAGGACACACATACGCAAATCACCTTCTCATGAAAATAGACACAACGGGCTAAAGCCTGCCACACACATCACCAAAACAAAAACACACAGCTGCCTTTCTCTCTCCACCTTCTCCTCTCTCCATCTCCAGCCAACACAGACGCCACAGGCCCACTAGTGAGATTCCGACCGGCTGGTAATGGGAACAGGGTGAGAGCTGGAGTAGGGTAGAGTGTGGGCTGGGGACAGGGACAGGCTGGGTTCTGATTGAAGAGCTGCCATCAGTGTGCCACAGAAAGCAATAAAGACAGAGTGTGTATGTGTGTAGCCCAAATTCCAATTCTCCCCCCGATACATACGAAGGCCTGGCGAATCAAATTGGTAATGGAGACAAACTTACGGAGGTCATGACTGGTGAGTAAAGGCAGTCTGTTTCTGCTTCCTGCTCTGTAATTGGACCCAGAGGCAGGAGGACCACACCAAGTCTCTGCAAGACTGACCTATAGGGGCAGGTTATATCAGTCAGATGATAAGAAGCAACTTCAGCGGTCCAACCTCCAGTGGTAGCATTCCAGATCAGACTTTTTGTCAGCAGCTGTTTCTGGTTGGGGTCTAATGTGTTTTACCTGAGCCAGTTGTTGTGTATCTGTAGGTGACAGAGTGTGTAGGGAACTCTGAGGTTGTGACAGAAGAGAACCATAGGGATGAGCGCATAGTCCACAACGCTCTGAGGCACAAAAACATACACCAGGGGAGGACCCTGAATAGAAAAACACAAATATACTTCATTCCACACACACCTTCTGATCAGTGTGTGGATACAGTAATTGGCACATGCATTTTGGGGTTCTGCAGCCCCCACCCCACCTCAAAGTAGCTGCACACACTCCTGACGAGAGTCAGAAATTCAACCACTCTGCTGTGCGGGTAGAGATTAACGTGTGTCATTATGGCCTACGGATGCACGTTGCCCGTTCATTAAATATCGGTTCAATTCCACGTGATGAACCATCCGGAGAACCCAACAAGTGTCAAAAGTGCCTCTACCAAATATTGACGAAGTGTGTTGAATACTTGTTTTGTCTTCGTAGTTAGAACAATTTGTAGATTAGATTTTCTCTTTGATATTTTGGACTGTGTGTGTGGATGAGGCAAATACTCCAAATCCATATGCCTTTCATGTTGTGACTATAATCCCATTTCCGAGAAAGTTGGGACGCTGAATAAAATGCTAATAAAAACAGAATGCAATGATGCGCTAATCATTTACCCTTATATTAAAAAAAAAAATTGTACAAAAACAACATTTCAAATGTTATGGTTTTGGGAACCAGGCAAGCCTAGTTCAGCCGGCCCGCTATTAAGTGATAAATGTTGTTGCCCTCACTGGATTCAAACCCGGGTCTCCCACGTGAGTGGCTATGTCTTTAACCACTACACCACGTTTGAAAAAGTTAAACCACTACACCATGCCAAATTTGAATACTTCTCTAGACACCATTAAGCATTGTGACTAACGTTTCTTATTAAGTTTACCTCCACCGCAAATAGCATCTATGAAATGTATGGCTTTTGCCACTGGCTGTTTTAACAGCTTATTAGCCAGTAATAGGTCTACTAGTATCTACTTACTACTTGGAATAGTCATAAGATTTAAACAAATTTCTAGCGAGAATGAATATGAACTTAAAACAGCCAAAGCTATTTCATTGCACAAAAACATTCATTTCTCTTTCATTTGTGAATGACATTGATACAATAACTACCAATATAGGTGATAACTGACCTGAGAGAATTGTGGAAACCCCTGCTCTTTTAGTGGGGGTTTTTATCTAGCCTATATTACCCCAAAAGTAATGCACGGATGCGTACTTTGAAAAATCCACCAGAAATAGTTGCAATATAAACAGTTATATTTTAGGCTTATGATAACATAGCTACTGAAGGTTGGAGCCAGCAAAGTTATCCATCTTGAACAAATCCTAATGCATAATTTGATTTGAACGCAGGACCTATTGGTTGCAGGTCCGCGTCTCTAACCACTAGGCTGTTTAACAGGGTTGTCAGTCACTGAGTCAGTCAATCATTAAGAGACATTCGCTCTTCTTGGCGGGCTCCACTTACGAGCTCCGGCAAAAATACATGGTCATTTTGAATTTGGTGCCAGCAACACATTTCAAAAAAAGTTTGGACAGGGGCATGTTTACCGCTGTGTTGCATCACCCTTCTTTTAACAATACTCTGTAAGCGTTTGGGAACTGAGGAGACCAATTGCTGTAGATTTGAATGTGAAATTCTTGCTTGATATAGGATTTTAGCAGCTGAAAAGTTCTGAGACTCCTTTGCTGTATTTTTCATTTCATAATGCGCTAAATGTTGTCAATAGGGGACAGGAATGGACTGCAGGCAGGCCAGTTTAGCACCAAGACTCTTACTACAGAGCAATACTGGTGCAATACATGCAGAATGTGGTGTGGCATTGTCCTGCTGAAATAAGCAAGGCCTTTCCTGAAAAATGTTATCTGGATGGCAGCATATGTTGCTCCCAAACCTGTATACAGGAGCATTAAAACAAATATTTTTATCATAATTCATATCAAAAAGTGATACCATGATTCATTACACAAAGTGAAAAATTTCAAGCCTATTTTGCTTTAATCTTGATGATTTCGACTTACAGCTCATGGAAATCAAAAATCCAGTATCTCAAAATATTAGAATAAAAGAAATGTGTAATATAAAAACGTCAACCTGAAAAGAGGTCTAATCAGCTAATAAACTCAAAACACCTGCAAAATGTTTTTTAAGTATTTTAATTTATGCACTTAATACTTGGTCAGGGCTCCTTTTGCAAAATTACTGCATCAGTGAGGCGTGGCATGGAGGCAATCAGCCTGTGACACTGCTGAGGTGTTATGAAAGACCAGGTTGCTTGGATAGCGGTCTTCAGCTCTTGTGTTGTTGGGTCTAGTGTCTCATTTTCCTCTTGACAATACCCCATAGATTTTCTATGGGGTTCAAGTCAGGCGAGTTGGCTGGCCAATCAAGCACAGTAATAGCATGGGCAGCAAACCAGTTACCAATCATTGTGTCACTGTGGGCAGGTGCCAAGTCCTGCTGGAAAAGGAAATCAGCATTTCCATAAAGTTGTCAGCATATGGAAGCATGAAGGTGCTATTAAATCTCCTGGTAGACAGCTGCATTGACTTTGGACTTGATAAAACACAGTGGACCAACAAAAGCAGATGACATGGCACCCCAAATCATGACTGACTGTGGAAGCTTCACACTGGACTTCAGGCAACTTGGATTCTGTGCCTCTCCACTGATCTTCAAGACTCTGAGACCTTGATTTCCAAATGAAATGCTAATTTTACTTTCAACTGAAGAGAGGACTTTGGTCTAGTTCTTTTTTTCCTTTGCCCAGGTAAAACGCTTCTAACGTTGTCTCTGGTTCAGGAGTAGCTTGACACTAGGAATGCGACTCCAGCCTCAGTCCACTCCTTGTGAAGATCCTCGAAGTTCTTGAATCAGCTTTGCTTGACAATCCTATCAAAGCTGCATTCATCCCTGTTGCTTGTGCACCTGTTCCTACCACACTTTTCCCTTCCAGTTAACTTTCCATGAATATGCTTTGATACAGCCCACTGCGAGCAGCCAGACCTTTCAGCAATGACCTTCTGTGGCTAACCCTCCTCGTGGATGGTGTCAATGAGTGTCTTCTGGCCAACTGTCAAGTCAGCAGTCTTCCCCATGATTGTAGTTGTGTGTACTGAAGCAGGCAGATATTTAAGGCTCAGTGAGTTCATTAGCTGATTAGAGCTCTTCTCAGGTCAACATTTCAGCAATGTAAATTCTTTATTCTAATATTTTGAAATACTGGATTTCTAATTCCCACGACCTGTAAGCCTTAATCATCAAGATTGAAACACAAAAGGCTTGAATAATTTCACTTTGTGTAATGAATATGAAGGTGTCACTTGATTTGAATTACAGAAAAAAAAGGAACTTTTCCATGTTTATTTTATTTTTAGATGCACCTATATATTTTTCAGCATTAAAAAGTGCTTTCACAGATGTGCAACTAACAAATGCCATGGCCATGAACGCACCCCCATACCATCACGGATGCTGGCTTTTGAACTGTGCGCTGATAACAAGCATGATTGTGTCCATGATTCCCAAAAATATTTTCACATTTTGATTAGTCAGACCACAGAACGGTTTTCCACATTCCACTTAAATGAGATTGGGCCCATAAAGGGCTGTGGCCTTTCTGGATCTTGTTTATATATGGTTGTCTTTGCATGGTAGATTTTCAACGTGCATTTGTGGATGCAGCGACGTACTACAGACAATGTTTTTCGGAAGTGTTCCTGAGCCCAAAGAGGGCCCAAAGATCACGGTCATATTCGGCCATGTCCCTTGCATACAGAGATTTTTCCGGATTATCTTAATTTTTCAATGATATTACGTACCGCAAATGATGACATCCCCAAACTCCTTGCAATTTTACATTGAGAAATGTCATTCTTACTTTTTTGCACTATTTGCCTGCGCAGTCTTTCACAGAATGGTGAACCCATCCACATCTTTACTTCTGAATGTGTCATCCTCTTTAGGATGCTATTTTTATACCCAATCATGTTACTGACCTGTTGCCAATTACCTAATAAGCTGTGAGATGTCCGACCAGGTTTGTTTTTTAGCATTACACAACTTTTCCAGTCATTTTTTGCCCCTGTCCCAGCCTTTTTGAAACATGTTGCTGGCTTCAGAGTGGGCATACATTTCTCAGTTTAAACATTTGATATGTTGTCTTTGTGCTATTTGGTATTGAATATAGGGTTTAAATTATCTGCACATCATTGCATTCTGTTTTTTGGCTAGGTTCATAAATTAAATTGCTACCAATTTGATATAAAGCCTTAAAGACGATCACACCTTCAGGAAAACTCTGCATGACAGTGTGACCTATTCTGTATGCTACAGTCAATTGTAATGGTGTGTGTATACCTGCTGTGAGGCTCTGTGGAGGAAAGCCTTGTGGTTGAGGTTGACCTGAATACTGCAGAACACTGACCCAAACACCTTCAGTATCACCCAGCCAACAAACCTAGAGACAGACAAAAGCTGGATTTGAGCTAAAAAAAAAATCCATTACTGCATTTCATAACCACCCTTTCAACATGAGCTGTTTATAAAAAGCTCTAATTCTAAGGACACTGGTGTTGATGGATGGATATATTAGAAAAACATAGGCAACAAAGGCATAGAGATAGATAGATAAACAGGCAGTAGGTTGACACTGATAGGGTGGAGAAAGAGAGGAAAAAAGAGGTAAGATAATTAAGAAAAAACTACATGCAGATGGGATTGAGTGACAGATAGAGCAGCGAAGCAGAGAATGATACAAATAAGAGAGGGCCAGATGACACAGGATGGAAATGAGATGGAAAGAGAAAAGGAGTGGGTGACAGCTGTAGAGGGAAATTGGGGGTGTGAAAGGGTTGGTAAATGGAGAAGGAGAGAGAGAGAGAAACGGAGAGAAAAAGGGTTGGCAGAAGGAAATGGACAGATTTCAAAGACAACCACAATAGAGTTCCAATGACAGAGTATCTACTGGGGATGGAATTAAAAAGAGATTTCAAAGGAATACAGTCTAGCTCCATCTATGGAATTTTAAAGGCATACAAACTAGTTCCACCATCTATGGAAAAACACAGGCAGCAGAATTTAGGAATACAGGTTCAAATATACTGAGACAGGAAAGACAATGACATTCCAAAGACCCATTTCAAAATGGAGACACAGACAGACCCACCGTAGCAGCGATGGAGAAATGCAGGTGTTGATGAGGGGGAGGTAGGGGGTGAGTTGTTCCCAGGTGACTCCTCCCATTGGTACTGTGCCAGTGGTGAAAAGAGCCTTTTGCACCCTGGAGTGCCAACACACCGGTACAAACACACACGACACATCTAGGTTTTAACATCAAGGTGAGGACCGCCAAGTTTTTTCCCCTAACCCTAACTTAAACTAAAACTCAATTACCTTACCTTTAAAACTATCCTTAACCTAACACTAAATCATAACTCCTAACCTAAACTTAACTCAAAGCCTAATTCCAACCCTAAACTTAATCCCAAGTCAGATAAAGCTTATTTGCATGATTTTACCATTCTACTATTGTACAAACCAGTTTCCAAACAAGTTGGGATGCTGCATAAAATGCAAATAAAAACTGAATGCTATGATGTGCAAATCATCATTTAATTGAAAACAGTACAAAGACAACATATCAAATGTTGAACTATATTGGGTTTAAATGATTTGCACATCATTGCACTCTGTTTTTTTTCCATTTTACAACGCAACTTTTTTTGGAAATGGGGTTGTAGTGTAAGACAGTAAAACACTGTGGGATTGTAAAGTGACAGGCTCTTAAGACCAAACCAAAAAGGATTTCAAACATTAAATGAAGGCATGGCTTTCCTCATCTCCGTTCTTTTTCACAGATTTCACTGTCATTTCCCTGAGATGTGTTTTTCTGCGTGCCCTTTAAAAACAACAACACAAACACAGCAAACTAACAAAAAGAGGCACAGGAATCATTACAGCCCAGGAGACAAGCATCCAACATGGTTACATATATTTATGTGCTCTCACCAGACATTCCTCCTGTCTGTACCACACACACACCTGTTGCTTTGGCAGACTCGCTCCACTCTGTCGGTAGCAGGACTGGGGTATACTTTGCAGCCTCTGACAAACAGCAAACCGCACACTCTTCTGACCAGCCAACCACGATACCTAACACAGTGGACACGTCACATATCAACCACGATACCTAACACAGTGGACACGTCACATCATATCAACCACGATACCTAACACAGTGGACACGTCACATCATATCAACCACGATACCTAACACAGTGGACACGTCACATCATATCAACCACGATACCTAACACAGTGGACACGTCACATCATATCAACAACGATACCTAACACAGTGGACGTTACATCATATCAACAACGATACCTAACACAGTGGACATCTCACATCATATCAACCACGATACCTAACACAGTGGACATCTCACATCATATCAACCACGATACCTAACACAGTGGACATGTCACATCCTAATGGGTTTTCAACCAGTGTAAGGCCACTGAGGGGTGTGACCGTGTTTCTTATACCTAGTGTGCGTCTCATTGACACGGAGTAGATTCTGAAAGCCCAGAGAAGGCGTGGTCTGTCCCAGCTTCTTGCCCTGAAACACACAGACACACTGAAACACATACAGCACACACGCCAACGCGGATACCCAAGCATGAAACATGCGCAACCTTGTCAGTGGGACCAGTCCGTAAACGACTTCAGCGCCGGTACCACACCTCAGAAATGGAACGGAGTGAATGGAAGGTTACACAACACTTGTGTGAAGTGATTAATACTGTTCCATTCATTCCACGAGGTGAACAAACTAATTGTATGTGCCCCCCAGCCAACACTGACACAGAAAGATTTAAAAGGGTCATTCATTAGGACATGACTGTGTGTGCTTAATGGGCTTTGTGTCAGGTCCACTCTCTCAATGGGTACATCTCAGTAGTGGTTCTCTCTCCATTAACTGCAATAAACCACAGCAGACAGGGAGCAAAATATAGGATTCCTGTCAGGACTCTGTCTCGACTGGTCCAGTTCTCACCAGGACACAAGGAAAAACACCAATAAGATGCAACCAACTATAGGACTCCCTCCCTCCCTCTCCCCCTTCTCACCAGGCTGTCAGGGGTACACTGGTGGCAGCACTGTCCCACAGTTGGTCTGAACTTGCCCAGGTAGGGAGTTACAGTCTTCAGCTTCTTCTTGATCCTCACTGCCCACGACAACTGACAGGAAGAGGTCACATTCACGTGATGCTACATCAACAACGTCATGACATCATAAACAACATCAACGTCCTCACCATTGACAGGATTTTCAACGTATGTGATAAGAGGCCCTATGATCTGTGGCGTACTAACAACAACAGTAACTGGCTGTAGAATGTGTTACAATACATCCTTACCATCAGTGAGACCTAATCAATGTAATATAATAACAGTAATAACACTGTCTACTCCAAATACACATGTATTGTGCCGTTTGTTTGAGTGTGTGTGTTTGTGTACATTTGTCTAGCTGACAGCCAAGCTGGAGAAAGATGATTGGCTTGCCTGGGTGAATGTACTTGTGTACATAAATTCCACTAGCACCCATAATAGGAGCGGACAGCTTATAGACAAGGCCATGGGTTTGGATACAGACATTCTGCCATCTCTGCTGGACCCTTCAAAAACGGATTTCTCACAGCTAAGTATCCGGCTCACGTCCTGCATGCACTGTTTTACACGAAGCCTCCTCTGAACCCTCAAACAATCCCATCTGATGCTGCCGAAGCTTCATATTCTAAACAGCTAAAATAAAAAACTTGGCAGCAATTAGAAGTTACACTCACCAAACATAATGAGGGCCGTGTGCCTGTTGAAACCCACATAACACAAGCGAGACAGATGACAGATTGAAGCAGGGTGAAACTATCATGACGTCACCTATTCAGTTACTCTGACACACTATACAACCAGAACTGCTAAATAGGACCGTCTGGAAATAGCTAATGTTTGTCCATTAAACTGCTACTGACTGTTTGTCTCGTTGCATATTAATGGACATGTAGGGTACCTTCTCCCCTCCTGATGAAAACCAAAAAACATGACAAACCTGTTGTGTTGTTCTGGGGTTTTCATCTAATTAACGTTGCAATAGCCAAAACAAAAACCTGTTGGTTCTAACTTTCCTTCATGTACAAGTAGCAGAACAGCTAACTGAGCAGCGGCTTACAGAGTGAGACAACAAGCTGGTCACTGTAGCGAAAGCTTTAAAAAAAAAAAGCTACTCTGTAAAAAAAAAAAAAAACAGTTTAATCCATTAATACTCCATAGACTGATCCAATAAATAAACTGTATTACCAGAAGGAAACACACCTGGGACTGATCAACTAATCAATACCAATCCTGGGACTAACAAACAAATGAGTGAGCTCAGGGACAATGTGCTTTAGTAGAGAAATAAGCCATGAAGAGTTTTATGTTCTTTTATTGTTTTGTAATGAATAATAAAGTACAGTTCGCGTTTATGAACTTGCCTCATCGAAGGAACTCCCGGATACTGAGGAGCTAGGTGTACCTAACACAACACAGTAGGTAATACACTGAGGAGGTAGTAAAGGAGCTAGTTGTACCTAACACAATACAGTAGGTAATACACTGAGGAGGTAGTAAGGGAGCTTGGTGTACCTAACACACTATAGTAGGTAATACACTGAGGAGGTAGTAAGGGAGCTTGGTGTACCTAACACACTATAGTAGGTTATACACTGAGGAGGTAGTAAGGGAGCTTGGTGTACCTAACACACTATAGTAGGTTATACACTAAGAAGGTAGTAAGGGAGCTTGGTGTACCTAACACACTATAGTAGGTTATACACTGAGGAGGTAGTAAGGGAGCTTGGTGTACCTAACACACTATAGTAGGTTATACACTGAGGAGGTAGTAAGGGACCTACAGTGGATATAAAAAGTCTACACACCCCTGTTAAAATACCAGGTTCTTGTGATGTAAAAGAATGAGACAAAGAAATCATGTCAGAACTTTTTCCATCGTTAATGTGACCTATAACGTGAATAATTCATTTGGAAAACAAACTGAAATCTTTGAGGGGGAAAAATAAAAAACTCACAATAACCTGGTTGCATAAGTGTGCACACCCTTAAACTAATACTTTGAAGCACCTTTTGATTTTATTACAGATCACAGTCTTTTTGGGTAGGAGTCTATTAGCATGACACATCTTGAAGTGGCAATATTTGCGCTCCAAATCTGGACGTGGCAATAAAGCGCTCCAAATCTGTCAGATTGGGAGGACATCTCCTGTGCACAGCCCTGTTCAGATCACCCCACATTATTTTGTACACTTCTCCTGACTGATATCTTTCAACAATGAGATCCCTCTGATGCTTTGGAAGCTCTCAGCGGACCATGGCCTTTGCTCTTAGATGCAACTAAGAAAATGTCAGGAAAACCCTACTACAACAGTTGAACTTTATTTGTGATTAATCAGAGTCACTTTAAATGATTGCAGGGGTGTAATGACTTCTATTTAACATGAGTTTGAATGTGATTGATTAATTCTGAACACAGCCACATCCCCAGTTATAAGAGGGTGTGCAAACTTATGCAACCAGGTTATTGTAAGGTTTTCATTTTTCATTTTCCCCCATGAAGATTTCAGTTTTTTTTTCAATTGAATTGTTCACATTATAGGTCACATTAAAAGTGGACAAAGTTCTGACATGATTTACCTTTGCCTCATTCTTTTATATCACAAAAACCTGGAATTTTCACAGAGGTGTGTAGACTTTTAATATCCACTGTAGGTGTAACTAACACACTACAGTAGGTTGTACATTGAGGAAGAAGTAAGGGAGCTAGGTGTAACTAACACACTACAGTAGGTTGTACATTGAGGAAGTAGGGGGGTGTAGGGTGGGCATTAGTGGTGATCTTACCGCTGGTCTTTTTTGCTGAGTGGCTGGGTGAACAACGGCTTCACCAAAGCCATCCCTACTCTCCTGCACCATGGTGGTTCGTTCAACAGATGTCAGGCACTCTTCCAGGGACCTAAAATACAAACACAAACAAAGAGAAATGTCATGTACTTAACAAGGCAGATTAAAGGAGGGTATGTCAAGTATAACAAAGGACTAAATATGTTTATCTGTAAAGTTTCATTTAATTTCTACCAGCTTGTTTCCCGTAAATGTTGTGGTTGTTACCCAAAAGGCTGAAACTGGTGATCAAATAAGAGGCTGTTTCAAGGCCTGCTGTAACCATAAAGCATAGAGTCAGAAACTAGTTGTGGGTGCTAGGACTAGGCTACATACACATTACTCATACTGTCATTACTCGTAGATATGTTTTTGGGGTATGTTCATGCTTTATTTGGACAAGAATGTGTGGAAGGCTAGAGTTTGCCTTCTGAGAACAGTGGGGGAGATGCAGAAGTACATCATCGTCATGTTTTTAATTTTGGACCACCGTAGGCCAGCAAGCATTGCGTTATTTGAAGAATGTTTTTACTTGATCAAACCATAAATAATATATACTTACGGTACATCAGTACATTTTACAAAACTTAATATATTGCCTAAACACTTAGAACCACTAAGCAAACCAAATTGTAATAATTACAATTGTATTTAGATTATTTAATGAATCAAGTTCAAGTAATTTCAGGTATTGGTTCACTTCCAGTAGGGAGACAAGACAAGAGGTCAGGTCTGCAGCTGTCCTTCAGGGCACCCCATCACTCTCTGTACGCTTTCATAAAAGACTACAAAATGTCACATAATACCAGCCTGAGGAATTTAATGTTGCCATTACAATGCCACAAATCATTCCACATCAGTAACAGGTAAAGTCCTCAGAGTAATCCTTGAAAGATCACTTTCAACAAGCCTCTGCATTCTCCAAGCCTCTGACATTTAGAGTAAATGTTGATATGACTAGTTTTACCTGACTAAGGAAAGAGCTGAAATCTAGAGCATGTGACCAACACAATCCTTTGGGGCATTTATCTAGCTGGATCCTTTCTAAAGTTATCTAACTGGATTTCACATACAAGATTGGATTAAATGCACAGAAACAGTACTAGAACAGACTAATATTTGCCTTGGGCACCCCTGTTTGTTGGCGAATATCTAGGTAGATATTTTATAGGGGAAACAGGGCTCTTGGAGGTGAGAGCCTAAAAAAATCAAAAATCCACTCGCTCACTCACTCACTGTCAATCACTAAAAGAGAGTGGATAAGTCTGTCATTCAGAACATTCCAAAAGGTTATTCTACAGTGAAGCTATAACCACAGAGCCCTAGGAGTGAATCTAAATTGACGCGCTATACACTTAATAATTCTTAACACACCATGCATGCACACTATTGAAATGTATAGCAGTCCTGTGCTGGACACTGCACGCAACCAACAGAAGCGAACGGATCATTCAAATTCACAGAGTACTGTCCTTTATCATTTCAATTACAGCTAAACCCTTACGCATACACACGTCTCGCTCCCCCAAAACGAATTTACTTCCCCAGTCCTCTTGGCCAGGAAGCCTTGGTAGAAGTCGACAATCTATCAACCTGAGCCTTTAGCTACAATTAAAGTCATCCTCCCTACGCCACTATCTCCCTCTCCACCTTAACTTTGTTATTACTAACTTTTTCTCATGTCCTGGTTAACCTTTCTATCCTGGCCATTTACGTAGTTCCATTCACTCCGCCATTTTCCGTTGCGTAGGTGCATCTAAATCAGTTACTGTATATCAAAATTGTAGCTAGCTTGCTAAGTTAATCACACGTGTTATCTAGTTTTGGAACATGGAACATCAAACACATGTAGTCTACTAATTTCTCTTTTTCTGACCTGCTCCTCTTACCGCCATAACCAATTTTCTATTAGCTATGTCATCTGAAGTGGTACAAATGCGCAACATTATGACAAATTGCCTAGCTAGTTAACTATTGAGCTTACTTAACTAGCTCGCTCCCCTCGTAACTGGATAAAAATAGTGACAAGTGCTATATGCTTAGTTGAAGTGTACTTGGCTTTGGTATATAATACCGTTGAATGGTATATAATACATTTTTCATATGTACTGGTTAAATACCAAGCTTACTCTACTCACGTTGCGATCTTCTGCAAATTTAGTGCAGTACAATCCTGGCTCAGTGCAGTAGCTGGATTGCTGTGAAGTTCAATGAGGTTCGTAAAGTTAGAGCGCCCTCTTGAGGAAATTCTAAGGGTATGTGGATCTGACTTTGCCGACGACAAACTCACACCGTTCTCATTAAAACGTACTTCATTAGGTTTTAAGTATCATTCTACGCATGTATTTCCTGTTTTGTTGACGGACCCTAGCTGCGCTGAAATTACGCATTTTTTGTTAGAAGTGTGAAGCATTAGTGCTGAATGCTACTTCATAATAGTTTAGTACGTACATCTGAAACACTCCTAGGGGCCGTGGTGAACGTTTTTATATAAATTGGCGAAAGTACTGACGTAAGTATGTGACGTTATCTTTAGACCTCGCTGGTGAGTATCCGTCCCACTTTACCTTTGAATAGTGATGGCCATTTGAGGCTTCATTACCGTTCTTCAATCAAATGTATTTATTTTTTATTTATGAAGCCCTTTTTACAACAGCAGTTGTCACAAAGTGCTTTACAGAGACACCCGGTCTTAAACCCCAAGGAGCAAACAACAGTAGTGTTGAATTTCAGTGACTAGGAAAAACTTCCTAAGAAGGTCGAATTTTAGGAAGAAACCTAGAGAGGACCCAGGCTCAGAGGGGTGACCAGTTCTTCTAGCAGCAGGATATTATGCTAGCATCGCTAACTCCGATTTTCTTTTTCAAAATAAAAGCCATCATTGAACTATATAAGGCGATATAGTTAACAATCTAGTCTGTCAATCTTGTCTGTCATTTTCTGTTTTATGTCCGTTCCAATATTGTTCTTGTCTGTTCTTTTTTACAGATTTTATTTTACAGATATAATGATGGAAAGATAGGGTGGAATCAAAGGTTGAAAAAAGGATGAAATCAAGGTTGCATGCATGGGGGAGGGGGGAACAGTGATGTTGTCAACGGTTCGAGTGAAGTTGCCAACTTTTATAACTGTGGATTTGGTGTCTGAGTAGAAGTTCTGTTTAATTACTGTTAAGATTTAAATGCATCCAAGTTTTTATTTCAGAGACAGGACGGAAAATGGGTCAGGGTGGGTTTGTAAGCAATTTGGTGCTAAAGTAAATCTGAATGTTGGCAGCAAAGCAGTAGAATTCAAGGTTGAAGTAACTGGAGTATCAGACAAAGGGAGAGGATGTAGTTGATGAAGAGCACAGGGCCCAGAACTGAGCCTTGAGGAACACCCTGTGTAACTGCATCAGATTCAGAGGTGTCGTCTTTGAGGGAGGTGTCGTGGGTACAGTTTGTAAGGTATGATTGCAGCCAGAAGAGTGTGGTGCAGGGCTTCAAGCCAGATCCCCAGGTTTAAGGGAGGATAATCTGCTGGCCAACAGTGTCAAAAGTGGTACTTGGGTCAAGAAGAAAAAGAATATCGTGGACACCAACATCAGCCAAATTGAGGAGGTCATTGACTTATTTTAGTAGTGCTGTTGCAGTACTGTGGATTGAGCAGAAACCAGACTAAAGAGTTTGAAATTGTTTTTTGATTAGCAGATGGGTTTGCAGATGCATACTAGTTAAGTTAATATACTAGTGAGTTAAATTTTTTGTGCCAAAGCCATAAAGCCTGTATGTCTCTCCCTGCCTCTCTCCATCAGTCTCTCTCTCCCTGCCCCATTCAATTTCAATAATTACAACTAAGCTTTTCCCTTTGGGGGGGTGCTCCACTTCAATTGGGTTTGGTTCCCATTTTATCTACCCCTGGAAACACTTTGCATTAAAAGTGATTCCCAGGGCGCCAAAAGTTTCTTCCTAGGAGGGTGAAGGAAGGAGAGGGAAATGTTAAGGAGGAAAGGGTATTCATTGTTTTCATTAAGGATGTGAGGAATCAGAGTAAAGTATGTATCAGAGTGAAGGCTGTAATGGGTAATGGGTTTGAGTAAGAACTCTCCAGGGGAAAGCAAGGCCACACAGAAACACCTGTCTTTAACATTTGGTAATCCACTTCTTTTTAAACAGGTTTGGTTTATTTAGGGCCATATTTGAACAAATTAAAAATTGCACTTAATTGTAATTAACAACGGAAGATGATATGATTAATTATATATATATATATTATATATTATATATATATTAATTATATATTATCCCAAGCTGTCTAGGCATGATCCGAATGGCTGGTATTTGAGAATCTGAAAATGTCTGCTAAATCGAAGAAGTTGAGGTCACTTCCAAAATCAACCCCTTCCTCTGGCATTCCCCCACAGCATACAACTGTACATTTCAAACCATTCTATCTTGACAACAGAATTTTCATGTACGTGTGTTGTTATTTAAAAATACTCTCACCTCAGTAGCTACTATGTCATGTCTAGTAATGTATAGTTGTGCTCATAAATTTGCACACCCTGGCAGAAATTGTGAAATTTTGGGATTGATTAAAAAAATATGACTGATCATGCAAATATTTATTTAAGGATAGTGATCATATGAAGCCATTTATTATCACATAGTTGTTTGGCTCCTTTTTAAATCAGTTTGTTAGCTCTCACGTGGATGCTCTGAGCAGGCTAGATACTGAGCCATGAGGAGCAGAAAATAACTGTTAAAAGACCTGCATAACAAGGTAATGAAACTTTGTTAAGATTGAAAAAATATATCCAAAGCCTTGCAAATGACAATCCGTACTGTTCAATCACCTATTAAGATGTGGAAAATTCTGGGATTTCTTGATACCAAGCCAAGGTCAGGTAGACCAAGAAAGATTTCAGACAAAACTGACAGAAGAATTGTTCGGGATGCAAAGAAAACCCCAAATACAGGCTGCTCTGGAAAAACACAGTATGGTTGTTTCAGTGTGGTTGTTTCAAGGAGCTCTTGGCTTTCCAGCACGACAATGACTCTAAGAACAAGGCCAAGTTGACCCTCCAGTTGTTACAGCAGAAAAAGGTGAAAGTTCTGGAATTGACATCACATTCTCCTGACCACTCTGTGGAGATCTCAAACATGCAGTTCATGCAAGACGACCAGAGACTTCACATGACCTGGAGGCATTTTGCCAAGATTAATGGGCGGCTTTACCACCTGCAAGAATTCGGGGCCTCATAGACAACTATTACAAAAGACTGCACACTGTCATTGATTGCTAAAGGGCGCAAAACACAATATTAAGAAGTAAGGGTATGCAGACTTTTGAACAAGGGTCAGTTCGTATTTTTCTTTGTTGCCATGTGTTGTTTCATGATTGCGCCATTCTGTTATGACCTACAGTTGAATGGGAATCCAATAAGAAATAAAAGACATGTGTTTTGCCTGCTCACTCATATTTTCTTTACACATGGTACATATATTATCAATTATCCAAGTGTATGCAAGCTTTTGAGCACAACTGTGTACTGTAAGTTCTTCTATGGACCACAAAGAGAATGAAACATTTCTGCATACACGTTTATTTTCATGTGGGTACCAGAATTGTTTTCGCTATTCCCTAATCTAACCGTAGCCTCAATAATCTAACCTTTATCTCTAAATACAACCCAAATTCTAATACTAACCCCTACTCCAAGTTTTATCCTAAACCCAAGCCTTTTACTTAAAACTAACCCCAATCCTAACATTAACCCCTACTGTACGTTCTACCCCAAATCCAACCCTTTTGCATAAAACCAGCCCCAATTCTAACACTTACCCTGTTGAATGTTTTACCGTAAAACTAGCCGGGAACTAGACTTCTGCCTTGTGGAGACTGGCCAGTCAGGTTTCCAGTGAATCCAGGAACACACACACACAAACAAACACATACTCATCATATGCAGTCTGACCTTGATGTTCACAAGTAGATTATACAGTTCGGTTGGGAAATAATAGTTAAATAATGAATATGGCTTAAACTGCAGTCTTCCAGCTTTAATTTGATGGTATTCACATCCAAATCAGAGGAAGGGTTTAGGAATTACAGCTCTTTAATATGTAGCCCCTCTTCTTTAATGGAGTGAAAATAAGGCTGTTTCATGGACAGGTGTGGGCTATTCCTGAGTTATTTCTTCATCAATTAAGCAGGTAAAAGGTCTGGAAGTGATTCCAGGTGTGGCATTCACATTTGGAAGCTGTTGCTGTGAACCCACAACATGTGGTCAAATGAGCTCTCAATGCAAGTGAAACAGGCCATCCTCAGGCTGAAAAAAAGAAATGGATCAGAGAGATAGCAGGAACATTAGGAGTGGCCAAATCAACAGTTTGGTACATTCTGAGAAAGAGGATGTAGTTCACAACATCCAGCCAAGAGAATAACTCTCTCCAGGAGGTAGGCATATCATTATCCAAGTCTACCACAAAGAGAAGACTTCACAAGAGCAAATACAGAGAGTTCACCACAATTTTCAAACCATTCATAAACCTCAAGAATAGAAAAGCCAGATTAGACTTTGCCAAAAACATCTAAAAAAGCTTAAGATCAACCCGAACCAGAATGATAGGAAGAAATAAGTGTGGAGAGGACTTAGAACGGCTCATGATCTGAAGCATACCGCATAATTTGTAAAACACGGGGGAGGCAGTGTGATGGCATGGGCATGCATGGCTTCCAATGGCACTGGGTCATTAGTGTTTATTGATGTGACAGAAGACAGAAGTGCATAGGGATAAATTCTGAACTGTATCAGGATATATTGTCCACTCAGATTCAGCCAAATTCAGCTACATTTATTGGATGGCGCTTCACTTTACAGATGGTCCCAAAACATTACTGTGAAAAGCAACCCAGTTTTTTAAGGATCGATCTCAACACGATTGAGCATGCATTTCACTTGCTGATGATAAAACATAAGGCAGAAAGACCCACTAACAAACAACAACTGAAGACAGCTATTATGAAAATTGTGTCAGTGTCCAAATATTTCCAGACCTAACAGTATACAGGTGCTGGTCATAAAATTAGAATATCATCAAAAAGTTGATTTATTTCAGTAATTCCCATCAAAAAGTCAAACTTGTATAATGTATACATTCATTCCACACAGACTGATATATTTCAAGTGTTTATTTCTTTTAATTTTGATGATTATAACTGACAACTAATGAATAACCCAAATTCAGTATCTCAGAAAATTAGAATATTGTGAAAAGGTTCAATATTGAAGACACCTGGTGCCACATTCTAATCAGCTAATTAACCCAAAACACCTGCAAAGGCCTTTAAATGGTCTCTCAGTCTAGTTCTGTAGGCTACACAATCATGGGGAAGACTGCTGACCAAAAGATGACCATTGACACCTTGCACAAGGAGGGCAAGACACAAAAGGTCATAGCTAAAGAGGCTGGCTATTCACAGAGCTCTGTGTCCAAGCACATTAATAGAGTGGCGAAGGGAAGGAAATGTTGTGGTAGAAAAAAGTGTACAAGCAATAGGGATAACCACACCCTGGAGAGGATTGTGAAACAAAACCCATTCAAAAATGTGGGGGAGATTCACAAAGAGTGGACTGCAGCTGGAGTCAGTGCTTCAAGAACCACCACGCACAGACATATGCAAGACATGGGTTTCAGCTGTCGCATTCCTTGTGTCAAGCCACTCTTGAACAAGACTCAGCGTCAGAAGCGTCTCGCCTGGGCTAAAGACAAAAAGGACTGGAATGCTGCTGAGTTATGTTCTCTGATTTAAGTACATTTTGCATTTCCTTTGGAAATCAAGGTCCCAGATTCTGGAGGAAGAGAGGAGAGGCACAGAATCCACGTTGCTTGAAGTCCAGTGTAAAGTTTCCACAGTCAGTGATGGTTTGGGGTGCCATGTCATCTGCTGGTGTTGGTCCACTGTGTTTTCAGAGGTCCAAGGTCAACACTGCCGTCTACCAGGAAGTTTTAGAGCACTTCATGCTTCCTGCTGCTGACCAACTTTATGGAGATGCAGATTTAATTTTCCAACAGGACTTGGCACCTGCACACAGTGCCAAAGCTACCAGTACCTGGTTTAAGGACCATGGTATTTCTGTTCTTAATTGGCCAGAAACTCGCCAGACCTTAACCCTATAGAAAACTATGGGGTATTGTGAAGAGGAAGATGCGATACGCCAGACCTAACAATGCAGAAGAGCTGAGGGCCACTATCAGAGCAACCTGGGCTCTCATGAGCAGTGCCACAGACTGATCGACTCCATGCCATGCCGCATTGCTGCAGTAATTTAGGCAAAAGGAGCCCCAACTAAGTATTGAGTGCTGTACATGCTCATACTTTTCAAGTTCATACTTTTCAGTTGGCCAACATTGTATTGGTCTTAAGTAATATTCAAATTTTCAGAGATACTGAATTTGGGATTTTCATTAGTTGTCAGTTATAATCATCACAATTAAAATAAATAAACATTAGAAATACACTCACCTAAAGGATTATTATGAACACCTGTTCAATTCTCATTAATGCAATTATCTAATCAATCAATCACATGGCAGTTGCTTCAATGCATTCAGGGGTGTGGTCCTGGTTAAGACAATCTCCTGAACTCCAAACTGAATGTCAGAATGGGAAAGAAAGGGGATTTAAGCAGTTTTGAGCATGGCATGGTTGTTGGTGCCAGACGGGCCGGTCTGAGTATTTCACAATCTGCTCAGTTACGGGGATTTTCACGCACAACCATTTCTAGGGTTTACAAAGAATGGTGTGAACAGGGAAAAACATCCAGTATGCGGCAGTCCTGTGTGCCTTGTTGATGCTAGAGGTCAGAAGAGAATGGGCCGACTGATTCAAGCTGATAGAAGAGCAACTCTGACTGAAATAACCACTTGTTACAACCGAGGTATGCAGCAAAGCATTTGTGAAGCCACAACACGCACAACCTTGAGGCAGATGGGCTACAACAGCAGAAGACCCCACCGGGTACCACTCATCTCCACTACAAATAGGAAAAAGAGGCTACAATTTGCACAAGCTCACCAAAACTGGACTGTTGAAGATTGGAAGAATGTTGCCTGGTCTGATGAGTCTCGATTTCTGTTGAGACATTCAGATGGTAGAGTCAGAATTTGGCGTAAACAGAATGAGAACATGGATCCATCATGCCTTGTTAGCACTGTGCAGGCTGGTGGTGGTGGTGTAATGGTGTGGGGGATGTTTTCTTGGCACACCTTAGGCCCCTTAGTGCCAATTGGGCATGGTTTAAATGCCATGGCCTACCTGAGCATTGTTTCTGACCATGTCCATCCCTTTGTGACCACCATGTACCCATCCTCTGATGGCTACTTCCAGCAGGATAATGCACCATGTCACAAAGCTTGAATAATTTCAAATTGGTTTCTTGAACATGACAATGAGTTCACAGTACTGAAATGGCCCCCACAGTCACCAGATCTCAACCCAATAGAGCATCTTTGGGATGAGGTGGAATGGGAGCTTCGTGCCCTGGATGTGCATCCCACAAATCTCCATCAACTGCAAGATGCTATCCTATCAATATGGGCCAAAATTTCTAAAGAATGCTTTCAGCACCTTGTTGAATCAATGCCACGTAGAATTAAGAGTGTATATCAGTCTGTGTGTAATGAATGAATATAATATACAAGTTTCACTTTTTGAATGGAATTACGGAAATGAATCAACTTTTTGATGATATTCAAATTTTATGACCAGCACCTGTAAATGGTAAATACAGTTATATGAAAAAGTAAGCCATGTACACCCCATGGAAAACATATATCATTTTTCACATATTTGGACATGTTATCTTTACTTCAGCACTTCTGACAAATATAATAACATTTAACAAATGACAGTGAAATATTATACTGCAATAAATCATAAATGCAATTTAGTTCAATTGGATTACCTTTATCAATGAATGCAGTTGGAATTCATCTCAAATATGTGTCCAAATATGTTTCACATACCTGTGTAGACTTATCCAACCAAGTGTGAGTTCATTAAGGCAATTGAAAAAATTCAGTTGAAACAAAAAAACAGGTGCTCACATCTCAGGACCCTCAAAAGGAAAATTTGATGATTTGAATGCATGAGTAAATGATTGATCAATTATTTATCCAAATAGTCAGCCCATGACTCTGATCTAAGAATGTTTGGTACAACCACATTGGAATATGTCTCACTGGACAAAAAGCTATAATTCCCAAAAGGATCACTTATATAAAGAAAAGAAATACACAAACAAATAAGTAAATTACTAAAGTGATGTGTGCTAAGTGCTGGCGTTTAGTGCTTTTTGACTTGCCAATTATCTCTGGGATGGGTTAATTAGATGAGAGGTTTGTGCTGAGCGGGCGAATAGATAATGCCCCTGGGATAACATACTGATGGGCATTTACACACACTTTAAAGCGCTCCATCTCTTTCTCTCTGACACACACACACACACACACTCATAAGCACACACACAGCCTCTTTCAAAGCACATTTTGTAGAGTGACTGTGAGTCATAGAGACAGAATCTCATTGATTTCCTCTTAAGGACTCAGAACAAAAGCAGCTCTTCATTTCATTCTGTCTCCTATTCTCTATTTAGTTTCATGCAGCACTCTTCTCATCTCTCAACCATTCCCCTTCAATCTGGCTTTTGTTTCTCTAACCTTTCCTTCTTTCCTTTATTTTCAGCCCCCTTCTCTTTCACTCCCTTTTTGCCCTCTGTACATCACACTCTACTCTTGCAGTTCTTTTAAATATATTAATTCTCTTCCATCCTGTTCTTTCCATCCCCTTTCTTTCTATATATCTTTGTCTTTTGTAAACGTTAACCTCCACCTCATCCTATCATTAATGTGTTTTAGATTGACATGGAACTAGCAGAGCCACATTGTGTCTCTCTGCTCCCTGTTCATTTAGACATAATTATTAAGAGTTCAGGATGACAGATAGCCATGTCATCTCTATCAGGTGATGAAAGAGTAATTTATTTCCAACTCTGTTTGAAAGGAATTCCGTAATTATTCTGAATTAAACAAATCTTCATGTAAATACTTGCAATATCTCTATAATCACCGTCTCTCTGAGAAGAACCAGATGAACCTGAAAGTGAAGCATTAAGTTCTTAGATCCACAGCAAAGAATTAAAACAAACATTTATGTTCAAGATTGATAGCCTGTCTGCTTTGCGGCTTCTTTTTGATAAAACATACCACCTGGATCTAGACCCTGCGGTGAATATGGTTGTATGTTTTTTTACTTTGTATCTATTTGTACTGCTGCAGCACACTACAGGGGATCAGCGGAGTCCCACTAAGTGGACTGAGACTTTGGCCGGAGTAATCTGTGGAAAACAGAAATGAAATTAAAATTGATACATTTGGTTGTTGGGCATTGTTAGCTTCTGTTCACTTTTGATCTATGAACAGAGTCATTGATTAAACCGAAGTCAGGGGAGAATTTTTATTTAGCACGAGTCCAAGATGTTGATCTTCCATAGTTCTTACATGTTCTCCAATGACTACAAGGTTAACACAGTCTTTTATGCCAGAACACAGTCAGTGGTCCAAGCCAAACATTACAAAGTCTATTATAAGAAAGGTTTATACTACAAAATATCCTTGTATGTTATATTCCAACCTATGGTCCAAGGGTCTATTCAGAGAGTCCTATGACAACCACATACACAGTTCCTAGCAGGTGGTATGGACAGAGTGTGTGGGACAAATCAGTAATGGGGCATCACATGTCCTACCTAGTGTCCTTTGTACAGTTGTCAGTCAGTACTGTCATGCATTGTGTCAAGCTTAATTCAGTGACTTTTCATGCCCATAATCTCACAGCATCCTGCTTTTCAAATTGGTCCCCACATCAGTCACTCCATCAAAAGTTAAAATCTTAACATGTATTTTGTAAAAATGTCTGTGAGATGGCATGCAAGGTTGATAACATTAGAGGGACGCTCAGTCCTCTTCCAGGAGAGCTATTGTCGTTTCCATGACAGTAGTTGTGACTAATCCCAGTTGTGACTGACCTGATTTGGCTTTTCGTTCATGTTACTATTAGAATCAGGTGTGCTAAATTAGGGTTAGAGAGAAAACCTCCAGGACGGTAGATCTCCAGGAACAGTACTGGTCAGCCTGGCACATCATTATTAAACAATTAAACTGCTGTCCAGTAAGGAAGCATAGGCGATTGTGAATCAATGTCACCTCTTTTGGTGCAAATTAAAATGACAACAGGTGCACTGAAGTGGCAACAGCAAGACCACCCACCAAAAGGGAATGGATGAAAGCAGGTTAACACTGAGCACGTCACAGATGTGAAAGAGTCTGGAGACACCATGGTGAACGTGATGCTGCCTGCAACATCATCCAGCATGACTGGTTTGGCGGTGGGTCAGTGATGGTCTGGGAAGGCATATCCTTGGAGGGTCGCACAGATCTCCACCTGCTAGCCAATGGTACCCTGACTGCTTTTAGGTACCGGCATGAAATCCTCAGACCCATCGTCAGACCTTGCGCTGGTGTAGTTGGCCCTGGGTTCCTCCTGGTGCAGGACAATGCCCGGCCTCAGGTGGCCAGAGTGCGTAGGCAGTTCCTGGATGATGAAGTTATTGATGCCATTATCTGGCCTTCACGTCAGGACCGGAATCCAATTGAGAACCTCTGGAACGTTATGTATCGGTGCAGCCGACACTGCCAAGTAGCGCCACAGACTGTCCAGGATATCACTGATGCTCTGATCCAGGTCTGGGAGGAGACCCCCAGGACACCACCTCTCATCAGGAGCATGAGGGATCCATTACTGCTCTAAAGGACTGCTTTGAAACAACGGATTGGCAGATGTTCTGTGATGCAACCGATGGAGACATTGATGAATACACTGTGACGGTGAGGTTACGGACATCCCTGTCATTTCCTGCTTTTACCAGTTTTCTTTTCATCCACGAACCCATCCCAGACTTGTCATGTGTTTTGTCTTTGATTATTACTCATGCCAGGTCCCAATTTGGTCATTAGTATGTGTTTAAATGTTGCTCCTCTGCTTCCCTCATTTGTCGGTCATTGTTGCTTGTCTACGTTTGTTCTCGTCCGTGGTGAATGTTGGTTTGCTGCATAGCCAGCCCTTTTGTTTTCGTTTCAATAAAAATTACAACATCGACTGCCACTCTGCCTGCGCCTGGTTCCTTCCTCTCCACCACTATGCCAATCGTGACATACACAGACTCTGTATCAGCATATCTCCAAATGCTTCGACAATGTTGTCAGGACTTTCCCCAACCAAAAACCCTGGGTTAATGGTAATGTCCGTGCTAAGCTCAAACCACGGTCCTCCGCCTATAGCTCTACGGACCTGGAGGCTTTGAGGAGATCCAGATATGACCTAACGGTGGCTATCAGAGATGGAAAAAGAGAATACAGGGATAGGTTGGAGTCTAACTACCACAGGACTGCGACACATCACAGAATACAAAGGGATAAAAATAGCAATGATGTTCATCCCTGACAAGCTCAACACCTTCTATGCAGGGTTTGAGGCGACCAACACAATTCCTTCAGTGAGGCTTGCTGAGGACCAGGACGACTACACTCTGTCCCTAACCATGGCTGACATGAGGAGAGTTTTTAAAAAAGTGAACTCTCGGAAGTCACCAGGGCCAGTTGCCATCCCAGGCTGTGTCCTCAGGGGGTGCGCTGACCAACTAGCGGAGGTTTTCACCTCCATATTCAACCTCTCCCTGTCTCTGTCTGTAGTCCCCTCCTGCTTCAAACAGACCACCATCTTCCCTGTACTGAAGAAACCTTCCATCACCTGCCTGGTCAGAACTCACATCTGCTCCACCCTACCTGACACCTTGGACCGCTTTAAATTTGCATATACCCCCAATAGATCTACAGACGATGCCATTTCCCTGACAACACACTGCCCTCTCTCACCTGGAAAAAGGCAACACACATGTGAGGATACTGTTGGTGGACTACAGCTCTGCGTTTAACACCATTGTGCCTGCCTAGCTTGCTCTTAAGCTCAGGACCCTGGGACTTATCACCTCCCTCTGCAATTGGATTCTGGACTTCCTGACGGGCAGACCCCAGGTGGTGAGAATGGGCAACCTCACTTCCTGTGCACTGACCCTGAGCACTGGAGCACCTGAAGGAAATGGATTTTGACCCTTTGAAGATTAATTCCAAATAGTCAATGAATTAATGTAAAAATTGAATTTAATATATAAAGAGAGTATTACAATTACAGTATCAAGTTTCAAAGATCAAAGTTCTCAGAAGATTCAAGATGTTTACAAGAGCAAAGATGCAAGCAGAAGTGAGGAAAATGCAAGAGAGCTTTCCTGAATCTCACTCTGGTTTACATCCTAAAACTAAAGGCATGGGGGTTGGTTTACTGACCATGAAGTGGAGAGAGTCTCCGAATTCAAGTTTCTCAGTGTGTTTATCAAGTATGACTTCAATTAGTCCAGACAAGTGAACTTGGCAGTGAAAACTGCTCAAAAACCACTATACCTCCTGAGGAGACTCAAGAAATTTGGCATGTCTGTAAAAACTCCCACCAACTTCTTCAGGTGTACCATAAAAAGCATCCACTCATGCTGCATTACTGCCTGGTACGGCAGCTGCTCCGCTGCAGACCGCAAGTCCCTCCAGAGGGTGGTGAAGTCTGCAGAGCGTATCATCGGCTGCCATCTGCCCTCCGTGCAAGGCATCTACCATACACAATGCCTGAGGAAAGCACAGAACATCATTAAAAACCACATCCACCGAGGTTATGGTCTGTTCACACTGCTGCCGTTACGTAGATGCTACCAGAGAATCGGAGCATGCAATTCCAGATTAATTTTTTTTCCCCCCTTTGGCCATAAGGCTTGTCAACCAGCAACACTGCTCCATGATCATACTGATCACACATGAACTTTCCAGATGCTCTGATGTTCTTTCAAATACTTTTAATGGGCATTAGAATATTTCTTTGCAATTACCATTCATAATCATATTTCACTCATATTTACAGATATGAGAGAAATATGTTTTTTTTTTACTGTTGCTATGTACAGTGTTATGTATATTATTGCTTTATCCTCTTGCTATATTTTTGATGCGTATACATTTTTCTTGTTAATTCTCACTATGTTGTTGTAGTGTGCTATGCCACTATTCATATGCTTATTACACTCATATGTATTTATAATATACAGTAATTCTATCAATTGCTGCTAGTTCACACTGTTATGCATATTACTGCCATACATGCCATATCTAAATGTTTTTTTAATACTACCCAGATTGCTGCTAGTTTACAGTACTCTTAATTGCTGCTAGTGTACAGTGTTATGTATATTGTTGCTTTATTTTATTATAATTTTCTGTCTAGCTATATTTTTGCTTATATATTCTTCTAAACTCTCATTACTTAGTGGTTTCATTGTGCAGGATGATGCTGTGTTGTTCGGTGCATTTGACAAATAAACCTTGAAACTTGTTCTCAACGAATTACACTATGTCCAGTAAAGATTTGGATCTTCTGTTCATGGAGACCTGATGTGGAATTTAGGTGTCCCCTTTATTTTTTTGAGCAGTGTATTTGCAGCAGAGTGTGAGCAGCGAAATGTTATTGTCATTGCATGCGATTGCATTTTGTGAACTTCAATCGATAACAACATTGATTAAGTGGCAGTTCCAAAGCCGAACACAATTGCTCCGATCTGGACGCCAGACTAAAAGAGGTCAAATTATTTGGCTGGCACCAGAAAAGTGGCTCTCAAAAGCACAAACACGGCAAATCTGAAGAATCATCTCCGGGATCCACCACGTATATTTTTACAATATTATTAGGATTACACAATAGACTATTAAATTGTTAATCGCACACCTTATCAGTGATACGTATGAAGAGAAGGGTTTTATGTTTTTATAAGAGCTGTATTAACTTTTTTGCAATATGTGCTTAGCATTGACTTTGTGTGTGAGAGCAATAAAAAATGACTAACTGTTTTGCAAACAAATAACACTGCTATGGTCATTAGGTTAAAATGGAGATCAAGTTGACAATCGAGAAAAACTGTGAGCAACTCCACCACTGTGCAACTGAAGCCCTCTTCCCGTAGCCTTTTTTGGTCCATTCTTGCAAATATCAGCTCACAGATTACCTCTTTTTTCATGAATAATGACTTATTGCTGATTGAAAAATTATGCAAAGATGTTTTGTTTATATGCTGACGAGGTTCACATTCAAGGGAGTAGTTAGTATCAGTTGTGATCAAATTTAGTTTGACATGATTTACTCTAGTGTGTTTTTTCAAACAGTGATTACTGCTGCACTCATTAGCTAAAATAAATAGAACCATCACCCCTACATCTGCTTTTCATGACCAGCAAATCGCTGACCTCAAAAAGGCTACAGCCGTGGATCTAACAGGCCATTCCAGACATAATAATCTAAGGCTGATAAGGTTTACCCGAATCACGGGAGATAGCCACTCTTTGTGGAAGTCCTGGGGAATAGTGCCCATACATTAAAGTGCCTACTACCTGAGGGTTGAGCATTGCTCAGTGACTATGCCCCTCTTTCACCTGCCTTTCACGTGACAATGAAACAAAGGAACTAGTCCTCCAGGCTGCTCGTTCTGTAGGTCCCATGACATTTCAACTCCGCTCTCTGTTCATTGCGCTTTCTGCATTAGCAGCTGTGCGAGGAGGAGAAGAGAAGTGCTTGCTAATGAGTCACTCAACAAACAAATTGAAATTATATGTCCTTACCAGACATTCTCAGTACGGCAGTAATCCCAGACAGTTATTTTGAAACAAAACAGAATGCTTAAGTAAACAGTGCTTCCACAGTGGATGAGTTACAAGCACTGTTGTCACTTTATATCAGGTCAAGATACGTCGCAATATGATACTGTAGTAATAAATGTCTACCAAAAATGAGGAACTCCATACGTTAAAGATTGAGGTATGGTTTGCTGTTTTGATTCCATGGTTCCAAATTGCAATGGTGTGAGCATTAATTGACATTTTGTGACAAATGGGGTCGTTTTGGTCTTTCAGGTGTTCTTCCATTCTTAATTGAGGCAACTTCAAGTATAGTACCCAAAATCTGTGCCCTATAATCCTGAACTTCGGCAATAACAGCAATGATGTGCCATATATGTCTACTACCTGCTTATTGTCCTCTACTGTACAAAAATAATTTTGACAATTTTCCCTAATTTTTGTTTTTCGAGTGAATGCAGTTTAGTATGAGAGAAGACACTTTCTTTTCAGATGTTTAAGAATACATTGGATTTCTGTGTGAGGGTTAGGTATGAGGTCCCCAAAAGGATATAAAAAATGTGTGTGTGTAAGGTAATCAGAACTATCAGTAAGCAGTAATAGTACAGAATAACAATATTATTGTAGAACAACATTCTATTAGCTTTTTAATGGAATACAATTAACATGAATAGATTGCTATATTACTGATTGATTATTCTACAGTGCATACGTATTAGGTATAAGGTCAATGAAATATTTCAATATTTACACATAGTTGCATATTTATATGTCCGCTGGCAGCAGTTATGAAGAAGCAGGGCCTTTATCACTAATTGTATATCATGAAATACAAGAGAAAAACAAGGTGAATTATAAAAAACCTATACCCAGGGTATTGTAGATATGTTTTTTTTTTGGTGGATCACAAGAATGGTAATTTTTTGAAGTGGGTCACACTTGCTAGGCCCACTGGCATAAACAGCTGTGATCATTCCTCAGATGTATTTTGAGATTAGTATCTGGGAGGTTACTACAGTTCACTTTCTGTCTCCTGACTCTGCAGGAGGATTACTGTACCAAACCAGCTACAAGTTGACGGACATTGAAATTGACAGTGTATGTGTACACACTTCCCTTTTACCCCTTTGTGTGTGTGTATGCATGTGTGCGTGACAGAGAAAGAGAAAGAGAGAAAGAGGTGGTACAGCCTGTCCTGAGGTCTTCCTAAAAAGAAATTGCTTTAATTTATCTGGGTCTTATGATGGAGGCTATAAAAGCAGCTGGCTGTTCAATCTAACACAAGCAGAGAGGAGAACCAAGTGTTTGTTTAGAACTGAGACAGCCATGTGAGTGTCATTAGATATAGGCTCAATAAAAAGGCTGTGGGGCTGGGGGCATTGTTTGTTTGTGTGTTTGTGTGTTTGTGTAAACAGATTTTATGTTTAACACATGTTAAACCAGGAAAGTGCAACTAATGGTATCCTCATTTTTCTAAAATATTTTTTTGAAGTGTTTCATTACACAATTAGAAGAAAATGATAGTAAAATATATTTTGTCTGCCAAAGTAATTACTGAGGTCAAAGCATCTCCTTCCATTTTCCCCTTTTCATCCTTGTCACCATATTACCCCTTTTTACAGTCAAATATCAAATATTTACAAAAATAACAATTCCCTTTTATCTGAAAGCAGCAGTTGCAGGATTTGCAACTTACCGTACTAAACCATATTTTATTTGATTCTGTCAGACAAGCTCACAAAAACTCATAACGTAAACCTTGTAACATAAAACCGTCTGGAGATCTATACTCTTAAAAAAAAATAATCTTTGTTTGAAATATTTAATATGCACATGAACAAATAATGTTTATGTCCACAGTCACAGTCCATTTTCTGTCACAGAGCAGCTCTGTCTTGTTGAGGTTGAGCTTGAGGTGATGGGCTGCCATCCAAGCAAAAATGTCAGCCATGCACGAAGATTTGTGTTTTAGAAGGGGGGGGGGGGGAGCTTGCTGAGTGTCATTTTAATAGAAACTATACGGTAGACCAGACAAGTGCACTCTTCTATGACTGCTCATCTCAAAGCCTGCAATGTTAAGCTCAAGAAGATTGTTATGAGAGAGACATGTAACAAGAGTATATCACAGGCAGAACACTTTTTTGGAAATGAAAGACAGATGTCGGAGGGGTCAAGTGTTGATCAATCCACCTGGATGGAGGGATTACAATTGGAGATAAGTCTTTGATAGCAGTTACAGTAAGAAGAGAAGGCCTCTCCAACATCCCATGGACATCAACTCTATCCATTTCTTCTTCCTATGTTTTCATTTCTATACAGTATTCACTGGATCAGTCGATTAACAGACTCGAATGTAAAGGATTTTGAAAGTCAATCAAGGGAACACCAGAGGGATTCTGTGCAATTTTAGCTTTAATTTGTTGGAAGTAAAAAGCGGGTACAAGCAGGGGTGGCAACACAAACCTCACTTGGTTTTGTGTTGTTATAATACAAACCTCACAAACCATCCATGAGAATCAGAAAGGACTTGGCCTCATCCAGGGTTTTGGGGTTTCTCGAGTGGAATTTTTGAGAATGGAATTAACTTCTCATGAATACTGGAAGTCTTTTTCACCCACTTACACCTCCTTCCCATTTCCCCTTTATCTCCATGTCTTAAGTCAGCTGCTGCTCTGAACAGTGGGCCATAGGATGCTTCTCAAAGGGCCCAAAGAGAATCCCTCCTAACAATAACTACAAAGCGTTACCTCTTCTCCTCAGTCACCCTTTCCCTGCCTCCATCCACATCCCTCCAAAGTGGAGCCACGCCAGTCTATACTGCTGTGAAATGTAGTAAAAACACATTGAACAAGGCTTTTAATTAAATGTTCGTTCTTATTGCAACCCCCTCCGCCTGCCACTTCAGCATTTGTTCTCTTTGAGCCGTAGCAGAACTAATGTAGAGATGTGAAAGCCATAACAACTGTTCTGGATCTCTTCCAAGACATTTCACTTCTGACTTTCATGCACTTCATCAGTTGTATCTTCAGTGACATTATAATTATGCTATATCAGCTAAGAATTTAAAGTCAGCTTAACTGAAGTAGGAGCATATAACAACACATACTCGTGCCTGAAAAAGTGAAATAACGGAGGTGTGGGTGTGTATGAATTGGACTGTAGTCGTTTTCACACAATAGGGCGTGTGTAAGAGTGATGTCCAACACAAAGACTTATCAGAGAACTGGTGTGTGTGTGTGGGTGTGTGGGAGTCAGTGGGAGTCCATTAGGGCAAAATGGGCTAGTTAACCTTTCGGATCGGCTCATACTGAGACTGACAGATGACATGGGATCAGAAGAGAGGAAGCAGCAGGGAGATTCACATACACGAACACACACAGGGCTAGGACTGGGGAGAGTTAAGAGCAGGCTAACCTTTAAGAGGGCTGTGTGTGTTCTGTATCTGAGTGTGTGATATTTTACACTCAGACATGCTAAATGTTAAACTGTGTTAAATGTCAGGCACAAATCAAACTTCTGCCCACACTCATATTATCACTAGAAAAGCGGTTATGCTATTAGTTAACATATAATTATAATATGGTCCTTGGCGAAACCCCAGTTATGTGTATGGGTGTGCGTCTATGTGCTTTCTGTCTGACTTGACATAGATTTGAACTAAAATGAACTGAGCTGATTCTGATTTCTGCTGTGTATTCATTTCTATGAATACACAGTATAAGGAACTATTGTTCCTTCCAGGCTGTCTGGCTTTCCCTTAGAGTGGTCTGAGAAAACTAAAGATGAGACTGTTATTTTTATGCAAGACCTCTTCTGCTTTGGTCTATACAGTATCAAAGACAAGTAAAAAAACTTTTTATGCTCCATCGTGCTCACAGTCTCTTTCTGTTACTCTTATTCTATAGCTTTTTTGCTTTTCTGATAGGTAGTCTTTCATTCTGCTCTTCTTTCTACTTTCTTTTCACTCTTCTTTCTGCTACCACTGCACAATTATTTATTTCTTCTCTTTTTTTTATCTTCTCTACGCTTCTTTCCTCCCTTCATTTAAATTACTTTTATGTCCACATACAGGATCGACATGTCACTTTCAGAAGAGGTCATTATCTTTCTCCCTCTCTCGATCAGATCTGCTCCTTTCTCTGTTTCCATTGTTCTGTGCTTCGTTCTCATTCGCTTCCTCTTTATTCATCTGCTGGCAGGTTATTGGTCATCTAGAAGCCAATCTCGTGTTGATTGATCCTCTCATCTCTTCTGCATTAGCACAGCAGGGATGGCCCGTAATATTACCAGCACCAATAAAACTGATGAAGGTAATAAAGATACACATTTTCAACACCTGAGCTGATAATATAACTAATGAGGGAGAGCGAATTACACACATACATGCCTGCACGCACGCACGCACTCACACACACACACACACACACACACACACAATCAGGCCTAAAGGATATGAAATATAGTGTGATAATCAAATTACAGAGTTTATGTAATAACGTTTGAGATTAGCAAGAATGTCAAGACAGAGATAGAGACTGCAGAGCCAGACTTTTCCTAAGAACCAGAGAGGATCTAAAATGTTTAAATATTTTCAACCAACCCTGCGGAATCTTTATGGCACTAATCAGAAGCGTGTGAATTTCCCAGTCAGATCATGTCTTAATATACAATCCTTCCTGACATAAAAACTGGAAAATGTTGCCGAAGATGTCAAGACTCCCCCCCTCCTCTTCCTGCAAAGAGCTGACAGGCAGAGGAAAGTAAGAAGGAATCATTTATATTGGTGCAAAAGAGACAGACAGGACTATTTTGGGGACTCAGCACATTCTATCATCAGTATTTATCTTGCAGTAAATGGAGAGGGTTACAATAATCATTATTCTCCCCGACCGAGCTGGAGGAGACGAGGAGTAGAAAGAAGGGCAGAATGAGAAACACGGAGAAGAGGAGAGAAAACTGCGAGATAGTTAGAACTCAGCTGAAACATCATGCATGAATGGCTGTGTTTAATTGAGGGACCACTTCATGGCATCCATAACTGCTTAAGAGTTTAATAAAAATCCAGCTGGAATCCACAGATGAGATGTCTGGATGACGCAAGGATAAGGATTTTATGATTCCACCACAAAATAACTAATGATTGATACGAGAGTGAAGTCGACGTGTCAGGCGTTCAGTCATGCAGAGAAATACTTAAATGGTGGATAAGATTCGACTTTGATACCTTCATACATTTTATCTTTGGTATTCACAGTTAAAACTCTTTGTTGCCGTAATTTGGTACTATAACGGAGCACACACTCATAGACAAACACTGTACAGAGAATAAGACCAACTTGAAACAGCACACAGCAATTTCTCTCCTTCTCTCTCTCATACACACCCTCTTTCTGGCTCTACTTGGAGAATTGATATCATAAAACTGTGTGGGGTGACACCAACGTTGACACTGCACACACAATTGATTTGGCCAGTAATTCCATTCGCAGATCATTTAGATGGCAGCCAGGTCTCTTTCTCTCACGTTCACCTTTTTCCTTCACTCCGCTCAGACTCCTACCCCCCTTTTTGCTATGGCTCAGATGAGTGACTCATGCTAGTTAGCATTTTTATGAATCTTGTTCTGAAGACAGATCTGCCTGAAAGGCAGAAATTTTGTAGTTGGCTCAATGATTAGAGCAAAGCATACATCCCGACTCTGAAGTCAGTAAATGTATGCTATATTTAAAACGATGAATGTAAGAGATTAAGTTAGGTATGTTATGGTTACGGTTAGTGTAAGGGTAAAGGTTAGGATTTGTGGTAAGGGAAAGCTCTAAACCTGGTCAAATGGCCTTTTAGAGCATACAGGCCATTTTAAATGTAAGTTCCACCCTCAAAAACGAGGGTGGAATCCCTGTATTTCTGCATTGCAGGGAAATCTGCCTTCAGCCAAACGTTCACCTGGGAATCACACAGGACATCCCAGTGGCACCTCAAATCCCCCATTACTTTGACAGCGTTGTTTTACAGGCTTGGCCCTTGACCAATCCAAAGCCTGCTGAGAATAATCAAATGAGTGCAAATGTCACTATTTTCTAATTATAGTGCACTGCTTTGAGCAGGGACAATAGAGAACTATAGAGAGTAGGGGGCAAGTATTTGCAACCCATCACACACCTATGGTATCACGAGCATCAGATGAAAACTAAATATGCAAAGGTTAAATTTGCCTATGTGTTTTTGAATTATTTGAAAGCTGGGGATCAAGATTGGAAGGTTAGGGGAAATGCTTGTTTTTAGGTAAGTGACCAAAGTAAAATGGGGACTGTTTTTGATTCTGGGGCACAAAATGCTGATGTGATCTGATTCAATTTTGTAGAGGAACATAAAAAAAGAAGTGACATTTTCAAGAATTGCTCTTAGACCAAGGAACAAGTTTTTCTCTCTGGGTTAATACTAATATAGGCCAGCCTGATGCTGCTTTCTTCCATACACACTCACCCATGCCCACTCTCTCTCTCTGACTTCTGCTTACAATGTACACACACATTTTCTGTCTTAGTAGAGGTATAGAGGATTATAACTTCATATATGTGCAAGGGGAATCATCTCTTTCCGGGAAAACCCCAATATTTTACCCTGAAACTGATCTTTGCTTTCTCGCCTAAATGTCCCACACCATTTTTATCATTTCAATCAATGGGTTGACAAAGCTTACCTTCCCTACCAACAGACTGTATATGTCACAGAAAATACCTAATAGAAATGCATTAAATGTGAAAAGTGATTATTGATCTATTTCTTCAAGTAAGCTACCACCTAAACTTAACTCACCACCAAAAATGAAGAATTTATATCACTATGCTAGATATTTGTGTCATAGATTTCTTTTCTAGTGTGAAGGATGATGGCATCCCAGAGGAGGGTATGCATTATGTTGGTTTACACACAATTTAGCTTTTTGTTTATCTATTTTTGCTGTAATTTGCAGTGGCGTTTTTATATGTAAAAAATTTGTGGGGCACAAACCATTTCAAAATAAAGGATACATACCAGTAAAGCTACAAAACTCCCTCTTATTACTGATGTGTTTATTTAACACATCAACAAACAGCGTGGCTCCACAAAACACTTTTAACGACAGAGCGGCTTGCTTCAACCAGGTGTTGTAGTACACATACTGGAGGGAGAGAGAGAGGGAGACCTTCATGTGTAATTGCTCTCCTTCTCTCTCACACACATGTAAAATTACTACTGTCACATTTACAAACCTAAATTAGGAATGCAACCAAGCTCAGAACCAATGTGCCTACAGGGCCATATGTGAACAGCAATGAGATCAACACCACTGAAGGCCACAGCGAAGCGTAAAGACAACTCTTTAGGGATACAGATCCATTCTATGACAACAACCTTAATAGATAAGCATGGACACACTGACACGTGTCACCATCTATATCAATCGATCCAGCACATAAATATGACCAATGCATGGACCAGCACCACAAATTCACTCACCAAGGCTGAGGGCTCACATGAAGAGAAAGGTGGCACAGCGGTTCTTCCTTTGGGCAAACTTTTCGATGACTTTAGGAATTAAGTCATGTAATTGCTGAATCAGCTGGCTTTCGATGGACAACATGGCCAATGAGTTGAATCACGGCTGTCCCATGGTATTGCGAGTCAAGGTTTTTACCCTCTTCAAGGTGGAAAAGTTCCTCTCTGACTCGGATATCGTCATAGGTATTGTTATGAATTTTCAGCAGAGTGACAGTCTCAGAAAAAGCCAGCTCTAGGTTGATCTCATGGATGGATCTTAACAGAGACAGGGCCGTCTTACCAGTGTGAAGCTCAGTGTGGCGTTACAGAGTGGTCAGCTCAGACTTCTACTTTTCCTTGTTTCCTAGAGGGCATAGTTTCACCGCACAGTCAAGCTCAGATGTAGGGAACGACAGGACAAATTGTGGAAAGAGCGAGCTGTCAACCAGCTTGGTAGCGATCAGGTGGTCACTTTGTGAAAACCTCTGCTCCACCTGGAAGATGACTGTGACGCATGCCTCCTTCATCACCCGCGATCTGTTCCATCATGAACGGTGGCAGCCCATTCATCAGATTGCTTCCGCATATTCTGGACATTCAAGTGTTGTATAAAACATCAACTTCTGGTATAAGGAAGAAAAAAAAGTCCAGCAGCTGCAGAAAGGCTCTGCCCCGGAGTTTTTTTGACAGGCCGTATGCCTCACTAATGGTGGCCTCATCCCATCCTGGTTGTGTTATGTATGTCCTCCATAAACAGGAGTAGTGCAGCGCGGCTTTCCCAAACTGCATTGACAGTTCGTACAGCGGGTGGCCTTGGAATGCGTCTCTGTCTTGCCTCAGCAAATGGCGCAACACGTTTTGGAGCGCCAGAGAAAAAGGTGGCAAAAGCAGTTAAATCTACAAAAAACACCTGCTGAACAAAATTGCTGCAAGGTCAGGTTCAGCTGGTGAGCATAGCAGTGAACAAACTGGGCATGTGGGTATGTCTCTTTCATTAGCGTCTGTACCCATCCGACGTTTCCAGTCATTACAGCCTCATCATCATAAGTCTGAGCAATCAGCTTTTCTCCCAGCTTCAGTGGTCCCAACACACCCTTGATGTTATTAGAGTCCAGTTTTATCTTTGACTTCCACAAACTTCAAAAGCCTCTCTGTCACTGTATTGTCAGGCAACATGTATCGCAACACAATGACCATTTGTGATTTACAGGAGACATCAGTTGTCTCATCTGCCTGTATGGCAACAAATTATGTCTTGTCCACCACACCAGGTGAGAGAGCGTGCGCCTCCCTCGCGAGTCCCTTCGCGAGTCCTCGTCACACTGTCAACTTGGGCTGCGACATTTACCCTTCCAAGTAAGCCCAATTTCACAGCATTGTCCAGATGACTCCCGCTGCTCTCATGTTTTGCAATCCTCTCAGAAAGATGTTTCAAATCTTTGCAACCCGTCCTCGACCAAGTTCCATCTCCACCAAATAACAGACATGGAAAACAGAAGAGTGCCTTCATTTGTATGCTAACTGTTAGCCACTTTTTCTTCAAAATCCACTCCACGTTAAACCTGTGGTTACTTTTACCAGCAGTCTGAGTGATGACAATATCCCATGCCTGATGGGCACCAAGTCGCTTTACTTCAAGTTGCTCCTCCAAATTAAGTGTTTCAAACCGGTGCTCCAGTATGAAATCCACTTTATTCATTTTCTCAAGTGATCTGGCATTTGTGAAGCTAACAAGCTAGCTAAGACAATCTACCCTCCTCGCTCTTCTTGCTGACTAATGTTGGCGCCAGACAGACAGACAGCCAATCAGGTCTGAAATACGAAATTATGCTGTAGTGGGGCTACCGACTGTCAGCCCCACTTGGCATCAAATTCGTGTGATCTACATTAATCACAGTAACATTCTGAGCATGCGTATTAATATTTTCACACATACAATGTACACTGCATTGTGAGAGAGGGGCTAGCCCCACATTCACGCAGCCTACTACTGTGAACTCGAATCAGCAGAACGCAGTCTGAAGCAGCAAGGCAGGGACCAATGAACATGAAATAAAATCCTAAAACAAATGGTATGCAATTTAGGAAGATGCTAAATTAATAGATAATAAATTATAGAAAGTAATCTTCGAGAAATAAAAATAACATAATTTTGTTGCAGTTCTTTCTGTTGACAACAGGTGGGGCTGTGCCTAATGACCAGTCGCCCCTGGTAATTTGTGTGTAGGTTGTGCCAGATGTTTATGCAAAAATGTCTTTCTTTCATCCAACTGACATTTTTTACAATATGAATCAGCAAGTACACATTTGTACTTGCGATCTTCCCTGTTACTGAAGGCTAGGCTGAAAAAAGACACAGGAAATGCTGGAGGATGAAAAGCCTCCTCTTCTACATTTCTTGTTGACAAAAGTGCTAGTGCTGAGAATAAGCCTTTGATCTCAGAGTAGTGCTCCAAACACAGGTGAAACCAGGGATTTGTGTGCTTTAGTTTGGACTGAAATGTGGCCAGCGGAAAGCATGCCCAACTTTTCTATACAACCAGATGGCTTCTCAATATTCCACAGAGATCAAATGGACGATTCAGGTAAAAGTAGGGGAGATGGTGTATTATGTATTCTCAGCAACTCCTGGTGTAGGCCAACCAAAATAATAAACATATTGAATATGCTTATCTGAGATGGTTTCTGACAATGTTTTGGTTGTGCAAACCTACAGTTTCATCATCTGTCCGGATGGCTGATCTCAGACAATTAAAGTTTTATCTGCTGTCCAGATGGGTGATCTCAGACAACCCCACAGTTTCATCAGCTGTCTGGATGGCTGATCTCAGACAATCCTAGAGGTGAAGAAGCCCTGGAATGGTGTGGTTACATGTGGCCTGTGGTTGTCAGGCCAGTTGAACATACTGCCAAATTCTGTATTTAACTCTTTACAATGTTTTTCCTCACTTCTCTTGCTGGATATATTTGCCACTCCTTTTGGACTACAGAATATACTGTAAAACTCATGCATCTTTTGGATGGAGATGGCCATTGATAAGCATAGCACTACTGGCAAAAATAATTGACACAGGCCTTTGCCATCCTAAAGAATTCTGTCCCCTTTATGGAAGAGCTTTATACCGAGCCTTTTAAACTGTCTGTCCTAACTGATACCCAAGGCAATCTACATCCTGGAGAGGAATTGAAGATGGCAATTCACAGGGTAAAAGGCACTTCTTCTAAAGCAACTCGTCAGCATTGAAATGATGATTCAATGTAAATCTACAAAAATCGAGGAGCTGGTGCGGAGCTACCGGAAGCTATAAAACTGAGGACTTTTTCAAGTTAGGATCAAACCAAATAATCTGAGATTAACTGGCATACATTAATCAATGAAGGGACACTGTTGTCTCACAACCTTTTAATCTTGTTTTTTTTCGCTGAGGCCCGTGGAAAGGGCTCATGTCAACCCCCATTTGGACCAAGCACATAAGATCCAGACTGCTCATGGACTGGTGTCAGCTCACAAACCCCAGGCTTTAATCAGAGGTTTCACAACTTCCAAACAAGGAAACAATATATTCTGTGTGAATATAAGATTGTTTTGCACTTGTTGGCATGTTCACCCAAGTATTTGAAAACGAGTACTCTGAGCTACCTATATCATTTCAGATAGGACTTGTTTTGGTAGCTACCATATGTGTAAAGATACCTGTAAAATGCCATAGTCTTGAATATTATGGCATGAAGATGCAACATACTTTATTATATGGAGTTTATTACAGTATTTTAGGAGGCAAAGACCACTCCGCTCAGAGATATCAAGATATATATTTGATGCTGCCACCTCCATAGAAAGCAAGCAGGCCACATATTTCTGCTGGCTTGGGACTCCATATAAGTAAGACATTCTTACTTAGTATTGGCTGCTGACAAAACTGGTTTTAAGATAAAAAGACCATTATCAATTACAATTTATTTCTGTATCTTGCATTGTGAACTTGTATATAACTGAGGGCACTATCACAAGCCTGTTTATGTTGGGCACATGTATTTTTTACCCCCAGTTTAATATAGAGTATGGGCGATAAGCATATCACATGTTTTTAGACAATGACCTTGTTATTCTGAACCCATACCATCATAGTGAGCGTCTAGAAGTTCTGTGCAACTGTGTGTGTGTGTGTGTGTGAACCTGTACCTTTGTGCTTTAATAAGTATCATAAATCATTTAAATCACATCTCTCCTATATTATTCCAATCACTTCCCTATACCCCAGGGAAGTACAGCTCTCAAAGACACATAGAGGAGAGACAGGGAACAGGAGGCAAAGGAGGATAAAAAAGAGTTTATCTGACAGCCTCTGAAGATGACATGACATAGGCATGTTATTATGGATAATGACAGTTTACGACATACAACCATTCTCTGGTAACAACTGATGAAATAAGGTTCCCATTGATATTTAGGCTGGATGTGTCCAGGCACTTCAGATTACTTCATTCATCAGATTACGTTAAGGACTTCATTTGATAAATTAGAGATCAAATCAGCCCTAGAGCAATTCAACAGTAACAGAGTGATATTGTGGCACAGTTTTTTGCAATAACACATCTACTTGAATAGCTGTGCCAAAGCAAAGTTTATTAAGAAACAGCACAAATTATTATGGTATGAAACTGTGCATCTGCACTGTTCTTCATAAGAAAATGTAAAAGCTGACTGCCATATGGTGAATAGAAGGATAGCTATCTGAAATCATTGGGACTTACTGCATTATCTCAGGTTAAGAATGGCATATAATTACAGATAAACTATGCAGTGATTATATTAGTAACCTACGTATCCTGAAGGTCAAGGAGCACCAGGCAATTCCTGTACCTAGCACTTGTTATGGGATTCTGGGGAGAGCAATTTTCTTCCGCACAGGTCAACTGAATGGAATTCAAGAAATCACAGTGAAGGCAAAACCGGTTATTGTTTAAACAATAATGCAACAACAAAGTCATAGTTTGTGTCGAGTGTGTGAGTGTATGTTTGTATGTAACCAAACTTAATCACTCCCTTGCACTTTTCTACATTGTATTGAGTTACAACATTTACATTTTTTTATAATTATTTTCTGCCACTGATGAACACCAAAAGGTAAAAGTAAAAATACAAAACTATGAATTGATTGCAAAAGTATTCACCCCCTTTAGTGAATATTTGATTGAAGCACCTTTGGCAGCAATTACAGCCATGAGCCTATTTGGATATGTCTCTACCAGCTTTGCACATCAGACGCAGCAATTTGAGCCCATTCTTCTTTGCAAAATTGCTCAAGCTCAGTCAAGTTGGGGACCTTTGGTGAACAGCAATTTTCAACTCCTTCTACATTTTCTCAATTGTATTGAGTTCCGGAATTTGATTAGACCACTCCAGAACATTGACCTTTTCATTTTTAAGCCACTCCAGAATGTCTTTGGCTAAATGTTTGGGATGATTGTCCTGCTGAAAGATTAATCTTCTCTCAATTCCCAGGTCTCTTACAGACCTTGGCAAGTTTTCTCTGTATTTACCTGCATCCATTTTGCCCTCCATCTTCACAAACTTTCCAAGCCCTGATGCAGGTTTACAGTATGCATAGTGTCTCCCAGTTAATCCGTGGACCTTGATTGCACACAGGTGGACATTCAACTAATTATGTGATTTCTAAAGACAACTGGGTGCACCTATGGACATTTTTGTGTTGATCAGTGGTAAAAAATCCTAATAAAATTGAATGTTGTAACACAATAAATGTAAACATGTCCAAGGGGGTGAATACTTTTGAGAGCCACTGTACCTGTCTCTCTGCAACTGTACCTTCCACTCTTCCCATCTACCTGGCTAATGCTACAAATTACACTGCATTTATATAAACACTATCTAATTTAATCTAAAAATGTATATCAACACACAGATTGACACAGCCACAAACCCACTGACACAACACCAAAAATACATACTATTTAGAGAGCAAGTACCGGTATTCAAGTACTTGAATACTTGATTTTTGGTTTATCTGACATCGTCAGCTGACTCAGTTAAAGACTATTGCAGCAGACAACCATACCAAGGCTTCACCACTACCAGCTAAAAACAAGACAAAGTGGCTCCAGGGATCACCAACACTGGACAACTGAGTAGTGGAAAAACATTGCCGCTAGCAGCTTGAGTGGCCTGCACCGTCCTCTGACCTCAACCCAATAGAGCACTGGGATGAGATAGAAAGGGTTGTTTGCAGTATCAATATACCTTTGTCCAATCTGCTGCTACTGCGTTATTTCCCTGTAGACCGTTTCTGACACCTTGTAGATTTCATGCCTGAATAATTCAGGTTGTTCTGGAAGCAAAGGGATTCAACCCAGTATTTAACAAGTGTATTTAGTAAACTGGCAACTCACTGTGTGTTAATATATATTAATTTGCTTATTTTTATATAACAATATAATAATAAGTATTAGGAAAGGTTTTCATAATTTAACCAAGTTAGCCAACAACCAACGTTATACCTTGCAGTCAGCAATCTGGCTCGTCTACCTGAGATATATGTATTGTGTTTCTACAGTTTGTTAGTTACTTTGAATATTGTAATTTGTTTAGATCAAGTGACTGCATCTGACTTTAGCTAATGCTGCACTAGCTAATGACAACATTACCTAACTTTATTTAGTTGGTTTTGTTTAGGCTTTTTATTATTATTCTTAAAAAATGCATTATAAAAAAATAAAATAAAGAGACTTTCCTAAAACAGGCTATCCACTTAAACTGAGTGGCTGGGCTATAAGAGGTTGGTGTACAAAAAACCCACACATAGGCAAATGGTAACTCTGAAGGAGCTACACAGATTAACAGCTAGGAATAGACAAAACTGTCTGTCAACTGTTACCCTTATACATATGAAAGACACATCAAACATTCTAAAGATTAGAATAGATTCAACTTTATTGTCATTGAACTAGAACAAGTACCGTACAATGAAATGCAGTAAGCATCTAACCAGAAGTGCAAATAGAGGAGGGCAGAAAAAGTATTTTATTAAATGTAAAAGTATTATGTATATGTATGTTCAAATGGAATGTATAGATGTGCGATTAATGCAAATGCATTACATATTTCAATTCTAAATGTACAGTGGAAGATTTACAAATTTACAGAACATTTACAGGTGGGATAAATATTTTGGGATTAAAGTTTGCTCATCAAATGAGACCAAATCCCTAAATGTTTTGGCCTAAATGCTAAACACTATGTTTGTGAGTAAAGCATGGCAGTGGCAGCATCATTTAGAAGAAAACTTTAAATCGACAGGGACTGAGAAAATCTTTGAGGAATCAGTCTAAAGGAGATATTGAACTGGGGCAGAGATTTACCTTTCAGCAAGACATTTATCCTAAACACATACACTGAAGTGCACTGAAAACAGTATTACCAGCTGTTGTTCATCCAATTTAATTTTCTTTTATTACAATCAGTTTAAAATTATTAGTTTAGTTGTGGAACCTAATCTTTTTTATTTGGTGTGTGAGTGCTATGTGCAAAGACCCCTTTGGGTCCTGAGGACCAGGATTAAGAAACACTGGGATTTGGTATCATCAGCAACATTTCCCAAAAAGCTTTGCTGCAAGAAGTTTGTTTTAGAATCTTCTGTTCTCCATGCACACATTGATTACTTTGTTTTATTCTAAGCAGTCATTAATAATCTTTATTTTCCTAACCTATTCCAACCTTTAAGCGGTCAGATTTCTTGCACCCATAACAGAGATGCTTGTTTATCTGGTCTTGTCCATGAAGTAATTTCCTACTCATTCAGTTGTTTTGATTGTGTGTTGTGGGTGATAACATGTTACATCAGTTGGCCACTCTCTCAGCTGGAGCCAATTGGTAACATTTAGAACCTGGTTGGCAGCTCTTGCCTTTTGGGCCCCCTCTCCTATATTATTTGGGGGAGTGGTCAGCCAATTACACCTAGAACTGGCCCTGTTAGAACCAAACAAGCACGCTTGCTGTGAGTCTCATGCATATACACTATGTGAACTGTATGAATTACTTAAGCATACACAGGGTGGGGGCATCAGGATTGTAAATGGTTGAGTGCAACAATCATGTCCCTGTCTATAACAAACGCATGGGTATCACACACGTACAATATATGTATAAAGGCATGCTGGGATATATGCAAATGTGACTGTACAGAATGAACTTTAAAAATTTGAATGATAAAAAGTGTGAATCATTACCAAAGTTTTTTTTAGGTAAGTGGAGCCAGCCAAGAAGAGTGAATGAGTGGGTGAGTGCCTGACTGACTGACAGTCTATCCATTGTTAAATAGTGTAGTGGTTAGAGACGCGGACTGCCACGTAGGCGAACGCCGTTGCCACATACAAAACCAATTATGCATTAGGATTTGTTTGCATCAGGATCAACTAAAACTTTGCTCTCTACAAGCTTCAGTAGCTTTGTTATAGTAAGCCTAAAATGAAACTGTTTATGGTTATGTTGCGATGGACAAACTGCACCGACAAGGAACACATTCCTCTCGATTTTGATTTACATAGCGTAGTTCACATAGCGTAATGGTTGGCTATTTAACTTTTATTGTTTTCAAAAGAACTGAACAAGCCATGGAGTGATTGGAGTAATTAATGTCATTTATTCATACTGTATAGCTTGATTAAAAGTTTGCTGGCGACAAGCTTCAGGAGCTACATTATAATAAGCCTAAAGGAAAAATTGTATGGTTATATTGCAATGGACGAACTGCACCGACAACGAACACATTCCTCTCGATTTCGATTTACATAGTTGGTTTAACAATTTCGATTTACATAGTTGGTTTTACATAGTTGGTTTAACAACGATTTACTAATTGGTTTAACAATGCAGAAGTAAACAGAAACCACATCTCCACACATGTATCATGTGCAACAACACCTGCTGTTTAAAAAAATTCATAAGAGAGATAGCAGGACAATTAGTAGTGGCCAAATCAACAGTTAATTTTGAGAAAAAAACAACGCACTGGTGAGCTCTGTCAGACAAAAAGGCCTGGACGTCCACAGAAGACAACATTGGTGGATGATCGTAGGATCCTTTCCATGGTAAAGAAAAATCCCTTCACAACATCCAGCCAAGTGAAGAACACATAAAGAGAAGACTTCACAACAGCAAATACAGAGGGTTCACCACAAGGTGCAAACCATTCATAAGCCTCAAGAATAAAAAGGCCAGATTAGACTTTGCTAAAAACATCTAAAAAAGCCAGCCCAGTTTTGGAACAGCATTCAGAATTAACTAAGACCTACCTGTACCAGAATGATAGGAAGAAAAAAGTATGGAGAAGGCTTGTAACAGCTCATGATCTGAAGCATACCGCATTATCTGTAAAACACGGTGGAGGCAGTGTGATGGCATGGGCATGCCTGGTTTCCAATGGCACTGGATCACTAGTGTTTATTGATGATGTGAAAGAAGACAGAAGTAGGCAAAGTCTTGCATGAACCACAGGTTTGAGGTCTCCCCAGAGTGGCTCGATGATATTAAGGTCAGGAGACTGTTATGGCCACTCCAGAACTTTCACATTTTTCTACTGTAACCACTGGAGGGTCAACTTGGCCTTGTGCTTAGGGTCATTGTTGTGCTGGAATGTCCAAGATTTTGTGCAGAAGAATGCAAATTGTCTGCCAGTATTTTCTGATAACATGCTGCATTCATCTTGCTATACATTTTACCAGAAGCAGTGAGGTGTGTCAAGGTGTTGTCGGGCATATTGTAACTGGGATTTTTTGTGGCATTGGCGCAGTAAAGGCTTCTTTCTGGCAACGTGACCATGTGCTCCTTGACACGCTGTCTTTTTCCAGAGCAGCCTGTATTTCTCCTGAGGTTACTTGTGGGTTTTTCTTTGTATCCCGAATAATTCTTCAGTTTTGGCAGAAATCTTTCTTGGTCTAGGGTATGTAAACTTTTGATCAGGGCCATTTGGGTGATTTCTGTTGTCATTATGATTTAAAAAGGAGCCAAACAACTATGTTGTAAAAAATGGCTTCATATGATCACTATCCTTACAAAATACAATAATTGCATTTTCAACATCAATGCCAAAATGTAGCAATTTCTGCCAGGGTATGCAAACTTATGACTTATGTTGCTAAAATTAAGCAAAACAAAACAAAAATTACATTTTAAATTCAATGGATACTACAAAAGAGGACTTGGGTCTTTGTTCGCCTTGTTGTTGGTTAAATTCCAATGGGAGCCTGTATAAAATGTACTATAAGTCAATCTGGATAAATTACATAAAATGTTTAAACATTTATGTCCAAAAACATGTCTAGTCGCATTTTTTTAATCTATGCAGTACATATTTCTAATAAAATATTATAAGCATTCTGTGTTTGTGATCAACATCACAACTAACTCCAGTGTAGCCTGTCACAGAAGAGATGAGAAACAAATCATTTTTCATGTGGTTGATGACAACAGTCACAGCTATCAGTAAGTGAGCATGGTAAAGATGCTAGGATGCAGACTGTGTGCCCAAACATGCACACACAATCACTGTGGACAATCCCCACAGCAGACACACGCTCAATCTGCACAGAAGAGACACAATATGCAAATCTGAAAAGGAAATTATATCTGACAAGTTAAAATCAAATATTTAGATGTTCGAAACCAGATTGCGTGTAGGTTGTTTCAGGGTAAGTTACAAACTTTTTGTTTCATACCACTGCCACCAGTACAGAAGCACTCTTTAAACAATAACAAGTAAAACTGCAGCACTGCTTCAACATCAATTAACAACACACACACAGACACACACACACACACAAATATATTGCAACAAACAGAATGACAATTATTGTGCTTTTCTTATCTAGCTGTAGCATTAGAATGAGAATGATAAGAAAAAGACACAGCTTGCAGCCAAAAGCACTATATGCATTTCAGGACAACATTATTTGCCCAGAATTGAATTGACAGGCACTGATTATTCAAGCAAGCCAACTGCCATTCGCATTCACATCATAGCTAGAGATCATGTAGGATGTAAATTGTAGTTCTGTGGTTCGGATAATTGTGGTTGTGTAGGGATTCTTGACAAAGCTTAGCATTGCTGGGTGTCTTGGCTTTGGGAATCTGTATTGTGGCATGCAGGCAGCCTAGATTATTAGCACTCCCTTGCTGTCTCCTGGCAGAGAGGCGGCCCATGGGGCTTTATCAGTAAAGAACACTCACTGGGAATCAGTCCCAAAAAACAATTTATGGTAACCATTAACACACACCACATGTTGCTGGGGTACGTGCTAACACACACACAAACACACAGGGAATATGTTTCAATAACCAATCTTTTGCAAAAATGTGCACATGCATGTTAACACACACAGTGTCAGACAAACATCTTCCGTCCGAAAAGGCCAATGAAAAAACAGACCCAAACAGACCAGTAGGCTACTCTTTTCAATTCAATAGCCAGACCAGGTTAGATCCGAGAGTGGATAGAGAGAGTGGCAGAGAGAGAGAGAAAGAAGAAACTTCAGAAGGGACACCATCAATAAATGAGTTAGGCTATGGGCAAATGATCCACAGTTAGCCTACACAATAAAGGTCTTCATGGCTATACACAAATCAGATTATCCAAGATCCAAGCTATTATCTGACTGGGTTGGATATTACATTATGTTATATTAGCATAGGACCTGGGTCGGATCATTCTCAGTGGCCATGGATCTTTGTGTAAATGTATATAATATAGACTGAATCAGAAATTATCATATTAAAGAAGAAGAAATCCTAATGAAAATAAATATCCTCAATAAATCAATGAAGAACTAATTTGGGACTTATTTCACAATAAGTTCCTTCAGCATTAATTGCTCTCTGCATGTCTGACTGTTAATGTCTGGCTTCTGCTGTTATTATAATACACTTTATAGTAGGCCTATTGCAACACTGCTTGAAATGGCTGTTTTGTGCGTCAATGTACTCTGCACAAGTATTGGTGCAAGGAAGTAGTGAATAGGATCAGAAGAGTTTCTGGAACTCCCCAGACATGCCGGACCATGGCCGCAACCCTTCTGATTGGGTGTTTCCAGCCCACACAAGCCATGTGGAGTTCCTGGTCGTCAGCAGCTGTAACTGTCAGTCTGTGGTTAACATTTCAGAGGTCATCTCAGCCTATGTTTCCCTTTAGTCCATTGACTTTTTGGCCCCTACTGAGACATGGATTTCTCCAGAAGACGCTGGCACTCCAGCTGCTTTTTTTGTACATTTGTGCTTATATGTTTGCATACCCTGGCAGAAATTGTGAAATTCTGGCATCGATGTTGAAAATATGACTGATCATGCAAATATTTATTTAAGGATAGTGATCATATGAAGCCATTTATTATCACATAGTTGTTTGGCTTTTTTTTTAGATCATAATGAACACAGAAATCCCCCAAATGGCCCTGATCAAAAGTTTACATACACTTGAATGTTTGGCCTTGTTACAGACACACAAGGTGACACACACACAGGTGAACATGACAATTAAAGGTTAATTTCCCACACCTTGTGGCTATTTAAATTGCAATTAGTGTGTATAAATGGTCAATGAGTTTGTTAGCTCTCACGTGGATGAACTGAGCAGGCTAGATACTGATGGGGAGCAGAAAAACAACTGTCAAAAGACCTGCATAACAAGGTAATGGAACTTTACAAACATGCTATCAGAAAATACTGGCAGACAATTTGCATTCTTCGGCACGAAAGCTGTGCATGGGACGCTCTTGGAATTTCCAGCACGACAATGACCCTAAGCACAAGGCCAAGTTGACCCTCCAGTGGTTACAGCAGAAAAAGGTGAAGGTTCTGGAGTGGCCATCACAGTCTCCTGACCTTAATATCATTGAGCCACTCAGGGGAGATCTCAAACGTGTGGTTCATGCAAGAAGACCAAAGATTTTTGCCAAGATGAGTGGGCAACAATAACACCTGCAAGAATTTGGGGCCTCATAGACAACTATTACAATAGACTGCACACTGTCATTGATGTTAAAGGGGGCAATACATAGTATTAAGTATTCAGACTTTTGAACAGGGGTAATTTTTTTCTTTGTTGCCATGTTTTGTTTTATGATTGTGCCATTCTGTTATGACCCATAGAAAGACATGTGTCTTGCCTGCTCACCCATGTTTTCTTTACAAATGGTACTTATATTACCAATTCTCCTAGGGTATGCAAACTTTTGAGCACAACTGTATCTGTGTTTAGTTTGAGCACTTGGTCATTGTAATGGTGGCACAGCACAACTCACTTCTGGAAAGTGGAGATTTCTTCTCTTCCTAGTCATTCACCTGTTTCTCTTTTTGTATTCCATGCTGTCTCTGTATCTTGTCCATAAAAGCTGTGGTGCCCTTGGGGACTTCTTTAATGAGGTTGACACCATTATATGGAAATGTGTTAGAGTGGCTATCATCTCATATAGTGACTTCAACTTTCTTTGATTTATTTTTGCCCATTTCTCTTTCCACTCCTTTTTTTTTTTTACCTCAACATCCCCAAATAAATTTAATAAGACAGGATTAACTACAGTTGCCAATGTACTCATTTTGAATAGGGCAAACGCCTAGACTTGATGGTATCCCAACACAGGTATATCAAATATTTCATGGAAAACTGATTTTTTTTTTACTCATATATGATTGGAAAACTGTCACACATAGAGTCAAATAAGGTCAATTGTAGATGAATGGAACATGATGTGCAAGGTGTTTTAACACTGCTACCATGACTTGATTGCTACCATGACATGATTTGTGCTACAAATATATAAAGAAACTATACTACAGATATAGAGAACAAGGTAGAGAACTATATACATAGAGAACAAAGTAGAGAACAATGCTATGTCATATTATATTACTGGCCAATAGCAAATAGAACTATCTATTCCCAAACTCTCAAGCTGCGACAATGTTAAGAAATGACACTTCTGTTGCTAAATATCTTATCCTTGTTCATAAAGAATGTACATCTTTGACATCGTAGACATACTGTAGATATCTTGTAAGTGAATGAGAGAGGGAAAAAGAGAGAGAAAGAAAAAGAACAGCAGTCTCATTTGAGAGAAAAAAGTGAACATTGAAGGGCATTCATTCATTTCCATTCCATGACTAACTGATCCTCTGTAAGCCAGCAGAGAAAAAGCTAATGAAATAAAACATCATAAAGGCTTCTTTTTTTTATCATGAAGACAACAACTGACATCCTCATTTTCTCTCCCAGCCTCAGGGACTACATTATTTCTGCTTTCAAGTGCTACAGACAAGCAGAATAAAATACAAAGCACTGAACACAAAAAAATATATTATTAACCTAGAGACACATTCATTCTAATAACATGAAGCACTCCGGGTGTTAATGGTGTATGAAAGGGGCAAACAAATAAAGTTGATTAGTTACTGTTGTCATCAATCTTTTCATTAAGAGATGCACTCATCAGCATAAGGGAGGGTCAGCCTGGGCCTTAAAATGAATGGAACAACAGTAATGCATGAGCACTCGGTAGAGAGAATTTATGCATGTGTTATTCACAGTATCTCCCACTCCTTCCCAAAACAGAGAAAATAACATATATTTGTCTTTTATTTCATTTATTAGGACACGGTGCTGAGCATAGATGGGGTCGACCTTTAGTAGGTGCATCAAAAGCAGAACTGTTTCCATTTAGCTGTCAAGGGGTTCAAATCATTGGGATCTAGAGATAGAAAGCGAGAGGAAAGAGGGATGGACTGATAGATGGGAGGGGGTTGTTAAGGTTAAGTACAATACAATACTAAAATCCCTCCCACGCTACCTTTTATTCTATGACTGATTAGTAACTGCTTTCACAATCTGTGTGTGTGTGTGTGTGTGGTTAGGTCTTACTGAACGAATGGGGACCAAATGTCCCAATGAGTATAGTAAAACCAGAAAAAATTGACTTAATTGGGACCTTTTGCCGGTCCCCGTGAGGCAAAAGTCAATTTCCGGCTCAGGGTTTAGGTGTAGGGTCAAACTTACAATTGATTTTATAGTTAGAATTGGGGTTTCTTTAAGGTCCAGGCGTTGTTGGTTAAGTTTAGGGTTAAGGTTAGGCATTACATCTAAGTAAAGTTTAGGCATAAATGTTACTTTATTGAGGTTAAGGTTAGGTTTAGGGTTAGATTAGGGTTAGATTAAGGTTAAGGTTAGGGTAAGGGTTAGGTTTAGGGTTAAGTTTAGGGCAAGGGAGCATGCAATTTCTATTTTCTGGTCCCCATGAGGGTAGCTGTACAAACTGGTGTGTGTGTGTGTATGCGCGCACATATACAGTGGGGAGAACAAGTATTTGATACACTGCCAATTTTGCAGGTTTTCCTCCTTACAAAGCATGTAGAGGTCTGTAATTTTTATCATAGGTACACTTCAACTGTGAGAGACGGAATCAAAAAATCCAGAAAATCACATTGAATGATTTTAAAATAATTAATTTGCATTTTATTGCATGACATAAGTATTTGATCACCTACCAACCAGTAAGAATTCCGGCTCTCACAGACCTGTTAGTTTTCTTTAAGAAGAAAAATTACCTGTATTAACTGCACCTGTTTGAACTTGTTACCTGTATAAAAGACACCTGTCCACAAACTCAATCAAACAGACTCCAACCTCTCCACACTTGCCAAGACAAGAGAGCTGCATAAGGACATCAGGGGTGAAATTGGAGACCTGCACAAGGCTGGGATGGGCTACAGGACAGTAGGCAAGCAGCTTGGTGATAAGGCAACAACTGTTGGCGCAATTATTAGAAAATGGAAGAAGTTCAAGATGACGGTCAATCTCCCTAGGTCTGGGGCTCCATGCAAGATCTCACATCGTGGGGCATCAATGATCATGGGGAAGGTGAGGGATCAGCCCAGAACTACACGACATGACCTGGTCAATGACCTGAAGAGAGCTGGGACCACAGTCTCAAACAAAACCATTAGTAAGACACTCATGGATTAAAATCCTGCAGTGAACGCAAGATCGCCCTGCTCAAGCCAGCGCATGTCCAGGCCCATCTGAAGTTTGCCAATGACCATCTGGATGATCCAGAGGAGGAATGGGAGAAGGTCATGTGGTCTGATGAGACAAAAATACAGGTTTTTGGTCTAAACTCCACTTGCAGTGTTTGGAGGAAGAAGAAGGATGAGTACAACCCCAAGAACACCATCCCAACCGTGAAACATGGAGGTGGAAACATCATTCTTTGGGGATGCTTTTCTGCAAAGGGGACAGGACGACTGCACCGTATTGAGGGGAGGATGGATGGGGCCATGAATCGCGAGATCTTGGCCAACAACCTCCTTCCCTCAGTAAGAGCATTGAATATGGGTCGTGGCTGGGTCTTCCAGCATGACAACGACCTGAAACACACAGCCAGGGCAACTAATGAGAAGCATATCAAGGTCCTGGAGTGGCCTAGCCAACCACCAGACCTGAACCCAATAGACAATCTTTGGAGGGAGCTGAAAGTCTGTATTGCCCAGCAACAGCCCCAAAAGCTGAAGGATCTGGAGAAGGTCTGTATGGAGGAGTGGGCCAAAATCCCTGCTGCAGTGTGTGCAAACCTGGTCAAGAACTATAGGAAATGTATGATCTCTGTAATTGCAAACAAAGGTTTTTGTACCAAATATTAAGTTCTGCTTTTCTGATGTATCAAATACTTATGTCATGCAATAAAATGCAAATTAATTACTTAAAAATCATACAATGTGATATTCTGGATTTTTGTTTTAGATTCCGTCTCTCACAGTTGAAGAGTACCTAGGATAAAAATTACAGACTTTTACATGCTTGGAAAATCGGCAGTGTATCAAATAAGTGTTCTCCCCACTGTACACACTTACTAAGAAAAAACATTTTCAGCAGGGATGTCAAACTCAGTCCAGTTAAAATTGTTTTGTGGTTGGCAACACAATGAGTTTCAACATTATGTTATAATCAAAAATGGTTTGATAATAGCTACACTACCGTTCCAAAGTTTGGGGTCACTTAGAAATGTCCTTGTTTTCCATGAAAACATTACGAAATTTGTTTGAATAAGAAATATAGCAACATAAATAGGAAATATAGTAATTGACAAGGTTAGAAATAATTATTATAATTGTGTCCTTCAAACTTTGCTTTAAAAAAAGATTATCTTCAATTTGTAAAAATTTGATTTAATTTTAACGGACAAACAATCGCTTTTCTTTCGAAAACAATTCAAGTTTGTGGTCTTTCAGCACTCTTTTTAAGTGGTCAGCTAATAATTAAAATGCCCAAAAGTTTTTGTGTGGTAGGGTATAGCTCAAATAAGCCAAATACCCAGACCAACCAAAATCAAAAACACAAAGGCTAGTGCTGTGGCTCCAGGCAGGACAGGACGATGCCTCAGGTATCCCAGCATCGTCATAAACATACACTGTGTGTGCTAAACACTTTCTTACAGTTAAGAAAGATCATTCATGTTTGAAATAGACAGGATAGATGTGTGTTAAACTGTATTTTTTGTTGTGTAACAAAACTCTTTACTATAGTATTTCAGTCAACATTTACCTGCGTCATCACAGCCTCTTCGCTAACTTCTGCTGTCGTGACTAATTCATTCAAGTCCGACACTGTAATCGGTTGGAGTGAAACCGATCATGAAAGTACAATCGCTGACGTACGTTACCTGCCTAATGACGTAACGTTACAAACGTTGGCTAGCTAATATTAGCTACTGTACATCAACACTAGGTCGCTGATTAAAAGCTGCCAATTGCAAACAATCTACATATATGCTTTAAATAAATGAATGAACAATGGATTACCTAAATTACTGGCATTTTCTATAGGGGGATAAATCGATGTTTGACACCTCAGGCAACTTGGGTTGGGTTTGTCCAGAAGCCCAACGGCCGCAGTGTCCAATATCTCCTTCCACAGCAGAGACACCTAGTCAAGTAGTTTCTGGACATCTTGTGATTAATATGGGGTAGTGATCAAAAGAATAAATAGTTGCGGGAGTTCAAGTTTTTGGATCCTTTACCCTCCGGTTTTCATGCACACAAATGAGTAACCATGGGGTTATGAAATGTGCGTGTCCCCCAAATAGTGGGTGGAGTTTGTAAATTAGGGGTGTGGTCAACACGTTGTTCGCCTCCATGTCCCTTAGCTCTGCAACAAGGGAAAATAAATGAATGTCAGATTATGTTCCGGAATGGCTGTGAAAAGGGTTGGCACAGTTGCAATATGTGCAATATCATTCACGGTTTCATAAACATCCTTATCCAGTATAGAATAATATTTTTTACATAACAGTTATTCTGAAAGCATGCCTAAGCCGGGCAATAGCGAGAGTTATTTGGTATATGCTAAGGTTGAAGTCACCAAATATTTAATATATAAGGCAGCTGATGAATGCCATGTCTGGACCTAGGGGAAACAGAAATTGCTTTATAATACAGCTTAACTGTGCTGTAAATCATTTGAAGCTCACCAAACACTTGGCCAATACCTTAACATGACATTTGGTAGATTACAATACAGAGCTGTAGCTACAGTGGATATGAAAATAACACTGTTATTATTGAAAATCCAGCTTTTGTTTATGTAAAGCCTGAAATCAAGACAATTGCAGAGCTTTTCTCACCTGCAATAATCAACAACATTTAAATGAAAACAAATGGATAATTTATCTAAAAATAATATAAAATAAAAAACTGGGTTGCTTAAATGTGCATACCCCACAACTAATACTTACTGGAAGCCCCAAAAAGGAAGATCAATGTCCAGGAATGGCCCGGTTGTGGCCTTGACCTCAGTCCTATATACAGTCTGTGGACTGGCCTCAGTCCTATATACAGTCAGTCTGTGGACCGACCTCAGTCCTATATATGGTCTGCGGACTGATCTCAGTCCTATATACGGTCTGCGGACTGATCTCAGTCCTATATACGGTTTGTGGACTGACCTCAGTCCTATATACGGTCTGCGGACTGACCTCAGTCCTATATACGGTCTGCGGACTGACCTCAGTCCTATATACGGTCTGCGGACTGATCTCATTCCTATATACAGTCTGCGGACTGACCTCAGTCCTATATACGGTCTGCGGACTGATCTCAGTCCTATAAACGGTCTGCGGACTGACCTCAGTCCTATATACGGTCTGTGGACTGATCTCAGTCCTATATACGGTCTGCGGACTGATCTCAGTCCTATATATGGTTTACGGACTGACCTCAGTCCTATATACGGTCTGTGGACTGACCTTAGTCCTATATACGGTCTGCGGACTGACCTCAGTCCTATATACGGTCTGCGGACTGACTGAAAGAGAATGCTGCACAGGAGATCCCATTGCAATTTTACTGAGCTTGAACTCTTCTGCAAAGAAGATTGGGATACATTTGGGATACATTTGGGATAAATCTGGGATACATTTGGGATACATTTGTTTCAAACCAGTTGTGACTTTCCAGCAAAGAGCAGTGTGTTCTTTTTACACTGTCGGCCCCTCCTTTGGTTCAATATTAACGAGGGGTGTCATTTTTGTTGGTTAACAGGCCTACAACCACAGTGTCATCACCCAATCTGATGATGAGGTTGGTGTCATGCAGAGCCACTCCACTCATTGCTTTTATTTTGTTTTTGTCTTTCCCGGTTTGTTCATCCAGTTTTCTGTTTTGGATTTTGTTCATTTATTAAATGTCCTCCATTCTCCCTGCATTTTAGTCTTGCCTCTATGCTTCAATGTTACAAAAAGCTGAGGAAATGCTATTTCACAAATAAAATGGTGTGAATACTGTGCCTACAAGAGTTTACTCCCACAACTACATCATTGTAAAAAAATCGAAGTTAATCAACGCTCAGAACCATTTGCTATCTTGAAGTTTCTTATTTTTGTGGTCAAATCATACCCTGCTCATGTTTTTTATGATTCATCATCGTTACCACTGAGTAAAATATGCAGTAGGGTCATAACTGACCAAGTCCAGTCGTTCATATTTTGCCTTGTATTGAAGAGTCATTTTAAATGCAATATAGTACTAATAGTCATGTCCCAGGAAAAGTGCTATTGAACTCTCAATGACCTGTCATGTCTTTTGAGAATGATACATTCTAAGATAGGGTTACCTCTTCTCTAGGGTTGTAGCAGCAGTGTGAATAATGATGATAATAGCATCTTGCATAGATCCATTGCGGCGGTCAGCAAATTGGAGTGGGTTCAGCGACCCTGGCAAATGTGGGCGATGACAAGCCTCCTGAAGGACTTTATGGTAATGGGGAGAGTGTGACAGGGCGATAGTCATTAGGAAATGTTACCTAGCACAGGGACAGGTTGAAGATGTGGGCTCACACTCAAACCTACAATTCAGCTGGTACTGTGTGGTGGTGGAAGCAACCTAGACCAATGGATCACTCTAGATGGACCCTCACTCTTAGAATGTGTTACGTTTGTTTAGGAGTTAGGCAATGAGTGGCACCACACAGCTAGAATCTATTCTATTCTTAAGGTCAACCTGTTCTGTCCACTTCTTCACTGACTTTGGAATGTCTCTCTTTTCAGTTGTGTTTTCAGATGTTGTCGGATGGCTTGAATGGGGGCCAGGAATAGCTTTGTATGCATCAATGATAATTGTGTTCATATGGTCTAGATTGTTTTTTCACTGCGGTTGGGCATAATACGTGTGGGGCATATTTTTTAAGTTTAAGTTTGCTTAATTAAAATCTCCTGTGATGATAAAGGCTGCATCTGTGTGAGAATATTAATGTTTGTTCATTTTCTTATGCGGTTTGTTAAGTGGCGCCTTCTCATTAGCTTGTGGGGAGGTGTTTACAGCTAGGAAGGAAATACATAATTTTTTCAGGAAGTAATGGGGATACTATTTTATTATACTCCAAGTCAGATGAGCAGTATCTCGGAACGTGTTGAACCTTGGTACATCAGTATTTGGAAACAGGTAATTAGGACACATAGCCCACCTAGCCTGCTCTAACCAGACGCCACCATTTGATCACGACGGAAGATCAAGAAGAGTTCACAATGATTTTTCCCTCATACAATTGACACGTTGAATTGTGGCCGGATTTGTGTATCCTGTTCTTTTCCTGATCCTTTGTCTCACTGCATCTCACAAGCCTTATTTAGTACAACATTTGAAGAAACTAATAAAACAGGAACACGTTCACACACAGTTATTCACAAATGTTCTATATATTAGGAGTATTTCAAGTGAATGGTTTGCGGCGGTCCTCTGTAGTTCAGCATATAGATCATGTCACGTGGAATGACAAAGGGGAGGGTTTGGATGTTGCTGGGGCCACTCATCTGCACACATGACTGCATATTGGGTTGAAATGAAATCTCTACTAAGTGTCTACTAATTACATATGTATAAATACAGTAGCAGACAACTGACTGCATCCACATTAACAGTCACACTGGTATTCAAAACAGCATAAGTGAAAATGGCCCAAAGAATGTACCGGAGTACATTTGAAGATTTGTTTGTCAGGCTACTTACCCCTGAGTATAATGTAGGCCAGACACCCTTCACTATGCACTGGTCTAAAAGCTGATCCTGGTGAACAACATTAGCAAGGAAGCCTAGTAGATAACTTGTTAACTGGCTCTTCAGAAAATCTGGTATGAGTGACTCCAAGCCAGAGGAAATAAGGAAGGTACAATCAATTAATCACATTTCCCTAATTTCTTTATGCACGTCTTTACTGAACATAATTTGTTTTAGATGGTAGCTTGTATTAGAAAGGTTACATAGACGAAATGTCCAAAATGGTGCCCTATTTACTTTTTACGCTTGTGAACACAAAATACCTGCCAAGCCAAACAATCTGTATGACTATAAATGGAGTGAAGTTCCAAAAGCCAGTAAATGGAGGCCTAGAGGTCAGGAACATTTTGAGCCGTCATCTCCGTAATGTCTGTGATTCACATGATCTGCCTCCACAAACCCAATACACCAACACTCTTTCTCTCTGCAGTGCGTCCTCCAACACTTGTCACACATTAATTGGCTTAGGTAGGAAATGGAACAGGACCAAATCTCACACACTGAAAGCAATTTACAGAAATATCTGCAAAAGCCTGGCCCCGATGACCAGAGCCTGCCAGCCTATGTTGGTCAGACGAAAGCAATCCGACTTGATCACAGGACCCTTGAGTGTCATTTAAATGAGTAATATAGTAACTTTGATAGAATACAGGAGGAAATTGTTTCTAAAGGTAGAAACCCAATCATTAATGTCCAAATAAAAAAAAAAGTCTGACAAATCAACAAAAAAGCAACAAACTAGCCTAACCTCTTGACTACCATTCTCTACAAGGAATTCATTTCTTAACTGTCTTGGAAATGCTGTTAACCCTAGAGAACATTGTTCAGCCTTTACCGTGACTCTCCTAAAGCTATTAGGCTGAACATAGAGTGAACAGTAGGACATATAGTGCCACTGCCTACCCTGCAGCTGCTGTTGTTACTGTAAATTACTGAAGAAATAGAGCATCAAGGCAAAACACTGTATTGCACTTAGACATGTGACCTGTCCATTTAGTGATGCTACTATCAGATGTAAGAAATGTCCAAGGAAGAAAATAATTTGATCGATTGTTGTTTTATGTCAACGACAAGTGGTTAGTAATTTTCCAGCTCTCAGAACAATAATGATGATAATAATAATGATGTATTTAATTTGTAAAGTGCTTTACTTTAAAGAGGAATAATATAAAAGTGCATTTATAGCTGGCTTTGGCTGGTTGCTTTGCTCTGGAGATAGCTACTAACTGTCTGGCAATTAAATGCAAGTCGCTGACCAGCGAATGTGAATCCTTTATCATAGTTTGTATAAGCCGTGCATGTGATGAAAACTAGTTTGACTTTTTTATATGCTTTATATCTGCTGTATTAAGTATACAATTGCTACCATCAAAGCACCTTAGACATTTTCTCCACAATCATGAATATATAATTTCTGAGATTATTAATTGCAGATATACATACCCCATCTAACATGTAAAATCCAAAGTATTCTCTTTTTTTCATTAACAGTTCCTGAAAAACAATTGTGTGAGTCGTTTAAATCAGCAATTAAATAAAAGCTTCAGCAATGGGATGCATCTGGGTGTGCTGGTAACATAACAAAGTTACTGTTTTCTGTAGTCATGTCTGCACCACCGGTGTACTAACCACCGGTCTGCACCACCGGTGTACTAACAATCGATCTGCACCACCGGTGTACTAACCACCGGTCTGCACCACCGGTATACTAACAATCGGTCTGCACCACCGGTGTACTAACAATCGGTCTGCACCACCGGTGTACTAACAATCGATCTGCACCACCGGTGTACTAACAATCGATCTGCACCACCGGTGTACTAACAATCGATCTGCACCACCGGTGTACTAACAATCGATCTGCACCACCGGTGTACTAACAATCGGTCTGCACCACCGGTGTACTAACAATCGGTCTGCATCACCGGTGTACAAACAATCGGTCTGCACCACCGGTGTACTAACAATAGTCTGCACCACCGGTCAGCACCACCAACAATCATTCTGAACGCACCCCACTCCTGTGTACCTGTTCCCCGTTACCAATCACCAAGGACACTATTGAAATTGCTCACTTGTTTGTAACCAAATGTGTATTGTTGTTAGCATTCCCGCAATGTGTTTTGTGTGTTTGTTTCGCCTTTTGCTTTCATATTAAGATTCTATCTATGTTCATTTTTTCCTTTGTTCATCTTTTGTGCTCACTCCCCCTCGCAAGTTACGTATTCACAGTGCACAATGTGCAGCAAGCTGTATCACTTCCTGCTGTGCTCTTCTAAAATCTGCCCCCCTGCAGGAGCAAACCTTGGATTGTTTTCACAATTCTGTGTTTTTGAAAATCAATCATCTTTCCATCACATTAATAAACACTGTTTTATGCTGAATTGGGGTGGAGAAAGAGTATTTATTTTGCTATAGCAAAAGTGACCTGGATTTGAACCTGTGCTGTAGCAGTTAGCAGCTTATACTGCTGGACCGCCCCAGGCCACAGGTTGTTTTATACTGCTGGACCACCCCAGGCCACAGGTTGTTTTATACTGCTGGACCACCCCAGGCCACAGGTTGTTTTATACTGCTGGACCACCCCAGGCCACAGGTTGTTTTATACTGCTGGACCACCCCAGGCCACAGGTTGTTTTATACTGCTGGACCACCCCAGGCCACAGGTTGTTTTATACTGCTGGACCACCCCAGGCCACAGGTGGTTTTATACTGCTGGACCACCCCAGGCCACAGGTTGTTTTATACTGCTGGACCACCCCAGGCCACAGGTTGTTTTTCAGTTAGTGATTGAGTACTTGAGTTAAGTGACAGGCTAAGTTTAGTAACAATCAACGGTCATTTTCTTGCAAGTTAGTTGGCTTTGAGATGACCACTAGATGGCGAGAGTCTTGGTTTTAATTACAGTCAAGTTGTGGTGACAGGCTAGGGACTGCAGTTTGATGCCAAAAGCTTTGTCAATGATTAGCCAAAATAACATTACACATTGCATTGAGTGGTTATCCAAAGTGATAAATGTTGCTCATAACAGCCTCTTACTGCAAGTAGGTTGTGTTTGTGTGTGAGAGGGAGGCGTGCTACTACAAATGCATGCATGTGTGTTTGAAAAACAGGATTTCACTCTTGAGAGTTTTGTACCATTGAAAAGGTGGATGTTGGTTAATTTGGGTCTTTGTTCAGTTTGTCTAGAGGGGAAAAAACAACATCATCCATTCTAATGCCTGTTTCAGATGAGTGGGTTGTTTAATTATACATTCTAATTAGGGGAGTTGTTTAATTGTTATGAGAAAGCAGGTTAACAGCAGCCTTAATTACATGTTTTGGAGAGGTGGGTCTGGGGGAGGACGAGGACAAATAAAGAACCCAAAGGCAACAGAGCATAGAGAAAATTTGAGAGAGAAAGTGAGAGAGAAGTTGGAGGAGAGCATATGTGTTTACTGTAGACCAGTCCTAATGACTACCTCATACGTATTCTGTTTTTCATAACTCACTTAGATAAATGCTGAAAGTACCTAGTGCTACTGATGCCCTATCCATCAGTAAGATAAAAATGCACAGTTGAAATATATATAGAAGAGCAAAATAAAGGGATGTTAAAGGACATCTGACCAAGCAGCTGAAAGTTAATTGTAAAATAGGAAGGCATGAGAATGGAGAGAAAGGGAAGGCTGAAAAAAGTTGCATTTATTACCACAGGAAATAGTCTTCTTCTCTTTTATCATATATTTTCTCTCTCATCTTCATATTTCTCTGTGTTTAACAATTTTTTGCTGCCAGTCTGTCCCTATTTCACTGTCTTATCTCATCCCTGGTCTATAGTGACTTGTTTATCTGGTTCAGCAGATGTTGATTTAGAGAGGCTGGTTGAATACAATGATACATGTTTTTCTTGTTGGGAATGAATTTTCTCAGTTCCTTTGACATGTTTAAAAGATAGGCCCTCAGTATATAAGGAAAAGGAAAACATGTTAGTAACTTATTAATGCACTTCTTTGTACTGTTTGGGCTTCATCTGGATTGAACCCTGGTGCTCTTAGGAAACACACTCACATTGAGAGAGGTGTCGTTGATTAATCTTCAACAGGGGGATGGATAAATTGATTGGTAGATGGGAATGATAAGGGAGGAAGGAGGGAAGCTCAGGGCACACACTGAGAGAGAACCCATGAGAACCCTTTGTTTCTTTTAAAAAAGTCTACTAGTCCTTCTCCATACTGTACCCTTCATATTACATGTAACAGCATTCAAATCGCTTTGTAGAAAGTCTATTCCAATGAGCTCCAAATAGGCCTACACCCACAGAAATGTCAAAGCAGACGGAGGAGGCTCTCCAGATCCCGATAATATCTACATTGGTAGGGGGAGGAAGCAGGGTTAAACTACTTCCTCAAAACACATCTGACAGCTTTGATAGACAACAGACAGATGAATAGAGATAAAACTGATGCATAAAGAAAGAGTAAAGAGCAGAAAAAAAGAGGGATCCAAACTGAAGAGGACAAAGAGTGAGATAAATGAGGCAGCCAGTGCAGAGAGGAAACATTAAACTGAGAGGACAAGAGATAGAAAAACAAATATGAGAGGATGAGGGAAGGATGAAGATAAATGTGATAGGGAAACAGAGAGGAGGTGAAAGGAAGCGGTTTCCTGTTCAAACAGACTGGTCGATGACAACATCTGACATCAAAGTGAAGACAGAGGTAGGTAGAAAAAAGAAAATGAGAACTCTGATTAACGCAGTTGCTGAAGGACTGCAAAAAGACACCAGTGGCGGTGCTGAAGAAGAGGTGGGAGAGGGGATGGACGAAGAGAGGGACGTACAGTGACAACGGAAAAAGGGGGGCAGAGATGGATGATAAAAACGTGAAGAGGGTTTGTGTGTCAGTAGGGCGGGGCCAATGGTGTAAACAAAATGTGCCATCTGACCGTGTCAGTGACTGTGTGAGCTCATGCTAGTCCTACAGCAGAATAAGAGTGAGGATGTGAGGGAGAGACAGGAGATAGCGAGAAGGCAGGGAGTGAAAGAGAGGAAGAGAAGGAAAGGGAAAGAGAGAGGGAGGGAGATGTGTACGTGAGGCAGGACACAGAACAGGTCAGAGGGTAGAAAAGGAGAGAGGGGGAGATGGGAATGAGTCACAGAGAGCAAGGAGTACTCCATTATAAAACAAACAGTAGCTGGAGCAGCAGCCCAGCCTATTAACATACTGTACAGCCCTTACCAGCGCGCAGACTATACGCCACATTATTAATTCAGAGGCACATCCCAATAGAACAAAAGATGTGATAAAAAAATAAAGAACTTGCGTCTTCAGAGCTAAACAAGTGTTTTCTAGGCTGATATATATGTACGTGGCATGTGGAATTTGTCATGCTCTCATGCTATGAGACAAGCACTTCACAGATGTTCTACAATTATCTGGTAGAATGTTCTCTGGCCTATTTTCTGTAATTTACTTCTCTGAAACATATCTTCTGAATAATTATCTCGTTAAGAATGTATTTTCCTGTTGTAACTAAGAAAACAATTATTATTATTAACTCTGCAATGATCTGTTAATGATCTTAACTGATTAGATAGAAAGCTAGCCAGCTAACAAGCTAGGAACAAACCTTGTCTGATAGAAAGTTGGGAGACCTACTAAAAATATCCTACTTCCTACTGTATATATGCATACCACTGATGCTAGCTACTCTACTATCCCAATCCCCCCTATCATAACCAATATTGTTTGGTTACATCTACTAACCTATTTGTTTGCGTCTGATTTTATTTAGTTTGTCAGCACAGTCATCACTGTGAAAACTGTGATGACTGTGCATTTCCAAAAGGTTATATCTACATTCTTCTAAATATAAGCCCAGAGATGGGCAAAGATACATCAACATTTATTTTAATATAAAATACCAAATACCTTTATTTTAAATGTATTAAAATAAACTACAAAATACAGCAGCCACACCATGTATCAAAATAAACTACTGAATTTTTGTATTTTAAAAATATAAAAATACATTTACAAGGGAGCATGAAATCACTTCGCAAACCTTCCATCTATCGGCTTATTTGATCTATCCCTTCACCAGTACACTGAGAAAATGTTTCATAGCAACAGCTTTTCTCTGCCTAACAAGTCATGCGATAAATCTGACATATGCAACCAGTTAACAGATCGAACATTCACACATCCCTGTGATCACTGTTATGGAAATTTCTTGAACTGATGTATTCTTATTGATTAATGTATTGAGTCCCCATGTTCAGATAAGAAAAGGAATGTTGGTTGTGCTGTGGTAAAGGACGTATGGTGGTGAGGTTAACGTAAATCTTCAGCAGGATGGGGGTAGATGCAGACCAAGCGGTTTTAGGACAGGATAGTAAACATTATGGCAGGAAGGATAAGGTGGGGGGACAGCCCCTCCTTGACATAAGACAGATGGGCAGCATCTTACCACACCCCCTTTTTCCCCTATACGTACTGATGATTGTCATGTATTAAGTTAGAGACTCCTCAGATGATTATCCTGTAAGCGTTTGACGCGTCTCTCTATTTGCAAAGAAACTATTAATTGTGCCAAGATAATTTTGCCTCTGTACTTAGTCCTTTAAATGTTTGATCGATGGAATTGCCAGCACATCACCCAAATGCAGGTTAGGTTTGAAGTAACCAACAGTTTAATGTTTAACTAACAGTTCGCTAATGACTCATAATTGTATCCTAATTTATTTACTTGATGTTTGGTAATGAAGGGGCCTACTTTAAATCAGCAACACTGACTCAATGACAAACAAGTCATTCATAAGAAGACAACTCATGGCGCCTTTATTAATAGCCACTAGTTTCTATGTAATTAATCATTTGATTGTTAATCATAAATACACTGCTCGAAAAAATTAAGGGAAAACTTAAATCACACATCGAGTCTCAATGAAGGAAGTGTGTAGGCAGGAACTGCCTACACACTCTGGCCACATGAGGCCGGGCATTGTCCTGCACCAAGGCCCACTGCACCAGCATAAGGTCTGACGATGGGTCTGAGGATTTCATCCCGGTACCAAACAGCAGTCAGGGTACCATTGGCTAGCACGTGGAGGTCTGTGTGACCCTCCAAGGATGAGCCTCCCCAGACAATCACTGACCCACCGCCAAACTGGTCAGGTTGGATGATGTTGCAGGCAGCATAACGTTCACCACAGCGTCTCCATATGTGCTCAGTGTGAACCTGCTCACATCTGTGAAGAGAACGGGGCGCCATTGGTTGACCTGACAATTCCCTGGTGAATGCCAATCGCGCTGAATGGTGCTGGGCTGCGTGCACAGGTCCCACCAGAGGATGTCTGGCCCTCATGCCACTCTCATGGAGTCTGTTTCAGACAGTTTGGTCAGAAAAATGTACACCAGTAGCCCGCTGGAGGTCATTTTGTAGGGCTCTGTCAGTGCTGTTCCTCCTCGCACAAAGGAGCAGATACCGGTCTAGCAGCCTGGTTAATTCCCTTCTGCAGCCCTGTCCATCCCTCCGTGTGTAACAGCCTCCTGGTATTTCCTTTATGCTCTTGAGACTGTACTGGGAGACACAGCAAACCTTCTTGTGATGGCCCGTATGGATGTGTCATCCTGGAGGAGCTGGAATACCTGTGCAACATGAATGGGCTACAGGTATAGCCTCATGTTACCAGTAGTGACAAGGACACTAGCAAAATTAGAAAATAATCAGTCAGAAAGGATAAGGAGAGAGCAATTGTCTGTGGCCACCACCTGCAAAACCATTCCCTTTTTGGGGGTTGTCTTGCTCTTGCTTCTCCAGTGAACCTGTTTTCAATTTATTTTGCACCAAAACAGGCAACATTGATTCACAATTGCTTATGCTTCCTAACTGATATCGTATGAAGTTTAATTTACTTGGTGTTATACTGTGATGATTATGTGTTCCCTTTCTTTATCATAGGTATAGTTCAACTGTGAGAGACGGAATTAAAAAAAAAAATCCAGAAAATCACATTTTATGATTTTTAAGTAATTAATTTGCATTTTATTGCATGATATAAGTATTCGATACATCAGAAAAAATCTAATACAAATTACAAAGTACTGTTCTGTATTTGAAATATGAATTTTAAATACATGTATCATAAATAATGCCCATCCCTTTATAAGCCTGTAACCATAGTCATTGCGTAACAGACAAAACATGCTTCATGAGTCAGGTTATCAATGAAACACAGTGAATGTTTAAGATTTATTTTGACCTGCAGTACACCTGGGTAGGCCAGGGTTTTTCCAACTACCGGGCACTTTACAGTATAGTATTTTAAAGTTTTGTCGCTGCGAGCTAGAAATATGCTCTCAGCTACTCTATGTATGGTAGAGGCTGGGGTATATCAAATTAAATAATATTTGTGTGTGCTCCAGTTTCAAATTGGCATGCTGACCGCAGGAGTGTCCACCAGAATCAATCAATCAATCAATCAAAATGTATTTATAAAGCGCTTTTTACAACAGCAGTTGTCACAAAGTGCTTTACAGAGACACCCTGCCTTAAACCCCAAGGAGCAAACAACAGTAGTGTTGAATTTCAGTGGCTAGGAAAAACTCCCTAAGAAGGTCGAATTTTAGGAAGAAACCTAGAGAGGACCCAGGCTCAGAGGGGTGACCAGTCCTCTTCTGGCTGTGCCGGGTGAGATATTAAGAGTCCAATTGGAATAATAAATAAATTTCTCTGGGCGAAATCCAGAGTATATTTGATTTTAGACTAGGTCAGAAGTATGACCAGGTGGACAAGGACAGGAACAGCAACGGTCCCCCCAAACCAGGTAATCCGCAGGTGTGGACCAGGACCTCATCTCCTTCTAAAATTTAAAATTGGAGGAAACTGAGAAAAGTTAGTAGTACATCCCTCATGTCCCCTAGCACAATAATATAGCAGCGTAACACCTTGGAAACTGAGACGGGGGGGTCCGGTGACACTGTGGCCCTACCCGGGGGAGGCCCAGAACTGTTGTTAAATTGACACAACGGTGAACGAGTGGGGACCCAAATGCGGACACAGAGGCAGAGGAGGGCGGTCCAAAGTGTTTATTGAACAAACAGGTAGTGGGCAGGCTCGTAGTGGTGGACAGGCAGGGGTTGTTATTGGAAGATCAGATGGTCGAAGATACAGGGGAGGGCAGGCAGGCTCGTAGTGGGGGACAGGCAGTGTTCGTTGTCGGGCGGTCAGATGGTTGAAGGTACAGGAGAGGGCAGGCAGGCTCGTAATCCGAAAAACAGGCAAGGGTCGTAGTCCGGGGAATGGAAGGACAGGTAGAATGGATGATGCACAAATAGAAAGCTGGAAACGACTGTACAAGACAAGACGATCTGGCAACTGCCGAACAGAGAACAGGGTTTAAATACACAGGGCTAATAGGGAACCGGGAACACCTGGTGAGGGGCGGGGACAACAGGTGAAACACATCAGGGCGTGACATAAATAACTGAATGTTAATTTCTCTTGCCCAGGTTCGTGACATCCAGCTTCTTCACCTCAAGGACCATCAGACACCAGCCACCCAGAAAGCTGTTAAATCTCTGGGTCTTTACAACCGTACTGTCAGAATACATCTCAGGGTATATATTTAAGATGTTGCCGTGGCAGAGCACAGCAATCCATTTGCAGTGATTTCATCAGGAAGCCTATACACACTAGGGCTACCAATGGAAGGTTTTGTGTTTGACATTAAAACAGTCAGCTCAATACATGTCCATCTAGTAACATGCTCTAGTGAGCAATATGTTTGGAGCATAAAATTGCAAAGAGACTATAAGTCCATGTCAGGATCAGTGTCAAAGTATCAGTATAATGTCTTCCAAAATAACATTGCTGCATGCAGACTAACTGTATGGAAGTTAAGTATCAATATAACATTCTCCCACATAGTACTGATATATGTTGCTCTATTTAATATTCCTCCATTACTGGCACAACACAATTTCTGTATACACACTACAATACTGCAGACATTTGATCAAATATGGCCCCATGTCTCGCCTGTAACGGTCCCTGTCTGAAGGGACCGTTCCACCTCGTGTTTTCTGTTTGTCCTTGTCTTGTCCTTGTATGGTCTTTCCTGTTCTTGTTTCAGTTGATTGGTATATTCATTTCACCTGTGTTTAGCCCCCACCTGTTTCTGTTCTCCTCATTTGTCTGTGTATTTAGTTTGGCCATTTTCTCCCTGTCAGTGTTGGTCATTGTGCTTGTGTGCCTGTTATGTTTGTGTGTTCCTGAACCATTGAACCCCTGAACTCTTGAGTATTCTTGTAGTGCCCGGCACTCCGTTTGGTTTTCTTTGTTTTTGTTAAATAAAAAGGGGTGACACCTCACTGCGCCTGAGCTGGAACGTAACATCGCCCTCTCATTCCTTTACCTAATCTTTAGTACTATATATACATAATCAAAGCCAATTTGAACACATTTGGGCCAACTATGAATAAAAAAAGGTTATTCATGTAAATTACTAGAGATTGCCATGGATGTCCAGATGATTATTAACAAATACTTAAGACTCTGTTCATTTAGATAATTTAGCTTTGCTGTCTTAGTTCCACAGATTAGTTCCACATGTACTACTTTTCACCAGGGCTAATTCTAGTGCACCATATAGAGAATTGGGTGTCATTTGAGACACATCCCTTGTGTAAGTTACCCAGTAAAAGTCACCCAGATAATGAGATGTATTCCCTGCAAAGGGACAGTGTACAGAAGCAGTAGGTTGGTACTATTAATATAACCATAGCAAACGGTTTTGGGCAGAAATTTGTTCTGCAAACAAATTACAGTACACCAGAGTAGTCATCTCTGCTCATATTAGTCAGATCAGCTAACACCTGTTTTGTTAGATATCCACATGGAAAAAAAGTACTTGGTTTAAAAGCACTCATTGCAACATGGAGTTTGAAGAGAGATTTTAAAGTTCTGGAGTTCCATTTTCTAGATTTATATTTAAAGATAGAAAATATACTATTTGCTGATAACATAAAAACACAAGCAAGCAGGATTTTGTAATACACCAGACATAACTAATGAACTAAGACAGTTTAGACCTTGATAGGCAAAACACTACCACTTCCTGTATATGTCAGAATTATTTGTTTCAAAAGCACTAGAGCATTGCTGGAAGTGTCTTGGTCACTGACCAGTGAGTTTCTATATCAGGGAGATATGGTATATCTGAAACCTTCAGAAGGATCTCTGCGCCACTAGCTTTCATTAAATGTCCGACATCCACTGGATGATTTATTACCAGTTTGGCGGCAATCTGAAAGAGATTTCCTCTGGTCTGCTTTTTCTCAATGTACGCTACACTGATAAAAGAGACAATGAGAGAAACAGATTCTGTGGGCTATTGGGTGAGAAAAGAAAGATAGAACTGTTAAAAGAGAAAGAGTGATGGACAATTGAAGACCTATTTTGTGACATTGTCACCATAACGAATGACATCTAAACACAACGTTATGACTTCATCTGCAACACTAAATGCATGATTCATGTGCGAATCAACATCAGTGAGTCATGTGTGAATCAACCGAGAACCCAGATTCTCTTTGAAAACACAACCTAATCCTATTTGGGTTGGCTCGCAGTAGTAAAACTATATTTAACCTTACCCCAATGTAGCCATAGTAGTGCAAATTTGCTAAAATCATTGGTTTGAATCAATGGTCTGAAATAACTAGCTGCTAGCTTTTCTAATTAGCTAACCTGGCAAAACAAAATTGCAAAATTAGCCAAAATATGCTGCATCTAATTTGAGGACCAACTGCAGAGAATCTTTAACTTAAAAATTGTTTTGCCATAAATTTAATTCAAAGTCATTGCAACCATCACAGCAGAACAAGATCCCTTTAGTAGGCCCCACCACTATGATAGATTGGCAGTAGCAACAGCCTTGGATTAATTACTATTTTCACAACACCACAAGAGTCATCGCATTTAACAACATCTGAATACTAATATATGTTATGTAATCTACTTCTTTCATCATAAAAGCAAAGATATTTTATAATTCAGTGTCATGTAATTTGTCTAGTCAATAAAACATAATGTGAAACATATTGCCAAGGTCCTCTCAGACCATAAGTTTACAATTAAACCAAGCAGTTGAAGTGTCGGAAAGGGTTAGTGTTAATACATTTTTGTTAACGGATGCAATTAACCGTGATTAGCCCAGAGAATTGTTGCAAATTTTGTCACGTTGGCAAAAGAAATACATTTTTGACAAAGTGTGCATGCTCCCAGGACTCAAAATACTTTTTCTAAATAGAAGATACCAACCATTAATCTATGTTGGGTCATCCTTCACAATAAAATCTGCCAAGTCCAAATGGATTGAGCAATAAAACATTTAATAATATAATGGAGAAGCTGAGACATACTAGAAGCCACACAGGAGTAGTTCTCTAAGAGCAGGTTATTTTATTATTGAAGATAATTGGAAATTCCAGGAAGTAGTGTTTATAACTCCAAACTTCACATTGTTGTCCCCGACTATTTCCGGATGATCAAACAATTCATGTGCTTTCTATAATTTATGTACTAATTTTAATTATAATTGTTTTTTGGCAGAACCCATTAATTAACTGTTTATTGTAAGGTTCTGTTATGTTCTGTTGGGCTTTGGTTTTGAAAGTTTGGTTTTTGTTTGTGTTCCTACCTGCAACCTGTTGGCACCCTCATTGTGTCCCTATTTAAGTTCCTCCTGCCCCAGTGTTTCTGGTTGGTCGTTGTCGTTAGTGTGTTTGTTCCTGTTGCTTGTGCCCATCCATTTGTGCCTTTTGTTTTTATATTTTGAGAGTTATTAAACCGCCCGTCTGCCATTTTGGACTCCTGCACCTGTCTCTTCCCTCCCATACTCATGTGTGACATTTATGTAAAACCATTTTGTGATCAACGTGTAGCCCTGTTTATCCTGGGAATATGGTAACAAAGATGGATACATCAAAACCAAAGGCAAAGGAAAGGTCTTCTCAAACAGCAACCTTTGATTTCTCCCATCTCATCTTCATCTCCTCTCATCATCTCGCTGCCCCCGCGACCCGACACGGATAAGCGGATGAAGATGAGATGAGATTTTGATTTAGTTTAATAAAACACCTACAAAGATAGTGTTAAACGGCTGACTTTTGCCTAATTGACACAATTTCTCTGTCCTTCAAATCATTGTGTTGCTGAAGGCAAGGTGTCTTGGCCAATAGATTAAAAGAAATTGCAAGCTGTAAATGCTGGCACCACACATGCAGCTCAAGGTGCACTCTCCACTTTCATATGGTACGATGTGTATTTAGCAAGCATGATAACACGTCACTCCAGAGAGACCCAAGCAAAATCTCTTAGAAAAATGTTGCAGCCTACACCTACACTGTGTCCACAATTTTTAGGCAAATTGTATTCCTCCAGATTTATTTAATTGTTGAACAAACACGATGCTCTCTGTCAATCCAAAATAAAATTGAACCTCAAAACCTGAGTATTTAACAAAGTAAAATTAGTTTTGATCTTTCTCAGGGGAATACATAAATGTGCACAATTATTAAGCAACAATTTGTGTGTAGAATTATTAGGCAACTAAATTACAAAACTAATTTCTCCAACTCAATTGTTTATTCTAAATTATTTGAGTAAGTGCAACAAATAAGTAACACAAAATGAAAATTAAATAAAATGTTTGGTCTTTCAAAAATATTCAGTGATTAATATAGCCACCCTTCTTTACAGTAACTGCCATGAGCCTTCCATCCATGGAGTCTGTCAGTTTCTTGATCTGTTCACAATCAACTTTTGCTGAAGCAGCAACCACAGCTTCCCAAATGCTGTTCAAAGAGGTGTTTTGTCTTCCCTGACTGTAAATCTCACGTTTGACAAGGGCCCACAAATAAATAGGATTTAAGTCAGGTGAGGAAGGGGCCCGGGTCCTTATTCGGGCGTCTTTGAGGCCCTTGCTTGCTAGCCAACAGTGGAGTACTTGGATGATTGTGACGGAGCATTGTCCTGCATAAAGATCATGGCCTTTTTGAATGCTGAGGAAACTGGCAGTAAGTTTGGGAGTTGAGTTGGACCAGTTTTGGACCATTTCCACCCGAAAAGGTCCAACTACCTCATCCTTAATGATAGGAGCCCATACCAGTACCGCTCCTCCACCTGGCTGACGCCTGACTGGAAGTGATGCCCTGTGTCCATTAGTGATCCAGCCACGGGCCCCTACATCTGGTCCATCAAGAGTCACTCTCATTTCACCTGTCCATAAAACCTTGGAAAAATCTTTCTTCAGGTATTTCTTTACCCAATCTATACGTGTGAATCTTATTCAGTGATGGTCTTCTTTCAGCCTTCTTGACCGTGGCCATGTCTCTGAGCACGTGACATCTTGTACTTCTGGACACTCCAGGTAGGTTGCAGTTCTGGAATATGGTGGCGCTGGAGAATAATGGGTTCCTGGTAGCTTCACGTTTAATTCTTCTTTGAAGTCTTTTGCAGTTAATTTACGTATTTTCTTATCCATAAATTTTTTGCACCCCAGTTGACTATTCGCAACAAATCATTTGTTTGCCTGGTGGTCACGCATCAACAGTTTAGCTATTTCAAGAGTGTTGCATCCGTCTCAAAGGCATTTTACAAATTATAACTTTTCAGTGTCAGTTAAATCTCTTTTTTGACTCATTTTACCTGAGGTCATGAAGCTGCCTAATAATTATGCACACCTTGATATAAGGTGTTTTTCACTGTTGCCACACCCTCCCTCATTACACAAATACATATCTGTTAGAGTTCGTCTGACCCAGAACGCAGAGAAATCACGCTGACCACGTAAGTTAGGTTCCAAAGGTTTTAATGGTGAAACAGGGTGCTCAGAGAGTGATGTGTAGGCAGGGTCAGGGCTGGGAAACTCCTGGCAGGTCCGAAGCTGGAGGGGAGCTGATGGTGAAGAGTCTGAGTGGTTACTGGACACGAGGTGAACGAGTGGAGAGGAGTGTACTGATGGTGTTCGTAGGTGGAGGCGAAGGCTGGGTGGTGAGGCTGGAAACTAGTAGGCGCAGCAGAGGAAGCAGCAGGTCTGAGCGGGAACAGGAGATAAACACAGGGTAAGTACAAACTTGACCTGAAAATGATTCAATCCAATGAGCACTCAAGTTTATATGGTTTGGAGTTGGAAAATGTGCATAGAAATAATAATACGATTAGAATACTCATTTGCCTAATAATTGTGCATGTAGTGTAAACATTATTGTATCGCCTTTAAACAACATGTGATCAGCTGTAGGCTACTAGTGTATTGTAACAGTCTAGCCCATTATACCCCCTGTCCCTCTGACTGGGGTTAAGAAAGTGGTAATGTGTATTTAAAGCCCATTTGTTCGTAAGGAAATTGCAGTGGTACCATATACCACCTGTATTTATGGACCAGCTGATCATCTGAATATGCAACTTACTGAACATGCCACATTTTGCCACTAATAGGTCAATACTCTTCTAATCTTAACCTGGCCGCCCCTCAGAGTCTGTCTACCCTCTAGGTTCTTCCTGGGTTCTGACCCTGCTAGAGAGCAAACATTTCATAGCCACTGCATCAGTTTATTGTTGTTGCTTGCAGTTTGCGGATTTAGGAAGGATATTTGTTTAAACACCTTGCGACAACTGCTGATGTAAAAAGGGCTTTTAAAAAAATATATATATTCAAGTGTGGCCTGACTTGTCTTTCTACACATGAGAGCCACTAATAGGAATGAATCCATGTAATATGTAATATTGTTGCATAGGGAAGGACTACTACAAAAGGCATGACTACTACACCCGCATGAAGCAAGACCACCCCAGTGACTTTTATTGTCAATTCATGTTGCTTTCTCTGTCTGTTTATCAGTCACCTAACCCCATCTGTTTTAAAATATAAATCATGTGGAGAGGTACACTGTTGTTGCAGTTTGACAGGGTTTTTGTCCTCCCCCAGGCCAGGAATATTTCCAGGAGATCTTTTTTTAAATGATACTACCTGATGAGAAAAACTCTTGTCTCAGAGCCCATACAGTGACATTCAGAATAATTGGACACCTTGGTAAAGATAAGCAAAAAGGCTATGAAAAAATGTATTTGTTGTTCATCAACTTTATCTTACACTGAAAATATTAGGGAAGTTTAACCTTTAATTGAAGTAATGAAAAAAAAAAATCTTAATCAAGAATAAAATCCCACTTTATATATATATGTATCTGATGTTTGGTGTGACAAAATTAATGTGTTTCATATTGTCAAATAAATTACAATCAAATACAATTTTCTGTCTGGGGAACAGTTATTGTTGAAATGACCCTGGATCAACTTGCCCAAGGGCTAAAGAGCCTAGCTTTTAAATCCTAGGCTATCTACCACTATTTACCCCAAAGAGAAAATAAATATCTACTAGGCTTCCTTCACAGCAGGACTGTTCTGAAGCCCTCCTGCTTCTACCTGGGTGATAATATCACCATGCCCCTTACCTGAAGTCCTTTCCCACTTTCCCAGAAATGTTCTTACATTTGGGATGAGGCCAAAGCCCTTGTTAAGCTCTATCCATTTGGCAAGTTCGCATTCAACACAACAACACAGAGAACCTGCGGAAATCAATGAGCCTGCTCCCCAAATAAGTCTCTCTCTGGCTCTGGTAGCTTACTCAGCACTACTCTTTGAACATTGTATAAGCCCACACGGTCAATCTTCAAATCAGTCTCTTTCTTATCTTTCATGTGGCTCAGTTCTGATGTTTTATTTGTGTCTCTGGGTTTTTTCTGTGCTTAAGCTTTGTACAGTTTACCTTGAGAGGAATAGGCTGGGTGGGTCATCGATATAAAGTTACACACTGACGTACATTTTACAATCTTTGTAAATCTGAGTTTGCACAGTAAATAGAAAAGACAAAAGTCAAGTGCAAATTTGCCTTGGGTCTATTGATGTGTATACTACTGCGTGAAATATATGGTTACATTACATGAAACCGTCCTTTACCACCACCTCAGTTGAGGTAATAAACAACAGAGGCATCATTAACCCATCAGTCAACATCTCCCTGTCTCTTCCCCTCTCTTGCGTTTCCATCTGATTTACTGCCTCTTTCACTGTTGGTCCCCGTTCATTCTCTCCCAATCGCTTGCGCTCTGATTTAAATCACTACTGTGTCAGCTTTACCCCCCTTTTCCTTGCCACTCTACACGCCTCCCTTCACTGACTTATCTTTAATCTGAAAAATCCTTACGTTTTACTGTGTCTAGTTCACTATACACTGTCCCCATTCCCTATCCTTCATTCCATCGCACCCTCGCATCTCCTCACTGGTTTACTTTCCTCTGAAGTGAGAAGGGTGATTCTCAGAGTTTTATGATTAGACGAAATACTCCAGCCTAAAAGTGAATTAATTTACTGAATTGTACTGTTCAAATCTTTACAATAGCTTACAGAAAAATGCCACATATTAGTTAAAACATTTATTGAAGAACTATGACCAGGAATGTACATATAAATGTCCTGACATTAGGATTATGCTCCACTAGGGTAAACTCACATGATCATGTACACTCACCTAAAGGATTATTAGGAACACCTGTTCAATTTCTCATTAATGCAATTATCTAATCAACCAATCACATGGCAGTTGCTTCAATGCATTTAGGGGTGTGGTCCTGGTCAAGACAATCTCCTGAACTCCAAACTGAATGTCAGAATGGGAAAGAAAGGTGATTTAAGCAATCTTGAGCGTGGCATGGTTGTTGGTGCCAGATGGGCCGGTCTGAGTATTTCACAATCTGCTCAGTTACTGGGATTTTCACGCACAACCATTTCTAGGGTTTACAAAGAATGGTGTGAAAAACATCCAGTATGCGGCAGTCCTGTGGGCAAAAATGCCTTGTTGATGCTAGAGGTCAGAGGAGAATGGGCCGACTGATTCAAGCTGATAGAAGAGCAACTTTGACTGAAATAACCACTCGTTACAAACGAGGTTTGCAGCAAAGCATTTGTGAAGCCAAAACACGCACAACCTTGAGGCGGATGGGCTACAACAGCAGAAGACCCCACCGGGTGCCACTCATCTCCACTACAAATAGGAAAAAGAGGCTACAATTTGCACAAGCTCACCAAAATTGGACAGTTGAAGACTGGAAGAATGTTGCCTGGTCTGATGAGTCTCGATTTCTGTTGAGACATTCAGATGGTAGAGTCAGAATTTGGCATAAACAGAATGAGAACATGGATCCATCATGCCTTGTTACCAATGTGCAGGCTGGTGTTGGTGGAGTAATGGTGTGGGGGATGTTTTCTTGGCACACTTTAGGCCCCTTAGTGCCAATTGGGCATGGTTTAAATGCCACGGCCTACCTGAGCATTGTTTCTGACCATGTCCATCCCTTTATGACCACCATGTACCCATCCTCTGATGGCTACTTCCAGCAGGATAATGCACCATGTCACAAAGCTCGAATCATTTCAAATTGGTTTCTTGAACATGACAATGAGTTCACTACTGAAGTGACCCCCACAGTCACCAGATCTCAACCCAATAGAGCATCTTTGGGATGTGGTGGAACGGGAGCTTCGTGCCCTGGATATGCATCCCACAAATCTCCATCAACTGCAAGATGCTATCCTATCAATATGGGCCAACATTTCTAAAGAATGCTTTCAGCACCTTGTTCAATCAATGCCACGTAGAATTAAGGCAGTTCTGAAGGCGAAAGGGGATCAAACAGTATTAGTATGGTGTTCCTAATAATCCTTTAGGTGAGTGTAGATGGCACTACCAACTATTACATCTCTGTAATATTAATAATAGCAATCACCATAGGCAATGATGAAGGTACTCATTTGAAACTGAGAAATAGTATTGTTTTTGGAGAAATACATGCCCATTTTGATTTTGATTGCCAGCAACATGTTTAAAAAAAAGTTGGGATGGGGCATTTTTACCACTGTGTTGCATCACCTCTTCTTTTTACAATTCTCTGTAAGCATTTGGGAACTGAGGAGACCAATTGCTGCAGTTTTTAAAGTGAAATGTTTGCACATTTTTGCTTGATATAGGATTTCAGCTCCTCAACATTTGTGGGTCTCCTTGGCATTGGCTACGCCCCAAATGTTTTGTAATCCTAGCAACGCCTGTGCACCTTTGTTTTTTTCCCGTTTCATAATGCTCCAAATCTTTTCAATGGGTGACAGGTCTTGACCGCAGACAGGCCACCAAGACACTTTTACTACCAAGCTGCTGTAAAACAGGCAGAATATGGTTTAGCATTGTCTTGCTGAAATAAGCAAGGTCTTCCCTGAAAAAGATGGCAGCATATGTTGCTCCAAAATCTGATTATATTGTTTGCATTAATCCTGCCTGCACAAATGTGTAAGTCATTCTTGCCAAGTGCACTAATGCAACCCCATACCATCACGGAGGCTGGCTTTTGGACTGTGCGCTGATAACAAGCCAGATGATTCCCCTCCTCTTTAGCCCAGAGGATGCAGTGTCCATTATTCCCTAAAATAATTTCAAATGCTGGATCGTCAGACCACTGGACAGTTTTCTATTTCACCTCATTCAATCTTAAATGAGCTTGGGCCAAGAGAAGGTGGCAACAATTCTGGATATTATTTATATACAGTGGGGAGAACACATATTTGATACACTGCAGACAGGTTTTCCCACTTACAAGGCATGTAGAAGTCTGTACTTTTTATCATAAGTACTCTTCAACTGTGAGTGACTGAATCTAAAACAAAATTCCAGAAAATCACATTGTATGATTTTTAAGTAATTAATTTGCATTTTATTGCATGACATACGTATTTGATACACCAGAAAAGCAGAACTTAATATTTGGTACAGAAACATTTGTTTGGAATTACAGAGATCGTACGTTTCCTGTAGTTCTTGACCAGGTTTGCGCACACTGCAGCAAACAAAAACAGTCCTGTATACTCCTCTTCTCATTATAACACCAAATGTTACTTCACATTGTTATACAGTGTAGGCTAACAAATGGTTTGCTCAGATCCAAAGCTCTACCTGCTTAATTCCTGTTAATCTACATGCCTTTATGGCAGCACATGGGAAAACACACACACAAAAAAATGGTTTTCTGGTAAATTTGGTTTTACTTGACACATACTTTCACTGCCTCACCCACCCTCTCACACACCTCCTTTCTGCCTCCATTTGATCCATTTGACAGTGAAATGATGCACTTCCAAATGCTTGGAACCGCCTTGTAGCCTTGTAAATTTCTTGGAAATGGCTATGTGTCTGATCGATTAATACTTTGGTCCATGTGTTGTCAGACACCAGCAACTGACTCCAAATGCAAATGCAAATGCAAAGCCTAAAAATCAAGACTAGAAATTGATAGCCCATTAAGAGACAGCTGTGAATCATTAAGTGTTTCAAAAAATGCTGTCACGTCTCAATGGTTAATCCGATATGGAAGAAGAAAACTGACTCACTCTGACTGCACTAAGACTAGTAGCACGTAGCACACATTAATACAAGTGTCTGGAGCCCAATGCAGCAGGGGCTGATGGATGTCATGGGAATAGTGCGGCAGAAATGTACACAACCTCACAGAGACCACTAACCAGTACAGAGAGAGGAAGAGAGAAGCACTGGCATACACACAGACTAAAGCAAAGTTTGGTAACTGGGCGACCAGGAATTAAATCCCCAAGATGGGTAATCAACTCACTTGAGGCAGCCCAGTCTGTGAGCCAGTAGCACATTTCTGATTCACTGAAGCATTTTCATGAGAAAAAAAGATCTTGTCCCCAGGCTATTGCTCAAAGTTTACAGAAGATTTCAGTAACAAAATGATTGACATTCTGTCAGAGGTACATTAAATGTACTTTACATTTTAATCAGTTAGCTATGAAAGCCCTGAACCGCAAGGTGACATTTTTTGGGTGCTGCATCTTTACGTTTTTCTCATAATTTTGAGATAGTATCTTTACGTTTTTCTCATAATTTTGAGATAGTATCTTTAAGTAATGAGTTAAACTTTAGAAAAAAAATTTTATTTTATTTTATCTCATTTCTTTTGAGATGTGGCAGTAAAAAATGTGTGTTTTATTTCAAGATAAACAAATTCTCTGATTTATTGATATGCAAAGCACCTCATGCATCTGTTGTTATTTTCAGAATGTGGATGGTTGTATTCCTTTCATTTTTTATCATGTGTTGGCAGTAACATCTATCCTAAAGGATACAAGAAGCATTTGAAATGGGCCTGCCATAACTGATGATTAGGAGTTGTGTCTGGCTACTATGTGACCCACAAATGTTTTGATTCATTGATATGCAAAGCAGCTCATGCATCTGCCTTTATTTTCAGAAAGTGGGGGGTTGTATTCCTTTCATTTTTATCATACGTTGGCAGTAACATCTATCCTAAATGAAAAACTAATCACAACATATCTGTGTAAGAAATTCATTCAACAGGAGAAAATATGACAGAACCAAATCGCCTTTGTTCAACGAAAGAAGAGAGATGGCCTAAAACTTAGCCTTAGGGGAAAACTAATAGTGAGAGCCAGAGGAGCTAAAACCTTTGCTCCACAAGTAAATTCATAGTAGTTGGGAAGGATGCAATGCAACAGTGTACAGAGTCTAAGATGCCCAGCCATGAGAGGGTGAAAAGGAGGATTGGATGGTTCCCAATGTCAAAGGAAGTTGATGAATCTAGGATGATTAGATCAGAGAGATATAAAAAAAAAAGAGTGATCTGGGGAACTGCAAAGATCCTCTGTGATAAAGTGGAGAGCAGTCTCAGTGGAGTGACCCCTATGGAGAGTTGGGTTGAAGAGGCAAAATCAGGTGAAAAAAGGGAATAGGATTTAGAAGATGGAAGAGAAGAAAAGATAAAAAAGAATGAGTAGTAAAGGAGAACAAAGACTTCATTGGTAGGTTTAGATAGGTTTGGAGCAAAGAGGAGACTATGTAATAATCAGTAACTTGGAGGGATTGTGCAGTGAGATTGGTCTACAAACATAATCCAGTAAAGATCAAGTCTGGCACATTGCCTGCCATGTGAGTGATAGGGGACTGGAAAAGAGGTGGAAAGAAATAGTTTTAAATATTTTTATTATACACAATCATTGTACGGTTTACCAACAAAAATGCAAGAATTAGATTTTATAAAAATGTAACAAAGAACAAAAAACTAAGCCCACAAACCACTCAAAGAGACAGTTAATTTACCAAAGGCACAATTTAACTTGGGTCACATCACACTCCTGACTGTTCTAAGTGGGAGATAAGGGGTCCTGATCCTGTCAAATGTTGATTAATTGGCACTCAACTTGAATCAAATTCTCTCCAAATGTAATGTGTTAGCTGAGATCATTGTTGGAATGTATTGTTCCCCTCAAAATATCATCAGTTTTTTGGCCAAAATGAGTTGTTGTTGGGGCTTGGGGAGAGATGTTGGGGCTTGCCTAAGCCTTCTGAAGTTCTCAAAATGATTTGGTGTGGAGCAAACGGGATTTTCAGGACATATGGGAGCATCTTGTCGGTGACTGTAATAGCTGGAAGAGCCCCGGTGTCATTATCATGTGGAAACATTCTGTGTGAGTAGATTGTGAGATGGTCTCCAAATATCTTATAGAATTCACAGGGGAATCCATCAGGACTGGGCCATCAGATGAAAAAATAAGAATTCTGACATTGGTAGATTGATGTAGCCCAGTACTACGAGGGATGAGTTGAGCAAAAACATCAAGGTGTCAAACTTATTGAGAAAATCGCAAAGGTGGACGATAGATGACTATGTTAATGAGAAAATTACCCTAACAGCAGCCAACTGCAAAAAGAGGACATATGAGCATGACAGAAGAAAAAATATTGGAGAAATGAGAACAACCACCACAACCAGACACTGTCAGACTATAGAAAAACACATTTAAATAAGACAGAGCAGCTGGAGTAGAAGTATTTTCTGGAGTAATCCATGTCTCAATCAGGGCTAAAACATCAAGGGACTACAGTGCATTATAGGCAGATATTAATTAATCTTTGTTGACAGCAAATTTACAGTTCCAAATGTAGCCTGCAACCAGCCACTGACTGGATAGTGTTTACAAAAAATACAGTGAGAGGAGCAAACAGGGATGGAAAACATACACTGCTGATCATTTTTAGTCCGCTTAACACAATTGATAGTCAAAACTGATTTGAAACAACTGGTTATATCTCAACATTTTGTCACTGGAGTAACACAGGGTTGTTGTTTGATAAATATGTCATATTGCTTGGTTTCTTGTATATACTGACAAGTTTGAAATTATTAAATGTGTATATTTGTCATCATGTGGTGGTTGAGCTCGGTGTTCTAATCTGGTATACGTCCTCTAATTTTGCAGCCATAGATTGCAAGCACAAATTTGCAGTGGCCAAGCTACTTGACCAGCCATTGGTGTTGGCATTCAAAGTCGGGTAAAAAATATCCAGATTATTGACCAGTGATGGAAATCTGACTTTATATTCAGTATTTTATATTCTCTACATGTATTCTATTATTCTTAGTATATTTCCACTGCTGTACTTTCTCGCACTTCCTCAAATGACCAACATGAGACAGAACATTCTGAAAGGGTGAACCATGATGATAAGATTTGTGTGGCTGAACAAGGACAAGGCCAACGGTGGAGTCAGGACACAACCAAGAGACACACAGGTTACTGGGCAGAAACTGTTGGCCATGCCTGCTCTTCAAAATAAGAGAGACTCTCACTTTGATAGGTTAGGCAAGAAGCTTATACCTTAGAGGCATGCAATTATTTTTTTAAGTATTACTGACGCCCTTTTTGCCATCTGTATTTGAGGTCTGAGTTGAATTTTACCCTTGAAACCACCGAGAAGGGTGTCCCCACAGACCACATTTGTGGGTAGAACATTACGCTTGATTTTGCTTGAAACTCTCAAGCAAAGGAGTCCACACTTGAAACCAACAGTTTGACCGCTGTTCCTGGTAATCCACTGAATAGAACTAAGGTAGTCATTTGTTTGTGGCCCAGATGGTTTGGGCTTAATATAAATTGTTATATGAACAGAAATTTGGAGTGACATTTCTATAATGAGATCTCCACAGTAAGTGAAAGTCAGAGGTGAGAACTAATGACACCATTCATCCTTACAATGGAGTCAGAATATACATGTAGAGTATAAATCATTTTACAAATATAAATATTTCTATTGCTCTGTTCCCCACAACCACTGTACTGTAGGAGCTATCATGAGCACTGAATTTATGCAATACAAGCTAAATGCAACTACAAAATTTGCATAAAAATATTGAATCACTGGACCATGAAGACAAAGAAAAGCAAGAAGTTTCAGTCACTTAAAAACTTGTCTTTACTCAGAGGCCCTTTGAATGAGTTGAGTTAATAGTGTTAAAAGTGGTTTTTCGAAACACTGCATAAACCTAGAGCAAACCCAAAGGATCTGGTTTTAATTACGTGAAACATAATGACACATTTATTTCCCAAAACACTTTATCAGATAAATAATAAACAGTTCAATGACAAACAGATCCTCACTCTCTAGCTCTCTGTCTCTCATGGTGAGCCAGCCAATTTAAAGATGAAATTAGGAAATATCCCAGAGAGCTCATTCCAATTCCCAAACGGTCAACACTCTGATTGGAGGGAGATGGAAGGGGTTTCAAAGCATGAGAGAAAGACAGATGTATAATGAGAGAAAGAGGTGATAAAAAAAAATGAAGAACCAGAAAGAGACATTGGAAAGAAAGGGGAAGAACTAAATGTACAGTTGTGCTAATACGTTTGCATACCCTGGCAGAAATTGTGACATTTTTGCATTGATTTTGAAAAAAACTGTCTTTTATTTAAGGATAGTGATCATATGAAGCCATTTATTATCACATAGTTGTTTGGCTCCTTTTTAAGTCATAATGATGACAGAAATCACCCAAATGGCCCTGATCAAAAGTTTACATACCCTTGAATGTTTGGCTTTGTTATAGACACACAAGGTGACACACACAGGTGAAAATGGCAATTAAAGGTGAGTTTCCCACACCTGTGGCTTTTTAAATTGCAATTAGTGTCTGTGTATAAATAGTCAATGAGTTTGTTAGCTCTCACATGGATGCACTGAGCAGGCTAAATACTGAGCCATGGGGAGCAGAAAATAACTGTCAAAATACCTGCATAACAAGGTAATGGAACTTTAAAAAGACTTTATAAACTTTATAAACATCCCAAGCCTTGCACATGCCAGTCAGTACTGTTCAATCCCTTATTAAGAAGTGGAAAATTCAGGGATCTCTTGATACCAAGCCAAGGTCAGGTAGACCAAGAAAGATTTCAGCCAAAACTGACAGAAGAATTGTTTGGGTTACAAAGAAAAATCCACAGGTTACCTCAGGAGAAATACAGGCTACTCTGGAAAAATACAGTGTGGTTGTTTCAAGGAAAAACAATATGACGATACTTGAACAAAAATGAACTACATGATCGAGTTGCCAGAAAGAAGCCTTTACTGAGCCAATGCCACAAAAAAAGCCTGGTTACAATATCTCCAACAACACCTTGACACACCTCACTGCTTCTGGCACATTGTAATTTGGAGAAACAAGACTAAAGTAGAGCTTTTCACCTGCAAGAATTCGGGGCCTCATAGACAACTATTACAAAAGACTGCACACAGTCATTGATGCTAAAAGGGGCAATACATAATATTAAGAACTAAGTTTGTACAGACTTTTGAACAGGGGTCAGTTCATATATTTGTTGCCATGTTTTGTTTTATGATTGTGCCATTCTGTTATGACCTACAGTGGAATGTGAATCCCATAAGAAATAAAAGACATGTGTTTTACTTTCTCACTCAAGTTTTCTTTACAAATGGTACATATATTACCAATTCTCCAAGGGTATGCAAACTTTTGAGCACAACTGTATCTGGGCCTTAACTTTGACATCACCGCCTATAGACAGGCAAAGGCCAAAATAGAGAGCCTGCCTGAGAGGGAACAAAGGAGCAGAGATCGGGAAAAGTAGTGGAGAACAGAAAAAAAGAGAGAGAGGGAAAGCAACATTTAAGTACTGGAAGCATTTGAAAAGCTAGAAAGATAAATTACCAAAACATCTATTAGAGTGTTAATTTGCTGGGGGGATGGAGCCACCCATGCACCACTCCAGAGACCCTGTTTTTTACAGGCTTACTAAAATGAATAAACACTCCACAAGCTCTTCATAGAATGCAGATGTAGCAGCACGATAAGTACTGAAATGTGAAGTGGCCAAAATAATGCACACACAACAAACCAGACGGGAAGTGGTCTACCAGGGTAGGGGTGGGAGAATCTGTGAATGTGTTTGTGTGTGTGCGTGTGTGTGTGTGCGCATTTATGTAAACACATCCTTGGACTGTTGTCTTTCCAATTATTTCTTACAAAAGTTATTTTCTTGTACATGTTCCACTAAATTCACTATATTATTAATATACATAACAGAACATTAGCAAGCTAGACACTCAACGCAGTGATTCCTCAAGCTGGCTAGCATATATCACAAAAACCTATTAAGTACATTAACGGTTTGAGCAACAAATGACAACGTTAGATTTTGGAAGAATACCACACAACACAAACAATTTATTAGTCTGATTTTGGTAATGCACTTGAAAACAAATTTCCTAGTGATTTTGTTTTTGCAATGCGTTTTACACACGACCAAATACAGCTCTGGAAAAAAATTTAAGACCACTGCACCTTTTTCTAACCTTTCCAAAAAAGTTGAAAAGAAAGGTTTTGAGTGAGGAACAGAAGCGTTCAATTTGCAGAGGTCTCTTAATTTTAACCCTTCTGTTACTCACTCAAAACCTTCCTTTTTGACTTTTTTGGAAAGGAAAGAAAAAGGTGCAGTGGTCACCCTTTTGCATTAGGCATTTGCTGTTCTATCATCCGCTGAGATTTGCAGACAGATAGTTGCCTTCTCAATGAAGTTAATGTGTTGGCTAAATAATGTTACAAATTAGGGAGTCACACATCTTCCAGATGTCAAAGCCAGACACAACTGGATTTCTGAGAACAGTTCCATAACTTTGATGAAATATAACTTCATTCAAAAGCTGGCAAACAAACTAAAGTTGCCAAAATATTAACTGCGGAGTGTTGTTTCTACTGCAGCCTTTTTCTTTCTTTGGCTGCAAAATAAATTCCAAATTGAAATTATGGGTGAAAGAAAAAATGACACAACTATTTAAGTTAGCTTGCTAGCTTGTTCTTTTTTGGATTTTAACCATATAATAACTAGCAAATAAAATTCTAAATGAATAAAATAAATGAGAATTTTGGCAACAGGCTATAACTTACAGCTAATATATCCTGCGACTAGGGAGTTACAGTCTGACTGGCTAGTTAGCAAGTGCTTTGGCTAGCTACAGTATTGCATTACCTACTGTACTGCAGTCAAGATACAAAGGCAAATTATTGTTAGAGAAAGAGAGAGAAAGAAAGAGAGAGAGAGATTGTGAATGCTGTTTAATGTTCCTATGGAAAAAGTTACAACTCACAAATTGACCCCTGAATCCCAAGACAGAGTGTATGTTTGTGTGTTTATAAGTCAGGGGAGGAAGTTGATGAGTCAAGAGTCATATGATGTTATTTTAATTACAAGCATGTCTGTATTTACATTTTTACCTCTACATTTAATGTGAGTGTGGGGAGGGCGGTTTAAGGAAAAAGACTGAAACTTTTATGATAATTGAAGTCTTCAAGCATACATAAGGTATGACCTCTGTCCACCAGCCACTATAATAGCCAAGCTCAACTATGTTGAGGTCAATGATGTGCGTGTCGATTTTTCATTTGTTTGGAAAGTAGCTGTCTCTCACTCACACCACCCACACCCATGCAAAAGTACACACAAACACCCATTTCTCTGACCACACTTAGAATTCACAGAAGGTTTTCTAGCGAGCAGAAAAGTACTCCTTCAAATAAAACTGATAACAGCATGTGTGCTGTTGCTATGGTCACTAGTAACATAGCAACTGAGTGAGATATTCCATACATGTTCCAGACACAAATCCCTCACACATGTGGATGCATTGAAAAGATTACCACAAATGGAGTGGTTTAATGCAAAGAGCACATGCACAGTTATAACAATAATGTATTCAAATGGATAGTGCTTTTCATTACAATCGCAAAGCATGTGGATTGAAGAAAAGACGCCAATGCATTTATGCGGCAACATGCAGTTCATGATGTCACCATTAGCGTGAGCCCATGTATTGAGTGGATGCCATACAGTGCGCTTTCCAAAGTCTGGTGAACAAACACAATGTCAACTCTGCAGTGGGAGCTTGTTATGACAAGCACATGCTTTACATTATGACAATGTTTTTATACCGAAACAAAACATTACACTACGTAATTCGATGCAAAGTGCATTGGCTACAGTGACTTTGGAAAGTATTCAGACCCCTTCACTTTCTCTACAATTTGTGTTATAGACTTAATTCATGACTGATTAAATGCATTTTTTGCCATCAATCTACACACAAAACCCCATGAAAAACGTTTTTAGAAAGGATTGCCAATTTAATGACAACAAAAAACTGAAATATGCCTGGTGTACATAATTATTCAGAATATTTGCCATGACATTCCAATTAGAGCTCAAAGGAACCCTGTGTCATCCATGGACATGTCTTTAGAACCTGATTGGAGCCTACCTGTGGCAAACTTTATTTATTGGACATTATTCAGAAAGGCACACTCCTGTCTATATAAAGTTCCACATTTCACAGTGTACAGTATGTTACAATAAATATCAAACCACGAAAAACTAGGAAAACAGAAGTGTGTCGAGGCATGGGTAGAAATGGGAGAACCTGCCAGAAGGACAACCATCTGTGCGATTCTACATCAATCGGGTCTTTATGGTTGAGTGGCTAAACAAATGCCGCTCCTTAGTAAAAGGCATATGAGAGCATTAGTAAATAGACTATCTGATCTAATGAAACGAATACAAGGTACTGCTCATCACCTTTCTTATATCATCGCTACACTAAATGCATGATGGGGGTAGCATCATGCAATGGGGATGGTACTCCTCGATAGGGACTGGGAGACCGATCAGGATTGAGGGAAGGATGAATGGGAAAAAATACAGAGGTCCTGAGGGCACAGGATCTCAGACTGGGACGAGGAGTCATCATTCAGCATGACAGCAATCTGAAGCACACAGCCACAACAACGCTGGGGTGGCTTCGGGACATGGTGGTGAATATCATTGAGTGGCCAAGCTAAAGCTCAGACTTTAACCCAATTAAACATCTGTGGGGAGACTTCAAGATTGCAGTTTATCAACGCTTCCTATCCAATCTAACTGAGCTTTGAGAAGAAGAACGTGTGAATCTACCCAAATCCAGGTGGGCAAAGCTGTGAGAGTTATACCCAAAAAGACTCAATGACTCAAGACTCAATGCTGTGATCAAAGGCATTTCTACAAAGTACTGAATAAAGGGTCTGAATACTTCTGTACATTATACAATATACGTTTTTGTTTTCTAAACATTGGCACACATTTCTTCCTTTGTCATTATGAGGTATATGACAAATCAATTTCTATTACACAACAAAATGTGGAGAAAATAAAGTGGTCTGAAAATATTCCATAGGCACTATATACTTCAAATGGCTTGTGCCTTACAATGTTTGTGGTCAAACACGTTCTAATTTAGCAAGAACATGGAATCAAGTCCTGGCCTCTAGGCATCTTTATGCCCCTGGGGGCCACAGTCAGGGCCTGACCGCAGTGGTGTTCTACAGCTCTGAGCCTCACGCCTTGAGGTACTCCTGCCATCACACTCTTGCAGCCTTGAGAGGAGGAAGGAGAGACACTTTGGGGCAGAGCCTCTTTCCACTTTAGTGCCCTGTCCTGCCTCGGGGGCGGAGCCTCCCTCTGCTCCGGTTCCCCATCCTGCCTCAGGGGCGGAGCCTCCACCTGTCCCAGCGCCTCGTCCTGTCGGGGGCCCTATGCGATGTCGCTTATGCCTGGAGCCGCCCCTGAGAACGTTGTGTTCGCTTTGTTGCTTTAGTGGAGCACACAAGTACCATCCTAGCTAAAGTAATTAGCTCTTCCATGTGCAAGCTGTGGAAAACAACTCACTGACAAACCACCAAGGCTACTTGCTCACTGCAACAAATACCAGTTACTACTCCATTTTTGGACAGATTCCTTCATTGAGTCTCATAGTTCAGAGTAACAGAAAAAGTATTGATAGGTCTAGTCATTTGAAGGCGAGTTGAAGACTTCCCCAACAGCAAAATTTGACACCTTCTCCTATAAAAATCTATTTGTAAAGGACAGTGAAACATATTGGAGAACTTCATGAGTCACAAAAAGTCCAAACATCTACACCAAAACCATAATTTGACCACATTATTGGTTATTTTTTTATTTTTTTATTTTTGCCTTTATTTAATCAGGCAGGTCCATTAATAAGAACAACAGGCAGGAGCCAAAATGTCTATGGTAGGGTATGGGTATTGGCATGAAATATAAAGAGACAGAAAAGTTAAAAGATGGATTGCAACAGTTCAGTACAAACAGACAATAAAACCAACCACACAGAGACACCACTAAATTACAGAAGGAAAATGTAGACAACAGAGCATGGCCACAGCATAAAACAACAGCATCCATCCTGAAAGACATACTGTAGACCCACAGGAGACAATACTAAAACAATACAGCAGCACATGGCAGAACTACAATGAACAGGAACATCACATGAACCAGTTACAGGTATCAATACATTTGTGAGTGGCTGTGTCTTAAAAAGTGGTAATAGTTAAAGAAATTGGATGGTTTCATGTTTTTTTGTAGCTGATCCAAATCACTAGGTGCAGCAAACTGAAAGGTGGAGCGAGATCCAAAGACGTGTTTACTTTTTAACTGGATGTGACTAGCTGAGTGGGTTCTGTAAATCCATATACCTGGCAGGTCATAATATTGTCTGTAGGTGAACATAAATATTCTTCCTAACAACCCACATGGCCTTGTTTTTTTTTAGAGTTGTTAAAAACACAGTTAAGGGCAGAGAAAGCTTGATGAATACATAGAAACTTTGTTTTAGGATGCCTAACACAAATTCAGCGGGGTGGCCTGCTGAATATAAAACTGTATCACATGCATATAAATGGATGTCAAATGCATATAAAATGGATGTTATTTATGTACATAGAAAAAAGTGTGGGGCTTAAAATCAAGCCTTGTGGTACTCCCTTGGTGACAGGTAGGGGCTCAGACAGCAGATGTTCAGACACATTGGACTCTTGGAGATAGTTAGTCAACCAGACTCAGGGTATCTCACACCAGTATGGCTTCCTCACAGTTTGAGCAGGTGGGGTTATTTTGACCCCCCACTTTGTGTCTGCAAATGGTCCACTTGTGTTGGGCATGTAAAACCCATTACCACATCGGTTAGATGAGCCAAACGCCTCTTCAAACCTTCCTCCAAAGGACTACATGGGGACTTCGATGTGTATGCTACTGCAAAACCATGTGTTACATGCTGTTATGTTAAATGCAATTTACCATTATCTGCTAATCTACCAGTGTTTTGACACTTAAAGCAGTTGACTTGGAGTGGTGAAATTGGTGTGTGTGTGTGTGTGTGTGTGTGTGTGTGTGTGTGGGTGTTTTGTGTACAGTGTGTGTGCTTGTGTATTTAAGAGAGAGAGTGTCTGAATTTGAATTGCTCTGAGGCATGTAGAATGTCTGAATGTGTGTTTGCTGTGAAGTAAAGGTTCTGCTAGGGATGGGAATCACCAGGGGCCTCCAAGATGCAATATTTTCACAATACTTAGGTGTCAAAATGAAATGCATTACGATTCCCACAATTATATTGTTATTGGATACTAAATAAATAGACATAAAAGGTTTTTTTGGGGATGAAAGATAGAATTGAAATGTTTATTAAAACAACAATGGAGAACAATTTATTAAAAAACATTTTGGTGCAGGTACAACAAATGAAGTAAAAAATAATATTGCAATATTGTCAGAACAACATGATATTGTAATAGAAAATATCCCAATACAGTAAGTAACTGAATCAATTTTCCTCCATCACTAGGATACATTTTGCCTCCACAGAAGAAGCATGCCTATAAAGGAGTGGAGGGAAGAGAAGTTCAATTTCTTTCTCAGTATTCTGTCATCTGGTGTGTGATTGGGTATTCAAAGCAACACAGAGCAAATCAATGGTAATGGGGTAGGCGTGAGTGGGGGGTTTGGGAATGGGGGGTTTCTATCGAGTCAGAGCTCATTTGATTGCAGTGAATCCTTCCATATATATCCACAGAATGATACACGTACAATAACAGTCTCAGACTTACACTCATTAAAACACACAAGCAAAAGCAGAGTAATGCATATCTTCCTACCATGTCTCTGTTTCACTGGAATGTTTTCATGAATGTATACAATTGATCTCTCTCTCTCTCTCACACACACACACATACACAAACACACACACACACACACACACACACACACACACACACACACACACACACACACACACACACACACACACATATACTTATATGATGTTTTATAACCATTATTCCCATTCAAAATCTAATTTTGTATTTTCTGCATTCCCTTAACCCCAAAAGCCTAATCTTAAAGGAGTCGTAAGTTGCTAATTATATTTCAAAACTATATTTTATTTTAAGTGGAGTAATTCAAAAGTAGCATGTTTTTGTCCAGGTGTTGTGTAATGGCCCCTTATGCCACATGATCTCACTTTGTTTGACATTGGCCATCCCCTTTCACCTACAGTAATCTCCCCAGTTCCTGCTCCAGTCAAAACACAAACAATAAAATAAAGATGGAAGAGAAAAGTAAAGTGCACCCAGGTTAGAGCAATACACAAAAGAGAATAAAACCAACCTGAAAAGGGAGTTGGCCATATTTCTCCTCGACAGGTCTATATCAGCCCATATGTTTCTCCACTGCACAAAACTGGTGCCTGTATTCCCTAAAGCTTTACTGTAATTTCTTTGGAACTGGTGATGTTTTTTCTTCTTTTGGGTTCTATTATAATCTACTATAGCTATCTAAAGCTGTGATCACATTGTTTCTTTTATTCTCCTTTTTGCTGGAGTCTCTTATTGTATCCAGTTAAGAGTATCCAGCAAGTTTAATTCTGGTTATTCCACTGCTGTAGTCCAGTATCTACATACTATTTCAGCAGTAGATTATGAGTTATGATGGTGTATTGATACAGTTTAGAATTCCATTTTGACCACTTTTGCCCTTTATGCTCTACCCATATAAAAGCAAATCTACAGAGAGCCATGAGTAATACGCTAGTAAACCCTTATATCCACACTAAGCTTTAAAGCTGTAGAACACAGTGTCCATGTGTGGCTGACGGGTCCATGTGTGGATCTTATAGAATTTGCACAGTACAAGCCTAAATACAATAAGAAATTCCTTTGAATCAAACACAAAATTGGTAAAACTTTACAATAACTTCACATAATAAATCATTAATTAGTCATTACTGCCACTTGGAAAGGTTTCTAACCTAGTAATTCACTATCATATTTATTAAAAACATTTATATTATTCATAATACCAAAATATGTTTAATATAGGTACTTATAACCATTTACTAATAGCTGAGTAAAAAGTGTTTGAGCGTCTTCATCTTGTTTTGTTTGGGTTATTTATACTTAATACATACTTTATTAACATTTTGATTTCCCAGGGTAATTTCCCACAAAATGAACATGCCATTGGTAGACATTACAACTATACCTGATGCACCTTTAAAGGTCTCAAATAGCTCCTTACTGTATAATATACCAATGCACAATAAATACACAATGCAGTGGAATATATTTAATATGTTATTGCAATACAGTTCACCCGGTAATGTGACACTATGCTGAGTAAAATATATTTTGATTTAACACCAACAATACATTTTCTTAGTAGCAAGATTTCTACCAAAACCAAAGTACGGATTGTGGGCAATCTCAGTATAAACTCTATTAACCCAGAACCAAAATGGTGTGTAATTTGGTAAACAGCGTGAAGTTCTTTTTGATACATGTTGAAAAGGAAACTGTGCCAGAGTCCATTGCTCCCTTTTCGCCAATTCTCCATCATAGAAGGAAACAAAGTTAAAATTACAGCTTTGTCCAAACTGTTTGATTGACCCAGAATCTGTCCATGAGACAAAAAGAGCAGTCCATTAAATGCGTAATAGATAAGCCAGACACATCTAAACACATAATTTTTCTAAACTACCCCATTGATTTGAAGCATCACCTACTTTACCAGTCCAGTAAAGGCGCTTCCAAACAAAGACGTTTATTAAATTACTCAATCACTGAAAGCATTTAAATGTTACAAATGAAACAATCCTCCCTCAAAAACATATCAGTAATAGTTCAGTAAAAAATAAAAATCCACTAGAAATAAACTTGCAAACTTGGCCAACTATTTTTTGTATGCAAGATCGCCTTTAGACAGCCTTTAATGACTAGTGTTGCTTGTACGCGCAAGGTCGACCATTCTGCAAGCAGGGGTGGGTAGAGTACTGAAAATCTGTGCTCAAGTAAAAGTTGAAGTACCACCTGAAAAAACTACTCAAGTAAGAGTAAAAGAGTACTTCAGCACTAGTTACATATTTTGTTCAATACATTAGCGCCATAGTAACAACAAGGAAATATTATTTCAGAAATACAAACTCAAACTGCATTTTTAATGTTTGAATAGGCATTCTGTGGAGAGTGCTTCGGGAATATGGGGTCCTGGGTCCTTTGCTAAGGGCTGTCAGGTCCCTGTATGACCGAAGCAGGAGCTTGGTGCGCATTGCCAGCAGTAAGTCAGACTTGTTCCCAGTGCATGTTGGACTCCGGCAGGGCTGCCCTTTGTCGCCGGTTCTGTTCGTAATTTTTATGGACAGAATTTCTAGGTGCAGCCAAGGGCCGGAGGGTGTAGCTGGCAATGCGCTTAGCTGGCTATGTAGATTTAGCTAAATGTAGATTTAGCTGGCTATGTAGCGCGAGCCGGTTCGCTAACCTTACCTCTAGGTGCTTGCCGAGGTATGATGAGTTTTTGAAAGCAGAGATGGTTGCGTGCAGTGGCGTCCTTGGGAGTGGGCGTCCGGGGCTATAGCAGCGGTTCTTTTATGAATAGCCCGGGATCTCAAATTGACCAAAAATAAATAAATAGCCCCTGATCTATTCATCTATAATTCCGATCGCGCATTATGACAATGTATAAGTGTAGGCCGCTAGCATGTACATCGGAATTTTACGCATGTACATTCAAAACTCTATACTTTCAGTCCCGGGCGGGAAGGGAGGGTGGGCTAAGCCCCGAATGTATTGTGATCCTAGCGACGCCTCTGGTTGCGTGTTTGGGAATAAAAAGACAACATTTCATGATGACTGTGTTGCCTATTTTAAATTCAAATCAAAACACGTCGTGCAATTGTGGCCAGGGATTGGAATTTCCCTCGTCAACGTCCTCCAATTGACTACTTTTCATCTCGGCGTCGTGGTCGGTCATTTATTTAAGTAAGTCTGTGCTCGAACTCCGATGCAGATTTAAAGGAACACATCACCACAACCTCAAATCACGAAACGAAAAAACGTAATATCTTTTTGACCAACGACTGAAGACAAAATTGTTACGAAAGAATAGGTGAAATGTAACGGAGTAAAGAGTACGATTTCTTTTAAGTAAGAGTGAAGAGTACAGTCCCCAGAATGTAATTAGAAAAGTACTCGTTCCTCGGAAACTACTAATTTACTCATTTGCGTTACTTGTAACGCGTTTCTACCCACCCCTGTCTGCAGGTTTGGCACGAGCAAAACATTCAAATCACAACTCACAGTCAAGTCTTTGCAGCTGTTGTTTTTTCATGAATAAAATGTTCAATATAATTTCATTGTTCTTTTTTTCACTGTTTTTAGACCTTAAAATTAGGTACTGCTGAAATGTCCACCAATGGCTATCTTTTTATGACAAAAATATATTCATATGCATTTATGAAATATGAATAGCTAACACTTCGGAGGTCACACAAATATGCTACTGGTTTATAAGGACCTTAAATATACAGACTTTAAATGAACTTATGATTATTCCATGATGAAGAAACTATTTCAATTGATTTGTGCCAAATTTAATGCACTTGTACACATCCGGAAGATATCAATTAAATCATCCATCCATCCATCCATCATCTTCCGCTTATCCGGGGCCGGGTCGCGGGGGCAGCAGTCTAAGCAGGGATGCCCAGACTTCCCTCTCCCCAGACACTTCCTCTAGCTCTTCCGGGGGGACACCGAGGCGTTCCCAGGCCAGCTGGGAGACATAGTCCCTCCAGCGTGTCCTAGGTCTTCCCCGGGGTCTTCTCCCGGTGGGACGGGACCGGAACACCTTCCCAGGAAGGCGTTCCGGAGGCATCCAAAACAGATGCCCAAGCCAACTCAGCTGACCCCTCTCGATGTGGAGGAGCAGCGGCTCTACTCTGAGCTCCTCCCGGGTGACCGAGCTTCTCACCCTATCTCTAAGGGATCGCCCAGCCACCCTGCGGAGAAAGCTCATTTTGGCCGCCTGTATCCGGGATCTTGTCCTTTCGGTCATGACCCAAAGCTCATGACCATAGGTGAGAGTAGGAACGTAGATTGACTGGTAAATTGAGAGCTTTGCCTTGCGGCTCAGCTCTTTCTTCACCACAACAGACCGATACATCGACCGCATTACTGCAGAAGCTGCACCGATCCGTCTGTCAATCTCCTGTTCCATCCTTCCCTCACTCGTGAACAAGACCCCTAGATACTTAAACTCCTCCACTTGAGGCAGGCACTCTCCACCAACCTGAAGTGGGCAAGCCACCCTTTTCCGACTGAGGACCATGGCCTCGGATTTTCATCCCCACCGCTTCACACTCGGCTGCAAACCGTCCCAGTGCATGCTGGGACGGTTTAAATCAATCAAATGTATTTATAAAGCCCTTTTTAGAACAGCAGTTGTCACAAAGTGCTTTAAAGAGACACCCGGCCTTAAACCCCAAGGAGCAAACAACAGTAGTGTTGAATTTCAGTTGCTAGGAAAAACTCCCTAAATTGAATTTTAGGAAGAAACCTAGAGAGGACCCAGGCTCAGAGGGGTGACCAGTCCTCTTCTGGCTGTGCCGGGTGAGATATTAAGAGTCCAATTGGAATAATAAATACATTTCTCTGGGCTAAATCCAGAGTCCATTTGATTTTAGACTAGGTCAGAAGTATGACCAGGTGGACAAGGACAGGGACAGCAACGGGCCCCCCAAACCAGGTAATCCGCAGGTGTGGACCAGGATAAGGAGCAATATATTGTTATCATAGCCGGGGCAAGCACAGGAAGAACCTTCTTAAGTAGGCTGGAATAGAGTACAGTTGACTGTGGCTAAGTACAGAGCTCATTGCTGTATAAGTGGATGTGTCTAATGATACACGATTAAAAACCTTAAGCGTCCCGACTGATCCATGGTCCTGTGGTCCTCAGGGCAACTGAGCTTTAGAAAAGTATGCTTGGTTTTCTTTCTAATGATCATGATCTTTTTGTCATGAAGAAAAATTAATCACTGCTTAAGTGAATGTCTACTGTATTTGTGGAATTCTGCTTTTTAGTTAGGTTTGCAATAGCGTCAAAATAAAATGTTGGATTGTTTATGTTCTCCACAGTTAGTTTGGAAAAGTTCCAGTATGAGTGAGCAGATGTGAGCGCAGATATATTGCACTGTAATGTCTTTCCAGGCTAGTCTAAATGCTTCCAACTTGGTGGGGCGCCATTATCATTCCAATTTTCTGGTTGATTTATGTATACCTGAGAGGAAATTTCTGGTTGCCGAAAACACGTTGGACAAAACCTTCGTCCCAGAAATCTAGGTCCCAAAACCTTCTTTGGCTCCAGAAGTCTTCTGGAGAGGATCATTGTTTGAGTGTAAATTGATCGTTTATGTTGTAAATGATAGCATCAACATAAATATTCCTATCTTGAGATAGGGGTATTATTACAGTCATTTTGTTCATAACAGTACCTCCACTCCCTCTACTTGCCATTTTTAGACTTCGCCAGCACAACCTGAGATTGGCTTCTATGTCTGTGGTCCAGCACCCATGTAAGAAATGTGTTATCGCTGCTGGTTTTTCAATCTAACCAACTCAATAAAGTGTGCTGACAAAACAAAAGTGCTTGGCCAGATTTCCAACTAAAATGACTCAGCATACATGGGGTATGGTTAGAGGTGCCATGTAAACAACTCCCTTAATGTGAAGAAATACAAAGGAACTTATTATGTACTTCAGTAGATAGAAAGATGGAGGGCATTCCAAATTTTTTTTATTAATTTCCGGTGTGCACATAAGTGAGCACATGAAATGGACAACAAAAGAACCACTCTCTGGCCTCCTACCTAAACGGAGCTCCCAGACGCTTAAGCCTCCACAACGTGGCACTAGAGCAACGTGAGGCAAGGTAACCATATTCCATTAGTAACCTTGCAAACCATGAGAGTTTCTTTTCAACTGCAGGCCAATTGGTGCCTCCGCGGGATCCCTGGGGTCATCCATATGCATGATTCCAATGCTGCTCTCGCAATGACACAGCTAGATGCGAGAAAGTGACTTTGCCATTTGGGCAGCAGTGAATGATCTTTTTGGTGTTTCAGCGTCACCCATACAAGTTTCTTGTAAAGTTTAATGAATGCACTTAAGGTGAGAGGAGGAGGTTCAAGCGCGGAGTGCAGCAGGTTTATTGAATGGCAGAGGTACAGTAGGGTCAGACTGAATCGAAAATCCAAAGGCGAGCAATAGGTCGACTTAATCCAAAAAACCCTGAGAGAAAGGTAAAAGTACAAAAGCAGTAGGCAAGAATCAAGGTAAAAAGGCAGAATCCAAAACCATGATCAGTATCAATATTAATCACAGAGAAAAACAGACCCAGTTATGTGTGCGAAACAAACAGTACCTCACAAAGTAAAAAGTAAAAAGTAAAAAAAATATACAGGAGTTTTCAGCTTTTTTTTTTTACTGTTTGCACAATATCTTGCTTGTGTAGGAATTCTGCAGATGTCATTGAGCTACAGGCCACGGTTGACCTCAACTGTGCCTTGTAGGGTGGCTGTTTACCAGGAACAGTGGCCTATTTAATGTTTCTCTGATGCAGGGATGGTAGATTAGAGCTACTAACAGTTTAGACAGTTTTTTATTGTCATTCTTAAAAGAACATTGGTCGCCAAGAGGCTAACCATTATCTTTTATCGAAACAGGCTATGGCACATTGATGTCTCTTCTTTCTCTCTCCCTCTCTTATTCTGTCACACACACACAAAATATCTTTCCTTGACTTTGCTTAGCACATTTGTCCAGGACAAGCACTAATGTAAAACATACGTGTAAACAGGACTCTATGCTGGTGTAAACATTGGATCACACAATAATCCAGCATGATGCAAGGTTAGGAGGATTGCATTACACTTGATTTGATTCAAGTGGTTTATTTTGGAGGGTTTGATAATCTGCGTATCTAACACATATATATTAATGGGCATACATACCATCATGCTTAATTAGTGATTCATTCAAGGATAGAAAGTACACATTTCTGTGAAGTGTTTCACAGGAGTTGAGTAGTTTACCAGTCAGTATTATCATCATGTACAACAGGTACATAAGCTTCCTCTGTGTAAGCATGTGAGCTTGACTGACAGAAGTAACAAACGTTTTAAGTCCACAAACAGCCTTTTCTGGGTTTAGAGGCCGTGACAAAGGAAAGGCTTAGCAGGTGAAGCCATGGGATTTTCTAACTGTCTTTTTATTTTATTTTTTAAAGTAAAACTACAAACACAAAGCTTTACCTTAAGCTAAACGCATCGCCTCAAAGCCTGGAGGAGAGATGCACACACACCTTTAGAACAGAGAGTTAGTGGAATGTGTTAGTGGGCTGGGAGAAGATTAGGCCAATCTAACTGTTCAGACACTGGTAACATAAAGGGGTTTCTCCCTTATTCTCTCTTCTCTGGTTTTACCCCTTTTTTTTGCTCTCATTTTCTCCCTCCCTTTATCCCCCTCTCTCTCTCTCTCATGAAGGCCCAGTTTATTCATTCTAAGAAACGATGGGGGATTAACTGACAAAAAGACAATAGATTATTGAACCAACATGAAAACACAACTGAGAAAAGAAAAATGTATAGATAAATGGATGTAGAGTGTATCAGAGTGGGTCAGAAGACTGACTGACCAACAGAAAGTCAAAACACAATGACCAGATGCATTCTTATCCAATGTTTGGAAATCTCTAGCTGATACATCGGCACTGGAATCGTGTCTCCTTTCTCCGTGTTTTTCCTTCACTGCTTGCTCGAATTGTTAGAATCACCCCTATTCCCCCCATGCATTCAGTTGGATTGTTGATGTAGGAAATAAACTATAGGAAACAGGAATATTTAATGTGTTAGTAGCCTACTCCATATCCATATAGTAGTAAATTCTGCTCTGTATTGTCTCTAATATAACACCAGGGGTGCTGGTTCTATAATTAGTTATGTAGAGAATAGTCTAATGTTATGATAGTGTCTAATTAATTGGGTTATTAATTATGGAAAATAGATAAATATTAATTTATTCACATATGAAGAGGGCCCTCAGAAACATTCGTTTGGCAACAGGGGATAGATCAATCTGAAGATAGCTGAATATATTTTAATGACATGACTGGTTTTGAAATTCTCAGAGTATGCAGTGTTATTTTATTCAATTAACATGCTTTACTAAAGAAACAGGAAAACAACATTGTGTACACAGTAAACAGAAGGAAGGTTTTACTCATTTGACCTTATTTACATAGGTGCCCAACCTCGGTCAGTTGTTCTGGATGTTGCCAGTGTAAAAGGCAAATAGCTAAGCAGCAGTTTACAGTGCCTTTAGAAAGTCTACACCCCTTGAACAACAGGCTCTTGCTGCTCTGGACAATCAGGCGCCTTTGCTCTCAGGGGCAGATGTGAGGGACACTCTGAATGGAATAAATTCAAATAAAATCGCTGACTTTAATGGTATCATGACAGACCTCTTCATGGACACCTTCAACCTGTTCCTGTTGCAGACTCTAGTCCCCCATTTGCTTCAAAGAGACAGCCATCGTCCCAGTGCCCAAGAAAACCAAAGAAACATATCATGTCCTTGTCATGGGGCCACTCACACAGCCCCAACACACCTGGAGATGAGGAAGACCTATGTGAGAATGCTGTTTATTGACTATGACTCAGCGAATTCAACAAACTCTGTCCAATTGAATGTTGGTCTTTCTGATGTGTAGCAACATCTCATTCTCACTGACAGTAACTACTGAGGGCCCCCAGGGTTGTGTCCTCATCCCTGTGGTGTACTCACTCCTCACCTACTACAGAGTCGCTCTGTTGGCCTGCGTGACTCTGTGTTACTGATCAGTGAGGAGGACTGTAGTGTGGACCGGGAAGGTAGGTGGCTTCTTGCATCTAACCCTGCCAGTGATGTCTCCCAGCAGATTGCCCGGCAGGGGTCCTTCTGAAAGGAGCTGCTGGAGGACAACCGTCTGAAGCAGCGCCCTTCTTTACTACATGATACAGCGGTGGGGAGAGGACATGGAACTGTCAGTGTGCAAAAGGATGTTAACCATTCTGGAGCTGGCTGACACACGCCCATGTTCAGATGTTCTGTTGCCAGTGCTGTCTCGGTCAAAGAACCACCCCTCACAACCCTAATACCCCTGGTCATTATAAAGGTGCCCTTGGAATGCACAGGGACAGACACTGTGAAGTGCACACCTACTGCTAATATTTTCCCCACTACATGTTGGTAGCAACCCCTCCCCCCCTCCCCCGACTGACACCATGAAAATAGGTTGAATATAGTTAGGACATTCACCCCTCTAGGTTTCACCCCTCCAGTCTGATGCATCCAACGCATGGGGTAGATGCGGTGTTGTTCCAAGAATGGGACTGGAAAGAGCACCCCGTAATATTGTTTAGCAAGCTCAGTCTCACTGAGACCAGACACACAGTTGAAGAGAGGTAAGCACTAGCCAACCGCTGGGCTCTCAACGCGCTGCAAAATTACATCCTAGGGTGTCGTTTTGCACTCATCGCGGACCATGCGCGCCCACAATGGATGTTGCAGACAAAGGACACCAATGCCATTGGGCGGAACACAGCACAGTAACACAGATGGCCTCTCCCGGTTTCACAACCTTTGGGCTGCAACACTGGGATTTCCTCCTCTCTGTGGCAGGGCTCAACACTTAAAGGGCGAGCAGGCTGGCGAGTTTAGTGCACTGCATCTGAGTGTCTGTTCGCTGCTAGGAAGATCCACCCAGGGAAGCTCCAACCATATAGAACACCCTCCCTCTCTTCCAGCTGGTTCCTCAAAGCTTGCTGCGCCTGACTTGATGTCCGTATATCTAACAATTTTATTGCATCTAAAATAGTGAAAATACCATCATGTATTGCTCTTTCTTAATGTAAAAACATGGATATAGATTGTCCGTATCTAACGATTTTATCTTGTCTAAAATAGTGAAAATACCGTCATGTATTGCTTTTTGCTTTTTTGGGTAGGTTTTTATGAGTTGTCAAAGGTAAAACCGAAAAGGTGCACTGTCACAGGAAGTGTGAGAATAACTCTTATTGTAACAAAGATGTCGGAATACAAGAAGAGACGTGCAATTAGGCCCAAATACCACAATTAATAACAATATTTATATTGATGGAGAATCCCTGGGCGGAGCTTCCTTGTCGCAGGCCGCAGAGGAACGAATTGGAACCTGTGGGGTGTTCAATATGGGTGGAGCTGCCCTGGGCGGAGCTTCCCTGCACAGGCCACAGACAGCCCTTATTTTTGCACAGACCTTCTTGGGGTGTGCCTGGCAAGCTCACACCACATACTGATGTTCGTCACCTTGGAGGGCAGAACACCAGAGCAAGGACACACTAACACAGTCCCACAGTAAATGCACACAAAGACATACAAAAAGTGATAAAGGATTTTATGCATTTTTGTGCCTTAGGGAGACATGGTTTGTGCAGAACTGCATAAAATTACAGGTCATGTTTGGTGTTTTTGTGCGATTCAGGGAGACTAATATTCAGTTAATGCAATGAAATTATATGGTGCAGTATGTTTAGTCTGGCCACTTGAGGCAATAATACATGCTTGTAGCTTTAAAGGAAGTAAAGTTTTGTAAGGGAGTCAGTGAAAACACCTCCAAATCAGACCCCAATTCTTAGGAGTTTGAATCACGAGAGGCACCATATTTTTGTTTCATAACCTTACCCCTAACCTGAACCACATATGTTAGCTACCCTTTACCCTTAACCTTACCCAGTGATTACCTGTGCCATTAAATGCTGAGTAACACAAATTAACCATGCAATTGCTTAACTTCATATGCCCTTTTGATTACATTAGCTGAACACCCTATCGTGTTGAATGGGTAAACAAATGATTTCTTTCACACAAGAAAAATAAATAATGTGATGAATTTAAGTATGTTGTTTAACTTTTCTTAATGGGATTGGTTAACTTTGTTCTACTGTTAGCATAGGCTACTGAGGTCATTAAAACCTGATTTCATATGTTCAAATCCACTAAATGTATGCCAACTGCACAGATTGACCTGCATATCTTTTCAAAAGACTGACATACAGTTGTGTAACTGTGTATGTGCATGAGTGTGTGTCTATCAGTGTGCATGTGAGCCTATTTGTATGTGTGTTTTCAAAATCTGAAAAGTTTAGGTAAAAGTGTCACAAGCTGACAGCTGAAAATGATTTTAAATTGATTATCTGAGCTTGCTGGGGAGTGAGTAATGAAACGAATAATCTATGGAATAGCCAGCAGAGGGTTTGGTTAGCAGGAACCAGATACCATGTGAGGCTTCATAAAATGCATCTGTGTGTGTATGTCTGTGTGTTCGCGTGCGTGTGCATATGGGTGCGGTTTCAATATGCCAGAAAGGGATTTATACACACACACACTGAGCAGACGGATGGCAAAGCCTTGGGGAGCAATAGAGCGAGAAAAGTGCAATTATGGAAAGGCACACAATGGCATAATACGTATCTGTGAGCACACACTCTCATAAACACACAACTCATTCTTTTAGCAATTTTGCTAATGACACACTGAAAAAAACACATGTATTAATATGTGATAAACGAATGCATTAGCATTTTTCTCTGGGAGCTAAAAAACGAATGCATCTGTGCTTTTGCTCTGGGAGCTAAAAGGGTCAGGCAAGGTCACCCATGCATACCTATGAAGGCATGCATTAGTTTCATTTACCATCCATTTGTCTTCAACAACCCCATTGTCTTTTACATTCCCATTACAACTGTTGTGTAAAATGTAAAGAAAAACAGAATGCAATGATGTGCAAATAATTTCAACGCTATATTCAATAGAAAATAGCACAAAGACAGCATATCAAATGTTGAAACTGAGAAAAGCTATTGTTTCTTGAAAAATATATGGCCACTTTGAATTTGATGCTAGCAACATGTTTCAAAAAGCTGTGAAAGGGGCAGCAAAAGTCAGGAAAATACAGTAATGCTGAAAAAAACCTCTGTATGCAAAGGACAAGGCTGAAAACCAATATGGGATGGCCATGATCTTCGGGCCATGCAAAGATGAAACCATATATAAACAAGAACCAGAAACACATTCTCTGGGGCTGAGCTCATTTAAGACGAACTGAGGCAAACTGGAAAACTGTACTGTGATTTGACAAATAAAAATGTGGAATTATTTTTGGGAATCAAGGACCACACTTCCTACAGACTCAAGAGGAGCTTGTTATCAGGCTTGTTATCAGCGCAAAGTTCAAAAGCTAGCATCCGTGATGGTATGGGGGTGCATTAGTGCACATGACATCTGTGAAGGCACCAGTAATGATGAACAAAATATACAGGTTTTGGAGCAACATATGCTGCCATCCCGATTACATCTTTTTCAGGGAAGGCCTTGCTTATTTCAGCAACATGCCAAACCACATTCTGCCAAACCACATTCTGCACATATTACAACAGCATGGCTCAGTGGTACAAAGAGTCTGGATTCTAAACTGGCATGCCTACAGTCCAGACCTGTCACCCATTGAAAACATTTGGCGTATTATATGAAACAAAAATACGACAAAAGAGACCCCCAACTGTTGAGCAGCTGAAATCCTATTTCAAGAAAGAATGGGAAAACATTTCACTTTCAAAACAATTGGTCTCTACAGTTCCCAAACGCTTACAGTGTGTTGTTAAAAGAAGAGGTGATACAACAAAATGGTAAACATGCCCTCGTCCCAACCTTTTTGAAATGTGTTGCTGGCATCAAATTCAAAATGTGCATGTATTTATCCAAAAACAGTAACATTTCTCAGTTTCAACATTTGATTTGTTGTTGTTGACCACATAGGGATAAATGATTTGCCCATCATTGCACTCTGTATTTATTAGCAATTTATGCATCCCAACTTTTTTGGAAATGGGGTTGTTACAGCAGGATACTGTACTGGGGCCAGTGAAGCATGTGACTGGAGGCAAAGACTGTAATTGCATTTCCACTAATGCCTTTTTGGTTTGACAAACTGTAACTGGGATATGCCTTATTTAAGTCTTGACTGTGCGTTTGAGTGTGTGTGTACATTTATTTAAATACTTGTGAGAACTAGATGCTCCAAGGCAAATCTGCTAAGTGGTCTCCTCATATTTGCTTTTACATTTAATGTTAGATGTTTCCTTAACCTGAAATAATATGGGCCAAGAGAAACTGTAATCTATGTTTCAGTTTCATTTCGACAGCCACTGAAAACATAACGTAAGTTTAAAATGATTGAAAGTAATAGGGGTGTGTGTGTATTTGTGAGAAACTCCCAAAAACACCTGAAACACCTGAAATAAACTATATTCGGTTTATTGGTAATTAAAGGTCCACTATGCATGTTTGCGCCTCCTATCAGCAGTGAGCTGAATATCGGTTCCAAACCGCAATGCATGTGAGCTTTTCTTTATCTTTTACAGAGAACATCAGTAATATTAGCTAGGTTGTAACTCTATTTTCCAACAGGAAATGGAATCAGACACATAACATAGCTAACTAACATTAACATATTGTCTTGACCAAAGCAAAGAGTTTGGAGAAACCTTCATAAAACTTATCAGCCCTCCTAGAAACAAAAGAAAGAAGAACATTGAATGGTTTTGTCAAACAAAGAATTGTTTCTCCATCATTATCTAGCAGTAACCTAAGCATTCCTTTACTATCTAGCTAACTAGGTAAACGTTTTAACCTATCTAATCGTACCCTTCTTGTCCAGCAGTCAGTTGTCACCATGTCATAAATGGCAAATCTAGGTTTATCCTTGTTTTACTCTGTGCTTTGTCTGGTGCCCACTTTTCTTCATTTTTTTTTTTTTCTGGAGCGCTCAGTGTACATGAACCCAAACAAAGCCTGTCATTGGCCCTCACCTCACACACCTTCAAGGAAGTACACACCTATGAATGTCCCGACCTATGACTGACTTGTAACCATGGCAGTGGGGATAGTGTGAGTCCTGACACTGCCAGAGACTCTTTTTTAACATTAACTGATTATATGAAAATGCTCTGTAAGGCACCTTTAAAGGTGATTTAACCTTTAAAAAACTACATATTGAGATGCTCCCATTACTTCCAATTATTTGGGCGATTGAAGGCTGAAGTTAGCTGAAGTTGGTTGTTTAATGTGAGGTTCTGTTTGGTTCCTTTTCATTTTGTGCTTCTGTTTTTGTATGTAGCCTGTTTTGTTTGGGTTTTGTCTTTTGAATGTGCCCTGTACCTTTTGGTCTTGATGGATTTCACCTGTTTGTTGCTTAGTTTTCATTAGCTCCCTATATAGTTTGCACTCTTCTGTTAGCCCTTTGTCAGTCATTGTGTTATGTGCGTTGTTTATGTCTGTCCCCGCCACCAGACCGTGTTATTGCCTGCCTGCCGTTTCCTGTAGTTTCCTTGTTTTTTTACTTGCCTCCGTTCCCTCATTAAAAGCCTTTTGTTGCTCTTTGTATCCGCGCTTGGGTCCTGCTTCAAATCAAATCATTACATTTAAAGAAATCAAAACCATGGATTTCTGTTTCTCTTGGAAGACAGAATACTTTTAGGGTTAGGAACCATCAACATTAAGTTGTAATAAAATGTTGGCCTTAAGGTTAGGGGTTTGTGGTTTGTGGTTCAGTTAAGGATGACAGCTTGGAGTTAAGGTCCATTTTAGATTTTGATATGTGGTTAGGTTTTGGGGTTAAGGTTAGTGTTATTATTGGGGTATGGAGCTGCGGAAAGAAAGATTTGTTAGGGGTATTTCCTGTGACCCTCAAAATGTCCTCACAAGTATACTGAAAAAGCATGTGTGTGTGTGTTTGAGAGAAATCGCTTATGTGCTTTGGATTATTGTCTTACTGTGTGATCCAGCTGTGCTTTAGATTAAGCTCACAAACAAACAGAATATGTGGTTCCAAATGACGGCAAGGCCCCCAAGTCCAAATGCAGCAAAATGTCCCCAAATCATGAAAGTACCAGAAACGTGCTTGATCATTGTTATGAAGTTCCTTTTAAGTTGATGCCTTCTGCAATAGACATGCAAGACACATTACCCTGAATGTGTGCCTAACCTGAACAAACAATGAAATAACATCTGTGATGTCCAATAAGGGTTATAGGTGATAAAAATAAGTCCCAACTTGCAGGTGATAAAATCACGGGTTGACACCACCCACATTGATCCTCCGATTTACATCACTACAGAGGTTCTAAGGATGAACAAGCTCTGACCTTGGCAATCTTCTAACCATCAAATGTCTACTGGGTGTTGTCATTGAATGTAGTCATGGAGAATATATCCTTGATTTTTCTTTCCTAAATATCTAGTAAAAAGCTCTGGCCAAAGCATGTTTGGATTTTATACCATTTCCTTATAACACAAGTTGGTTACTGTAAAAGTTGAAAACTGGCATGGATGTTAATCAGGTGTTACAGGTGTGGCAGGAAGGAAATTAGCTGGTATTATGGAATTGTCTTGGAGCTGCCATTGAGCGATGAATCTGGCTACTTAATTGGGTTTTCTACAGGGCCACCCTATATTTTTCCATGAATTAGCCAGGGAATCCCACATTGACACTAAAATGTTGTTTTCTTATACCATACCATACCATCATCTTCCGCTTATCCGGGGCCGGGTCGCGGGGGCAGCAGTCTAAGCAGAGATGCCCAGACTTCCCTCTCCCCAGACACTTCCTCCAGCTCTCCCGGGGGGACACCGAGGCGTTCCCAGACCAGCCGGGAGACATAGTCCCTCCAGCGTGTCCTAGGTCTTCCCCGGGGTCTCCTCCCGGTGGGACGGGACCGGAACACCTTCCCAGGAAGGCGTTCCGGAGGCATCCGAAACAGATGCCCAAGCCACCTCAGCTGACCCCTTCGCCTTGCGGCTCAGCTCTTTCTTCACCACGACAGACCGATACATCGACCGCATTACTGCAGAAGCTGCACCGATCCGTCTGTCAATCTCCCGTTCCATCCTTCCCTCACTCGTGAACAGGACCCCTAGATACTTAAACTCCTCCACTTGAGGCAGGCACTCTCCACCAACCTGAAGTGGGCAAGCCACCCTTTTCCGACTGAGGACCATGGCCTCGGATTTGGAGGTACTGATTTTCATCCCCACCGCTTCACACTCGGCTGCAAACCGTCCAAGTGCATGCTGAAGGTCCTGGCTTGAAGGGGCTAACACGACAACATCATCCGCAAAGAGCAGAGACGAAATCGTGTGGTCCCCAAACCTGACACCCTCCGGCCCCTGGCTGCGCCTAGAAATTCTGTCCATAAAAATTACGAACAGAACCGGTGACAAAGGGCAGCCCTGCCGGAGTCCAACATGCACAGGGAACAAGTCTGACTTACTGCCGGCAATGCGGACCAAGCTCCTGCTTCGGTCGTACAGGGACCTGACAGCCCTTAGCAAAGGACCCACAGAAATTCTTACACCACAGAAATTGCAGAGCATCTCCAAGTTGGCCATCAATCTCTAATATAAGCAAATGGTGTTCCAGTTATCAGCAGGTTTCTGAGAGGTCCAGGACATGGCCATATGGTGTATTTCTGGAATCTTCTGATTTTGTGGACAAGCCGAGGGATAGCAAGGTGTGGCTAAGATAAGTTATGGACATGGACAGGTGAGAAGTAAAATCTTCACTTTGGGAAATTAGAAGCCCTGTGCTGTCCTCCCAATGACCAGATAATAATATTACATTAAATCATATTGTATTTGTCATGTGCTTTGTTAAAAACAGGCCCTTTTAAAAATGAAATGGAAATGCAAGAAAAAATAAGTAATAAATAAATAACACATTTGGATTTACATAACAGACAGATATATCACCTTGTGACTAAAATTATGATTGAATTACATTGTTGTACAACATCATCAGTATGCTCTGGTAAATAAGGGAATTTTTACTGTCATGGGCTTTTATTAAACATAAAGGAAATCTATTTTTACACAACAGGTGTATCATAAATATGAGAAGGACATGGATATGGTAGTAAAAATAGTAATGGTTCTGTAATGAACAGAAACAGAATTATGAACTACACTGCACCCAATAAAGAGCACAGAGATACATTTCTACTAACAAAGGACCGACTGCAAAAATATAAATGCTACTGAAACACATTTCACAAGAACTGCCCACAGAGCATACAATAATAGAAAACATTTACTATTAAATAAATGCATGTAAAAAAAAAAAGCTCATATGATACTGCACATCATACTACAAGTCCAGAGGTATGAGTCCAGATGTTTTGGATGTTTTGGAGTGTGCAGTAAAAGGGGTGTTCTGCCCCCTAGCAACTTCCCTAGGAACCAATCAATTTAAGGGTCAAAGAGTGTGTGAGATGCAAGTTTCCAGTTCCCATAGACTCTTAAGAGAGATTGGGGGGGGGGGTGTTTGGCCTAAAAGAGTTCTAGGATACTTATAAAGGTCAGCGGCTGGGCAATTGTTTTACTAATCTCGCAGGACATAGTTCCATTGCTGCCACTGGGCTTCGTCTCCTCACCAAATTTTGCGAAAATTCCAACCGGATACTTCATGACATATGAATCCATTTCTACCCTAGGACAATCTTTACTTGGAAACAGAAGATGGATAATTGCTCATAGACTGGAAGACAAAAAATCCAACATTTTAATGTTATGAAAAAGTGCATTTCACATTTTTACCTCAAAGCAGTAGACTTGATGGGACCATATTCAGAAAATCTGAAAAGAGCAGAACCTAGACCATTGCTTGCCCTTGGTGTTTGGCAGTCCTTCAGTCTGGAGTCCACACACTGCAAGCCTCTGAAAGTAGCTGAGACTGCCAAATATCACAGTTGTGGAACTTTTCTGTAAAAGCATGCTTCATGTAGCAGCCTATATCCTAAAGGTGCACCTCCCTCCGCCCTCCTCCCACAGCATTTGGCACTTTATGCATGTTAGAAAACACATTACTATCAGCAACAAATAAGGCTCCACCGAAGTGAAGATAGGCTGTATTTAAACCTCACACCAATAATTATCATGTTGACAAGGTGGTGATGTCTAGCGATGTACATATCCATATATTGGCGGTGTCCGTTAGCATCATGTGTCTGGTAGCACACACAAGTCTGAGACATAATGCTCCAGTCTCTAGGGCTGACATTAAATCAGTGAAGCTCAGCAGTGTGGTGTCCTTTACTGGTTTTACTCTTGATAACAGTCAGTGGGTGGCCATAGCTGAACAAACTAAAATGACCCTTTCTGGGAGGAATGCAGCATCGTTGTAACTCAACACTTAAACATCCTGTTTCTCTTACAGTGCCAGAACTGGTCATCACACACATACGGGCGCGCACACACATGCTCAGAAACACATACATGTGCACACACATTTATGAAACAATACAGTTCAATGCTAAAAGTTTAGATTAGTTTTAAATGCCCAGATATATAAACAAGGCCTCAGACTTTCAACAAAGTATTCCTAAAAAAGGAGTGGACAATGCCATGAAACACAAATCATGACACTCCGAAGAATTTGGTGAAAGTTTCTGTCATATTACTGGATGAAGTAACTTTCTTTGTTATGTCAGGGAAATCCTAAGTGGTCAGTCAGTGAAATCTATAAAATAGTTTCATAACTTGATACTTATTGTGTTGATGTGATATACATGCTTCAATATTGAAACCTCTGGATTCTGTTAAGTTTCTGGTGTGAATTGTTGTTCACATTATTGCTGTTATACACTTCGATTGGCTGTATATATATATATATATATATATATATATATATATATATATATATAGCTGTCTTGCAGAAACTGCTATAACTATTCCACCACAAATTGTTATTGGAAAAACAACAGCTATCAAACATTTGCTAGTACTTGAGCTACCGAGGGCATACTTTCATTTAAGATTGACTGCATTTTACTACTAAGACCCGTATCCATGGAACGCCTTGCAGATACAGATTTAGAAAAATGTGTGTCTATTGGGCACTTTTTCCCTATGAACTGTTATTGATTTACTTAATCTCATCTTCATCCACTTATCTGGTATCGGGTCGCGGGGGCAGCAGCTCCAGCAGGGGACCCCAAACTTCCCTTTCCCGAGCCACATTTACCAGATGCCCAAACCACCTCAACTGGCTCCTTTCGATGCAAAGGAGCAGCGGCTCTACTCCGGGTTCCTCACGGATGGCTGAGCTTCTCACCTTATCCCTAAGGGAGAAGCCAGCCACCCTTCTGAGAAAACCCATTTCAGCCGCTTGTACTCGCGATCTTGTTCTTTCGGTCATGACCCAGCCTTCATGACCATAGGTGAGGGTAGGAAGGAAAATTGACCGGTATATCGAGAGCTTTGCCTTCTGGCTCAGTTCTCTTTTCGTCACAACAAAAGAAGAACTGACCCTACTCCCCCGGCACAATAAGATAGCAGCATAAAACCTTGGGGCTGAAACAGAGGGGTCCAGTGACACTGTGGCCCTATCTGGGGGAGGCCCCGGACAGGGCCCAACAGGCAGGAAGTCAATCCACCCATATTGCCAAGCATCAACCAACTGAACACCAAACACCTTGAAATGAGGGCTGAGCATTGCCAGCAGAGTTCACCCTAGTTGCACATTGGGTGCCACAGAGAGACAAAAACAAGCCAGTGACTCCGCCCCCGAATGGCATTTGTGAGAGGGCATCCCAGTGGCGATGAAAGCCCACCTGGCATGTCAGCTAAGTGTGGACAGTACCAAGCCTTTCTGGTCACCTTCACACCCCTGTGCCAGACTACACTTAATCACCATGCTGAAGAGATGAGTCTTTAGTAGACACCTGAAAGTTTGCAATGAGTGTGTATTTCTAACCTTATTTGGCAGTATGTATCTATGGGAGAAAGCCCTGCCACCAGCTGTTTGTTTAGAAATTCGAGGTACAGTTTGAAGGCCTGCATCTTGCAATCGTAGGTTATGTGTAGGTATGTATGGCTGGATGGCTGAAGTCCATTTGTTTCTTTATAGGTTAACAATAAAACCTTAATATAGAAGTAACAAAAGTTTTTCTGCATCAGTTTTTGATAAGAAGTTTCTGATATTTGCAATGTTCCGAATATGGAAAAAAGCAGCTCCTGAAATATACGGTGGGGAGAACAAGTATTTGATACACTGCCGATTTTGCAGGTTTTCCTACTTACAAAGCATGTAGAGGTCTGTCATTTTTATCATAGGTACTCTTCAACTGTGAGTGACGAAATCTAAAACAAAAATTAATTAATATAATTAATTTGCATTTTATTGCATGACATTAGTATTTGATCACCCACCAACCATTAAGAATTCCGGCTCTCACAGACGTGTTAGGTTTTCTGTAAGAAGCCCTCCTGTTCTCCACTCATTACCTGTATTAACTGCACCTGTTTGAACTTGTTACCTGTATAAAAGACACCTGTCCACACACTCAAACAGACTCCAACCTCTCCACAATGGCCAAGAACAGAGAGCTGTGTAAGGACATCCGGGATAAAATTGTAGACCTGCACAAGGTTGGAATGGGCTACAGAACAATAGGCAAGCAGCTTGGTGAGAAGGCAACAACTGTTGGCACAATTATTAGAAAATGGAAGAAGTTCAAGATGACGGTCAATCTCCCTCGTTCTGGGGCTCCATGCAAGATCTCACCTCGTGGGGCATCAATGATCATGAGGAAGGTGAGGGATCAGCCCAGAACTACACGGCAGGACCTGGTCAATGACCTGAAGAGAGCTGGGACTACAGTCTCAAAGAAAACCATTAGTAATGGATTAAAAGAAAATCTCAAAGAAAACCACACGCCACACCGTCATGGATTAAAATCCTACAGCACACGCAAGGTCCCCCTGCTCAAGCCAGCGCATGTCCAGGCCCGTCTAAAGTTTGCCAATGACAATCTGGATGATCCAGAGGAGGAATGGGAGAAGGTAATGTGGTCTGATGAGACAAAAATAGAGCTTTTAGGTCTAATCTCCACGAGCAGTGTTTGGAGGAAGAAGAAGGATGAGTACAACCCCAAGAACACCATCCCAACCGTGAACCATGGAAGTGGAAACATCATTCTTTGGGGATGCTTTTCTGCAAAGGGGACAGGCGACTGTACCGTATTGAGGGGAGGATGGATGGGGCCGTGTATCGCGAGATCTTGGCCTACAACCTCCTTCCCTCAGTAAGAGTATTAAAGATGGATCGTGGCTGGGTCTTCCAGCGTGACAATGACCCGAAACACAGCCAGGGCAACTAAGGAGTGGCTCCATAAGAAGAATCTAAAGGTCCTGGAGTGGTCTAGCCAGTCTCCAGACCTGAACCCAATAGAAAATCTTTGGAGGGAGCTGAAAGTCTGTATTGCCCAGCGATAGCCCCGATCTGGAGAAGGTCTGTAGGGAGGAGTGGGCCAAAATCCCTGCTGCAGTGTGTGCAAACCTGGTCAAGAACTACAAGAAATGTATGATCTCTGTAATTGCAAACAAAGGTTTCTGTACCAAATATTAAGTTCTGCTTTTCTGATGTATCAAATACTTATGTCATGCAATGAAATGCAAATTAATTACTTAAAAATCATACAATGTGATTTTCTGGATTTTTTCTGGATTGATTCCGTCACTCACAGTTGAAGAGAACCTTTGATAAAAATGACAGACTTCTACATTCTTTGTAAGAGGGAAAACCTGCAAAATCGGCAGTGTATCAAATACTTGTTCTCCCCACTATATTTTATATGTTCATCAAAGGAGAGGTCAGTGTCAAGGGTAACACTGATGTTTCTCCCAGTTTTTTGGGATCCAAACATACAACCATCAAGGTTCACTCTGAGATCTGCCAACAAAACTCTTCCTAATATCTGAAACGTATGCTTCTCCTTCAACGACTTACTGAATGTGTGTGCCTCCTTTCCAGTGTTATACTGTTTCCTGTTTTAAATTTTTTTACTGTAATACAAGCCTAAACTGTAAAGGCACCTTGATCTCAACATGATTTCCATATTTTAAGTAAATGCTAAATAAATATTGCTTTTCAAAATAACTAGTTGCACTCTAGATTGCAGTATTAGCCAGTTGGCAGTATGGGCATACTTGTCTAGAACACATCCATCTGTCCATATAACCAAGAAAAAGAATATATTTAGTTCAATATAATTCCTTCCTATAACTTCCATGAAGAAAAGCATCTCACTGTTTCTCTGTTTCAGTGTTGCCTTGTATACTATACTCCTGAAAAAATAGGCCTGTATTTCAGGCCAATTTTGTGGGTTTACAGGGATAATTGGGCTAGAAAGTCCAACACAAACTGGCAACTCTGCCTTGCTTTCAGTCTGGTGATGGATGTTTAATTCCTAAAATGTGGCTAAGATAACTCATGGACAGATGAGAGGGAAAATCTTCACTTTGGGAAATGATTAACCCTGTGCTGTCACCAGAATGACCCGATAATAATATTACATTCAATCATATTGTATTTGTCATGTGCTTTGTTAAAAACAGGCCCTTTTGGTGATGTGATATACATGCATGCTTCCGCTTCAACATGGAAACCTCTGGATTCTGTTGAGACATTTCTGGGGGGAACTGTACACATTATTGTCTGTTATACACTTCAATTGCTGATTATACTGTTGAGAGCTGTCTTGCAGAAACTGCCAAACTATTCCACCACATAATGTAATTGGAAAAATCAGACAAGCCCACAACATTTGCTATTGTTTGAGCTACGTAGAGCTTTGATTTAGCTTAAATTGCTAAAATGCCAATTTAAAACTACGTAACTACAAAACTACATTACCCAAACAGCCACCCAGTCTAGAGGGAGTTTGTAGTTGTTTTGTGGTCAACAAGAGTCTGAACAGATTTCAGATGTGAATTGCAATGTCATTACATACTATTATTATAATTTTTTTTACAATTTATTGTTGTCATTTACTTCATTTTGATGAATAAAAAATGCATATCAAAGGAATATCAACAGATCAACAGGTTGCAAGGAACTCTTTAGATCATACCCTGAGTGTGAAGAAACTGAAAGCCCATTTGTATGTACTACCAAAGTCACCAATTTTTTTTTCAAAACAATTTAGAATGCCCAGATATTTATGTACAAAGACAATCAACATGAGTACCATCCAGTGTACTTATGTGTAAACCATCAGAATGAAAGGCAGAGGTACCGTCTTTGACGACAGGAGATCTTTTAAAGAATACGTCAAAAGTGCTGAATCATAAAAGCTATTTTTTACACTGACTGGGAGATCACTGTGTAAGCTTGCGTGTGTGTGTGTGTGTGTATGTGTGTGTGTGTGTGTGTGTGTACATGTGTTTCTGTAAGTGTGTGGTGTGTGTGTTTGTGTAGTATATTAACTATGTGAACTCTCTACTAGCCTAGCTAAATAAAGCCACAGCCATCCAGCTCTCCGCTGCATATTTGGTAACTTCTCACAGAAGTCTCTAAGGAGAAGGGAGGGAGTTTAACTCACTGTGTTGGCCTGCTGCTGTGTTCAAGCTATGTCCACACTGGTTGACTCCTGATAAATATGACAGAGTGGGACTGAGATACAAAGTGCAATAAACGACAGCGTGCAGTTATCAGTTGCTTGGACAAAAAATTCACATTTATTTAAACAGAGAATTAAATTGAGATCTACACTACTGTTCAAAAGTTTGGGGTCACTTGTTTTCCATGAAAATATACACAAAATGAGTTTGAATAGGAAATATAGTAGAATGAATCGGAAAGACAGTCATTGACAGAGTTAGAAGTAATGATTGTTAAATGAAAGAATAATTGTGTCCTTTAAACTTTGCTTTCATCAAAATGTCCTCCATTTGCAGCACTTACAGCCTTGCAGACCTTTGGCATTCTCATTGTTTTGTTAAAGTGGTCTGAATTGATTTCACCCCATGCTTCCTGATGCATCTCCCATAAGTTGGATTGGATGGATGGGCACTTTTTACGTATCATATGGTCAAACTGCTCCCACAGCAGCTCAATATGGTTGAGATGTAGTGACTGTGCTGGTCACTCCATTATAGACAGAATACCAGCTGACTGCTTCTTCCCTAAATAGTTCTTGCATAGTTTGGAGCTGTGCTTTGGGTCATTGTCCTGTTGTAGGAGGACACTGGCTCCAATCAAACACCATCTACAGGGTATGGCACGGCATTGCAAAATGGAGTGATAGCTTTCCTCCTTCAAGATCCCTTTTACCCTGTACGAATCGTCCACTTTAAGACCACCAAAGCACTCCCAGACCATCATATTGCCTTCACCATGCTTGATAGATGGTGTCAAGCACTCACAGTCTGCATCTCACAAATGTTCTTCTTTGTGAAATAAACACCTCAAATTTAGATTTGTCTGCCAGTAAAATAAATATCTAATGAGACATGTAAATTGATCAACTTGGATTAGCAAACACAACGTGCCACTGGAACACAGGACTGATGGTTGCTGATAATGGGCCTATGTATATATTCCATTAGAAATCAACCGTTTCCAGCAACAGTAGTAATTTCCAACATTAACAATGTCTAAACTGTATTTCTGATTTGATGTAATTAAAATGGACAACATATTTGCTCCAAATTTCTCCCTTAGGGATAGGATGAGAAGCTCAATCATCCATGAGGAACTCGGAGTAGAGCCGCTGCTCCTTTGCATCGAAAGGAGCCAGTTGAAGTGGTTCGGGCATCTGGTAAGGATGCCCCCAGGACGTCTCCCTAGGGAGGTGTTCCAGGCACGTCCATCTGGTACCGGATAAGCGGAGGAAGATGAGATGAGAGATGAGATGAACATATTTGCTTTTTTTAGAAAACAAGGGCATTTCTAAGTGACCCCAAACTTTTGAACGGTACTGTGGGTTTCTGTTATAGTTGAGCCCTGTATTACAGATACAATAAAAAGCAATAACAATTACTACAACAAAAGGTGATTTATTAAACATCTGAACATTTTTTTAAACCAGCAGGTTTACTCTGCAAGATATTCCATGACTGTGAGGCATAGCAGTTGAAATCAGTTTTCCCTCATTTTAAATAAGCTTGCGATATCTCTGGGACTGCTTTACATTACATTTCTGTCATTTAGCAGACACTCTTTATTAAGTGACTTACAGTAAGTGCATACACTTTACGAAAGCTATATAAACAACCAAACAGATTAGTAGTGAGTGCATTCTAATCAGAATTAGTTACACTGCAAAAATATATGTCTCATGAAGTTAAAAGGTTAAAACTCTAACCTAAGATACATTTTTCTTAACAAGCTAAAGATGTATTAGAAAATATCACTTGGTTTTAGATAATTTGCCTAGAATATCAAATAATTTGTCTTGTTCCATTGGCAGATTTTTTAACTTATTTTAAGCAAATATCTCTTCAAATATAGTAACATTTTCTTTTTCTTTTTTTTCTTTTTTTTCTGAAGAAATGTTTGCGGTGTAGTTACAACAGTCAGTGCTAGAAAGAAGTCCATACAAGTAATATACATAATAAGCTAAGTTTATAATAAGAACGGTGCTGCTGGCAGTGTTACTATATGAGGTACTCAGCGTTACTATATGAGATGGGTTTTCAGATGTTTTCAGAAAATTGGCAGAGTGTGTCAGGCCCTGGCTGGGGGGCCTCTAGGCATCTCTATGCACCCTATCTCTATTGTCCTCTATTTGAGGCAGCTGCCCCATGTTGCCCTTTAGGAACTTTGTTTTGTGGATCATTGTTTGTGCCAGTTGTGTTTGTGTTGTGTGCCGCAGTTTGCGGTTGTGCCTCTCCTTTTGTTGTTTTGTTCTACCAAGAACATTAAAAGGCTGTTTCCCTACTCTCACTCTAGGCCTTGTGTCCTGCCTTCCTTTGACCGCGACAGAATGTTCCACCAACCAAGGACCAAGCAGAGCTTAGCCCTAGCTCTGGATCCCTTCCAGGATCCAGGGTGGCAGTCACGTCGGCAGTCACCCTGTGGACAAGTCCAGAAGAACCCCCATATGCTTTTTGGGGTGCTATGTGGGTCTTCGCAGGGGCGTGAGATAGACCCCCTACTTCCACACCCGTGGGGGCTCGTTGGAGAGCCCCTACAGCCCCAAGAGCCGGAGATGGTGGAGGATGCAATGTCAAGCCGGGCCTCTCGTCCCTGCTCGCCAGTTTCCAGTCTGATACCTCCTGTGCCGATACTTCACACCAGGGCTCCTGAGCCGATCCCCAGCCGGGAGCTCCTGGTGCAGTTCCCCAGCATGGAACCCCCAGTGCCACCCACTGCCTCTGGAGTTGCTCGAAGAGGGGTTCCTCTTTCCGAACTTTCTGATGCTATACATGGAGTAAGGTGATTGTGAAGAAATTAAGTGCAAAGCGAAAAGATTGTAACGCCTCCTGAATTTCTGGTCAGAAGTTACACATGGCATGTGATTGTTTCTATTAATTCTATGATTGTATAATTAATTAATTGCTTCATAAGCTAATGGGAAATAATGTATCATAAGAATATTGACATTAGCTTTAGGAGATTAATTTCGTACTGATGGTATGTTTGGGTTTATATAACGCAATCTATATTTTATTTCAGTTTTTCATGGTATTTGCTGGTAGAAAGAAAGACAATAAATACTTGTCAAACATCCGTTGGAGCGTGGTTCATCTGTACTAGAAGAAAACCTTTGGGAGCAGTTATAGAGCCTTACTTTTTCTAACTTTATCCAAATCAAAGCTTGGACAGGAGCTAAAGTTGGGCAATGGTGAACACGTTAATCCCCAACCCCTGCCCAGAATATTCAGAGACAATGTGTACTTTGAGTATTATAACATAGCAATCAGAATTATTACTTACAATCTGCCTTATGTCCACGGGTTGAACTGGGTAATTAGGTGGAATTGCATTCGACTTTAGTCCTCTTCTAAGTGAACATGGGTCATGATCCTCTGTATTAAAATGGTTCTTGCAAAAATTGTCTTGTTGACGAAGTTGCTCCATTGATTCTCCAACAATACAACTCGGGAGAGGCAGAGATATTGTCCCAATTGCAGAGCGTGTAGAATTTTATTTCAACTCAAGACCCACAAGCAGGCAAACGAGCAGGCAGAAGTCGACATTAATACAAACAAAAATACTTCTAATTTTAGAGTAGGATGGGGAATATGAATAATATGGGTATAAGTATTGAATATTATAGATATAGCAAGTATAGAAATAATATACATAACTATGTAAACTAGCAGGCAAAATCCAAGATACAAGTGCATACGTCAAAAAGGCTCAGGCAAAGGTACAGACGAGGATAAACCAAATCATAAATATGGAAGGCATGGTAGGATCAAAGGACGTTCGTGCTGCGTTTGTTGTGATTAGGATCTGGAAGATCTTGGGATCTGGAGGCTATATGTCGTCCTGGTGATGTGGTTGAGAGATGGAACTGTGAACAGACCTTTCAGATATGGCAACAAGTGAAATCCCTAGTCTCCTCTCCCACATCTCTTGTACCTTTCTTATGACCATGGCATTTTCCACAATTACAAATATTATCCTGATGTCCACCAATGAAAATGGGCCAACTAGGCGAAGCAACCTATCTTCACATAGCTTGTTGAGGTTAAAGTTCATGCTCACCTTGATGACATCACAGCCGAAGAACAGAAGCTGTGTATGGTTGCTATAGGAAATAGTTCACTAGTGCCAGTATTAATTCACAAAATTACGCCGGCTGTTTCGTTAGTGTGAAGTTTAAAAAATCAATGCTACCGCAACAGATTACTTCATGCAGTGTTTTGGAGTAGTTTTCTGCTTGCAATGCAGCTTTGACATAGCGTTACGAACCGTTTCCATTCCTAATTTTGGACGATGCTAGTAATGCTAATTACAGACTGGGACAGAGCTGAATAATGGATTGTTTGAAAGAAATTACTCTATGTGCCTTCAGGAATATCTTTTGGTAAGTGGACTTATTTGGACAAACTATCCCTTTAAGATGCCATGATATTTCATCTGGATTTGGCTAATATTTAAATATATTTTTGTATATTGTCATTGTCAAATATGTTTATTATATGATTTTGGTTTTCTTCATATCCAGCTCTTCTTGAGAACCTACATGGTCAAAGCCATCAGTCAGTACTGACAGCGATCCGGAAGTATAGGGAAAGGTGCCTAGATCACCTTGTCAAATCAAGGGGTTTGATGCAGCAATGTTTCAGTTACTGGCTCAACACTCTAAATATTGGGCTACCCTCTCATACCAGTTTTATTATCTATGGGCATATCAAAGTTCCAGGGGGATATTTCTGCTACTGTTAAAATAGCTGACCTCTGCTGGTGATTTGCAGAATTATAAAACTACCTGCAGGGCTGTGATCATAGTTTTGTATCATTCAGTAATTGTTTTGTGTCTTTGGGGCCCAGAAAAGCACTATATAATTATAATGTATTATTATTACTATTATTATTATTATTACTATAGAAATATCCAATTGCACTTACACCTTAACTATGTAAATAAATCTCACTTCATATTCATATCCACTGCACTGTAGTTCTGTGTGCATTGACTTGAGTGAGGATAGCATATTGCAACTAAACTGCATTTAATAAAATCGCTCACGGCAGTTAAACTGCATTGAACTGCAGTTAGTTATACTGTCATTAAACTGCATTGTTTACTTCTTTTTTAAGGGCTGCTGTGCACTTGCCTCAAAGAAGCTATGCTAGACTGATGTAGCAAGCTATCTGATTAGCCAGCAGGAGGTCAATAAGGGCAATTGATTTGACCTCCAGGTTTGTCTTGTATGCAGAATTTGAACCTTCAGAACATCAAATGATTCAAAATTGATCTTGTACGCCTGGTGTGCAGAACAGCATATCAAGTGCACCTACACCTACTGCCCACAGCACAAGATGAAATAAAAGCCAGGGAAGTTCCCCAACATAAATCTAAAAACTTTAGTGTCAAGTTGATCTCTACTATGATATGCTTCTGTGATTGTTGTCACGCTGTCATACAGCATTTGGTGTGTATGTGTGATGCATCCCATGCAAGGCACATCGTTAGAAAGTATATTATTTATTTATTCCATTGGAGTCCACCTCAGACTGTTCTGAAATTGGTTCTATAGTTAGTAACATATGAAATTACTATTCCTCAAACATTAATCTGTTGAGATAAAATTGGCTCGCTGAAAACTAAGCTAATTGATTGCATCCAAATTGGCAGTTTTAGTGAATAGTCTTATGTAATAACAATAACAATTAATTATAATACACAACATCCAGTTTGGATATAACCTCTTTTTAATAATGATGATGTTAAGCCTCCATATAAATGGTAAAATTCGCAACACTCCACACAAGGCTTTCCCCAACAGTAAGTATATATAGTATCAGATTATACCCATGATATCATGCAGACCGCACCATGCTTAAAAATAAGGATGACATTACTCAGTAATGTGCTGTTTTGGATTGGTCCCAAACCTAAGCTTTTGCAGTATTACATTAGTTTCTTATTGCATGTTTTGTTGTATTTTTATTTTGTATATTTGTAAAGTTTTTTTCACTTTGTCATTCAGGTTGTTGAATGAATCTACACCAAAACATTTTGACTGATATATCTTCAGTTTTCTTCTACCAAAATTGCTAGAATGACAAGTGGCCTTGAGATAACATCGATGAGCAGTTTATTTCCTGTCCTATAGCTTCAAAACAGACAGAATTTTAATTTGTAGTTTAATATGTCATACACTGCATAAGTATTAAAATAAGTATTAACAATGATCAGAGACATTACTGAACATTAGGCATACCAAAATCTACTGTTAGGCGAGCTTAGCAATGGCATATTTCCCGAAAAAACCAGGAAGACCTCTACAACCAAAGAATGCTCGCCATAATTAACAAAAAAGAAAGACAAACTATCAGACAGATAACAAACACTGTCCAAAAGGTAGACGTTGGTGTCAAACACTTCCATCTGCAGAAGACTCCCTCAACAGAACTACAGAAGACAGATTGCAAAATATACTAGTTAATTTCAAAAACTGGATAGACTAAATATTGAATTTGTCGAGAAAACAACTGCCACACCATCTCGTGTGAAATATGGTGAAAATGGTGTAATGCTTTGGCTGCCACTGGAACAGACACACTTCATTTACGATGTTACTACTGACAGAAGAAACAGAATTAATTTGAAAGTGTACAGAAGCATCCGGTGTGCCTGGATACAAATCAATGCCTCTAAACTCATTTGACGGTGCCTCATAATGTAGCAGGACAGTGACCTCTAGCACACTGTGATAGCTACCAAGGAGGTTTTCATGGTCAAAAAGTAGAAAGTTCTGGACCAAATTATTCATTCAGTCTGAATTAATATGAGCATGCTATTCACATGCTTAACACAAAAATTAAGGGGAAAACAGCCCGAACCCAGCAGGAACTGAATATGGCTGCAATATAGGCCTGGCAGAGCATAACCAGAGAACATACCCCAGTGTGTGGGTGGAAAACCTCAGGAAGTCATTACATACAAAGGATATTTGACCAAGAACTATACATGATTAAAATACAGAGCAGAATTTAAAAAATCACTTTCTTGGAGTTCACTATACACCCAAACGTCCGACTAATCACTTTCAAATCATGCTGTGTCATAATTTAGTTAATGTCATACTTCTTGACTTAGATGTTCATGCTGAGGTTGGGTTTCTAAGAGCCCAACTGACTTGCCTTCACACCATGAAATGTCAATGTTTGTTTTGATTATAATAACATCCAATTTAACGGTGGTGTGGCATATCCAACTACTAAGGGCTCACATGAAAAGTTGTTATTGAAGAAAGAAGGGCCTTCTTCTTTTGGCGTACTGACAAACTGACATTTACTCAACCACTAATCAGTTTTCAGATCAGAAGACACAGGATGGAAGAAAGAGTGGGCAGACTTTTGCCCAAATCACAAAATACCCAGAATCTCAAAAGAGGCCACATGCAGCCCACAGATGAGGCACGTCCAACATACACAATGCCTGGTAAATCAATTGCAATGATTCCTATTTCCTCAGAAATATCTCTGGCTATAAGCCTGTATTCTATTATCACCTTTAACACCACACCACATCAACACATAATTATGTATAATTATTGATGTAACATTGTGATGCAAATGGCGTTATTTTCCTATTAAGGGAGGGAAATAGGCCCGAGTCAAACACAGAGGAAGAAGACCACAAGTCCATGCAGGTCAGAAAAGCAGAGACAATGATGCCCAACTTGATTCATGGTTTAGTTTTTATGGGTGTCCTGTTGGCACTAAAAGTTATTCTTGATGATATGGTTATGGTTGAATAATTATTTTTGCCAACACACTACTGAGCTCCACAGTTCTACAACCACCCAATAAAACGTATTTTACAAACCACCATCGAAATGGTTTAGTATTTTTCTTATTTTACAAAAATAAAATATGATGCAGAAGGGCTGCAAAGCTTCCAGCAATTAACCAAAATTCAGTTAGACTTCTGTAATTTTGATAATTAACAGAAAATCGATTGGAATCTATAGTGACTTTTTTAAAAATTAAATTAGTAGATTTTTGTCCATCTATTAAATGGACCACATGCCTAATAAAAAAATAAAAACATCTTATCAACAATGCCATTGCTTTCAATTAACACTGCATCTCCTCCACCAAAACATTTCAAACTAATGTGCATTGACACCATAAACGATTTAATGAAATTTAAGGGATATTTAAGGCTGAAACACTAATTTATCAACCATAGTATTCATAAACACAGACGTTATAGCTTGGTTACCTCTCCTGTCTTGTTTTAAAATAATGTAATTACATTATTTAATATGTTACCTGTGAACACACAGAGGGTCAAAGTTAATTAGAGACATCCGTGATAATCTAACATGCCCAAAATGTTCACTAGAAGTAATTTTATAACATTTTGAACTTACCAAAATTCGGGTAGTTTACTGGTAAATTTAGAAAGTGTCAAGTATTAAACCCTTCATTTGCAACCTTATGCTGCAGTAAAATTATACTCATAGTCCATATAACCCAGTTTTAACCAATATTGTAAAGGATATCATTTATTAATTAAATGTATTACAGTCATCTTGAGCATTGACTGAGTTCCAGTAGAAGGGTGTGTTACAACAGACTTCCCAATTCAAATATATTTCCCCCTGATTTATATCCAATCAGCTCAGATTTGAAAGGGATCTGATTTGAAAATCTGATGTGATTGCTCAATTACTGCATAAAAATCTTAATTTGGCTGCCTGTGTAAACCCAGCCAAAATAACCCCAAACCCAACACACAGGTTTGTGTCTGAACCCTTTTCCTCTGCCAACTTCAATCAATGAATCTCATTCAACATAATAACATGATTTTATACAGCTTTTACTTGGTTTTCTTCACATTAGCTTTGCTTTGCTTGGACCGCACAGTCAGCAAGAAAAAATAAATATTCTACAAACAGGAAACACAAAATGTCTCTAAATAAATAATACATATAGCTTATCCAATCACAGTCCTTAGGTGGGCGTGACAGTCACATGCCGTGTCAGCTGGTGTCAAAGGCTCTTCTATTCCTCGCGGGTCACTAAACGTCCATGGTTGATTGAGAGAAGATCCACAAAATGCATATCTCAATACAAAAAGCAATTGCAATGAATAACATTCAGCTTGCCCTTGATTGTACTCATATCCTTAAGACAATTCAGAACCGTGTGCTTGCTATTATTTCTGGTACCACTCCCTTTTGTCCTCTCATGACTAGTGTACCCCAGGGAAAGAGCTCTTTGGCCAGTGTTTACCACCAAAACTATTTTCTGTGCTTAATTTAACAGTGTGAGATCCACAATATACAGTAACTGCCAAAAGAGGCGTTAACGCAGTCCATGAGTACATCAAACATTTTATATATGTTTATTAGACAATGCGTCTCGTCTCACCTCACACACACATGCAAGGGTCAGCAGCATTTGACAAAAGGAGTGTGTTATTGCCAACAGCCCTTGTCCCACAGTGTCATAACACCTGTAAAGCATTCACAGTTACAGACACAGCCTCTGTGAGGATCATGACCTGTCAGTTTCTGAGAAACACAGTACACAAAGAACATTATTGAAAAGTAGCATAAATTAAAGAAAGAACCACGTCAGTCCAATCAGCTTGTACAGGCATATCTCCCATTCAGTCAATTAAATAATCAATCAACCTCATTCCGTATCTCCCATTATGGGGCTTAATCAAGTACTTTTATCTTGTGGGATTAATGTACTTCCATAAATAGCTGATCATGTATAAAAACAAGGATTTTTATAATCAATATAGTGTGTTTACGACCGTTTGTTTCAGACCTTAATAGAGTGGTCTGACTCAGGTGGCTTAGTTCCTCCTTTAAAATACATGTGTTGTACCCTGTGCAACTGGGGGATTGGTGAAGCTGTCCTTTCTAAGGCTCTCTTTAAGACACTAGCTTGATTACAAATGAGATCAGTCCCAACAAAGTGCACTAATTCTGACTTCAGCTCTGACAAAAGTAGTGCACTACAAAAATAGGATGGTATTTGGGATTCCGGTTCTCTCTTACATGGGTGTACAACATCAGTCTAAGGTGGTTTTCTCTCTTCATTTTTAGTTTACCTTCACTAACACAGTGACGGCCAGGTGGACAAACAAAATATTTAGTGCAGATGAGGGAACAGACACGAATACAGCAAGCCATAATTGACTATTGAGATGCACCCCACCCACTGTCCTCACCTTAAAACACAAAGCCAGCGGCAAGGTATACTAGTGATAAAAATCAGCCTAATCCCCAGTGTTGGGCATCAGAGCACTGTGGGGGATCAGAGTTTGAGAGGGAGCCTGTGTTGTCTTTTGAACAGTAAGAGTTTTGTTGTATCTCTTGTGGATGAAATCTGTCCTGGAACACGTTATTCCTGAGGCACGATAAAAACAACGATGAAGACGTAAGTAGGCAGGCGATTGGGGTCTTGTGCGTTCCTCATGGTTCTGCCCTCTGATAAAGAAAGGTGCCTCTGGCCTTGCTTAAACAGGCCTACAGATCCGGCCTATGATCTCCTCGCGTGGTTCACATTTGTTTTTCTAATTTTACAGTCCCTGGAACAGCTGCCGCTCCAGGTTGTGATGTTGATCTTTAATTTTCAGCTAGCAATTGTGTACGTCTGAACCTAAAACATTCCTCTGTTTTAAATCAAACTGATCACAGAACTTTAATGTCAGTTAGTCAGTTAATCAGACAAGAACAGCATTACACTGTTATCATAAAAGCAAGTGACTAAAAAGCCCAAATGTATTTTTCTTTTCCTCCTATTGTTATGCACATACCTTGGAACAACCCACCTACCTTTAAAACCACAAGGTTGGGTAACACCATTAAGCTGCAGGCCAATTTATGTCCAATTGGAATTTAGAGGGGACCGAAAAATAATAATGAATTGAATATTGCAAAATTTGAAAATAGCAATAATTTCATACCTTTATTACTTAAGACATATAATTGAATACAGTATCAATGTTTTATGTGGAAACACTTGGGAAGAAAAATAAATGTCATGTACTAATTGTTCATCTTTTTTGTAAAGTCTGACTTTACAATTTTGCTTAGGGGGCCCCGAGGCTGCCCATTGTCACCTTTGAACTGAATAAGAATTATCATGCCCTTTCATTCGAACACATAATCATTCGAAAGCAGAATTTCATGAAAAGTAGAATTAACAGAACATTGCACATGCTCTCTGCACTATTTCCTTGCAATAGACAATTTTCCAGTCCATGTAACAGCTGAATTTGTCTAGATCCCAGGGGGAAAGCAACAAGCCGTTAGTTGCTGACGTACGCTAGATCTTTTTAAGCCTGATGTGAGGTGAGCTTGGCTATGGCTATTCTCAGAAAGCTTTCTAATTCAAAAATCTGTAGATGTTTTGGACATGTTAGGCAACCCTTTGTAATACCATCAATTAGAATCTAAAATCAGTCATAATGTCTGGCAACAGAAATAATAGTTGTGCTGTTTTGAACACCTCAAAGGGTTTAGAAGAAACTGGAAAGAAGGGATTGCCTTGCAGGTCATCGATTTAAGGCCCCTTTTCTAAAAGGTTGGCAGGTGTCCTTACAAAGCCGCCAGTCTAAAAGAAGGTGCCCTTGTTGTTCTTACAAAGGATCTTCTTAAAAGCCTTCCTGAAGTCCTGGTTGAAGATGGTGTATATGACAGGGTTCAGACAGGAGTTGCAGTAGCCAATCCAGAAGAAGAACTTAAAGAGAGGATCAGGGAGAATGCATGTTTCAGGGCAGATGGCCTGCAGCGAGTAGGAGAAGAAAAAAGGGAACCAGCATACAACAAACACTCCAATCACCACGGCCAGGACGAATGTGAAGCGTTTTTCTCGGTTCACCATGGCTTTACGTCGTGCCGATCCTGGAGTGCTTTCCGGCTTAGACCTCCTCCCTGCTACCAAACGAGCCCCCTTAGAAGTGGCAATCATGTCCCTGTACTTCTGAATGGTGGCAGGGGAGTGGATGCCAGGCGAACCCGCCATGCTGCTTGTGTTTACACCCCTTCTGCCACCTACCTCCGGCTCCATGTCACTGTCAGAGCTGTTGGAGCTGTCCCCATTGTTGTTATACTTCTTCCCTTTCTTTACGTTCCCCTTCTTCCCTCCATCTTTGGGTTTGGCGGGGGCTTGTGGTGGGAGGATAGAGGAGGGAGAGCGGGAGATTGAGGAGGGTGACTGACCCATGGGAGAGGTAAGAGGGGAGGTCACGTTCGGGGCTGAAGCTAAGGATGGGTCCGGAGGATGGAGTAGGTTTTTGGTGGTGGAGGAGGGAGAAGAGGGGATCTCGTTGGCCTGATCAGGGGACGGTGATGGAGTAACAGCCAGGGTGGGCGGTCTGATGCTGATGGTTCTGTGGGGCATTGCTGGGGTTTCTTCGTTGTCCTCTTTCCCATTGGCCTGGGTCCCTCTAGGGGTTTGGCTCGGGGTAGCACAGCCCACCCCGTCTTTCCTGGGCTCACCTGGCGGGTTTCGTGTGCGCTGCTTGGCAATCTGGTAGATCCTTAAGTAGACAAGTATCATGATGAGACACGGAGCGAAGAAGGAGCCGATGGTGGAGTAAAGGATGTACCAGCGCTCATCGTTCAGCTGGCACTGAGGCCCCCGTTCACTCCCCTCACCCCCTGGCGCCGTCTTATTCAGTGACAGGAGAGGAGGGAAAGAGATGATGGCCGAGATGAGCCACACAACCACGATGGAGGCTTTGATACGTACAGGCGTGCGCTGGCGGGCATAGGTAACTCGGCTGATGGACAGGTAACGGTCCAATGAGATAGCGCACAAGTGAGCAATGGAGGAAGTGCAGAACAGAACGTCAAGAGCCAAGTAAACCTCACACCAGAGAGACTTGAAGTACCAGTATCCCAGCAGTTCATTGGCCAGGGAGAACGGAATGATGAGAGTCGCCACCAAAATGTCTGCAGCAGCCAGCGACACCAGAAACAGGTTCTGTGGTCCTCTGAGTGCACGGCTGGTTAGGACAGCGATGATAACGAATATGTTTCCCACAATTGTAAAGACCACCATGAGGGTGATGGCTGTAGCGAAGAGTGCTGTGGCTTCGGGGGAGTAGGGTGCCATTTGCATGGAAGAGACGCTCTGGTTGCAGGAGAGAGAAGAACCACTGTTCGAACCGTTATAGCCACCCAGCCCCACTGAACATGCACTTTCCAAGGGTGAAGCCATGATTAACTATGATTTTAGTTTATTAAAGGGATAAATAAAATGCTATTGTAATAAAGGTCCTGAAACTTTTTTTGATAGCCCCTGAGGATGGCTGACATAAAATTATGGACTAAAAGAGCAGTCCTATAACTAAGCTTGTTTATGCAGCTGTTAAAGCGCTCACTGAAAACATGGCTAAAAAAACATGACAATTGATAATTCTATAGCCAGAAAAAAAGTAGAATATTTTTGTTATGGCAGTTCATTTCCTTTCGTTCTACCAATTTCCTCCTCTAAGTCCATTCTAAGCAGCCAAATACTGAACTATGTACTTAAAGCACGAAGCTACACGGTATATTAATTATTAATAAAGTGCTTAAATAATTAAAAGTTGTACACCGCAAAAAATGAATTTATTGTAATCTAAGGGATGCTTGACTGTTTAGATATTTTAAAGAGGTGGAACGTTGAGGCATGCAATCACAGAAACCAGTTTATAATATAAGGAGACACGAAAGATAAAAAACAATTTACAGCCACTTATCCCTGGATACACAGCACAGGGCTGTCTGAGCAATGTAAAATCCGTTTATATGTCCTAACAATTAAACGGTAGTAGTTATTTTAAGAAATAGTAAACTATAAAGACAATAACATTTGGTTTGAACATATCTATCGCATTAAATGGTCGAGTCTCTGATTAGCTGTCGTTACCAAAAGATGCCCCTTACTTATCTGGATAAACCATGTCAGGAGGCAAAATGAATTGCTTAAATAAAAAGATGACTCTGAATTGCACTGTAAAGTAGGTAATTGATAATGTTACGTCAGCACGTCCTCAATGTAGTCAAAAATGTTTTGAAATTAAATAAATCAAAACTGTTTCCAGTATCAATTCAATTTACGCACTGAGTCTACTGTCCATATTTTGGCGATATAGTTTCAGTTTCTTCGTATTTTGTCGTTCCTATACCTCATTTCTCGCTTTAGGAGGATGTACGCGCGGTATGTCCAGGTGCGGCTGATGAGCAGTCATTCTTTGGCTTGCTCTTGGCGGCTAGTTCGGTCTATATCTCTTCGTGGAACGATGCTCCGAAGTTCAGCGCCTCTCTCGAGTTTATGTTTTGGTCTTGCAACCACGCGCTTATCTCCAGAAGTGAGCGTTACAGTGAGCACCCGTCTAATAACCCGAGTGCCTCTGATCTCTTTCTGCGCTTCTCCAACCGCAGTGATGTCAGTAACAGCGTCATGAGACCATGCCAACTATCTCTCTCCTTCTCTAGCTCCACTAACCATCCGTACCCCGTTATCTTTTTGGAAACCTAGTAGGCTACTGCTGAACCGTGATGCTTTAGTCAATTAACTATTAGTTATTAATTCAACTAAGAGAGTAACACACAGGTAGTTTATATTTCTACAAACACCTTATAGGCTTCTGTGTTAATGT